>NW_027507790.1:241513778-242113778 GCF_037356315.1 Lithobates pipiens
ACACACAGATCCCGGTTCTCGCTCTATCACGAGAGATTGCGGGTGCCAGCAGTCATTGCGCCCACCAGGCACTCGGATCGGCTCCGGCCACGGGCGGGCGTACATCCAAGTGAAAGATATAACACCATGTCAGAAATACATATATATATATATATATTTTTTTTTTTTAAGTATCACCCCCTTATGTCAGTAATTTGTGATTTAGCCACTTCCTGACCAGGCCTTTTGCAATACGGCACTATGTCGCTTTAATCGACAATTGCGCGGTCATGTGACGTTGTATCCAAACAAAATTAATGTCCTTTTTTTTTCTTTTGGTGCACAAATAGAGCTTTCTTTTGGTGGTATTTGATCACCTCTGTGGTTTTTATTTTTTGCACTATAAAACAAACAGAAGAGTGACACTCTTGGAAAAAAAAAAAAAAAAAAAAAAAGGAAAAAATAAAAGCCTTCATTCGTTTAGGCCAATATGTATTCTTCTACATATTTTTGGTAAAAATAAAATTGCAATAAGCATACACATACACATACACAGCATTAGTTTGCGCAAAAGTTATAGTGTCTACTTAATAGGGATATAATATTTACTAGTAATTTTTTAGCTGGACTACGACATTGCAGCAGACAGATGGGACACTTCTAACACTTTTTTGGGACCAGTGACAATTGTACAGAGATAAGGAAGAAAGGAAGAAAGGAAAGAAAGAAAGGAAGAAAGGAAGAAAGGAAGAAATAAAGATCCACTTCTGCATTAAAAATCCTGCTTTCTTCTAAAGTTCCACTTTAAAGCTGAAATTGAGGTATGATATTTAATGCATAGTTACATTGGTCCAGCTTGCCACAATGCAATTTTAAGGAGCTGCTGGGGGAAGCTGACAAAATCGCTGTGGGTAGTTGGCACTACTAAAAATGATCGCTGCAAGTTTCTGGGTCCTGTGCCAGGCAGCTTTCCCACAAAAAATACAAGGCATCCTGAAAATGTCATCAGTGGCAAGCGGCCCCCTGTGGTCAATGTGTACAGATGCTCAGCACAGGACCCGGAAGATATGACTGTAGTAGCGGCAACTACTACAGCGATTGTCAGTTTCCACCACAGTCCCTCAGGAATGAAACTGTTTGGCAGGGCTGTGTAAATCTCAAGACTGAACAGAAGAAAAAAAATCCCTTGGCAAGTAAATGCATATACACAAGTGCCCTTGTGTATATGCATTTCATCTGCATATATAGCAATTTGCCTGAACTTAAAAATTAAAGTGGATCTTCAGCCTCAAAATTTAAGTTCCCTTCTCTACACACAGTGCAAACTTTTTCCGCACAAAAATATATAAAAAATAAAAAAATAAAAATTCAGGACCACTCTCTTTCCCCCATGCATGTCATCGCCAAGCAAAAATGACCCCGATTATGTCTGCTATGCCATCTGGGATGGGGGGGGTTAGGGTGGAGATCAATATTTTAGCTTTAAAACTGTAGTAAAACTGCCAGAAAAAAATAAATAAATAAATAAAACAGAATTCACACGGGCTCTGGCATAGTATGCGTCCCTTCAAAGCGCAAAAAAAAAAAAAAAAAAAAAAAAAAAAAAAAAAAAAAAAGTTGCCCCCATTCACACCGATGAGGCTTTGAAATTGCGCTACTTCAGCGTGATTTCAAAGCCGCCCATTAGTGAGATTCGTACTGCTGATTTCATTGCGTCTTATGATGTCATACAAAAGAAGTCTATGAAAGTTGCAACAAAATTGGCAAAGAAGTAGTTGAAGCTATTGGAACGGTTCCATTGTTGACAATGGGGTGCAACTTACCATGCGATTTGGGACTGTCATATCGTATGACAAATCGCACCATGTGAACGAGGGCCTAATATGTTAACGGTATATAAAAAAAAAAAAAAACACCCCAATAAAAATTATAATAGAAAATTTTAATAATAATTACAATATAATGTAGTAATACGGTAATACCCGGTTCTTGCTGTCTAGCTCCCTGTGTAGCACATGAAATGTATACAGTATCAGTGTTTCTCAACCTTATTTTCAGTCAAGGCACCTATTAAAATGATGCACAATCTTGAGGTTCCCTTAATCTAAAATGTAAATAATGAACTAATAGTTTTACATAAAATCAGCAACATCCGCAAATATAGAACACCCAAAGTTAGAGGTGATTTATTCTTCCAAAACAAAAACACACACTTTGCACACTGCTACCGACTAGTATTCCAATGTTTCTCTTCTCCCTAACTCAGCCAATGTGACCCCCAACGCTGATGGTAAGGGGCCAACAAAGATGTTGTGCAGGGGCCCGACTGATGGCCTCCTCATCAACCTGAGAGGTCATTGGATGTTGGGACAGCAGTGGCTGGAAGGTTGTAACGATGCACAATGAAAACATGTTTCTTTATTTAACTAAAAAGTAGGATCAATTCACCCATTGACTAGTATACAATTTTTAGGCATTTTGCCAAGGAACCCCTGAAGGCACCCTGGGTGAAAAGGCTTCTCTAGAAAATACAGGCTGTACTGTACTACATTGGCTCTTCATGGTCAGTGGAAGTTTTCCTACCTGCTCTGCAGCAAACACACAGCGAGGACTTCGCTGTTATCACAAACCAAAACACTCAAACTCAACTGCACACAATATTTGAAACAAAAACAAACATGACACGAGGTGATAAAATGGTGAACTGCTGGACTGAACCAGCAACAGTTCATATAAACACTAAGACTAAGTTATGAGCCGTCCGCTTTTCCATTAAAATCGCAGCATTAGAAAGTGATTTGCAGCATAATTTTTTTTTTTTTTTTTTTTCTTTATTTTTTATAAAAAATGTTATTTTATAAAAAAAACAAAAAAAAAATTTAAATTTAAAAAAAAAATTGAATGCATTTTTTGATACTGGAGGAAGACGGAGAGGAGAGAAGAGAAGAGAAAAGAGGAAGACGGAGAGAAGAGAAGAGAAAAGAGGAAGACGGAGAGAAGAGAAGAGAAAAGAGGAAGACGGAGAGAAGAGAAGAGAAAAGAGGAAGACGGAGAGAAGAGAAGAGAGAGAGAAGAGAAGAGAGGAAGACGGAGAGGAGAGAAGAGAAGAGAGGAAGACGGAGAGGAGAGAAGAGAGGAAGACGGAGAGGAGAGAAGAGAAGAGAAGAGAAGAAGAGGAAGACAGAGAGGAAGACGGAGAGGAGAGAAGAAGAGGAGAGGAAGACGGAGAGGAGAGAAGAAGAGGAGAGAAGAAGAGGAGAGGAAGACGGAGAGGAGAGAAGAAGGAGGAGAGGAAGACGGAGAGGAGAGAAGAAGGAGGAGAGGAAGACGGAGAGGAGAGAAGAAGGAGGAGAGGAAGACGGAGAGGAGAGAAGAAGGAGGAGAGGAAGACGGAGAGGAGAGAAGAAGGAGGAGAGGAAGACGGAGAGGAGAGAAGAAGGAGGAGAGGAAGACGGAGAGGAGAGAAGAAGGAGGAGAGGAAGACGGAGAGAAGAGAAGAAGAGAAGAAGAGGAGAGGAAGACGGAGAGGAGAGAAGAAGAGGAGAGAAGAAGAGGAGAGGAAGACGGAGAGGAGAGAAGAAGAGGAGGAGAGGAAGACGAAAAGGAGAGAAAAGAGGAGAGAAAGACGGAAAGGAGAGAAGAGGAAGATGGAGAGAAATAGATATATATTCTACACACGACACCCCTCACATTTTTGTAAATATTTTATTCTATCTTTTCATGTGACAACACTGAAGAAATGACACTTTGCTACAATGTAATGTAGTGAGTGTACAGCTTGTGTAACAGTGTAAATTTGCTGTCCCCTCAAAATAACTCAACACACAGCCATTAATGTCTAAACCGCTGGCAACAAAAGTGAGTACACCCCTAAGTGATGTAGCAAGGTCTCCAGCCTCCTGTCTAATGAGAACCTCCAGGACCAGAGATGGCTGACATCCTTCTGTATATGGTGGGTTGCATGTAGAGTTGCCACCTCATTCCTTTAAAACCGAACACATATGAACTGCACAGGTTCTGAGGCACATTTAATGCAGATAAGGCACAGAGTTTAATTACCACCTTAATCAGCTGCAGAACCTGTATAATTCATGTGTTCGGGTTTAACCCCTTAAGCCACAGACCATTTTGCAGCTAAAGGACCAGGCCCCTTTTTGCGATTCAGCGCTGCGGCGCTTTAACTGACAGTTGTGCGGTCGTGCGACGTGGCTCCCAAACAAAGTTGGCGTCCTTTTTTTTCCCACAAATAGAGCTTTCTTTGGGTGGTATTTGATCACCTCTGCGGTTTTTATTTTTCGCGCTATAAACAAAGATAGAGCGACAATTTTGAAAAAAAAAAGCAATATTTTTTACTTTTTGCTATAATAAATATCCCCCAAAAATATATAAACATTTTTTTTTCCTCAGTTTAGGCCAATACGTATTCTTCTACATATTTTTGGTAAAAAAAAAAAAATTATCGCAATAAGCGTTTGATTGGTTTGCACAAAAGTTATAGCGTCTACAAAATAGGGGAAAGTTTTATAGCATTTTTATTAATTTTTTTTTTTTTTTTTTTTTTTACTAGTAGTGGCAGCGATCATTTTTGGGACCATTGGCATTAATAAAGCGATCAGTGCGATTAAAAATGCATTGATTACTGTAAAAATGTCACTGACAGTGAAGGGGTTAACACTAGGGGGCAGTGTAGGGGTTAAGTGTGACCTAATGGGTGTTTTTTTTACTGCAGGGGGCGTGGCTTGTCGTGTGACATCACTGATCGTCGTTCCCTATGACAGAGAACAGACAATCAGTGACAAGCTCACTGGGAAGCACAGGGAGAGGTTTGTTTACACTTACCTCTCCCCGTTCTTCAGCTCTGTGACCCGATCGCGGGACATCAGCAGCGATCGTGCACTCGCAACCCACAGCTGGGCTCTTAAAGGGCAACATACCTGTACGTGCTTGTGCCCAGTCGTGCCATTCTGCCGATGTATATCGCCATGAGGCGGTCCTTAAGTGGTTAAAGGGATGAGGTGGCAATCCTAGTTGCATGGCATAGTGGGTGTAATACAAGGTAGATTGATTGGGCGTCAGACACTTCTTGCAAAAGAGTTTAATTTTCTTAAACTTTTGGGGGAGAGAGGGTTAAGGCCAGGACACCCTTAGATAGTTGTAATGCTAACTGGCAGACTAATGGCGCATACACGCGACCAGACCTTTTGACGGACTAGGTCCGACGGACTTTCGGCGGAGGTCCGACTCACTTTCTGAACGAACAAACTTGGCCACACACGACCGGACTAAGGTGTCCATTTATGAAGCAGTGAAATCTATTCACTGAGGAGATCTTTCTCCTCTGTGTGCCAGTTTATGAAGCGGGAATAGATCTCTTCACCTTCTGAGGAGTGAAGAGATCTACAAACGCTTCCAACACTGGAATCTCGTGAGACATTACAAGATTACAGCACTAGAAATTCACAGAAACACTGAGATGTCCGTTTATTAAGCAGTGATAATTTATCACTGCTCAATACACTGACAGATGGCCTGGTTAATGTTAGTAAAATAAAGAGTCCCCCTATATATATATATATATATATATATATATATATACACACATACACACACACACACACACACAAATATTACAGGGGGACATGGTTACTGTCTTGGGGGGTCTGAACAAGGAAGTTAATTATCTTCCTCTTTCCTCCTCAGATCCCCCCAGATTCTCTCTTCACTCCCCGATTTTCTACCTCTGAGCTGGTGGATCTGAGAGGTGAATTCTGACAAAGATCGCAGCTTCATAAACCGGCCGTTACAGTGTCAGTCTATGAGGATTCCCCATGTGTGGAGATAGTTTGCGGGAGAACATATTCAAACACTTCTCCCCCCCGATTATCCCTGTTTCATTAACTGTTTATGGGCTGTGATCAGTGGCGATCCTCGGGAACACTGCTGATCCCTGGTCCATAAAACGGACACCTAAATCCAATCGAAAGTCTGTTTGTTTGTTTTGAACGTGATGCCGTAAAACGGGACTAAACAAGGAAGTTGAATAGCCAGTAGCCAATAGCTGCCCTTGTGCCGTATTCAGTCATTCGGACTAGCACACAGACGAACGGTTTTCTTGATTTTTAGTCCGTCAGACTTGAGTCTGTTGGATAGATTTTAAACATTTTTTATTTCTAGGTCCGTCAGACTTTTGGGGGAAAAAAAACAAACACTGGAGCCCACACACAATCGAATTGTCCAACGGATTCCGGTCCGCTGGACCAAGTCTGACAGAAAGTCAGATCACGTGTAAGCGGCATTAGAGACTTCAAGAGGAGGACAGCCATGCAGGGAAAGGCATCCAGCAAGACATCACATCTGCATGTGTAGGAGCGCCGTCTCCCATGTCACCAGTCTTTAACAGTTCCTTCACTTCCACTACAATCACTTCCTGTAGTTCTTCAGTCCACTGAGCTTCCAGTCTCTCTCACTAGATGATTCACTGCCACTGAATCCCTTGAGCTCCTCCAATCTTCACAGTAGTATTTTCCTCAAGCGTCGCCCCCACCTCTCGACTGGGCCCCTAGCTTGGCACTCAAGATACTTCTCAAGCTTAATCCCACTGGCCTGCTCAGTCCCTGGTTTGACATACAAGGCTGCTCTGCTAGAGTTACCTCCACTGGCTGGGTCCCTGGCTTGATACCCACTGAAGTTTCACGATTCTCCACCATCCCCGGTTGGTAAGAATACTGCTCCGGTACTTGCTTCAGATACTCACTGTGGTCCCTGGTAATAAGGTGGTTGGGTCCCTTAGTGGCGACAGCTTCCCCTCTACCTCTGATCACCACAGGTTCTCCAGCCGGCAGAACCGTCACTTCTGGATGGACCGCAAGCTGCAATCCCAACCCTGCTCTGCTCTGTTGCTTCTGGATAGGCCCTCAGACAGATGTCCCCGGGATAGGCCCAAACTCCAGCCTAGCAGCCCTGACAGTACAACACACGTCCACCCAGACAGCCATCCTGATAGCACAGAACATAGATCACCTGACTTCACCCGAATATATAGGTTCTACGAGCAGGCCAAGGGATTTAACAAAACCCCTGCCCATTGGCTGAGGTACCCCATATACCCATAATTAGACCTTGCATTGCCCTTCTCATATCCAGTACCACTAAGTAACCAGCCACCTAGTGGTAAAAAAGAGAAAAGTGCAGCAATTACAGACTTGTTGGAGGATCAATTGATTTCTAATTAGCCAAGGTAGCTATACATGGCAGGTACATGGCAGGAGCAACCCTGCCTAAACACCAAGGTGCTACATCGAAAATGTCCAATTTGGGCCAAAGTGTCAATATTCTGTGTGGCCACTATTAATTTTCCAGCACAGATTTAACCCTCTTGGGCATGGATTTCACAGGTTGCCACTGGAGTCCTCTTCAACTCCTCCATGACAACATCACGGAGATGGTGGATGTTAGAGAACTTGCGCTCCTACAGCATCCGTTTGAGGATGCCTCACAGATGCTCAATAGGATTTAGGTCTGGAGATATGCTTGGCCAGTCCATCACCTTTACCCTCAGCTTCTTTAGCAAGGCAGTGGTTGTCTTGAAGGTGTGTTTGGGGTCGTTATGTTGGAATACTGCCCTGCAGCCCAGTATCCGAAGGGAGGGGATAATGCTCTGCTTCAGTATGTCACAGTACATGTTGGCATTCATGGTTCCCTCAATGAACTGTAGCTCCCCAGTGCCGGCAGCACTCACGCAGCCTCAGACCATGACACTCCCACCACCATGCTTGACTGTAGGCACCACACTTGTCTTTGTACTCCTCACCTGGTTGCCACAACACACGCTTGACACCATGTGAACCAAATAAATTTATCTTGGTCTCATCAGACCACAGGACATGGTTCCAGTAATCCATGTCCTTAGTCTGCTTGTCATCAGCAAACTGTTTGCGGGCTTTGTGCATCATCTTTAGAAGAGGATTCCTTCTGGATGACAGCCATGCAGACCAACTTGATGCAGTGTGTGGCGTATGGTCTGAGCACTGACTGGCTGACCCCCCACCCCTTTAACCTCTGCAGCAATGCCGGCAGCACTCATCCGTCTATTTCCCAAGACAACCTCTGGATATGACGCTGAGCATGTGCAATCAACTTCTTTGGTTGACCTTGGCGAGGCCTGTTCTGAGTGGAACCTGTCCTGTTAAATCGCTGTATGGTCTTGGCCACCGTGCTGCAGCTCAGTTTAAGGGTCTTGGCAATCTTCTTATAGCCTAGACCATCTTTATGTAGAGCAACAATTTATTTTTATTTTTTTCAGATCCTCAGTGAGTTCTTTGCCATGTGGTGCCATGTTGAACTTCCAGTGACCAGTATGAGAGTGAGAGCGATAACACCAAATTTAACACACCTGCTCCCCATTCACACCTGAGACCTTGTAACATTAACATAAGTCACATGACACCGGGGAGGGAAAATGGCTAATTGGGCCCAATTTGGACACTTTCACTTAGGGGTGTACTCACTTTTGTTGCCAGCGGTTTAGACATTAATGACTGTGTGTTGAGTTATTTTGAGGGGACAGCAAATTTACACTGTTATACAAGCTGTACACTCACTACTTTACATTGTAGCAAAGTGTCATTTCTTCAGTGTTGTCACATGAAAAGATAGAAGAAAATATTTACAAAAATGTGATGCAGCGCTCACTTGCCACCAGATGCAGCTTGCCACTAGATTCTGAGCCCTCCATGCTGCTGTAGAATCAAAGCCACTGCTAGAGGTCCGGGGTCGGCACTGGTGTTATCGTCTCCGCCACCATTTTTTGCAAAGAGCAGCTCTCACGGAGGCCAAGGGGAACAAACAAAAGGTGGAGCCCGGGTGACAATGAAAGCGGCTTCCAATGCAAATGGATCTACCGCCAACCCCACGGCCTGGCCCACAACCTGGGCTCCGCCTCTTCTTTCCTTCTCGGCCTCAAGGAGAGCTGCTCTTCACAAAATATGTATATGAGATTACATTTTTCAGAACAATATGCCAAAGTAGTCTTTGTCTGGTATGATGTCTCTTTGGCTAACCCATAGAGCATTTGCAATCCTTTGTCACGTATTAAAAGGCTTTTGGCAAAACAGGAGGGTTGTTTTTTTTTGTTTTTGTTTTTTAATCCGTGTAATTCAGAGATGTGCCACAAATTTAAATCGCCAGAAAATTGTGTTTTCGCGATTTTGCCGGTAAAGAAAAGTGCCGATAACGGCGCCTGGTTTTTCCCCCGCTTATGGTGCGTTTTTCATAGGTTATGTCACTCAAAACAACAGCGCAGAAAAATCTAAAGTTTTAATCAGGAATCTGACAAAAGCGGACCTGCAGGGTAAGCTGAAGCGTTAGATTGCAAGCTCCTCTGGTTTGAATGGTTCTGTGTACATTGTATAACAGATTGGTATGATATATAAATACCAGAAATAAAAGTTTGTTTACAGCAGGTGGCAACCCCAAAGCACAACAGAGACTCCAACCCCAATCATTCCACACACACCACCATTCATGGTGCCCTAGGTATGGTTCTCTGAGGACAGGTTCTCTTCAGGTCAATGCCACCCCTCCATGTTCTATAAAGCTCCCTCCATGACAGGTTCTCTTTACACACCAATGACCCTCCCCCCACCCCCATTCTCAGATATAATGACCCAGAGAACACTCACCTCCTGCACTCTTCTACCCCTCGCTATGGACTCCTCACCGACCCCCCCTGCTCTCCCAGCACACCAGCTGACTGTTCCTATGGCGACAGCGCGCCACTTTACGACATCTGTCGTTCTTCCACAAACCAGGGCAGGATAGACAGTCACATGAACCAGCTTCCGGGCACCGAGAAACCCAGCTGGTGTTAACAAACATGCACGTGTCAATAAAGTTTATCGCACAAAAAAAAGAAAAAAATCCCGGAAGCCGAAAGAACAACCATTGGGCGTGTTTTCTTGACGCCTTCGTCTTCCTGTCAATTCCAAGCGTTTCATTGGTGAGGATTCACAGACGTCCTGACGTCATGGTTGTTGGTATGAAGTCATAAAAAGGCGCTTGCTGATTAATGGCTAGTCATTGCTTAGCGTAGGAAAAAAAGCTGCCATCTTGGTTACTGGCAAATTACATTTTTAGCTCAATTAAATAAAAAGTAAAAAATAAATATTATTTTTCTAGGACTGAAATTGTCTGTAATGACTAATACTAGAAAAAAAAAACGATGACACGGGGCTTATTATATTAGAAAAGCTATATGCAAGTATAGGGCTGAACCTTACTTACCTGGTACGTCTGTTATATTTTTCAGGGAACGAAGTGTGTGTATGTTGGCATTTGAGGCTACAATATTTATTTATTGGAGAATAAAGGTATCTGTGTGTTGCCTGTGTAACGTGTATGTGTGGAGATGTAGAAAGGCGGGGGGCATTAACGCACACACACACACACACGCATCACATATGCGTCCCCTGTAGGGTGACCACGTGTCCTGGATTGCCCGGGACTGTCCAGGACACGTGGTCACCCTACAGGGGATGCATATGTGATGCGTTAATGCCCCCCCCCCCCCCTTTCTACATCTCCACACATACACGGGCAGCACATGGATACCTTTATTCTCCAATAAATAAATATTTTTGCAGATCTGTCCCGGGTCCTGAAACCTTCATTCCAGGACAATACAGTATCCTCAAATGGAACTGACACGGCATTCTGATGCCCCCCAAAAAAACGCAGCCACTTTACTCCCTAACAGTACTTGTCTTGGGGAGGACAATCCCCTGCTTGTGATTGGAGAAATCATAAATCCCACCTCTTGTGTCTAATCGCTGAGCAACAAGGTAAAATTGGTCTCAGCCGGCCAGGACAAGTACTGTCAGTGAGTAAAGTGGCGATACAGCGGCCTTTTTTGGGGGTGTGATCAGCGATTCTGGGTAGAGCGCATACCTGCCGCCTGGCTGTGCTGTGACTCATTATAGCGCCAGATGATTTTTGGGAAAGCAGGGGAGGTGTCCCTGAATGGCAGTTTGGAAATGTGGTCACCCTAGTCCCACGACAACCAATGGAGCGCACTCCCACCACAGAGGTCTCTAACCACTTCAGCCCCAAGCCTCTTTTTGAGATTTATTGTTTAAGTTAAAATCATGTTTTATATATATATATATATATATATATATATATATATATATATATATATATATATATATATATATATATATATATATATATATAGAAAATTACTTGGAACCCCCAAACAGTTTTTTTAAAAAGAGAATAAAATGGCGGTCATTGCAATACTTTATGGCACACCGTATTTGCACAGCGAAAGATGATGTTACGCCAAGTAAATTGATATCGTGCAATGGTGACAAACTTTGGCCCTTAAAAATCTCCATAGGCGGTGTTTAAAAATTTCAACATGTTACCAGTTTTGAGTTACAGAGGATTTCTAGTGCTAGAATTATTGATCTCGATCTAATGGTCGCAGCGATACCTTCACATGTGTGGTTTAAACACTGTTTTCATATGTGGGTGCGACTTACGTACGCGCGCAAGCTCGACTGGACTGGGTGCTTTTAAAAAAAAAATCTTATTTATTTTACTTTTTATTTTTACACTGTCCTTTTAAAAAAAAAATGTTTGGGTCACGTTTATTCCTGTTATGAGGAATGAAAACATCCCTTGTAATAGAAAAAAAAGCATGACAGGACCTCTTACATGTGAGATTTGGGGTCAAAAAGACCTCATATCTAACATTTAGACTTAAATGGAATAGAAAACAAAAATGATAAAAAATGAAATGTAATTTTTTTTTTTTTTTGCAAAAAAATAAATAAATTCCCCTTTAAGACCATTGGGCGGAAGTGACATTTGATGTCTCTTCCGCCCTCCAATGTTATGGAGCCAAGAGGGGGCCATCATTCTGTCACTCGGCATCCAGAGCGTAGCGGGAGGGGGGCCCTCCTGCCCCCGATAAAAGTGATTATGTGGTGAATCCCCAACAGAGACCACTTTTATTCTAAAGAGAACCGCACACTGTTTCTGAAAATACTGGGGTTATGGCAATAATTAGGTATTTAATGTCAAAGTACTGACGTAGAGGTACGACGATTTGCGTGAAGTGGCTAGTCATGATTGAGAGCTGGTGGGACAGGCACCTGATCATGTGACCACTGTGACAACCAATCACAGTGGTCATATGATCAGGAAGTTCACCCCATCACCAAACTGCAAATATATGTTTTTTATTGCTAAGTAAGGATATCCACTCTGTATGGAGCCACATTTCCCAACTTCCGATTGGTCAGTGACGCTATACACCCTACATTGCCCCATGATGCGTGACTCTTGATTGGTCAGTGAAGCCATCCACCCTACAGGATGCCTTTCCTGATTGGTAAGTAAGGCTATTCACTCTGTATGGAGCCGCAATTCCCAACTTCCAATTGTCAGCGAAGCCATCCACCCTACATGGCCCAACAATACGTGACTCTTGATTGGTCAGTGAAGCCATCGACCCTACATGACCCCACAATGTGTGAGTCTTGATTGGTCAGTGAAGCTATCCACCTTACATGACCCCTCAATGCGTGACTCTTGATTGGTCAGTAAAGCCATCCACCCTACATGACCCCATAATTTGTGAGTCTTGATTGGTCAGTGAAGCTATCCACCCTACATGATGACCCCTCAATGCATGACTCTTGATTGGTCAGCGAAGCTATCCACCCTACATGACGTCACAATTGCTGACTCTTGATTGGCCAGCAAAGCTATCCACCCTACAGGATGCCTTTCCTGATTGGTAAGTAAGGCTATCCACTCTGTATGGAGCCACAATTCCCAACTTCCAATTGTCAGTGAAGCCATCCACCCTACATGACCCCACAATGCGTGACTCTTGATTGGTTAGTGAAACCATCCACCATACAGGGCGTTAATCCTGATTGGCAAGTCGGCTATCCACTCTATATGGAGCCACAATTGCAGACTCCTAATTGGTCAGTGAAGCTACCCACTCTACATAGGGCTACAATCGCTGACTTTTGGTTGGTTGGTGAAGCTTTCCTCCATACACGGCACCATTCCTGATTGGTCCGTGAAGCTATCCACCCTCCATGGGTCACAGTTCCTGGCTCCTGATTTGCCAATAAAGCTATCCAACTATAAGAGAAAAAAATGTGTGAACCACATCAAATCTTGGATGAAAATGTAGAATGTGTTTATAGTAAGAGATTTCTCAGTTTATTTATAATAATTTCTTAAGAAAAACAACATTTAATGCACATCTTAGTGAGAAACCGAAACTCATAGCGCCAACCCCTCACAATATGTGTGTCTTATGATTATCAGGGGACCAGCCATTTTTTATAAGCCGCGCGTCACTTCCGGGCCAACAGGTGCTTTGCCAGGAAGAAGGATGGCGGCGGGAGCGTTTCCGGGTCACATGGCCCGGTGTCGTTGTGGGCGGAGAGGAGAACGGGGCCCGGCGTGACGCGGCAGAAACAAGAGGAGTGCGGAGACCGGCAACATGGTGGGAGTGAAAGTCATCGGAGGAGACGGAGAGTTCCAACCCGAGCTCAGCGCCGCTGGGTCCAGGCTGAGTGTGGTCAAGTTTACCATGAGGGGGTGAGAGGCACCGCCTGTCTGTTTTCATTTTACCGGCCCGATATCTGTATTCATATTACCGGCCCGATATCTGTATTCATATTACCGGCCCGATATCTGTATTCATATTACCGGCCCGATATCTGTATTCATATTACCGGCCCGATATCTGTATTCATGTTACCGGCCCGATATCTGTATTCATGTTACCGGCCCGATATCTGTATTCATATTACCGGCCCGATATCTGTATTCATGTTACCGGCCCGATATCTGTATTCATATTACCGGCCCGATATCTGTATTCATGTTACCGGCCCGATATCTGTATTCATGTTACCGGCCCGATATCTGTATTCATGTTACCGGCCCGATATCTGTATTCATGTTACCGGCCCGATATCTGTATTCATGTTACCGGCCCGATATCTGTATTCATGTTACCGGCCCGATATCTGTATTCATGTTACCGGCCCGATATCTGTATTCATGTTACCGGCCCGATATCTGTATTCATGTTACCGGCCCGATATCTGTATTCATGTTACCGGCCCGATATCTGTATTCATGTTACCGGCCCGATATCTGTATTCATGTTACCGGCCCGATATCTGTATTCATGTTACCGGCCCGATATCTGTATTCATGTTACCGGCCCGATATCTGTATTCATGTTACCGGCCCGATATCTGTATTCATGTTACCGGCCCGATATCTGTATTCATGTTACCGGCCCGATATCTGTATTCATGTTACCGGCCCGATATCTGTATTCATGTTACCGGCCCGATATCTGTATTCATGTTACCGGCCCGATATCTGTATTCATGTTACCGGCCCGATATCTGTATTCATGTTACCGGCCCGATATCTGTATTCATGTTACCGGCCCGATATCTGTATTCATGTTACCGGCCCGATATCTGTATTCATATTACCGGCCCGATATCTGTATTCATTCTACTTGCCCGATATCATCTGTATTCATTCTACTTGCCCGATATCATCTGTATTCATTCTACTTGCCCGATATCATCTGTATTCATTCTACTTGCCCGATATCATCTGTATTCATTCTACTTGCCCGATATCATCTGTATTCATTCTACCTGCCCGATATCATCTGTATTCATTCTACCTGCCCGATATCATCTGTATTCATTCTACCTGCCCGATATCATCTGTATTCATTCTACCTGCCCGATATCATCTGTATTCATTCTACCTGCCCGATATCATCTGTATTCATTCTACCTGCCCGATATCATCCGTATTCATTCTACCTGCCCGATATCATCCGTATTCACATTACCTGCCCGATATCATCCGTATTCACTCTACCTGCCCGATATCATCCGTATTCACATTACCTGCCCGATATCATCCGTATTCACATTACCTGCCCGATATCATCCGTATTCACATTACCGGCCCGATATCATCCGTATTCACATTACCGGCCCGATATCATCCGTATTCACATTACCTGCCCGATATCATCCGTATTCACATTACCTGCCCGATATCATCCGTATTCACATTACCTGCCCGATATCATCCGTATTCATTCTACCTGCCCGATATCATCCGTATTCATTCTACCTGCCCGATATCATCCGTATTCACATTACCGGCCCGATATCATCCGTATTCACATTACCTGCCCGATATCATCCGTATTCACATTACCGGCCCGATATCATCCGTATTCACATTACCGGCCCGATATCATCTGTACTTGTACTTCCGGCCCGATATCTGTATTCAAGCTGTCACTCTTTTTGAAGAGCCTGATATTGTGCTCCCATCTACTGTTCTCTGTACAAAGCCTCACACTGCACTCCTACTGACCTATATGGCTGTGGGCAGAGCAGCCTATGTACAGAGATCTGGCTTGGTACGCGATCAGTGGTAGGAGCGCAGTACCGGGTTTAGTACGTGATCAGCGGTAGGAGCGCAGTATCGGGCTTCGTACATGATCAGCGGTAGGAGCGCAGTATGGGGCTTGGCACGCGATCAGCGGTAGGAGCGCAGTATGGGGCTTGGCACGCGATCAGCGGTAGGAGCGCAGTATGGGGCTTGGCACGCGATCAGCGGTAGGAGCGCAGTATGGGGCTTGGCACGCGATCAGCGGTAGGAGCGCAGTATGGGGCTTGGCACGCGATCAGCGGTAGGAGCGCAGTATGGGGCTTGGCACGCGATCAGCGGTAGGAGCGCAGTATGGGGCTTGGCACGCGATCAGCGGTAGGAGCGCAGTATGGTGCTTGGTACGCGATCAGCGGTAGGAGCGCAGTATGGTGCTTGGTACGCGATCAGCGGTAGGAGCGCAGTATGGGGCTTGGTACGCGATCAGCGGTAGGAGCGCAGTATGGGGCTTGGTACGTGATCAGTGGTAGGAGCGCAGTATGGGGCTTGGCACGCGATCAGCGGTAGGAGCGCAGTATGGGGCTTGGTAAGCGATCAGCGGTAGGCGCGCAGTATGGGGCTTGGTACGCGATCAGCGGAAGGAGTGCAGTATGGGGCTTGGTAGGCGATCAGCGGTAGGAGCGCAGTATGGGGCTTGGTACGCGATCAGCGGTAGGAGCGCAGTATGGGGCTTGGTACGCGATCAGCGGTAGGAGCGCAGTATGGGGCTTGGTAAGCGATCAGCGGTAGGCGCGCAGTATGGGGCTTGGTACGTGATCAGTGGTTGGAACCTACAGCCGTGGCCAAAAGTTTTGAGAATGACACAAATATTAATTTTCACAAAGTCTGCTGCCTCAGTTTTTATGATGGCAATTTGCAATAAACTCCAGAATGTTATGAAGAGTGATCAGATTAATTCGCAAAGTCCCTCTTTGCCATGAGATTTTAAGTTCGTCCCATTAAAAAAAAAAAAAAAAATAAACATTTTTCCACTGCATTTGTGAAGAATGCTTCAGGGCATCCAAGAAAGTCCAAGTGCCAGGAGTGGACCGTCTCCTATAGTTGATTCAGATGTAGGATCGGGGCACTGCCAGTGCAGAGCTTGCCCAGGAATGGCAGCAGGCAGGTGTGAGTCCATCGGAACATATGGTGAGAAGACTTTTGGAGAATGGTCTGGTGTCAAGAAGGGCAGCAAAGAAGCCACTTATCTCCAGGAAGCCGTCAGGGACAGACTGATATTCTGCAAGAGGTACAGGGATTGGACTGCTGAGGACTGGCGTAAAGTCCTCTTCTCTGATGAATCCTCTTTACAATTGTTTGGGGCATCCGGGAAAAACCTTGTCTGGAGAAGAAAAGGTGAGCGCTACCATCAGACCTGTGTTGTGCCAACAGTAAAGCATCCTAAGACCATTCATGTGTGGGTTTCCTTCTAAGTCAAGGGAGTGGGCTCACTCACAATTCTGCCCAAAAAGATCCTCCGAGAGAAACTTCTCCCAACCATCCAAGAACAGTTTGGTGAGGAACAATGCCTTTTCCAGCATGATGGAGCACCTTTACATAGGCAAAAGTGATAACAAAGTGGTTTGGGGAACAAAAGATTGAAATTTTGGGTCCATGGTCACAAAACTCCCCAGACGTTAATCCCATTGAAAATTTGTGGTCAATCCTCGAGGCGGGTGAATAAAAACCTCCACAAATTCTGACAAACTCCAAGCATTGATTATATAAGAATGGTCAGCCACCAGCCAGGATGTGGCGCTCAAGTCAATCGACGGCCTTCCAAGGAGAATTGCAGAGGTCTGGAAAAAGAAGGATCAACACTGCAAATATTGACTCTCTTCATAAACTTAATGTAATTGTCAATAAAACCCTTTGACACTTATGAAATGCTTGTAATTCTACACCGTAGTAACACCTGACAAAAAAGATCTAACAACACTGAAGCAACAGACTTTGTAAAAATGAATATTTGTGTCATTCTCAACTTTTTGGCCACATCTGTAGTATCGGGCTTAGTACATTGATCAGTAGAGGGGTTACAACTCACAGGGGGAGATTTACTAAAGCTGGAGCCCAGAGAATCGGGCACAGCTACCGTACATAATAATCAGCTGCTAGGTGTTCTGTTATAGTTTATGGCAGGGCTCGACAAACCCCAGACGCCAGGTCGCCAATTCGACCAGAAATCGCAACATGGCGCCTAAGCTGCCACCAGCCCACTCACTATTGATGCCCCAGAGAAGCAGCAGCATTAACACTGACTGCCGTCCTCCCTCCTCCACACTCAGCGGCGCCGCGCTAAGTGTGTGAAACTGACAAGCAACAGAGAGAGGAGGATCTGTCAGATTTCAGCTTGATGCTGGGGTGGGCGGGACCCGGCCGCTATCAAACACCAGCCAATGGGATCTGGGTGGGCCGCTACGTGTATGTGGCCCCCGTCCCTTTTCTTAAGCAGCCCAATCGTTGGCTGGTGTTTGATAGCTGCTGAGTCCCGCCCACCCAGCCGGGTCCCGCCCACCCCGACATCAAGCTCAAATCTGACATATCCGTCTCTCTGTTACTTGTCAGTTTCACACCCCGGCTGGGTCCTGCCCATTCCGACATTAAGCTCAATTCTGACAGCTCCTCTGTTACATTTCAGTAACAGTGTGCTCCGTGTGAAACCTGCCAGTGTCAGTAGTCAGTGCCATCTGCCACCTGTCACCGCCAATCAGTGCCACCTGTCACCGCCAATCAGTGCCACCGCCAATCAATGCCACCTGCCACCGTCAGGGCCACCGCCAACCAGTGCCACCTGCCAACACCAACCAGTGCCACCGCCAATCAGTGCCATCTGCCAGTGACAACCAGTGGCACCGCCAACCAGAGCCACCTGCCACCGCCAACCAGGGCCACCTGCCACCGCCATCTGGCAGTTCCACGTGCCTGCCAGTAGCAACCAGGGCCACCTGCCAGTGCCAGCCAGTTCCATCTGTCGCCAGCCTTAGTCTTTCTGGTCAGCCCATAACCCTGATGTAGCAGCGTTTCAATGGAGTTATTGACTGGGTGTTCCATTGTGAGTTAGGGATAGGGGGTGAAAATGAGTGGCCTTACCCTGGGAGCTGACAATCCCTACCACTCTAAAAAAAAAAAAAAAAAAAAAAAAAAAAAAAAACTGGCTCCTAAATTCAAAGCAAATTTGTCAACCCCTGGTTTATGGTGTGTTTGTTTTTTTTTGTTTTTTTTTTTGTTTTTTTCCCCCCTCTCCACTTGTGTATTAATAATTAAAACCTAAGGGGAAATGTGTGTCCTGATAGGGCTTGGATCAGCCTTTCACAACTGGGGTTTTGTTGTACCTTTTTTAGGGTTCCTCCAGATGTTTGTAGGCGTTCCTTGAGTAACCGCTGACGGCCATGACCTTTAAGCTATCTGTAGAGGGGGTGGGGGTCTTCCTAATGACCACAAATGTACAAAGCATAGGGGTAGATATACTAAAGCTGGAGCATACAGAATCTGGTGCTGCTTTGTATGGTAGCCAATCCGCTTCTAACCTCAGCTTGTTCAGTTAGGCTTTGGCAATAAAACTTGGAAGCTGATTGGTTTCTATGCAGAAGTGAGACTGATTTTGCACTATCCAGCTTTATTAATCTCCATGCTTCCTTCTGATCTTTTCTCTAATATACAGTGACCTGTACAGTACAAGTCCATGCCACATGACAGGGTCAGAGCACTGGGGCGTTGGGGCCATCACTACTATCTATTTAAGATACAGTAATAATTTAGTTTATTCAGCATAAAATGGAGCTTAGTTCTGTAGCCTGAAGCTGTATATTGTGCAATATTTACATTTTTGTAAATTCATTTAATGAATCCAAGCTCTGCATGCTGATATAACGTGCACTGCATTGATGCAATCACACAATTTCACAGTAACCATAAAAGATCAAAACAAAGTTCAGGAATATTCCTTTATCCCATTGTTTTGCACATCTATGTACACTGCAAACTGTATGATTGAATCCGTTCTGAGATCGCTGTTTTACTAACCTGACAGCTTATTATTCTAAATAGGAAAGCCTCATTTTGTTTGCAAATATTAAAGATACCGGCGAGAAGGAGTCCCTTGTATTTAAAGCTGGCATCCACTCACCTGCTGCCGCCACATCCCCCTCCTTGCTTTGTCACTGCCGCATCACCCGCCGTCCCATTAAAGTGAATGGGACTGTCAGTGAGTCAACAGCAGGTCAGAGGAGGAGCTGCTAGATGACAGTTCCTCTTTAAAAATGATGCTTTAAATTTAATTCTTTTTACTAGTGATCCACCCTGGCCCTCATCACTACCTATAGCCTGTATGCAGAGCAGCATGACAGGATGAGATATGCCATCGGTACATTTGGTGAGAATTAAATCAATTTTATAAAGTCACTGCCTTTTCAGGGCAAAGTGAGGGGCCTTCATTAAGGGAACCCCAAACTTCTGATACTCACTCTTCTAGCACTGTGCTGCAGCTGGTGACAATACCTGGTGTATTGAGAGAAGCAGAAGAGTGTGTCCAGCAATGCATCGCTCCCCCATTTCCTCCAGATCTCCCACGATTCTTTGCCCCGCGCCTCAGCATTATTGGCCATTCTGAAGTCATGTGGTGCCTTCATCAAGTTTCGATTGGACGATACTCTTCTGGGGGCATGGACAGTTGACGTGGGTTTGCGCAGTTTCGCTGTCATTGAGGGGGGCCATCATCGTGCTCTGCATGTGACGTGCAGAGGAGACTGCAATTCACACACTTGTGAATGTCCATGCGCGATGTAAGGCCGCACTAGTGTGGTTTTCGGGGGTGAGTGGAGAGGGAAGGGAGTCCCATGAGATCACGACTCCACCTCCTGAGCTCCAGCATTTGGACCTGCCCACCGATCTCCGATAAACGCTGAGCTCATACAGGCGCAGGGCAAAATAATTTTCATGTAGAACTACATTAATTTCATTTGGATATGTGGACACATTACTATGGTGCCTTTGGTTTTTATGAAGCATGTACTGCAGATTTACAACCACTTAACTTATTATTTTTTAAATTTTTTTTTTCCCCTGCAAGGTAATGTCATAATGTGCTAGTATTCATCAGATACTAGCATATTGTTAAACTTGCCTTTTTAAAATGAAGTATTCTAGCACCAAGATGTCGCTTCAGGCGCTTCCAGGTTCGTGTACTGCAGCTCTGACTCTCCAAAGCTGCGATGACATCACTCCTGCACATGTGCGCGGGAGCCGGTGTCTTGTCATATAACGTCCTCCATCCGATAGTGTCATGCGCAGTACACGGCAACACAGATTCCAAAAATAGCCGAGGATGAACGGCACCTGCCCCGTGAGTCCAGGTTCTAGCCCCACCATCCAAGTGGACATAGAGTAGGAATAAAAAAGAGCCGAGCGCAGCGAGGCCGAGCCCGAAGCGTGGCGAGCAAAGCTCGCCCGCGAGGGGCCCTCTAATATTCACAACCCTATGTCCGCTTGGATGGTGGGGGCTACCACCTCCATTCAGCTTTGGAGTTTTTCCGAAGCTTCGGCTGCGGACACTATTTGCTGGCAGGACGCTATACGGCAGAACACCGGCATTTATGGCACAGGGCTTCGGAGGAACAACCCAAATGGCTGTTCCTTCAGAGCACATGCGTCGGTGATATCGGTGGCTGCATAAATAATACAAATTGTTTGCCTGGATCAACCGTTAATTATTGATAATGCTCCATGCACACTGGAGCTCATAAACTACAGTTTATTGGAGTTTGGGCTTTTTATTTATTTTTTTTATTTTTTATTTTTTTAAAGCCCATAAACTCCACTCTGTTAGCCTATGTGTCCATGCACACATGGACGTTTTTTAGCTTTTTAATGAGCAGTGAAGTTCATGGGCTTTTTTTTTGAACGCCAGAAATTCGCATTCAAAGTGCAGTTTTTCACCGCCAAAAAACATCAAAAGCGGATAAACACTCCATAAAAAACACGCGTTAATTCGTGTTCGATGTTCTATTTTTTGCAATGCATTGTGGGAGTTTGGAATGCACTGTGGGATTTTTGGAGTGTCCTCTGTTAGGAACTTCCCTTGTGATCAGTAAAAACTCCAGGTGTTCTGAGAAGCAGGAAAATTTATTTCTGATGTGGCCCACAACAGAGAGACATGCTTACAGGACAAAAGCTGAAGAAAGATGTCTCTCGAAAGGAACGTGTCCCGCCTCCTCATACCCCACAAGAAAAACATCTCTATGCTTCTATTGGCTGAGGGAACATAAATAACGTTGTCATGGTACAGGATGGTACTTTATTTTGATATTCATGTTCCTGTACATTCTTAGGCTATCATATTTAGTTAAATCTAATCATCCTACTTACTATGGAGTTAATTAAGACAAAACAATACAACAAGTTAATACAATAATGTGCTCAGAAGTAAGTTTTTTAAAAATCAGTCTAAGGAATATTGTTTTTCTAATAGTCGCACAATAAACATTTAAAACTTTTCTAACACCTCTGTGTATTTTTATTAAGAAGGCCCATAAACGCTAATGCTAAAAAATGCTCAAACGCTGTTAAAAGCACGTTTTTCAACCAGCGTTTTTCTGCCAGCAGTCTGGCGTCCAGAAAAAGCTTTTTTGAGCTTCAGTGTGCATGGAGCCTTATGATAAAAGTAAGAAAAAAAATGTATCATTTTCAGCCTTTCTCAACCTTTTCAACACAGAACAACCCTTGAAATAGTTCACCGGTCTCAGGGGGAACCCCTGCTAAAAATTAGAAATCTACAACTCATGATACATTAGTGTGATGGTCAGTGGGAAGAATGGTCCTTACACTTGTGGTCATTGGGAAGAATTACCTCCTTGCAGATAACTAAAAAGATCAATGGTGTCGGTGGGAACTTATCTGAGAGGCAGAAATGGCCCAATGCTGAAGGAACCTCTAGCAACCTCTGGAGGAACCCTGGTTGAGAATCGCTGATCTAGATGGTATAACCAAAAAAAGACGCAGTCCTAGCGACCCTAAGATGCATATAATAAAAAGAGAATATGGTTCTCCCAAGAGGGCCACTTCTAGGACACAGTGATTGGTTAAAAAAATATATTATTAAATTTAAAGAACACAACAATTTAGTAATTTACCTCACAGTTTAAAAATAGGACAACGTTGTCACATGTTAAAAAGAAGGGGAATCGCAGCTGCACATACCATACAGTCACAATACCCACATTGAGACAATCGCTTTAGTCACACATTAGCAATTGTAATTGCAAAATTATAGTAGTATAAATCTGTTTCCAGAAGCTAAGGTAAAATACTGGTGCGGTTACAGAGCAGCTTTATTGTAGACCAGAAATGGTGAGTCAAGGAACTCATAGATATGGGTGGTATTGGAGGGGTTGGTGAGTGTGTAGCTGTCATATACTCAAAAAACACAGGATATCGTTTTGCTGTCCACAATGGATGGTTATCGGTCCCTTTTTTGAATTTGACAAACTAGACAGATTACACCTGGTGAAGCACGGAGGTGATTGTATTGAGTCTGAAATTATCAGACTAGGGGTGCACCAAATGGGTTTTTTGGTGCCGAAACCGATACCAAAAATGAAAAATACACTAGGCCGATAACGAAATATATATATATATATATATATATATATATATATATATATATATATATATATATATATATATATATATATATATATATATATTATACTGGGGACGTGGTACAGGAGGTGTGCCCCATTGCAGCCAGCCTGTGAAGGGAAGAGAGGAGAGCCGCCTCCGCCGCCCGTTTGATCACAGCTCCGGGAACATCACAGCTTTCATTTCAATAGCTGTGTGTTCCCGGCCATGCCGTCTCACACAGCCCCTCCCCCTTGTCCAGGCACTTTGATTAACAGATCATCCATCCAATCCTGCGGGTGATCTGTCTAAGTGCCCGGACAAGGGGGAGGGGCTGTGTGTGATGGCGCGCGGCCGGGAACAGACCGCTATTGACATGAAAGCTGTGATGTTCCCGGCGCTGTGATCAAACAGGCGGTGGAGGTGGCTCTCCTTCGCTATAAGACATCCCCATGATGGGCGGCACCAGGGGCGGGGGTGGAGACCCCCACCTAGGCCACGCTCCATTATCGGCTCCATTATCGGCCGTTTTTCTTTTTCGGCAAATTGCCGAAAAGGGCATTTTTCGGCTGATGTGTTTCTGAGGCCGAAATTTCGGTGCATCCCTAGATCAGACGGAATAGACTTGGACATAGACTCACTTTTAACAGCCTTTGGAGATGTATCCATACTATCAGAGGGGGAGGTAAAAACCAGGGACAGGAACAAACACAACTGTGTACTGGGGTTAATTCAAGACACTCTCACCATGTCATACACCCTGGTCACTTCCCTGTATCTCTACCCATCGATACAGAATGAAACATGCTCAGAAAGAGGTGATATCATGATGCCTTGAGGTTTTCCACGTTGTATAAAGTAATGCTGCACAATTCATCGTTAAAAAAATTGTGATCTCGATTCAAGCCGCAAGGCTCCACTGCAGGTTTCCCTTAGATAGGATGGCGGTGCTGGCAACCGATCCGATGGAAGGTTGGGCCTCAGGACGGCCGACATTGCAGGCTACCTGGACAGGTGTCAAAAGTCAACAGCTACAGTGTTTATAGCTGCTGACTTTTTTTTTCTTTTTTTTTTTTTTTTGTAAAAAGCTGGAACACCCCTTTTTAAGTTTAAAATCAATATTTTTTGCTAAAAAATTACTTGAAACTCACAAACATTATATTTTAGCAGAGACCCTAGGGAATAAAATGCCAAATGCTGCAATATTTTATGTCACACTGTATTTGCCAAGCGGTCTTTCAAACGCATTTTTTTTTTTTTTGTGAAAAAATACACATCAATGAATAAACAGTAATGTAAGCCCCATTTTTTTTTATTTTTTTTTCCCATGTGAAATGTTACGAATCGTGATCTAAGCAAAAAAATTGTGACTCTCATTTTAAACAGAATCGTGCAGCTCTTGCATAAAGTGCCATTCATGCAGTTCAACAGGTTTTCCATTGTGAATGTATTACCAGCAGGAATTAAACATACGAGGTGTGACAATTTAATTCCTGGAATGGACTGTTTTAAAAAAAAATAAAATTTTTAAATATTCAAAAGATTAGATGAAATATGACGTTTACATTCTTTCTGATCTTCTGTCAAGATTTCAGACCCCAACTTTGCAGAAATCCTTCTCTGTTCCAAATCCTCCATTAGAATCTGCCCACTGTTTTCCTGTTTCATATTAAATTCTTCTGCCATCCTTCGTACGTTAAATCTTTCATCTGAGCTTACGAGGGTTCACACTGTCCGCATTTGCATCCCTCCTTTTGTGTTTTTGTCTGCCCACTTCTTGTGTCATTGTGGGCATCTTCCCACCCCTCCTTTTAAACCACCTATGCCATTCGCAAACGCTTGATTTCTTGATGAAATGTTCACCATAAGCCTACCCTGTAACAGAGCTAAAGTTTCACTCGCACTTTTGTCAATTTCCATGTAAAATGTAATGTCCACCTGCTGCTCCAGATTGCTTCCACTCACTTTCTGCCAACTGCTCAACACACACACACGGCATTTCTTCTGCGACTCTGTAAAGACGGAGTCACCTGGTCTGTGACCCCCCCAGCAAGTGTGAGTCATGTCAGAACAAACTCGAGTGCAACTGGCCACGTGACTGTCCACCATAGCGCTATGCCATGGCATTCCTGGAATTAAATTGTCACACCTCCTTATATTGCATATGTTATGATTTTACAGTTTGGTGTTTTTAAAGCCGTGCACGGCAATCCCAGTGTCATGTCACTTTACTGCATTAGGTGAGTAGAAGTGTCTGGTCATCAGAGGCCTGAATCACCGCTACTCATCTCGGATTAAAAATAAGATTGTCCAATTTTAGTCTAATCCTTAATGAGCATGTTTAATTGGATTAAGCGAATCGCCAGTCTTGCTTTAGATTACACCTAGAACACAAGTGTACAGGAGAAGTTAGAGAGGAGAGTCTCCAGCACTGCATTTATTCTACCTGGATTCTGAGATTTTTATTTTTTATTTTTATTATGTATTTCAGGTGTGCTCCATGTGTGAGGATATCGCCAGCATTCACATCACTTAGTAATAAGTATCCACAAGCCGTCTTTCTGGAAGTGGACGTACATCAGTGCCAAGTAAGTGGACTGTGCCTTTAACAGAAGGAAGCCCCCTCTGACTACGTGGGGTGTGTGTTTTTTTTTTTTTTTTTTTTTTTTTTTTTAGGTGTTCAATTGCAGTAAAAAGTTCTCTGCTCCCAATTCTCTGGTCTTTCTGCCTGCCAAAGCTATTTCAGCGGGTTCTTAAAGTGGAAGTTAACTTCCATCACTGACTTTTACCTATAGGTAGTGTAGATATCTCCTAAACATGCAGGTTTTAGGAGATACTTGCTGTACGTGCGACCAGGGTCATCACTGGTGGGGCCGTTCCTTCAGAGTTCTATGCCCTGAAAGCCGGCGCCCATGTGCATGCGTGGGCTTGATGTCATCGCAACTCCGGCCAGAGCTGGAGTCCACAAACCCAGAAGCAAGACTGGTGAAGATGAAGTGGCCTCCAGCTCTGACATCTCAGCATGGGAGTGCTCAGTTTTAAGGTAAGTTTAACATAAGGTGCTAGTATGCGACTAGCACATTGCTTTACCTTTCAGGGTTAAAAATAAGAAATTTGCAAGTTAAAAAAAAAATGTGGCTTTATTATTTTTTGGAGCCTGTAAAGCATTGCAGGTCTCGTTCAGACCTGTCTGTGTATCTGTGTGCCTGATCCTGTACAGGAAAGTAGATACACGGACAGGAAGAATCTGTGAACTACAAGCTGAAATCCGTAAAGGATGTCGGGACTTGTAGTTCATTCATACACAGAGCTCTATGTATGAATGATGCGGCCATGTGGGCTAAGCCACGCACAGCCACACTGATTTTTTTAAAACGACTGTACTGCTGTCACGTCAGGGGGATTGGGATTGGGCAGCGGCTGCAGCATTGGGAACATGATACATATTCCAACCTAAAAAACAGGTGTAACATGATCCCAAAGGTGAACTTATTCCTTTAAGCGAGCCAGAGATGGATTGAATCTCAGCCAGTTCAGGAACCGGCCGAGATTCAATCCATCTATGGGCTTTTTGTACCCAAGTCGATCCATCAGTCAACCTGGGTACAACCAGCTTGTTAAAAAAAAAAAAATGTATTATTATTTTATTACTGCCGGGGGCTATAGCTGCTTGCACTTATCATTGTGTTCTGCCAAACGGGAAGGCTCCCCGCTGGCAGAATACAATAACACTACGGGAGGCGTTCCCCCCATCAACACTGACTGTGTTGATATGGGGGGGGGGGGGGGATCCGAGCAATTTTTCTTTCCTTCCACCCATGGTACTCTGTGAAAATGCTCGGTATCAATGAATCCCTAGTGAAAGTAAAGCGGCATTAAACCCAATCCTAAAATGTTACAATGGCTGCATTTTTGTTTTTGTTTTTTATTGAAAAAATGGTGCGCTTATTCAAATTATAAATACATACAAATACGTAAAATAAAAAATTGAAAGTTGTTTGCAGACTAATCCCAAAACCAAACAAGTCTATATAAAACACTTGAGTCCAAATATAGAAGATATGTAAAGTCTTGTGAGTCCAAATATAAAAAATGCTAAATCCACAAAATGACAAATGCTGTTTATATCAGAGGGGAATCCAGTCACTAAGAAGTGGAGAAACGCCGCCACCTGTGAATGAAATGGCCGCTCACCTCAAGGAATGACCGAACGGTCAAACAGAGCTTTGTATTACAAATGGGGTTGTCCAGATACCACTTTTTTTTTTTTTTTTTTTTTTTTTATTATGACCGAGTACAAGTACAGATATCCCTTTTTAATGTCACGTGACAGTGGCACTGTATTGTTTACAGTATATGTGTGTGTGTATACACATATATACATTTTTATTCATTATTGTTTAAATATGCGCACCATTTATTAATATATGCAGTGTTGGAGTGCACCAATCAATAGCTGCAGCTGTTCGCTTCATATTATTTATTGGTAGCAGTTTATTCTAGTTCACACATAGCCATGCACAATTACATCTATACCCATTTTGTTTTTTTCCTTCTGTTCTCACCTGATGATCTGGCCAGTAACTCACCTTATGTATAAATAGCAGCCCCCCCCCCCCCCCCGGATGGAGCACAGGGGCTCCTTTTGGACAGCAGTGTTGTCAGTCCGGGGAATGTTGGATGAACTGGCAGATTTAGTTTACACTGAAGAAACTGAGGCCAAACTCCAGCTCACACTTCTTGGGCAGCTACGGCAACAGGGTTGTGGTGTGTGTATGTGTGTATATATATATATATATAGTGTGTGTGTGTGTGTGTGTGTGTGTGTGTGTGTGTGTGTATATATATATATATATATATATATATATATATATATATATATATATATATATATATATATATATATATATATATATATATATATATATACACACGTTTTTTTTTTTTGTTTCCCTTTTGAAATTAGTTTTACATAAGTAAAAGCTGATCGCTGTAAGCAATCTGTGTCAGTGTTAAATGGTTTGCCCCAACCCTCTAACTCAGTGATTCTCAACTAGGGTTCCTCCAGAAGTTGCTAGGGGTTCCTTCAGCATTGGGCAATTTCTGCCTCTCAGATAAGTTCCCACTCACACCATTGATCTTTTTAGCGATCTGTAAGGAGGTAATTCTTCCCAATGACCACAAGTGTAAGGACCATTCTCCCCACTGACCATCACACTAATGTATCATGAGTTGTAGATTTCTATTTTTTAGCAGGGGTTCCCTGAGACCAGAAAACTATTTCAAGGGTTCCTCTGTTGAAAAGGTTGAGAAAGGCTGCTCTAACTGCTACTTCTGCAGGACAACTGTATAAAGACGGTGAAAATGAAAGCTAGCCTAAAAAGGAAAACAAATGCAGGCCTTGCATATAAGAAATGGTAAGCTTCACTATAATAAATGTTTGCTTGTGGGTTTAATACCGCTTTAAAAGGGAAAAATTAAAAAATAACGCTGACACGGATTTAGATATTCTTTGCTAGGTGGGTTCGTTTCAAACTCTCTACATAGACAGCTTTACATTGTTTCTTAAATTTTTGTCACACAAGTACATTCATCTGGATTACAAGATTTTACCCAAAGTCAATATTCTTCTCAAACTGTTGCCCTGATATTGAATGTCTGCGTAGTAAAGTGTAGAAAGGTAATTCTGTGTTCGTGTTATGAATTAACATTGTCTGTCTGATTTTTGCCTTTTTAGGCAACAGCCGCCGCCAACAATATATCGGCAACCCCCACGTTTTTATTTTTCCGAAATAAAGTAAAAATTGATCAGTACCAAGGTGCAGATGCTGCTGGTTTAGAAGAAAAAATTAAACAGCACTTGGAGAATGATCCCGGGAACAATGAAGACACGGATATTCCCAAAGGATATGTATGTATCTGCGTACACTGGCTCTCATTAGAATCTGTTGTGTTACAGTGCTTAAAAAAAAAAAAAAAGTATTCACACCCCTTGAAATTTTGTTATGTTGCAACCAGTGTTAATTTTGGCAGCAAATTTTGATTTAGTTTTAGTCTTAGGACTAAAATGGCATTTTAGTTTTAGTCACATTTTTTTAATCTTCTGCAATTGTTTGTTTTAGTCAAACTTAGTCAACTAAATCTCCAGTACATTTTAAGTCGACTAAAATCGAATAGGTGTAATTAAATTGTAGTGCATTACTTGACATTTATCTACAATTTCCAAACTCGTATACTGTTGGAGTGAAAAATCGAATGTTTGTTATGGCATTGAGGTATGAACATGGACTACAGACCAATGTTAACTTTGAAGTCAAATTTCAATTTAGTTTTAGTCTTATCCCTTGTACACACGGTCGGAAATTCCGACAGAAACGGTCCGATCGGATTATATTATCAGAAAATCCGATAGTGTGTGGGCTGTAGCAGACTTCTTCCGACGGACATTTTGATGGAAAAGATTTGGAGCGAAGGATCTCAAATTTTCAGACCACAAAATCCAATCAGACTTTTTCCCATCGTTTGTAGAGAATTCCGTGCTACGCATGCTCAGATCAAAGTACTAGAGCAAAGCTATTGGCTACTAGACTGAACTTAGTCCTGTCGGAACAAACAAATGTCATCACGTTCCAAACGATCCAGATTTTCCAACAACTTTGTCCGACTGTGTGTATGCAACACCAGTTTCGGGCAAAATCCGTCTGAAAGAATCCGGATTTTCTGGTCGGGAATTTCTGACAGTGTACGGGGGCTTAGTCTTTTGACTAAAATGGAATTTTAGTTTTAGTCCCAATTTAGTCTTTTGACTAAAATGGCGTTTTAGCCGCGTTTTAGTTGAATAAAATATAAATTTATTCGACTAAAATGTTTTAATCAAGACAATTAACACTAGTTGCAACCAAAAATTTTATTGTATTTTATGTGATAGACCAACACAGAGTGGCACATAATTGTGAAGTGAAAGGGAAATGATAAATGGTTTTCCCAGTTTATGTGAAAAGTGTGCATTTGTTTTAAGCCCCCTTTACTCTGATACCCATAACTAAAATTTAATGGAACCAATTGCCTTTAGAAGTCACATAATTAGTTAAATAGAGTCCACCTGTGTGTAATTAAATCTCAGTATAAATAAAGCTGTTCTGTGAAGCCTTCAGTGGTTTGTTGGAGAACCTTGGTGAACAAACTGCATCATGCAGGTCAGGGATAAAGTTGCGGAGAAGTTAAAAGCGGGATTAGGTCATTTAAAAAAAATATCCCAAGGTTTGAACATCTCGCAGAGCACTGTTCAATCCATCATCCAAAAATGGAAAGAGCAAGGTACAACTGCAAACCTACCAAGACATGGCCGTCCACCTAAACTGACAGGCTGGGAGATCATTAACCAATTTGTGCCTGTGCTATAGCAGAAAGGCGGCTATAGTGTGTGCTTAAAATGCTGGGAGAGGGTACATGGATGTTCTGCCACCTGCACGCACCAGGGTCTGTGATCGTCGAGTCCTTGGTTGATCACAGAGCGGGATAAAGGGCCCATCACAGCGGGCCCTTTACCACTTAATCAGCTGTGAGCCAATGACAGCTGATTGCGAAAGTAAACAGAAGCCAATTTCTGTGTCAGAGCAAAGAAAGCCGTTAACCGGCTTCTGTTACAGGGGCATGGGTCCCCTTAGTGATCACCAGTGCCCATCAGTACTGCTAATCAGGGGCCAGTCAGTGCCTCCTATCAGAGCCCATCAGCGAAGGAGAAGAATTACCTGTGTGCAGTTTTTGATAACAAAATATGAAAAACACTTTTTTTGGAGGGGTGTTTTAGAATAATAAAAAAAAAACTCAGTAGTGAATAAATACCACCAAAAGAAAGCTCTATTTATGCGGAACAAATTATAAAAATGTAGTTTGGGGGTAGTGTTGCATGACTGCGCAATTTTCCTTCAAAGTCTGAAAGCTGAAAATTGCCCAGAGCGGGAAGGGGGGTATAAGTGCCCAGTAAGCAAGTGGTTAATCGGAGGAGGACCCAAGAGGCCCATAGTAAATCTGGAGGAGCTGCAGAGATCCACAGCTCAGGTGGGAGAATCTGTCCACAGGACAACTATTAGTTGTGCACTCCACAAATCTGGAATTAATGGAAGAGTGGCAAGAAGAAAACCATTGTTGAAGGAATGCCATAAGAAGTCCCGTTTACAGTTTGTGAGACGCCATGTGGGGGACACAACAAACATGTGGAAGGAGGTGCTCTGGTCAGATGAGACCAAAATTTGAACTTTTTGGCCTAAAAGGAAAACACTGTGTGGGGGAAACTAACACTGCACATCACAATGAACACACCACCCACCGTGAAACATGGTGGTGGCAGCATCATGTTGTGGGGATGCTTTTCTTCAGCAGGGACAGGGAAGCTGGTCAGACTTGATGGGAAGATGGATGGAGCCAAATACAGGACAATCTTAGAAGAAAATCTGTTGGCCTCTGCAGAAGACTTGAGACTGGGGTGGAGATTTACCTTCCAGCAGGACGACGACTCTAAACATACAGCCAGAGCAACTATGGAATGGTTTAGATCTGGTCTCAAACTGATGCCCCTCCAGCTGTTGCACAACTACAAGTCCCATCATGCTTCAGCCTTACAATGCCACATGGGACTTGCAGTTTCGCAAAACAGCTGGAGGGCCACCAGTTTGACTCCTGGTTTAGATCAAAGCATATTCATGTGTTAGACTGGCCCAGTCAAAGTCCAGACCTAAATCCAATTGAGAATGTGGCAAATTGCTGTTCAGACACTCTCCATCCAATCTGACAGAGCTTGAGCTATTTTGCAAGGAAGAATGGACAAAAATGTCACTCTCCAGATGTGCAAAGCTGATAGAGACATCCCCAAAAAGACTTGTAGCTGTAATTGCAGTGAAAGGTGGTTCTGCAAAGTATTGACTCAGGGGGGCGCCATACAAATACATACCACACTTTTCATATATTTGTAACGCAAGGGAAACTGTTGCAGTAACGTTGTGTTTTGCACGCATGCCTATTAGGTGACTTCTGAAGGCAATTGGTTCCACTAGATTTTATTTGGGGTTATCGGAGTAAAGGGGGTGGAAAACAAATGGACTCCACACTTTTCAGATATTTATTTGTAAAGAAATGCGAAAAATCATCTTCCTTCCCCCTTCGCAATTATGTGCCACTTTGTGTTGATCTATCGCATAAAATGCCAGTACATTTACGTTTTTGGTTCTAACATGACAAAATGTGGAAAATTTCAAGGAGTATGAATACTTTTTCAAGGCACTGTGTGTGATCTAGAACTAGCTCTATATCATGGTTGCTTTTTTCAGGGAATAACTCAATTCAAGTTTTAATTGGTTCCTTACAGATGGATTTAATGCCATTCGTAAGCAAAGCTGGCTGTGAATGTCTTAATGAAAGTGATGACAATGAGTTTGAAAACTGCTTAAGGAAAGACACCACGTACCTTGAATCGGACTGCGATGAACAGGTTAGTTGTACAATAGTTTTTTTCCCTGAGCTGTGGGAGGGAGAACCATTCCATGTAATCAGCACTTTAACCACTTAAAGTGGTGTGCCCCCTAAAAAAAAAAAAAATAATAAAAAAAAAATTTAAAGGCAGCAGCTACAAATACTGCAGCTGCTGACTTTTAATAATTGGACACTTGCCTGTCCCAGGATCCAGCGATGCGGGAGAACGAAGCACCCCCATACCCCCCCCCGTTCCCTGCTCTGCTCGCGGTGCCAGCATTCTTACTGTGGGCATTTTAATTTTAAAAAAAGCAGTAAAATTTTATATATATATATATATATATATATATATATATATATATATATATATATATATATATATATATATATATATATATATATATATATTATATCAGGGCTCGACAAAACCCGGTCGCATTGGCGACTAGAAATAGCGACCTCGCGCCTGGGGCAGCACAGCTGGGGGTATCCTGTCTCTGTGGACACCCCCAGCGTGATCGCGTCGGGCCGTTCCGCCGGCGGGCGAAAATTTAGGCCGCGGCTTTGAGGCCTTCTGCGGTCCTATGATTCCTTATGGAATCTGGCGCCCTCTTGTGGTCGTTGTTGGTATGACAAACCAGCAATGCTAATTTCCTCTGCAAAGTTTCCTCTGTCTGTTTTATATTACCTGCATCTTCTTCCCATTATTTAGAACCCCCTAAACATTATATATATTTTTTATTCGAACACCCTAGAGAATAAAATGGTGGTTGTTGCAATACTGTCTGTCACACCGTATTTGTGCAGCGGACTTAATAAAAAAATAAGACAACAGTAAAGTAAGCCCAATTTTTTTTTATATTGTGAAAGATAATGTTACGCCAAGTAAATTGATACCCAACATGTCACGCTTCAAAATTGCACCCGCTCATGGAATGGCGACAAACTTTTACCCTTTAAAATCTCCATAGGCGACGTTTAAAAAAATTCTACAGGTTGCACGTTTTGAGTTACAGAGGAGGTCTGGGGCTAGAATTATTGCTCTCGCTCTACCGATCACGGCGCTACCTCCGATGTGTGGTTCGAACACCGATTTTATATGCGGGCAGGACAGGGCGCGTTTAAAAATTATTTTTTCTGCTTATTTTAACTTTTTTTTTTTTCCACTGTTCTTTTAAAAAAAAATTTGTGTCACTTTTATTCTTATTACAAGGAATGTAAAAATCCCTTGTAATAGAAAAAGCATGACAGGTCCTCTTAAATATGAGATCTGGGGTCAGAGAGACCTCGGATCTCATATTTACACTAAAATGCAATTGAAAAAAAAATTGTCATTTGAAAAAAATAAATAAAATGTCCCTCCTAAGAGCTATGGGCAATGACTTGGAGACGGGGGGGGGGGGGGGGGGGGCGGCGACGGCGCTGCTATCTTCCCCTCACTCGTCTCCATGTCAGGCCAGGGACAGGTCCGGATCGCCGTCACGGACCTGGCTCCTAACTTTTTAAGCTGGCTCCTAGATTCCAAGCACATTTGTCAACCCCTGTATTATATTCTAATGAAAGATAATGTTACGACAAGTAAATTGACACCCAACATATTGCGCCCACTCGTGGAATGGCGACAAACTTTTTTTTTTTACCCTTAATCTCCATAGGCAACTTTTAAATTCTACAGGTTGCTAGAGTTATTGCTCTCGCTCTGCCAATCACGGCAGTACCTCACATGTGTGGTTTGAACACTGTTTTCATATGCAGGTGCTACTCACGTGTGCGTTCGCTTCTGCAAGCGAGCAGATTTAAACTTTTTAAAACGTTATTTAAAATTTTTTATTTTTACACTGTTTTAAAATATATATATTTATATATTTTTGTCCCTTTTATTCCTATTACAAGGAATGTAAAGATTCCTTGTAATAGGGGGGAAAAAAAGCATGACAGGACCTCTTAAATATGAGATCTGGGGGTCAAAAAGACCTCGGATCTCATATTTACACTAAAATGCAATAAAAATAAATGGCCCTTTAAGAGCTATGGGCGAAAGTGAAGTTTTGATGTCGCTTCCGCCCTGCATTGTTATAGAGACGGGTGGCGGCCGTCTTCCCCTCGCTCTTCTCCGTGCACAGTAAGGGCGAAGATCCAATTGCTTCCGCCGCTGCCAACGGCTCCTGTAAGTGGTGGAGAGACAACTTTTAATCTGAAACCGGACCGCTCACTGAAGAGGGTACCGGGTTATGGTAGCTAGCTGCTACCATAACAATATTCCTCTTCAAAGTACCAATGTGTAACGACGGTGGGTGGTCTGGAAGTGGTTAAAGAGTATAGTGATGGTGTTTTCTTCAGTTTTAAGTGTACCTGTCAAACACAAAAAAAAAAAACGCAAAGCGCAATCCAATTTGCTACAGCAAGGGAATAAAATTGTTTCTGATCTGACCCGGGATACATAGCGGGTGGCGGGCGCAAGTAGTTTCAGCGGCAGCCCATTAGCTAGGATGAAATTTCTTGTCATAATGGCGACCTCCTGGCATCTGGGGTTTGTCGAGCCCTGTTTTAATGAATAAGTTACAATTTCTTGGCTTTAATCTTTGGAATACACTCCCCCCCACCCCCCCCCCCTTTTAAAAAAAAAAAAAAAAACGAATTGGAGGTGTCAGTGTCCTGATGAGGCTTAGAACAGCCTTTCACAATCGGGGTTATGTGGTACCCTAGGGTTCCTCCAGAGGTTTTTTGAATAAAAGCAGCCGGTAGCTCCAGACCATCAAGCATATCTATTTTCAAGCCTTCAGACCCCATTCACACCTGAGCGTTTTGTAGCTTGACGCCTGAAGCTACAAAACGCTGGAGGGGAAAAAATCCATTATTCTCAATGGAGATGGTTCACATCTCCACTCCAAGTCGCCTGAAGCCCTACGCCTGAAGCTCAAACAAGTTCCGGACCCTTTTTTGTCGCGCAAATCGGGCTGATTTGGGCGTTTTTTCTTCTTTTAACATTGGTGACCTTTTGCCCTGCACAAATTCGCGACAAAACGCGGTAAATGCCGCGAATTGCGGTAAAAAACGCTTGAAAAAGCTACGCTCAGGTGTGAATGCAGCCTTACAGTGAGTACAGTCAGCAGTAGACTAGTTTCAGCGATAAGCCTTGTTCACAGCACTCATGTTAAAAAGCATAAACATTTATACATAAGACTGTCACATGACTACTACTCCTCTCCAATCAACAGTGTGTTCAATTCAAGTCTAGCTATAATACAACACTTGAGATACAAAAAATAGAGACTATCTTGACATGTGAAGAGAAACATATATTAAAAGCTCCATAAAAGAATCTTTAATGAAAAAATGTATAGATTAAAAAAAATCATGTTGCTTGATGTGAAATATAAAGACTATATACATAAGGGTGCACATTCAGGGCCAGCTCACACTACTGCATGGTGCGAGATCGCTTTTATAAAGAGTCCTGGAGCAATGGACATTGTATTATGCCCATCGCTTGTGATACATCTTGGGGTCTAGTTCACACCATTGCGATGCAGGGGGCCCTGCGATTGCACTTTGGTTTTCCGCATCACACAGACTCGCAGGGCAGTTCGCGCTGCCGTATGCAAACTGCGGGGCAGTGCCAATACATAGTGGCACCCCCATTTCAGCTTGCATGTCGCACTGCCTGCTGTCAGTTTTGGAACGTTTAGGTCCCGTGCGATTCTAGCCTGAATGCGTTGCGAGTTCAGCCATAACTTTGTTGCTGGAGTTGCATTGTACGGACATGGCGTGTGATGTGCACTGCGAATCGCATATATCGCACCACGCAGTAGTGTGAGCCGGCCCTGAATGTGCACTATCTTTTATGTATAGTCTTTATATTTCACATCAAGCAACAGGATTTTTTAAATCTATGCGTTTTTTTTCATTAAAGATTCTCTTATAGAGCTTTTAATGTTTCTCTTCACATGTCAAGATGGTCTCTGTATTTATTTATTTTTTTTTGTATCTCAAATGTTGTATTAGATCTAGACTATTTGCTTCTCATTTGTCATCTGCACATCTGTTTTCAATTTGTAACCAATCGCCTCACTTGAATTGAACACACTGTTGATTGGAGAGGAGTAGTAGTCATGTGACAGTCTTTTATGTATAAATGTTCATGCTTTTTAACATGAGTGCTGTGAACAAGGCTTATCGCCAAAACTAGTCTGCTGCTGACTGTACTCACTGTGAAGGCTTGAAAATAAATACGCTTGATGGTATGGAGCTGTCAACCCTGACTGCAAACTTCCAAAGTAAGACTTTGTTTCCCACTGCTCTGAGCCATACAATCTTTGATCAAATCCTTGTAGGGGTTCATTGAGCAGCTTCTGCCTCTGAGTTCCCTCTGACACAATGATCTTTTAGCGATCTAAAAAAATGTTTTCAACTGGGTCCTAAGAGGGGGCATTCTTCCTAAAGACCACCATTATAAGGTGCATTCTTCCCTCTGATCATCACTCTCATATACTGTGAGTTGTACGGCTTCCTTGAGACCAGAAAGTTATTTCAAAGGTTCTTCCGTGTTAAAAAGGTTGGCTTAGATTTATAAAGGGCTGTTATCTCAGTTTCATACTGAGCAAAAAAAAAAAAATTATATATATATATATATATATATATATATATATATATATATATATATATATATATATATATATATATATATATATATATATATATATATATATATATATATATATATATATATATATAAATATATAAATTTTTTTTTTTTTGTATTATCTCTATCTCTCAACATGCTAATCATATTGCAGCCTAATTAATCAGACGCATTCCTCTTAGGTATTGCTTTCTTATCACAAGTAGGCTTCCTAAATTACCACCTTTTTTATATTTCCCCAACAGCTCCTGATCACTGTAGCGTTCAACCAGCCGGTTAAATTATATTCTATGAAGCTTCAGGGACCTGATAATGGTGAGTATGCTTGACTCCAGTTTCCCACCATTTTTTCTATTTCCATGCTTTGGTTTTGAAGAAAAAGGCTCGTCCAGCTTGTGCATAGTGACTTTATTTTATTAAATTTTCTTAGGGACAAATTCCTTTTTGACGTCACTTTTACAGGTTCTTGAAATATTCCAGTTTTTTTTTTTTTTTTTTTAATTTTTTTTTTTTTCTTGCTAAAGTACAACTGTCATAGGATTATGTAAGCTGCCATTGCAGGAACAATTATAGAGAAGTATAGTCGAATAATATATAAACAGAGGTGAAAGCGATACCCTACAAATATTTTGTCAGACAAAACTGTTCGTGTGTCAAAGGCTTAATCCAAAGGTTTGGCAGAATTTGCCACTTAATTTTTTACAATTTGGGAAAAAAAATCTTTGGAATAAAGGAGCATTAGAGACTGACCTGGTTCCAGCCAACATTTGCGTGTGGTCACCTCTGCACAGGAAGCATATCCTTGTTTTGGCTGGTCCTGCAGATTTTAAAGCGCCTTTTTCTGCCCTTTAATCCTCCATGAAAGAGAACTTTAGCTTTGAATAGTTCAAACATTTTAATTACATAAACAAAGTCCAAGATAATGCTCTTTATTCTAATTCCCCCGTTCTGTGTGCTTTTGGAAGGCCACCTTAAGTTTCGGGAACCTCTGTGTACTATCATCGTGGTCTCTGGATGGTTGCCCTCAGACCTCTTGTTCCTTTGTCAGAGCTCGATGTAAATTGGCTATAAAGTAGTTTAATTTATTTTCACAGTGGCAGATTAGGTTATGACTGTTTTATTATTATTTTTTTCTACTTAAATATGACAACACCTAAAACCTGCAGCACTTCCAGTTTTTTAAATTCACCTGTCCCAGGTCCATCGCCTGCCTGCTTCCCAGGTATCTTGGCTGGTGTGTGCTCACATTCTTTGTTGGACCTACTTTTTATGGAAAGCACTATCCTATATATAACTAGATCTAGTGCAAATCGTGACCCAGTACATGACCCACACCACTGAACGCACATGGAGGAAAAAGTGATTTAGAGTTATCACTCCTGTGTGTGTGTGTGTGTGTGTGTGTGTGTGTCTCCTGTTCAAGTCACCCCTTGTCCCTTACCCTCCTGAGCACTGCCCCTTGATTCCTCGCCCTATCCACTTTCCAGTACCACCCATTTTAGAGAGTACAGAACCAAGTATAATTTTGTTTTACTAAGTCATTTGTATGGAATTTTTTAATAAGCTGTAAAAATTGTCCCCTGCAGCCAGCAAAAATGCACCCCCTTTTCAACAATAGTTCCCCCCCCCCCAGCAACAAAAGACCCCTCACAACAAAGTACCCCCAAGCAACAATGGATTCACCCCAGCATTATTAGACCTGCCAGGAACAAGGAATCTCCTAGCGAGCAGCCTCAATAGACCCGCCAGCAGTAGACCCTTCCCTCAATAGCAACAAAGGACCTCCTCCCCCAGCAACAATAGATCCTCCAGCCTCAATAGACGCTCCAGCATGCCTCAGCACCCCTTGCCATTAGATTAATTCAATGCTGGAGGTGCTGGAACTGCACTCCCCACGTTCCTGCTGAAAAAAAATAAAATAAAGTTATTTATTATAGATATATATCTATATATCTATCTTTAGATATATTCTCAGTATTTCAAATACTTCTGTGCTCTCTAGCTATGCTCCTCCTCTTTCATAAAGTAGTTGGACCCCTTTCACACTGAGGCAGTTTTCAGGCGTTTTAGCGCTAAAAATAGCGATTTTAAAGCACCAGAAAACCGCCTCTCATGCCTCCCCAGTGTGAAAGCCGAGTGCTTTCACATTGGGACAGCAAAAATAGTCCTGCAAGCAGCCTTTTTGGTGCGGTGTAAGAGCACTGTGTACATAGCTCCTGCACCGCCGCTGCCCGTTGGAATGAATGGGCAGCGCTTCGGAAGCACCGTAACACAGGCGCGGTTAACCCCTTCTTTGGCTGTTAGCGGCCAAAAAGCGGCGCTTATACAGCAGTAAAGCTGCGCTTTACTGATAACTTGCCTGCCTCCCCAGTGTGTAAGCAGTTTTATAGTTTCTCTAGGGAAATGAAAGTCCTTAAAGAGGGATTCCACCAAAAAAAAAAATATTAAAAGCCAGCAGCTATAAATACTACAGCTGCTGACTTTTAATAAATGGACACTCACCTGTCCCGGGTTCCAGCGATGCCGAGGCCGATCGATCTCTCGGCTGCTGCCGCCACCATTCTAGGTGAGGGAATCAGGAAGTGAAGCGAATCGGCTTCACTTCCTGGTTCCCTACTGCGCATGCGCGAATCGCGCAGCGCAATAGGAAATCTCTGCGCTGTCACTGGGACCCGTGTGTGTCCCAGCAGACAGCGCGGCAGGGCAGGAAATGGCGTAGACTACCACGGGAGTCTATGCCCGGAAGTGGGTGTAAATACCTGTCTTTGACAGGTATCTCCACCCCCCTCCCCCCTGAAAGGTGTCAATTGTGACACCGGAGGGGGGGAGGCATCCGATCAGCGGAGGTTCCACTTTAGGATGGAATCCCGCTTTAAGATGATGACTATTGATCCCATGAATCCACACCTGAATATCAGTTAATTTGCATCACAATCATTCATCCATCAAGAGGCTGGTAATCCGCAGCCAGTGCTGGTGTGAGAAATCATGGGCCCTGTACAGCCTACCTCTCCAAAAAAAAAAAAAAAAAAATCAAATCATGATTTTGTTAAAATGCCACATCGCGATGCTATGCAGTCATGGCAGAAATTATACCACCATCGAACAAGAGCCATTTGGGTGAATAGCACAGCTCTGAAAATGCCTCACAACCGTATGCAAAGCACACAGTTGTGGTGTGCTAGTTTAGAGCAGTTTTCAGATTTAGTTGGTTTATTGGTTGGTGAAATATCAGGGGTTAAACAGATCCGTCATCTCTTACTTTTGAGTCAGAGAAAGGGACTGAGGACAGAGATTCAGCCATCCCTTTCTCTGCAGCCTCAGCTGCACTGTACAGTGAAAGAATGGGGTATGCTCTGTGCTGAGCCATTTCCTATTCATTCACAGACTGAAGCATAGGAAACAGTTTACTATGCTGCAGTGATGAATGGGCACAGGAGTGATCTGCACCTATTGCTCACTGCTTTCATTCAGGAAAGGAAGGGGCCGGTAAATAGAACATATTAACCTGCTCCCCTGCTTTCCATCCTGAACTCCATCCTCCTGTGTCCGGCAGGAGGGGAGGGGGGCACGCAGGGGGCCCAGACAGCAGGGCAGCAGATGCCAATCCCCCTGCCGTGCAACTGGAGGGAGAAGGAGAAGCTGGTAGCACTGCAGGAGGAGCCACAAGAATCCGCAGTACAGCCAGCCTTCCTGCTCAGGGCCCCCCTTTTGTGGCCTGGGCTCAGCACAGGGGGCTGGATGCACTGCCTTATAAGCGGCCCTGTCTGCAGCACAATAATCATAAACAAGAAATGTATAGAATTTTTGCATTTTCATTAATCCACACTTAATACGATCAGATTGCCACTATAAAGACTGGCATTGCTCCACAATTGTGCCTCGCTGTTGCGGCGGTGTACATCGCATTCAGTCAACTCATGGTCCCGCGATGATGCATTTTGTCATTATGATTTTGTCTGTCCGAAGGTGTGCGCGGCTGACCGTTATTTTTAAGACGCCATGACTAGCACTTAACTCTTTGTAGTACAATGCACTCCAGATTCAAAACCACACCACTACAGGTTGGAGTCTAGAGCCATCTACAGCTCATTAACAGTACTACAGCTTAATCGGGCATAATCATTTTTGTATTGAACTGATACAATAACTACAAACCACGTGAATCAGTACATTGCCCTTTCCATGTCACACGGGTTACAGCACACCCCATATATTTATATCATGGTACAAATATAAAATTCATATTCTATATATTTAATACAAAAATATTGTATACATTTTAAATGGCAAGCCTTATAAATTCATTTGTGAAAATGTATTTACTAAAGCTCCAGAGAACCTGATAACCATCAAAAAAAATCATTATGTAAAATTTTGAAGCAACCCCCGAATAATCACTAATAAAGCAATTTATGTCAAACATGACATTCATTCCTTTAGGGGTTAAAGTATCTGGCATATATATTCCTTTGTTTCCCTTTTTAAAGTCTCTATTGGACCCCCCCCCCCCCAGAATGGTACATCCTGTCAATTCACCCCCCGTGAAGGGAGGTCACAGAAAGACCTAATAGAGGGAGACACTTTGTTGTTTGAAGCCAATCTTATTATGTATATGCTCGGTTCTTCTTTCTTTCCCTTTTATTTTTTTATTTTTAATACATTAGCCCACAAGGACATTCTACAGTGTAGACCACATGGGTGGTGTGGCACGTAATGAATTGTGATTTTGATCTCCCTATTGCCAGGGGGTTTAAAGTTTTTTTGTTATACCCCTAGGTGTACCGTTGACCTGTCTGTATACCTTACATTTATGGCAGACAAAAAATCCTGCTTTATCCCAAAACATTTGGGGTCTAAAACCTTTTTTTTTTTTTCTCAAATTTTGGGCTTTGTGCGTGTAGGACATGCCAATACTTCCTGAAAATCACTTCTTCCTTATACTGAAAATCAGAAATGAGTCCCCATTGCTGGTTATTTGTTTCATCACTAACTCTTCTCTCAAAGGTGTTCTTCTCGTGGTATATCTGTCCCCTCTTGTGTAGTCCCATTTAGTAAAGGAATAGAGGCGTTGCCTAGTTTGCTAAGGTATAAGATAGTTGGCTTAGAAGCAGTGCAGGATTATTGCAATTTATTCTTGGCTGGGGCGATGCCCTCTGCAAACCTGTTCCTTTCTGTGGATTTGCAAGTCCATGCCCTGTTCCATTCCTTTAAATTCTATAGACTTGGGAGCCCATGCCTTCTGCAGTCATTTTTCATTCCTGTAGACTTGCAAGACCATGCTTTCTGCAAGCCCCCTTGCTTCTATAGACTTGCAAGTCTATGTCCTGTTCAGACCTATTCATTCATATAGACTTTCCATCTCATGCCCTCTTTATTTCCATTCATCCCTATAGAGTTCTTGGAAATGCAATCCAAATAAATGGGATTACAGAGGATAGAGAGATTTATGTCAAGTGGTCAGGCAATGTAGACCTTGTAGATTCTTTCTTTCTGTGGGTGTTTTTTTTTTATTATTTATTTTTTTTCAGCAAATCGTAAACTTATTTTTTTTTTTTTTTTTTTTCTCCACAGGTCAGGGTCCAAAGTATGTAAAAATTTTCATAAACCTCCCACGATCCATGGATTTTGATGAAGCAATGAGAAGTGAACCTACTCAAGCTGTAGAATTGACAGCAGATGACATAAAAGAGGAGAGCATTATACAGCTACGCTATGTCAAGTTTCAGAATGTAAATAGTGTAACGGTAAGTGTAACCGGTTTGTGACCAGCTGCCGCAGTTGTACTGTGGCAGGGTGGCTCCCCTGGTCGAGCTGTCGTAGCTGTATTTTGGGATATTTATTATAGCAAAAAGTTTTCAAAATTGTCGCTCTTTTGGTTATAGCACAAAAGATAAAAACCGCACAGGTGATCACATACCACCAAAAGAAAGCTCTATTTGTGGGGAAAATAGGATATCAATTTTGTTTGGGTGCAGCGTTGTACGAGCGCACAATTGTCAGTTAAAGCAACACAGTGCACTGTGTGTGTATATTTACACACGTTAATCGCGTTTTTAAAGCCATGTCTGTCTTCTGGTAGCTATTGTGTTATGATGGGGGGAGAGGGTGCGACACCAGCCATTGCTCTCATTGGCTGAGTGGGCTGATCAGATGCCAATCAGCAGACCTTTTGCAGTCATGCCGTCCGACAGAAGCGGGTAGTTCAGCCGGCTTCTGTCGGACTGGCTGCCGTACACACGGGCCGAATGTCAAAACTGGGTGATGCGATTTGTGTATAGTGACTGCTATACCTTTTTAGGGGTTAAAGTATCTGGCGCACATGTTCATTTTGTTTCCCCTTTTTTTTTTTTTCTTTTTTTTTTTTTTTTAGTTTCTATTGGACCCCTCCAAGAATGGTACGTCCTCTTTATTTCCCCTGACATTTTAGACTGGTTAGGACTTTTCCAAAAATGTAACCTAACCCTTTCATATACAGTCCTGCACAAAAGTACATCCCTATTGAAATTTACTTTTTCAATAGATTTGGCATGGTTTCAAATAATTTGGCAATCTTTTTAAAAATCTTGCCAGGCATGTAGCCATCTCCTTAGGGCCCATAGAGTTCACTGGATCTTGGCATGATGAAACCACACACCACACACACCGCTCAATAGCAAAAGATCACCAGACCTTGGATATCTAAGGTTTAAATAGGACCAGCATACTCTGTAAGGAGGTGCAAATCTATTCTATGGTACCTAATCTGGAATGCCAGATTCTAATTCCATGGATATAGAAAGGTGGTAATCTGCATTTCCATTAACCGTGAATATGATAATGAATACACAACATCAATTTTATGTCTCGCTTGTTGAAATACATCCCCTTTTTATCTGTAGGCCCTGTTTGAATGAAGATCTAATGTTTGTCTCGTCAAATATGTTGAAGCCGTCAACAATTTCCATGGGGCATTCTTACCTTTCTCAAATGATTGTAGGGATTGCAAGTGGAAAGGGGTCTGATCATTCTACAGATTGTATCCCGTTATTGCTGTATATGCTTTGCTATACAACTGTATGCATGAGTCATTGAAAACTTCTGGTTATTAAGTGACGAATTGCAATTGTGATTCTTCTGGATATTGAGTTCCTTAGTATCTAGATGGCTGGAAATGGCTCAGCACCAAGTTGCCCGATTTTACCCACTTCAGCCCCGGAATGATTTACCCACTTCCTGACCAGGCCATTTTTTGCAATATGGCACTACGTCACTTTAACTGACAATTGCGCAGTCATGCGACGTTGTACCAAAACAAAATTGGCGTCCTATTTTTCCCACAAATAGTGCTTTCTTTTTGGTGGCATTTTTTTTTATTTATTTGCTCTATTAACGAGACTGACAATTTTGAAGAAAACTTTTTTTCTGCTATAAAGAACACCCAATAAAATGTAAAAATCTATTTTCTTCATCAATTTAGGCCAATTTGCATTCTGCTACATACTATTGGTAAAAAAAAAAAAAAAAAAAAACCCAATGAGTTTATATTGATTTGTGCAAAGTTAGTGTCTACAAGATGGGGGCTAGGTTTATTTTTTTTATTTTTTTTTTTTTATTTTTTTTTTTTTTTACTAGTACTGGCAGTGATCTGCGTTTTTTTTATTATTTTTTTTCGGGATGGTAAGATTGCGGCGAACAGATTGGTCACCTAACTGACTTTGTTTGAAACTTTTTTTGTTTTTGTTTTTTTTTTGTTTTTTTTTGTTTTAGGAAGCAGTGGCATTATTACAGTGATCAGTGCTAAAAATATGCACTGTTATTGTACTAATGACACTGGCAGGGAAGGGGTTACCATCAGGGGCAATCAAGGGTTTAACTGTGTTCCTTTAGTGTGCGTGTTCTAACTGGGGGATGGGCTGCCGGGGACAACACACAGATCCGTCTTCCTGCATAGCAGAAAGACACAGAATCTGTGCGTCATCCCGTCAGAACGGAGATCTGCCTTGTTTACTATAGCAGATCCCTGTTCTGTCACTGCGGGGAATGATTGCGGGCAGCCGGCCGACATCGATTCCACCAGACCCGCTGACTGGCTCCCCCTGCTGGCCAATGGGCGCATTTGTGTGCCCACAGATCGCCATGTACGAGCCTGACGTACACCTAAGGCGATATGCGCAGCTGAGCCAACCTGCCGCAATATAACTTAAGTTAAAGCGAAGCTCTGCTTGTTCACACCCCCCTCCACTGCCACATTTGACACTTTTTGGGGGGGAGTGGATACCTGTCAAAAACCAGGTACCTACTCCCACTTCCTGGTAAGAATAGATGCATTGTTGTGTGGCACTCTTACATTTCCGGCCCCTCCTCTCCCCATGCTGCCTTCTGAGACAAAGATCCTAGAACCCAGTGCAACCATTCACAGAGCACAGCGTGGCTTGCACATGCGCAGTAGGAAATGGGCTGTGAAGCCACAAGACTTCACTTCCCGTTTCCCTTAGTAAGGATGCCGGCACCTGCACCCGAAGCCTATGGACGCATTCGCTAGAGGTGCCGACATCGTAGGATACCTCTAACTGTGGATAGTGGCCAGGGTAGGTGACATTGCATCCGGGTTCATTCTAGCTAGAGGATGTCAATGAACGGATCAGTGGGTGACGCTTGTGGAGTGTGAGTAAAACCCCTGCTGCCACTTCCCTTGGGACATACGGGAGTGGCAGAAAAAGGGTTACTGTTCTTCTTCTGTGCAGGGATACATGAAAAAAAATCTTCTTTTCTTTTGACCACTACCAGCTGACACTGTGTGGCTTCCTGTTGTCAAACCCCAGCTGTCAGTTAGCAATTTGATCCACAGTAACGATACCTTTCCCGCTGCCTCTAAAAGTGATCCCGTGGCGAATACACTGCCGGGATCGCTTTTTAGCAGATGATGAATTGCCCACAGAAAAAAAAAATGATACCGGGGTTATGGCAGCTAGCTACTTCCATAACCTCGGTATTAAACGTCAGACTAAATTATGTGTATATGGACTGTAAGTGGTAGGTAAGGGATGACCTATTGATAACATTCAAGCTGAAGGCTTCAATCAGAAAACATTTGTTTCAAGTTGCAAAGGCAACTGCAGCCTGTGGAAGGCAATGTCTGCTTAAAACCACAATCGTATATTAATATGTAGTTTTATCAAATTAAATTATGTAGTTCTTTAAAAAAAAAAGTGGCCTTTGCATCTAAGCTTCAGCCACCTCTGGGCACAAAGGTTTATTCCTTTTGCTGCCAGGTCCATATGTTGCACAGACCGGACAGTGGGGTGTTTTCCACGCAGTGTGTGTCTATATCTGAGAAGCCAACTACTGGCTGTCAGATGCAAGCAATCCAGCACCTCCACAACCGCCAAATTGCTTCCAATGCACCTCACCCCATGCACGTGCTCCTGCTATGTACCATGGGCTCCAATTGCCTATCTGCGGGACCAGTGAGGTAGGTGCCGCCGGGGAGAGGGCTTGAGCAGACATGCATATGTAACTTCCAGGTCGCCCTTTCACTTCCCCAGCCAGTATAGTATGGCTTGGGAAAAATTTAATGCAGTGCAATCTGCAGGTCGCACAGTGGTGTAGTGGGTGGAGCACTCTCCTAGCAGTAAAAAGTCGCTGTTTTGAATCCCTTACACGACACTATCTGCCTGGAGTTTGCATGTTCTCTCTGTGCCTGTGTGAGTTTCCTCCGGGTACTCTGGTTTCCTCCCACACTCCAAAGACATGGTCGGTTAATTGGCTTCTGTCTAAAAATAAAATATTGGCCCTAGTACATAGGTGCTCAACCTGTGGCCCTCCAGCTGTTGCCAAACTACAAGTCCCATCTTGCCTCTGCCTTTTGAGAGTCATGCTTGTAACTGTCAGCAATTTGCAGTGCATCATGGGACTTGTAGTTCTGCAACAGCTGGCAGGCCACAGGATGAGCACCCATGCCCTAGTGCATGGGTCTTCAAACTATGGCCCTCCAGTTGTTCAGGAACTACAATTCCCATCATGCCTAGTCATGTCTGTGAATGTCAGTTTTACAATGCCTCATGGGATGTGTAGTTTCACAACAGCTGGAGGGCCGTAGTTTGAGGATCCCTGCCCTAGTATATGAATGAGAGTTGGGGACCTTGGATTGTGGGCTCCTTGAGGGTAGGGACCGATGTGAGTGTGATGTATGCGTGAAGTGCTGCCTAAATTGGCGGATGCTATATGGCAGTGATATGCAATTAGTGGACCTCCAGCTGTTGCAGAACTAAAAGTCCCATGAGGCATTGTAAGACTCTGACAGCCACAAGTAAGACGCCCAAAGGCAGAGGCATGATGGGACTTGTAGTTTTGCAACAGCTGGAGGTCCGCTAATTGCATATCCCTGCTATATGGGTACTTTAAATAATAGATGAGCATCTTAATGAGACATGATGTACAGGGATAGGAACGATTGTAGACGCACTCACTCAGGTTGAACTGGATGGACTGGTTTCTTTATTCAACCTTACTATGTAACATTCATTGGAGCACAGCTGAAACATCTGGCGGCTTTTCGACCCTTGTGTCTCATTGGTAAACCTGCCACCAAAATAATCATAAGGGATTTATTGTCCCCTATGTGATGGATTTTTTTTTTTTTTTTTTACAGATTGTAAAAAAAATATTAAAGTTACATGCAATAAAAAAACGCATATAATCGAATCCAAAAAAAGTGAGTGAGAGCAATAATTCTAGCAGATCTCCTCCGTAACTGTAAACTGATGACCTGTAGAGGGCTTTTAAAGCATCACCTATTGAAAGTAAAGGGTACTGAATTTTGTCTCCATTTCATGGGGACATGCAAATTTAAGGTTTGACATGTCTGGGTATCTACTGCAACCTCATCTATTTTTATTTTTTTATTTTACAAGAAACATTGCTAAGTTATTTGTCTACCCTAAACTTTAAATTTTAGAGTTGTGTTTTTTTTTTTTCTTATCCATTTCATAGACCACATTTGTGGTATTATGTAACACAAAAAATTGTAACTACCACTATTTTATTCTCTATGGTTTGCTTTCAGAAAATGTTTTTTTTTGGGGGGGGTTGTGCATTCTTCAGGCCTAAAAAATTATATATATATATATATATATATATATATATATATATATATATATATATATTATAATATATTTTTTTTATTATAAAATTTTTAACATGATGTGCAAAAAAAGTGTTGCCAAATTTTTTTTATTTTTTTCTGGTGATATATTTAAAATTGGATAGCAGCAGCTTGATCATGAGTCCTTTTGTTTGGTCACAAAGCAGTTAATAATAGTTTCCCATACAGTAGAATGTGTTTTTTATTTGAAAAGCCTGGTCCATCAGCAATTAGTGTGGATGCGCTGGCTTCATTAGCCTGCTTCATTTGCCAGGCTGTGGGATAAATGATTACAAAGTTCCATTTCTCCTTGTGCTGCTCCTTAATGTCCCGCAGTCTTTAAATAACCCATTCTGGTTATAGGCTCACAGGTGGCTGCTCTGGAATGACATTGCTAGGACAGTTTCAATTTGTGGAATCTGTGAAATTTGTTAGGCTAATCTCTATTGGAACTAATTAAATTATGTCTTTTATTGCTCGGCCACCTGATCCCACAAAAGCGTGTTCACACCAGATTTATCATATCTATCCCCCAGTGTCTTCCTAACCGTCTGCTAATCATTTTTCTTTCAGCTATTTGTCCAGTCCAATCAGGGTGATGAGGAGACAACCAGAATCACATACTTTACTTTTATTGGGACCCCAGTACAGGCAACAAATATGAACGACTTCAAGAGGGTGAGTATTGGGAGACCTTTGCTGGTTCCGTAGATTCTTTTCATCTGTGCTTCAATTAATGAAGACCTGTCAATAAACAACATTGTGTTTTTATTTATTATTTTTTTTTTTTTCTTTTAACTAATACTACATATTCTGTTTTTATACTACAAAAATACGATTTTTTTAAAATAAAATTAGATGTCTAGATAAACGTATGAAAAGATGACTAAATGCTGGAAGTGAATATTTGCATTTTACCAAGCGAATGCCTAAGTTTAGGCAGAGCCAATGACTGTTGGTTGCCTCTGCCTAAAACTTGTCTAACCCAGACCCTTTCTGCTGAGGTCGCGTAATACAATGCAAGTATGACCAACCTTAGCAGGCCATTCAACTCAGAATTAATATTCCATATGTTTATGCTGCACATGTCTGTGAATATTCAGGGAGGGGAGGATCTGGGCTGCCCTTTACAAAACCATTACACAGAGCAGGTAAGTATAAGACCCCTTTCACACCAGGGTGTTTTACAGGCGCTATAGCGTTAGAAATAGCTCCTGCAATCCGCACTACAGCGGTGCCCTGGCAGGAAGGCAGGGAAAAGTCCTGCCAGCAGCTTCTTTGGAGCGGTGTGTTTACCGCTCCTCCACCAATGCTCCCCATTGAAATCCATCGGGCAGCGCTGTAATACTGCTGGCAAAACACCGCTATTGCGGCGTATTGCCGGCGGTTTTAACCCTTTCTCGGCCACTAGCGGGGGTAAAAGCGCCCCGCTAGCGGCCGAAATCCGCCGCAAATCCGGCGGTAGAACTCTGCTAAAAATAGCAGCGTTTTACCGCCCACGCTATGGGCGGTGTGGTGTGAAAGGGGTCTAACCTGTTTGTATTTAAAAAACAAACAAAAAGCCTTTCAGTATCACTTTAACCCCTTCATGTCTAAAGGGTAAAACAAATGTTAATGTTCAAGCACAATTTTGCAATTTTTACGTGTTCGTAAAACTATATATCATCACAATTACTTTGTGCATCCAGGTGGCTTATACCATGTGGTTTTTTTTTTTTGTTGTTTGTTTTTTTTAGAACAAATTGGGCTTTCATTTGTTGGTAAATGGTAATGGATATCTCCTGATTTTTCTTTTATTATTCAAAGGAAAACTGGCCCATAAAATAACTTACTTTTAGCTGTAAGTTTCTTGCTACTACCATAACCTTCCACAAAAGAACAACCTAAAATAAATTCCCCTGCTTTTGGATGATCGCAACAATATCACATATGTCTGTTGTATGTAGCCCAAAAACAATAGTGCGCATTTTGATGCTAAATGGCACTGATATTATAAAAATAAAATCTGACCATGACCTTTGACTCACACTAACCCTGGCACTGACTTAGATCAAACCTTGAACAAGTCATATTTTTTATTGTTATTTTTTTATTTTTTTTCTTATTTGTTTTTCTCTCTGCAAGAAGAGAGGGGGAGATGCAATGTATCATCTTTCCACTCCATTCACAGAGAGAAACGCAGGCTTAGGCTTCAGTGATTGATCTCTGTGATGGCCAATCGGAGGTGATCAGGTAAACTGGAATTGGGATTTCCAGGTCCCTATCCGTTGGTGCAGGACCTGTGGTTCCTCCTGAGACCCTGGTCTCTGTTCTGGGAGTGTGACGTGCTCCCAACACAGACAGATATGACTATATGTTGCTTTTCCACGGGGGAGGAGGAGACGGGACCTCGTTCGGTGAGGCTGCATATATGCATACTGTCAGCATTAAGGGGTTCATTTTATATGGGTGCATTTATTTGCTAAAGGTGGACGTGTTTGGCCTTTAATTTTATGAACATTCTCTTTCCGTGCTGTATTTCTAAAACTGCTTTCCTTCTTGAGAATATGAATTTGGCTTCATCCCATACAGACCTCTTCCATAGTTTTACAGTTCAGTATTTCAGTGTTCGTAATTTTCCCTTTCTTCTCTTATACAGGTTGTAGGAAAAAAAGGAGAGAGCCATTGAGCACACCAAGATCACCATCGGAGAATGCTGGATTGTCAAAAGTGTGATTTGTTCGAGAGTTAATGTTTCCTTCAGATAAATCCCAATAAATCATTGCATTTTGTTAATCTGAGTTTCCTAACAGTGATTTTATTTGGACCTGGCTATGCGCATTTGTAAATAAATAAGACTACTTTTGCCAAATGACTTTGCGTCTGACGAATTTGATGGGGGTCCAGTTCATGTAACAGTCGGATGTGTATGGAATTTGAGAACCTCTCACTGTTTTACTCTAGGAAAAAAAATAACGAATATAAAATATTTATTTTCTGTGTGAATTATCAGTCTTTTAATGGACCTGCCACAGCTTTTATCCCGGGTGCAGAGATGCCATTGGCTGTCTCCCAGCAGTGGTTCTTGTCATAGGTTAGACATGTCATTGTGGGTGAAGCTGCAAAGATGTGCTGCACCGCTGTTGGAAGTCAGCCGATAGGCGCCTCCTCCCGTGGGTGAGACCAGTAACAGCCGTCCAAGAAATCTGTGTATTTTAACATATATCTCTTGGTGTATATATTAACTGTCTGTGCAGATCTAAGGCTGCACCTTTTAAGAAGTAATATTAAAAGTTCTGCTGTTGTGTAGAAGATGTTGGTGGTTCTTTTGTAGCTTTTGTTTTAAGCGCAGTCCACGCAGCACACAATTTACATCATGGTACATGGTTATAGCAGTGCTAACAGGAATTAATTACAAACTGATATTCTGCATTACTCTCTTGACTGTTAGCCCCTGTTCACATTGGAGCAATTTGTCTTGCAATTTGACAGGTTGTTTCATCCTATTGCCGGTGTTCTGCCGAGAAAGGTCCCCTTCGGCATAGAGAAAGGTCCCCTTCGGCATATAATGTCACCCCCCCCCCCCCGTACGAACCACAACGGAGCCACCGAAAATAGCCGAAGCTGAACACCTGTGAATTGGCTGTACACGGCGCCTGCGTTCCAACACTTGTAAGACACCCTTTTTTTATTTATTTTTTTATTTTAACAGGGTCGCTCGCCACGCCTTGGGCATGGCCACGCTTTGCTCTGCATATTCATAATCTAACTCTCTCCACTTGGATGGTGGGGCTTGAACCTGGACTCAGGGCAGAATGTAGTATTAAGTTTGCAGGCGCCGTGTAGAGCTGACGATCGGCTGTTCATCTTCGGAGACCTTCGGCAGCTCCGTAGTCGTTCGTACCAAGCGCCACGCAGTACAGGGGGGACATTATCCGCCCAGGGACCTTTTTTGGCAGGACACCGGAAATGGAGAGTGTTCAAATTGATGTGGCGCGTCAATTTGAAAAAATAGCACATGCACTACATTTAGAGATTTAAGGTGCAACTTCAAAGTCGCACTGAAATGCAGCTTTGAATATGTGTGATTTCAGGTGACTGAAACTTTTAGTGGTCCTGCGATAGGATGGTGGGCAATCTTGTGCTAACTGACTCTGTCTTGGAGGGTCACTGACTTCACTAGTGACATGAATACAAGGATCACACTATACTAATGACACTAGGGAAGGACTTAAAGTGGTTATAAAGGCAGATGTTTTTTTTTTTATCTTAATTTATCCTAGGCATTAAAATAAAAAGCCTTCTGTGTGTAGCAGCCCCCTCACACTTACCTGAGCCCCATCTCTGTCCAGTGATGTCCACGAGTGTCTCAGCCGTCCGAGATTCTCCCACCCTGATTGGCTGAGACACAGAAGCGGCGCCATTGGCTTTCATCAATCAAAGTCGGCTAGCCAACCAAGAGAGAGATTGGCCTGAGGCTCCATGTCTGAATGGACATAGAGCTATGACTCGGCTCGGTGCCCCATAGCAAGCTGCTTGCTGTGGGGGCACTTAAGAGGAGGATCCAGGCTGCTCTGTGCAAAACTACTGCAACAGAGCAGGCAAGTATGTTTTTTGTTATTTTTATAGGGGGGAAAAAGACTTTTTACAATCACTTTTTAATATTTGGGAACAATTCAAGGGGTTAAAGAGGAAGTAACCCCTGATGGGTTTTTCTTCCTCTTTATTGCTCTGCAAAGTTAAAGCATAATGGGCTAGTATGCATCGCATACTAGGCCATTATGTGCCACTTGCCTGCAAACGAAGCCTGCGATGTCCCTGCTGGTGGCTACGTCCATCTTCACCCCTCTTCCTCCTGGGCCCATGGATGCCGGCTCTGTGACTGGCCCGAGTTGCGTGATGTCACTCCCGTGCATGCGTGTCCACGGTCATGGCACAGGCTCTATAGAAATGGCACGATCGTGCCCTCTCTATAGTGCACCTGCGCTGATGACAATATCGCAAGCGTATATGGTAAATATCTCCTAAACTGTGTAGGTTTAGCATATATTTCCAGTACCTACAGCAGCCATTTTCAACCAGGGTTCCTTGAGCTGTGGTTAACTGGCCTCCCATGTGATGGTGCCTGCTTAGTTCCAGGTTCAACACCACTTGGCAGAGACAGAACCATGTCTATAAAGGGAACATTCTTCCCACTGTCCACCACCAATGGAAGAGGCAATTTCCCAAAGACTACTAATGGACTACTTTTTAAGCAGGGGTTCCCTGAGACCTGAAAATGATTGCAAGGGTTCCTTTTGGGGTAGAAAGGTTGAGAAACTGACCCTACAGGTTTACCTGTAGGTAAAAGTGGTCTGTAGGAGTTTACAACCACTTTAACTGTACCTAACGTGTGCTGCTTTTACTTTCTGATCTGGCTGTTTTCTCTCCCTGCTTTACACAGAAAAGAAACTGCAAGATCACTGTTCCCTGTACACAGAGTTCAGTGTTTTTTCACAGAACTGTGTGTGAGATTGGACAAGGCCAATCAGCAGGTTTCAGCTGAAATCTACTGCCAAATTTGTGCTGTGTCCAATCACAGCACGAATCGGCAGGGGGTGCACCCGGAAGTAGGCTATCATTAATTACGTCACTGTGCCGGTACCTACTGCCCACTTACAGTAGATTTAATGTTAGTGGTCAGCAAGAGGTTAATCAAAGTGATGTTGACCAGTATTGACTAATTAACCAATGGCTACAAGAGGGCAGATAATATGAATTTGGAGCTGATTGTACTGTATAATCACCCTGGGTTTTGGGTTTGATGGGGTGCCAGCTTTTTAACAGTTCCTTGCTCACTCTTTCAGCATTGAAGCACCATACTTGCCCAACAATGGTTGTCCTGAATGCTGGCTCCATAGTTACCAAGTATCCAATTTGTCTACAGGACAATCTTCCCCCATCCACCCCTTGTTTGCAGTTTGTCCTGTGCTCCCATATCCTGTGGCAAGTTGCCTACATAGGTCGCAGGCAAAGCACCACGCTTTCTTTCACCACGTTTTTTGTTAAAGCGGAGCTTTAACCCTTATGGGGTTTAAACTATGGTCGAAGAGACATGTTTGTCCAACCAACAAAATGGCCACCATACAGTATTTGGCCGACTAGGAGAGAGGTGTCCAGTTGCTTGTATGCCTGTTTTAACCTACATTTCTTTTTCATACATCAAGGGACACAGAGTTAGGCTAATCATTACCTGCTGGGTTTTACTTCATCTCCAGGTGAATGGACACTGATAGACCAAAGGTCTTTAGACAGGAAGTGATCCCCCTATAGAACCCCCTCCCATACAGGAAGTACGTCAGTTTTGTTTTGTTTTTAACCAGTGTCTGCAAGGTGGATGACTTGCTGAACTCCAGGTCTATAGTCCCACAAACGGTTCTTAAATGAATCAAGGGGTTGACTGATTGGATTTATTTGACACAGGCTTTATATGCTTAGATAAATGGTACCTGAGCCTCACAAAGAAGACTCAAGATCCTGCGAGGTTTTGCCTGTAATGTCACCTCTGGGCGCTGGACCCTACAAAGTGGAATCCTGGACACTACAGCGCTAAGGCATTCCTGCAGGGTGTTGTACAGGTCCAAGGATGTGGACCCTAAACAACATATATACATATGTGCAGACTTTTGTGGCTTGAAAACTGGTCAGCCGAGCTTCCTTGTAAGAAGTTATCGGCCGGTTTCCTCTTTCATGGGGAACGTTTATTTGGTGATTTAATTTTGGACAAATATATCTAAAAGATTTCTGGAGGGAAGTGCCAGGCGTCCCCTGTTTAAAACCTCAAGGACTGATTCCTCAAATGTCTCAGCGTCAAGGTAGTTCTGCCGCCAACAGGGTGCCAGGGGCCAGCTGCAAGGCCAGGGCAAGAAAAATCCCTGGCTCCAAAATAATTTTAAACCCAGCACCAAGCCCTTCTTTTGAGGGGACGCCCCCACTCCATCGGGTAGGGGGAAGGCCGCTGCACTTTGCTGTAATTTGGAGAACAATAATTCAGGACAAGTTGGCTACCTCAATTATATCCTGTGGTTACAAGCTGGAGTTGCGGGGGGTTCCCACTCAGAGGTTTTTAAGCAGCGTTCAGTGTTCCCTCAGATCCTCCATAAAGAGACTTATTGCTTCAGGCATTACATCATTTAGTGCATCAAAGAGTGATTGTAGAGGTTCCTGTATCCAAAAAAGGCACAGGGTTTTACGCAAACCTGTTTTACAGTTCAAAAACCAAACGGACACAACGCCAATTTTGGAACTAAGATCCCTGAACCAGGATCTACTGATTCAGTCCTTTTCAGATGGACTCTATCTGCGCAGTAGTAGCCTCACTCCAGATGGGAGACTTTCTAGTCTCCATTGATATAAAGGACGCGTATTTACACGTACCTATCTTTCAGCTTCATCAGAGGTTCCTGCGATTTGCAGTAGAGTAACGTAATTTTTAGTTTGTGGCTCTACCCTTCTGGCTTGCTACAGCTCCTGGGTGTTCACAAAGGTCCTAGCACCAGTACTGAGTCTTTTAAGGGGCCAATGACTCCTGGTGCTTGGGTATCTGGATGACCCCCTGCTCAGTGATCACTCGCTACAGGCTCTAGAGCATAACATGCACAGTGCTCTATTTGGAAAGCTTAGGCTGGATCATAAATACCGAAAAGTCAACCTTGAGACCAGCTCAAAGTCTAAAGTTTTTAGGTCTGATCCTAGATACGGTCCAAGCAAGAGTATTCTTGCCACCTGCAATGATCTGTGCCTTGAAGGATCAGGTGCGCCAGATAAGGGGCACCAGACAACCCTCAATTCAGCTCTGTATGAGTCTTCTAGGGAGGATGGTATCCTCCCTCGAAGCGGTGCCCTATGCTCAGTTCCATTCCAGGCCTCTACAACATGACATCTTGTTGGCTTGGAACAGGAGAGGACAAGCCCTGGATTATCCAATGTTCTTATCTCCTCTGGCATGCTTAAGCCTAAACTAGTGGTTGCAGGATCAGAACCTGCGAAAGGGAAGAGCCTTCCTCCCAGTAACATGGAGTACTGACTACAGATGCCAGTCTCTCAGGCTGGGGAACAACCCTAGAAGGGCTCACAGCTCAGGGGAAATGGTCAAGGACAGAACAGATCTTGCCTATCAACATCCTGGAATTATGGGCAGTATGTCTAGCCCTACGGTCCTGGACAGCAGAGCTTTGGGACTGCCCTATCAGGGTTCAGCCCAACAATGCCACTGCATTGGCCTTTGTAAACCACCAAGGCAGTACCAGGTGTCTTCAGCTCTGAAGGAGGTGAACCACATACTAGCCTGGGCAGAGGGACGTGCCGATTCTATTGGAATCCATATCCCGGGAGTAGAGAACTGGAAGGCAGATTATCTCAGCCACCAGCAGATCTTCCTGGGGGAATGGTCTCTACATCCAGGGGGATTCCAGGAAATGTGCCAATGTTGGCGATGGCCAGAGGTCGACCTACGGGCATCCAGGTTCAACAACAAGCTACAGCAGTTTGTGTGCTGAACAAGAGATCCTCTGGCAATCGGAACAGATGCTCTGGTAGTTCCATGGAGCCAGTACTCCCTGGTTTGTGCTTTCCCTCCAATTCCTCTCCTTCCGCATTTGTTAGCATGATTCTGAGAGAGGGAGTTCCAGTCATCCTGGTAGCACCAGCCTGGCCCAGGAGGCCCTGGTTCCCGGAGCTTGTGAGACTGACAACAGACGGGCCATGGACACTTCCACGTCACCCTGATCTACTATCTCAAGGTCCTATATTCCACCCCAATTTACAGTTTCTAAATTTGACAGCATGGTTATTAAAGCCAGGGTGCTAAAGGGACCAGTGGTGTCTACCCTAGTGAATGCAATAAAACAGAGGTCTCAAACTGGTGGCCCACCACCTGTTGCAAAACTACAAGTCCCATGAGGCATTGCAAGACTGACAGTTACAAGCATGACTCCCGAAGGCAGAGGCATGATGGGACTTGTAGTTCTGCAACAGCTGGAGGGCCACCAGTTTGAGATCCCTGGTATAAAAGCTGTCACTGGGAAGATCTATCATAAGGTCTGGAAGACTTATATTGCTTGGTGTGAAGCGAAAAAATTGCATCCTCGGAAATACGCGATTGGGAGAATTCTCTTTTCTACAGTCAGCTGTGGAGATCAAATTGGCTTTGAGTACAATTCGAGGTCAAGTTTCGGCCCTATCAGTATTTTTTCCAAAGCCTTTAGCCTCCCATTCACTGATCCGAAACCTTTATTCAGGGGGCAACTCGCTTGCTTCCCCCGATTAGGTCATTTATGTGTCCTTGGGACTTGAACTTGGTTCTGTCTGTGTTACAGAAACAACCATTTGAGCCTATCAAGGAAATTCCATTAGACTTGCTGTCATGCAAGCTAGCCTTCCTGGTGGCCATCACCTTGGTTAGAAGGATGTTGGAGTTGACGGCCCTTTTGTGCAGGGAACCATACTTGATCCTTCATCCGACAGGGTCATGTTACGACCTGTTCCATCCTTTTTGCCAAAAGTGGTGTCGGCCTTTCATTTAAATCAGGACATTATTTTGCCTTTTTTTTTTTCCCAGCCTCGTTTGGCACAAGAGAGATGACTTTTGGGTGTTATCTAGGAAGTCAAGTTTTATTTGTCTAGATCTGCGGAGATCCTAGGATCAGGCTCCTTTTTTGTTTTACCAAAAGGACCCAAGAAGGGGCAGGCAGCTTCCATTGCCAATTGGGTCCATCAGTTGGTCATTCGGGCCTATGGTTTGAAATATAAAGCTCCTCCCTTTAGGGTGAGAGCTCATTCTACCAGGGGTGTAGGAACCTCCTGGGCTTTTCACCATTTGGTGTCTGTGGCTCAGATTTGTAAGACTGCTCCCTGGTCTTCAGTGCATACGTTCACAAAATTTTTATCAAGTGGATGTTCGCGCAGTCCAGGATTCGGCTTTTGGCCACAGTGTACTGCGGGCTGCCGTATAAGGTCTGATGGCTATTGTTTTGTCCCCTCAAGCTTATTGCTCTGGGACATCCCAGCAGGTAATGAATATTAGCCTAACTATGTGTCCCATGATGTATGAAAAAGAAAATAGGATTTTTTTTTTTTCATATTTACCTATAAAATCTTTTTCTTTGCATACACTGTAAACCTCAGACATAAAATATGAACAAAGTATATGCCCCTATAGTGTGTACTTACCTCTATTAAGAGCACAAAGGGTAATTTCTGTCTTCTGCTGCCTTCCTCTACAATCAACATGAATTACTTCACTACTTATTACTGACAAGTTTTCCTGACACCAAGAGAAAAAAAGGTGACGGCTGAGGATCTCAGCTGATTGACAGCCTCAGCTCTGTTGTTGTGTGAAAGGGGTGTCTCTATTCCCTCCAATCAGCTCTCAGAGCTCTCCTCACTAAGCTGTAATTTCAGCTCAGCCTCTTTTTTTTTTTTTTTTGACAGCTTAGACAAGCTTCATAAATTCTGTTCTTTGGACCTGTTAACTTCTTTTTCCACAACTTTCTGAGTTCCTGGACATGCCAAAGGAAGATATGTTTTTCTGCTACCTACTTCATCTGCTCAGGGAGGCCACACCTTTATGAGACAGAAGTAGCTGAGAAAGTGATCTGTAGCCAGGTGAGAGGCCCTCCATTGTCAAAACCAGCGTGCGGACAGTCAGAGACTATTTTCTACAAAAATACTCCAGTTTCAGTGGTGCGGCCTCTGAGCTGTTCAGCTGTGTTACTAGAGCTACCCTAGACTTCACTGTGAGGAATGTTGTCCATGAGGATAATCAGGTTTTGTAATTTGAACTGAAGTAGTTCTTCTCAGCTTGACACTTATTATAGTCTTTTATAAAGACTATGCTATGCAGCCAAATTACTATGGTTGTTTTGATTATTCTGTATGCATGCTTTTTGGCTATCCTGAACCCATTTTGCAGTATTGTTTCTAACTTTGCACCAATTTAGTAAACTTTTATGTTACAGATAAACAAGGGAGGCACCACTCCAAACAGCCTGTGGCTGCATGCACATCCCAATCGCCAAGATTCACCTGGGTCCCGGCTCAGTCTGCAGCCGTGCTTCAATGTAGATAGATAATGGAGATGGCGGCACTCCAAGATGGATAAAATAAAAAATATCTTTATTACAAAGTCCAGTTAAAAATCACAGGGTATACATACACTCCCAGGACAGCCAGTAAACGCGTTTCACACATCAGTGCTTATTCATTGCTCAATCATGAATAAGCACTGACGTGTGAAAAGCATTCACTGGCTGTCCTGGGAATGTGTGTATATCCTGTGATTTTTAACCGGATTTTGTAATAAATACATTTTTTATTTTATCTATCTTGGAGTGCCGCCATCTCCATTATCTATCTGCAATTTACAGCTACTCTGTCTGATCATTTACCTGATACTCATTCTGTGAAAGCAGCAAGAGGCTTCAGTCATGTGATTTTCTTTTTGTTTGTTTTTTAAACCGCTTATACCTCTTATGGACCACCCAACACAGATATACTGCAGCAGGGCAGCCCTGCTGAGCGAAATCACGTACCTGTATGTGATTTTGTGCACTGGGTCTGGGGTGCGCATGAGCGTGCCCCTGGCGACCCACTGCCGCTATGATTGGACACAGCGTGAGCCAGTTAGAGGGTCTGGCAGACCCGATGTCCACCGGGAGCCGCTGATCGTTCTCCGGAAAGGCAGAACGGCAGTCTGCCTACGTAAACAAGGCAGACCGCTGTTCTGTGAGAAGGGAACATGGAGATCTTGTGTTTCTGCTAAGCAGAAACACAGTTCTAGAAAGAACTAATAGGAAATTGCAAAAATTTACTTTATAGGCCCACACATAAAATAAAAATGTATTTGAATTTTAATTGTATAAAGTTAAAAGCGTGATTACAAAACATAAAAAGAAAACATATCATATTGATACATGACTCCAGGGACTCAAAAGATACCTCCAAATATTGTGTACTAATACAATAGGATGTAGTTAGAAATAACCAGTAGCAGCATCCAAGAACAATAAGGTACAAGGAGTGGTTGAGTCACAGTATGAGGTCACAAGGAGATTTTCCGCTCTACATGTTACACGCACAATTGCGCTTCTTCAGGAGATTACAGATCTAATGAACATATAAGAAAACATCAAATAAATATAGCAAGAAATCCAATACATAAAACAAAAATAGTACAGGCAATGAAATGGTCATTTCAATGGAATCTAGCAGTAAAAAAAAGTCCCAAGTCTGGTGACCACCGGGGAGGGGGGGGGGGGCAAAAAGCACAACCCTGGGAGATGCAGCCAAACATACAGAGACTAAATTGAATTTATAAAGAAAAAGGTGGGATTTTTTTGTATCAAATCAGATAATATAGATAAATATAGATACTACTTTGAAAAATGTGTGTATTATGTAAGTATGTTGTAGGGGTCATGTATGAATAAATCAGGCAAAAAATCCCCAGTATTGAAATTATAAAATTCTGTAGAGCAGCAAAAAGAAAAGGGAACATAATATAGTACCCAAAGCTCTCTCTCTCATATATATATATATATATATATATATATATATATATAGCACTAACTCCCGAAGGAGCTGCTGGTTTTATTCAGGCTTACCGTTACCTCACCTGCTCGCCTCTTCATCTTAGGGGGGTCCCATTGGAAAGTAGCCCAAATGATGATAAATCCGACACTTAGTCCTTTTTGAAGATTCATTTAGGGATAACACCAAAGAAAGACAAAAGACACAGTCCTCCAATAGAGGGTTAGAGGATAAAGGGGAGTTTAGGCACCTGGTAATTGCGGGTTAGAGGTATTAGTCAGATCCAGAGGACAAACAGCTCCACAGACTGGATCCAGCAATCACCCAATAGGCCCCTCTCACTTAACCTAGCAGCCGATGAGATGCTCAACAAAGTCTCTGCCACAGACTTGTCAACTGAACTGAACTGAAGAGATTTTGAGAGTTTTAGGAAGAACTACCATACAGTACCAGATTCTTTCAGCTGACCCAGGATAAGGATATTGATCCAGGTTGCATCCTTCAACTGAGTTTCCAGGCTCCTCTAGAGACACCAGCCTTGTGCTCGGTCCTCCACCTGAGAAGTCCTCCCCTGGATCCTCCAGTCGCTTGGCTTCTCCCTGCAGGCGAGACAACACAGGACCACCCCTGGATCAGCAGGCCCCAAGACATTCCTGGGCCTACACTCTCAGTTGTGATGCCTCGGGCCAGCCAGCCCTGAGGTGCAGATCCATGCGACACCTGAGGTCGGGATAGCGGACCCCAAGACAGGGACCCGGGAACAGACCCAGAAAAATGGTTTCGTACCTTAAAGCGGTTCTCCACCCTAAAGTGGAAGTTCCGCTCATCTGATCCCTCCCCCCTCCGGTGCCACAATCGGCACCTTTCAGGGGGGAGGGGGTGCAGTTACCTGGATAATCCAGGTATCTGCACCCACTTCCGGGACAGACTGCCGCAGATGCCCCCCCCCCCCCGTTGTGTTCTGGGAAACACACAGTTCCCAGGACACAGCGGGGACCATCAGAGACACTCGCGCATGCGCAGTAGGGAACCGGGCAGTGAAGCCGCAACGCTTCACTTCCCGATTTCCTGACAGAGGATGGCGGCGGGGGCAGCAGAGAGATGAGCGATCGCTTGTCATCTGCCACCGACATCGCTGGACCCTCGGACAGGTAAGTGTCAATTTATTAAAAGTCAGCAGCTGCAATATTTGTAGCTGCTGGCTTTTAATATTTTTTTTTAAGGTGCAGAACCGATTTAAATACCCTCCCCCAGAATGCACAGCAGGGAAACCACACCCATTGAACTATTTCTGAGCAAGAGGCGGTATTCAATACATCCAGCCTGCTGCTGTTCCACACCCACTGACGGTGACAGCGACACCTACGGTCAAGTGGGAATCAGTGCAACCCAACTGGACTGGTACAGAAACCAGAACTTTTAGAGAAATTAGTCTGAACCAAACTACAGCTTCAGACAATTAAATTTGAAAAAAAAACAATAGTGTCTACCCATCAGGAGCAGGGCGCTACATATATATACATATATATATATATATATATATATATATATATATATATATATGTATGTGCCAAACCAAAGATTTTCCTGGTTTCACAGCAAATGGTAACAGATAAACAAAAATTCTCATACAACAAAGGCTTTTTGTTTGTTTGTTTTGTTTATTATTTCTTTGGACATAAATATTTGCCCAATTTTCTTATAGTGAGTATGAGCCTTTAGTGTCCGATTTGTCAGCTGCAATGTCGCAGTCCTGCTAAAAAGTGCTGATTGCTTCCATTACTAGTAAAAAATAAGATTTAATAAATAAATTGGCCAAACTGCTGGTTGGAAGCTAAACAGTGGGGACCTTGAGTGGAGAGTAAACAAGTCTTCCCTTTTGACTGCTGGCGATTGCTGGGTTGCATTTTTAGGTTCTTTTTGGGGCTTTTCCTTGTAGCTTTTTAACACCTTTTTCTGACACCTTTTAAACAGCTTTTTGCTTCCTTCAGCCTACTAATTAAGGGGAGTGGTTAATTGGTCACAGGTGCTTGAGGCTTTAGGCCTATATAACATTCTGTAGAATTAATTGTGAGCCTGCTCATCTTTGAGCTTGCTGGAACTCTGTCTAAGTGGTGAGTTAAAAACAGGAGGTTGTAATAGGGGTCATAGTACCTGTATTGTCTGAGTAGTGTGTGTGTGGATTGTTAGCACTTGTGTATTGTGTACTGTGTACTTGTGTTCTGCAAGTGCGCGTGCACGTAGGTCAGTGAGCGCACGTAGTTCTGCGAGTGGTTTGCGAGTGCACGTAGTTCTGCGAGTGGTTTGCGAGTGCAAGTAGTTCTGCGAGTGGTTTGCGAGTGCACGTAGTTCTGCGAGTGGTTTGCGAGTGCACGTAGTTCTGCGAGTGGTTTGCGAGTGCACGTAGTTCTGCGAGTGGTTTGCGAGTGCACGTAGTTCTGCGAGTGGTTTGCGAGTGCAAGCAGTTCTGCGAGTGGTTTGCGAGTGCAAGCAGTTCTGCGAGTGGTTTGCGAGTGCACGTAGTTCTGCGAGTGGTTTGCGAGTGCAAGTAGTTCTGCGAGTGGTTTGCGAGTGCACGTAGTTCTGCGAGTGGTTTGCGAGTGCACGTAGTTCTGCGAGTGGTTTGCGAGTGCAAGCAGTTCTGCGAGTGGTTTGCGAGTGCACGTAGTTCTGCGAGTGGTTTGCGAGTGCAAGTAGTTCTGCGAGTGGTTTGCGAGTGCAAGTAGTTCTGCGAGTGGTTTGCGAGTGCAAGTAGTTCTGCGAGTGGTTTGCGAGTGCACGTAGTTCTGCGAGTGGTTTGCGAGTGCACGTAGTTCTGCGAGTGGTTTGCGAGTGCAAGTAGTTCTGCGAGTGGTTTGCGAGTGCAAGTAGTTCTGCGAGTGGTTTGCGAGTGCAAGTAGTTCTGCGAGTGGTTTGCGAGTGCACGTAGTTCTGCGAGTGGTTTGCGAGTGCACGTAGTTCTGCGAGTGGTTTGCGAGTGCACGTAGTTCTGCGAGTGGTTTGCGAGTGCAAGTAGTTCTGCGAGTAGTTTGCGAGGGCAAGTAGTTCTGCGAGTGGTTTGCGAGGGCAAGTAGTTCTGCGAGTGGTTTGCGAGTGCACGTAGTTCTGCGAGTGGTTTGCAAGTGCAAGCAGTTCTGTGAGTGGTTTGCGAGTGCAAGCAGGTCTGCGAGTGGTTTGCTAGTGCAAATAGTTCTGCGAGTGGTTTGCGAGTGCGAGTGGTTTGCAAGTGCACGTAGATCTGCAAGTGGTTTGCGAGTGCACGTAGTTCTGCTAGTGCACTTAGGTCAGTGAGTCCACGTAGGTCTTCGAGTGCCTGTGTATTGTCTTGTTGAGTACCTGTGTACTGTCTTGTTGAGTATTAGTGTCAGGAAGCTAGTTGTTAGGTAATTTGGACAGGGTATAATCCCCAATCCTCATTAAATTTAATAGGTGCAATGCCCAGCGGGTGTGGAGAGGCGACTCGTTGTACATCTTGCGGCATGTATGCGTTCCTTGATCATCTGATCAAGGGTGAATACTGCTGTGCAAAATGTAAGCACACTGTTTCCCTGGAAGCCCAGGTTCTGAATCTGGGGAAGCAACTGTCAGCACTGAGAAGTCCCTCCATACTAAAGGAGAGCCAGGAACATACATGGCAGGGGCCAGCACAGAGGCGGTGGAGACAAAGAGGTGCAGGCACTAGCAAAGCGTAGATGGGTGACAGTTGGAGGTGAGGGACTCTCCTAGCTGCCGGGGGAAGAACTCCTCCAGTGAGAATGGGGGGGGGGGGGGGAGCGAAGGGAAAAGAAAGACAGATTCTGGTGGTAGGAGACTCAATTCTTAGAAGGACAGAGAGGCCAATCTGTAACAAAGGCCTGAAGCACTGAACAGTATGTTGTCTACCGGGTGCTCAGGTTCGGCACATCTGGTGGACAGATTACTGGGAGGGGCTGGGGAAGACCCAGCTGTCATGGTGCATGTTGGCACCAATGAAAAAGTCAGAGGCAGATGGAGTGTCCTAAAGAAGTATTTTAGGGACTTAGGTTATTTTTCCCAAAATAAAAATCTTACAATGCACTAGAGCTGCACAATTAATCGTTAAAAATCGTTATTGCGATCTTGACTAAAGTGTTTCACAATTCTTTCTATGCAAAGAATTCTCTCTGCTCTTCTGTCACAGCCCTCAAAAGAAAGGAAGAGAAGAACTGGGCACTCTGCCAAGAATCAAAATATTCTTAATCAGTTGAACTTAAAGTGGAGGGCCGCACTGAAAAAAAATTTACATTAAAAATTAGAAAAAAAATCTGAAAAAATAAATAAATTAAAAATAATTATTTTTTTTTAGCTTACCAGAAATGCCTGTTGCTAGGCACATCATCCTAATCTGCCTCTTCCTCCTCCGCGGAGATCTTCTGCCTTGTCTCCTCCGCGCGGCGTCTTCTGGGTAATGGGTCGCGCTGTGTTCTGAGAACTGTGTGTCCCAGAACACAGCGCGCCCCATTCACAAAGCGCTGCGCGACTCGCGCATGCGCAGTAGGAAACGGGCAGTGAAGCCGCAGGGCTCCACTGCCTGTTTCCCTTAGGCAAAATGGCGGCGCCGGGACCCGAGACCAAGGGACGGGTCAGCCTCGGGCGGCCGACATCGCGGGTGCCCTGGACAGGTAAGTGTGCTTATTAAAAGTCAGCAGCTACAGTGTTTGCAGCTGCTGACTTTTAAAAAAAAAATTTTTAAACCGGCCCTCCTCTTTAAGTTTAACCACTTTCAGACCGGACCAATTTGCTGGTCAAAGACCAGACCACTTTTTGCGATTCGGCACTGCGTCGCTTTAACTGACAATTGCGCGGTCGTGCGACGTGGCTCCCAAACAAAATTAACGTCCTTTTTTTCCCACAAATAGAGCTTTCTTTTGGTGGTATTTGATCACCCCTGCGGTTTTTATTTTTTGCGCTATAAACAAAAATAGAGCGATAATTTTGAAAAAAACGCATTATTTTTTACTTTTTGTAATAATAAATATCCCCCAAAAATATATAAAAAAACATTTTTTTCCCTCAGTTTAGGCCGATGCGTATTCTTCTACATATTTTTGGTAAAAAAAATCGCAATAAGCGATTATTGATTGGTTTGCGCAAAAGTTATAGCGTTTACAAAATAGGGATAGTTTTATAGCATTTTTATTAATAATTTTTTATTATTTTTTTTTTACTAGTAATGGCGGCGATCTGCGATTTTTATTGTGACTGCGACATTGTGGGGGACCCATCGGACATTTTTGACAAATTTTTGGGACCATTGTCATTTATACAGTAATCACTGCTATATAAATGCAGTGATTCCTGTGTAAATGACACTGGCAGTGAAAGGGTTAACCAGTGGGTGGCAGTGTAGGGGTTAAGTGTTCCTAGGGGTGTGTTACTAACTGTGGGGGGGTTGGGCTTTCATTTAGTGTACACTGATCTCTGCTCCAATCACATGGAGCAGAGATCAGCGTCACTAGTTGCTAGGCAGAATGGAAAAATGTTGTTTATACAGCATTTCCTCCATTCGGCCGCTCCGTGAGACGATCGCGGGGATGCCCGCAGCGATCGAGTCCGCGGGTCCCGCGACCAGACTCACGGGGGTCCCGACCAGCGCGGGAGCGCGCCGCCGCCGGCGCACTCCCGATGGCACGGCGGCAACGAATATTGGACGTACATGTACGCCAATATGCCTGCCCGTGCCATTCTGTCGACGTACATCGTCGTGCGCTGGTCGGGAAGTGGTTAAACATTGTAACAATTTGTCAATGGAATAAACTTTGTGTGTAAGTGAAAAAAGTTTAACCACTTAAACACTAAACCTTTTTCTGACATTTGTTGGTTTCATGTTAAAATCTTTCTTTAGCTAGAAAATTACTTAGAACCCCCAAACATTATATATATATTGTTTTAGTAAACACCCTAGAGAATAAAATGGTGGTTGTTGCAATATTTTATGTCACACTGTATTTGCAAAGCAGTCTTTCAAATGCAATATTTAAAAAAAAAAATTACTAACCAGTAAAGTTTAATCCACTTTTTTTTGTATAATGGGAAAGATTTTACATTGCGAGAATCGTGAGAGAATTGTGATCTTTTTATTCTAAGCAAAAAAATTGTGATTCTCATTTTTGTCAGAATCCTGCAGCTCTACAATGCACTGTTCCAAATGATTACGCACAGTAAGTTTCAAAACACTTTATAGGTTGTAAAGAACTGAAAATTGTCATTTGTTGTGTTTGCAGCGTATTTACTGAAATCCAAAGCTACTTCAATCAAACTTTAACCACTTCCCGACCAGCGCACGACGATGTACGTCGACAGAATGGCACGGGCAGGCATATTGGCGTACAGGTACGTCCAATATTCAATGCCGCCCTGCCATCAGGAGCGCGCCGCCGGCGGTGCGCTCCCGCGCTGGTCGGGACCCCCGTGAGTCCAGTCGCGGGACCCGCGGACTCGATCGCTGCGGGCATCCCCGCGATCGTCTCACGAAGCGGCCGAATGGAGGAAATGCTGTGTAAACAACATTTCTCCATTCTGCCTAGCAACTAGTGACGCTGATCTCTGCTCCATGTGATTGGAGCAGAGATCAGTGTTCACTAAATGAAAGCCCAACCCCCCCCACAGTTAGTAACACACCCCTAGGAACACTTAACCCCTACACTGCCACCCCCTGATTAACCCTTTCACTGCCAGTGTCATTTACACAGGAATCACTGCATTTATATAGCAGTGATTACTGTATAAATGACAATGGTCCCAAAAATGTGTCAAAAATGTCCGATGGGTCCCCCACAATGTCGCAGTCACAATAAAAATCGCTGATCGCCGCCATTACTAGTAAAAAAAAAAATAATAAAAAATTATTCATAAAAATGCTATAAAACTATCCCTATTTTGTAAACGCTATAACTTTTGCGCAAACCAATCGATAATCGCTTATTGCGATTTTTTTTTACCAAAAATATGTAGAAGAATACGTATCGGCCTAAACTGAGGGAAAAAAATGTTTTTTTATATATTTTTGGGGGATATTTATTATAACAAAAAGTAAAAAATAATGCGTTTTTTTCAAAATTGTCGCTCTATTTTTGTTTATAGCGCAAAAAATAAAAACCGCAGGGGTGATCAAATACCACCAAAAGAAAGCTCTATTTGTGGGAAAAAAAGGACGTCAATTTTGTTTGGGAGCCACGTCGCACGACCGCGCAATTGTCAGTTAAAGCGACGCAGTGCCGAATCGCAAAAAGTGGTCTGGTCTTTGACCAGCAAAATGGTCCGGTCTGCAAGTGGTTAAACAACATTTTAACTTTTTAAACATTTTAACAGGTCACGTTACATTTTAACATATGACCCCTTATTTGATAGCAGCTTCACAAGTCTTGCATTCATTGAACTTGAGAGTTTTTGGACAGTTTCTCCTTGAATTTGTTTGCAAGATGTCAGAATAGCCTCCTGGAGCTGCTGTTTGGATGTAACCTGCCTCCCACCCTCATAGATCTTTAGCTTGAGGATGTTCCAAAGCAGTCTTTAATATTGATTGAACCCTGGGCAAAACTTTTCTTGGGGCCCCTCCATGTAGTTTTGCTCTCCACCTGCTCTGAGATATACAATAAATAGCAGCTAGACTCAAAATCAGTTTACTGAATCAGATCAGGCAGCTATTGTGATTGGTTGTCAGAGGTTACAGTTTATCATCACCACTCACTGACTGGTTGCTAGAGGTTGCAGCACACTTTACGGCTCACTGATTAGTTACTAAAGGTTACAGCACATGATTTCTGCTTGTTGATTGGTTGCTAGAGATTACTGTGGATATGACCTTGGGGGAGGGGGGGCATGATAAACATATCAATGCTGCCGGACGCTGCTATTTACATATGCATGCCACTGCTATTTACATATGAATGCAGGTATTTACATGTAAACAAAAGGTCTGCAGGTGAGTCATCTGTACACAACAATAGGGCAGAACTGGGCAGCATTAGTAGCAGCACTTCCCACTGAGATATTGGGACACAGTACAGGACTAAAAGCTCAAGGGAAGAGGGAATTTAAACCAGGATGATTGGCAAGTATGAGGCAGCTGCTTTGGGCCCCACAGCAATGATGGTGCCCAGGGCAGCTGCCCCTTTTGCCCTGCCTTAAAAAGGGCCCTGCTCCAAAGGTTCTCAATAGGATTGAGGTCAGGGGAGGATGGAGGCCACACCATGACTTTCTCTCCTTTTATCCCCATAGCAGCCATTGATTCAGAGGTATTCTTTGCAGCATGAGATGGTGCATTGTCATGCATGAAGATGATTTTATTACGGAGAGCATAGTTCTTCCTTCTGTATCAGGAAAGGAAGTGGTCAGTCAGGAACTCCACACACTTTGCAGAGGTCATCTTTACACCTTCTGGGACCCTAAAGGGGCCGACCAGCTCTCTTCCCATGATTCCGGCCCAAAACATGACTCCACCACAGCCTTGCTGACATTGTAGCCTTGTTGGAACAGGGTGGCCGCACCAACCATCCACTACTCCATCCATCTGGACCATCCAGGGTTGCACGGCACTCATCAGTGTACAGGATTGTTTGAAAATGAGTCTTTGTGTATTTTTCTGCCCGATGCAGCCGTTTCTGCTTGTGAGCATTGGTTAGTGGTGGCCGAATGGAAGGTTTATGTACAGTTGCAAGACTCTGGAGAACTCTACACCTTGATGTCCGTGGGGCTCCAGAGGCACCAGCAGCTTCAAATATCTGTTTGCTGCTATGTGATGGTGTTTTAGCAGCTGCTCTCTTGATCCGATGCATGGATCTGGCAGAAATCTTCCTCAATGTGCCTTTATCTGCACGAAACCCGTCTGTGCTCTGAATCAGCCACAAAGCTCTTAATAGTGCGATGATCATGCTTACGTTTTTGCGAAATATCACATTTTTTCATACCTCGTCCAAGGCATTGAACTATTTCACTCTTTTCAGCAGCAGAGAGATCCTTTTTCTTCCTCATATTGCTTGAAAATGGTGCTCTGCTTAATAATGTGGAACACCCTCCTTTAGTAGTTTTTCCTTGGGCTCACCTGGCAATCTGATTATCACAGGTGTCCAAGATTTCTTTCAGTGATCAAAAGAGCCCTGAGGCTGGGTTCACACTGCTGCGGCTACGAGAACCGGATGTGATTCGCACCGCACTGCAGTGCAAATCAAATCCGATCTCTGTGCGATACGAGTTCAGCCATACAGATAGTATGGCTGAATTCGCATCGCACCCGCCCCAAACTCGCACGGGACCCTTTTTTTGGTCCGCAGCAGAATCGGATCGCATGGATGTTCACACCATGCGATCCGATTCCTGTCCGAGTTTTCAGATCGCGCTGCGATATGCGAACTGATCTGGGGGTGTCATTAACATTTCACTGACACTCCCAGCAGTCCGCATAGGGCAGTGTGAACTGCCGCCGGGAGGCATGCGATGCGGGAACCCGCCGCAGATTTGCGGCGTTCCCGCATCGCTGCAATGTGAACCCAGCCTGAAACACAATGCCATCCATGAGTTAAACTAAAAAACTAAATATTTAATTTTTCTGACACTGAAATATAATTTGCATAATAATTTGGAACAGGGTGTATTAACGGTTAATTAAAGTAGATATAGTTTTCCTTTAAGTAAGAAATGAAGAATAATTAACATAAAACAAACACACAATAATACATTTGTTTAAAAATCAAAAAAAAAAAAAATACATTTTAGCTCCCCATCTGTCAGGGCCTGATGTTTGTTTACCGTCGTGTTTTTCTTCTTTGATAGAACAATAGGACCCCCAAAGTGCTGCTTGAACAAAACAATACATTTTATGTGCTTTTGTAAACATCATTGAAGGTAAAATAAGTCCATTGATTTTCTTTTAGTTTACTTTTTGATTACAGGCCAGTTAAACAGATGAGCCCAAGTTAGTTTGCTGAAATGTCTAGATTTTCATATATTTAAAGCTCAGGGTAAGCTGAAAATGTATCTTTGCAGATGACCACTGATCCTGCATGGTACGTGATGACGTCAGACAACTGCGACGTCATCGCGTACTGAGTGACCGGTTGTGCAGTGACTTTGGGGGGACCCATTGTATAGAGAGGAGGAAGCCTGTGGAAGAAAGTAATAAGTCCTTCACCTTATATCTATCCCCCAGACAAAATCTGTATTTAACACTTTTTTCTGTTATCGTTGACATGTACACTTCATGATTTATGTTTTTACCCATGTAAAAGTAGCAGTGACATAATTTCTGTGCTATACAGTGTCTTGAAAAAGTATTCATACCCCTTGAAATTTTCCACATTCAGTATAAATACAGCTGTTCTGCGAAGCCCTCAGAGGTTTGTTAGAGAACCTTAGTGAGCAAACAGCATTATGAAGGCCAAGGAACACACCAGACAGGTCAAGCTTTGAACATCTCCCGGAGCTCTGTTCAATCCATCATTTGAAAATGGAAAGAGTATGGCACAACTGCAAACTTACGAAAATGAACCGCACATGTCTAAGATCAGCAGTGAGCGGTATTTATTACAGGAATCTCCTGCACAGTGGGAAAGTCTTACCCTGGATTACTGCACAGATCTGGAGGAAATATTTTCTTTTATATTTTGACACCATTTGCTTATCCCAGGGAAACAGTAGAATTAAACCCCTCCGATCATTTACCGCCAAGGAAGCTGCCATCTTGGCCTCTGTGTGATCTGCAGTGCTCATGGTGCTGCACATGTGGTCTGTTATGACACCAGCCAGTGTGGCCTTATGCACGCTGGGCATTAAAAATGCCGCTTTTATGAGCATGTGACTTTTGCCTTTCTTCCTCCAAATGCCCCTGAATGTTTGCCTATGTGTCCAAGCATACATAAGTATTCGAAGGTGGAAAATCCCCACTGCCAGTGAATTTAGGAGCAACAGCACTTTGGCAGAAAAAAAACGCATGGTGGCGCCTTAACAAGTCGAACGTACATTAACGCTAGGTGCATTTAGCGCTTGAGCGTTCGATAGTTTCGATGGAATGAATGAATGCCCAAGCATTTAATGCACCTAAATGTGTCTAAATGACTTTAGGTGTGTTTTTGATGCTGCGTTATTCCTACTAGGAGGAAAGTGTGCTAGAGAGCTGAGCAAACATTCGGTGTGCATGTGACAGTTATCATTCATGGCATGCTTTGAATGTAACTGTTTTGTGAAACAATTAAATCAATGTGTTTAGTTCCACTTTAAGTCACAGTTACTGAAGAGCCACTAACCCAATTAACTACCAAATTAATTAACTAAATTGTCATGGGGATGGTCTAATGCCGCATACACACTACCAGATTTTTCCTTATTCTAGTCCGGTCGCATGTCATCACGTTTGAATCTGTCGGACTTTGGTGTGATTGCGTGTGTCCAAGTCCGTTCATTCGGAAAGTCCGTTGGAATTCCGCCGAAAGTCCGTCAAGAAGACCGGTCATGTGTAAGCAGCATTAGACAAACACACAGTGTTCCCCCCAGCACTCTGACCCATCTACACCCCAGATATCCCCCCAGTACTCTGACCCCTCTACACCCCAGATATCCCCCCAGCTCTCGGACCCCTCCATACCCAAGATATCCCTCAGCACTCTGACCCCTCTAAACCCCGGATATCCCCTCAGCACTCTGACCCCTCTACACCCCAGATATCCCCCAGCACTCTGACCCCTCTTCACCCCAGATATCCCCCTAGAACTCTGACCCCTCTACATCCCAGATATCCCCCCAGCACTCTGACCTCTCTACACCCCAGATATCCACTCAGCACTCTGACCCCTCTACACCCCAGATATCCCCCCAGAACTCTGACCCCTCTACATCCCAGATATCCCCCCAGCACTCTGACCCCTCTACATCCCAGATATCCCCCCAGTACTCTGACCTCTCTACACCACAGATATCCCCCCAGCACTCTGACCTCTCTACACCCCAGATATCCCCCCAGCACTCTGACCCCTCTACACCCCAGATATCCCCGCAGCACTCTGACCCCTCTACATCCCAGATATCCCCCCAGTACTCTGACCTCTCTACACCACAGATATCCCCCCAGCACTCTGACCTCTCTACACCCCAGATATCCCCCCAGCACTCTGACCCCTCTACACCCCAGATATCCCCGCAGCACTCCAACCCCTCTACACTCCAGATATCCTCTCAGCAGTCGGACCCCTCTACACCCCAGATGTCCCCCCCAGCACTCTGACCCTTCTACACCCCAGATATCCCCCCAGCACTCTGACCCCTCTACATCCCAGATATTCCCCCAGCACTCTGACCTCTCTACACCCCAGATATCCACTCAGCACTCTGACCCCTCTACACCCCAGATATCCCCCCAGCACTCTGACCTCTCTACACCCCAGATATCCGCCCAGCACTCGGACTCCACCCTATCCCAGATATCCCCCCGCACTCTGAACACTCTACATCCTAGATATTCCTCCCAGCACTCTGACCCCTCTACTTTCTAGATATTCCCCCCTGCACTGTTTCCATATACTTAAGATACCCCTTGTATTGTGACCCTACTACATCCCTGATACCCCCTACACTGTGGCCTCTCTATATGCCTAATACCTCTAGCACTATAGCCACCCAAGCTACCCCAAGCATTGCTACCCCCTATACACCCGGGATCCCCTCAGTATTGCTTTAACCCATACACCCTTGATATCCCCCAGCACCATTATTCCATCCATGAAGCAAGGAAAAATTCTGGACAGCAGCACTCCGGAATATAGCCTTGTATTGTAAAAAATCCAAAAATACACAACACAATATGGGACAAACGAGCTAATGCGTTTCACACTTAACGGTGCTTAATTATAACTACCCTACCACCAAAAACGATGTGATATATACATTAAAATATATTAGACATGTGACTCCATGTGTAGTTGATTGAATCCAATTACCTAATTAGATAATCAAGTGAATCAACTCAATTGGTCAACGTGATAAACATGTGTGATTTAAAAAGTGCACATAAATGTGTATATACCCCGTTTTACCTTACCCTCAGAAATCCCGTGCTCACCCCCGCCGTCCTCTTCGCCACTCAGCCTGGCCACTGATTGGCTGGAGTGGATGAATTGAAAGCAGCGCAGCCATTAGCTCACGCTGCTGTCAATCACATCCAATGACGCAGCACGCCGGGGAGGGGCCGTGTGATACAGCGAGCGGCTATAGCCGCCGGCTGTATCACGGGAGCGCGCCCGCAGATGCTTCTCACCATGCGAGGGAGCTCGCATGAACGTGAGAAGTACCTGCGGGAGGAAGCAGAGACAGCCGCCGAGGGACCCCAGAAGAGCAGATTCTGGGCCACTCTGTGCAAAACGAGCTGCACAGTGGAGGTAAGTATAACATGTTTGTTATTTAAAAAAAATTTACTTTACAATCCCTTTAAGTAAAGTGTTCAAATAAATTATTCTAATGGATTATTCAAATGAATTATGAACTGTGAATGTGTATAATTAATAAATGTATGAGCACATATATGCTCAATTATTGGTAGACAAAATACAGTAAGATAATAATTGTGTGATGAAAATTAATTGAAAAAAGTGATTACAAATACATTAAATATATATCTATAATAATGCTAATAAAAAAAATAAGTGTATGTGTACAAAAACATATATACATAAATAAATGAATGGATAAATGAGTGAATACCATCTTAGAAAAAACTGTATATAGGGAATAGGGAACGTGCAGTCATATATTTCCAATATATAATTTTTTCAACCTAACTATGTATGTGTATATATACAGTGCCTTGCGAAAGTATTCGGCCCCCTTGAACTTTTCAACCTTTTGCCAAATTTCAGGCTTCAAACATAAAGATATAAAATTTTAATTTTTTGTGAAGAATCACCAACAAGTGAAATCTATTGGATATTTTAAACTTTTTTAGCAAATAAAAAACTGAAAAGTGGTGCGTGCAAAATTATTCGGCCCCTTTACTTTCAGTGCAGCAAACTCACTCCAGAAGTTCAGCGAGGATCTCTGAATGATCCAATGTTGTCCTAAATGACTGATGATGATAAATAGAATCCACCTGTGTGTAATCAAGTCTCTGTATAAATGCACCTGCTCTGTGATAGTCTCAGGGTTCTGTTGAAAGCGCAGAGAGCATCATGAAGACCAAGGAACACACCAGGCAGGTCCGTAATACTGTTGTGGAGAAATTTAAAGCCGGATTTGGATACAAAAAGATTTCCCAAGCTTTAAACATCCCAAGGAGTACTGTGCAAGCGATCATTTTGAAATGGAAGGAGTATCAGACCACTGCAAATCTACCAAGACCTGGCCGTCCCTCTAAACTTTCAGCTCAGACAAGGAGAAGACTGATCAGAGATGCAGCAAAGAGGCCCATGAACACTCTGGATGAACTGCAGAGAACTACAGCTGAGGTGGGAGAGTCTGTCCATAGGACAACAATCAGTCATACACTGCACAAATCTGGCCTTTATGGAAGAGTGGCAAGAAGAAAGCCATTTCTCAACGATATCCATAAAAAGTCTCATCTAAAGTTTGCCACAAGCCACCTGGGAGACACACCAAACATGTGGAAGAAGGTGCTCTGGTCAGATGAAACCAAAATCGAACTTTTTGCCCACAATGCAAAACGATATGTTTGGCGTAAAAGCAACACAGCTCATCGCCCTCAACACACCATCCCCACTGTCAAACATGGTGGTGGCAGCATCATGGTTTGGGCCTGCTTTTCTTGCAGTGCGGTGCGGTGCGGTGCGAATCACATCCGGTTCTCGTAGCCGCAGCAGTGTGAACCCAGCCTGAAGCCTGAAATGTAGCAAAAGGTTGAAAAGTTTAAGGGGGCCGAATACTTTCGCAAGACACTGTATATATATATATATATATATATATATATATATATATATATATATATATATATATATATATATATATATATATATATATAACCATTGACGCGATTGACATAATTCATATTGGCTGCTAGTGTTCGGCATACATACAGAGATATGCAACGCTGCCGACATAGCAACCACTGTAGAATTGCAGCCTATAACTAAGGCATGCAATATGGGGCTTAAATTATCATCATGTGAAAATATAAAAAAATATATGTAGATATCCATGTGAAGTCTATGTAAATGCAAGTCCTTATATCTATGTCCACAGGTGTGTCATATACATGACAAGATGAGTAATGTATATTAGTTAGCTGCTCATAGTTGACACATAGGCAATGATATATGTACAGTAGGTATTAATAATAAAAGCATTATAGAATTGCAGTATGTCAGCCCCTAAATTGGGAATAGGATGCAAAAATTGTCAGCAAATGTGGCCCATACATGAGCAAGCACCGGATGCATTGATTAGTACGGAACCAAGTAAATCTACAACCGGGAGGGGATGGAATGAAGTGGGGATGGGGAAGATTGTTTATGAGTCAAAGTATTGTGGGGGTCATCATACATAGTCAATATTCTTGATGATGAAATATATCCTCACTCAACAAACTTATGCTGCATACACACACGAGCGGACTTTCTGGCAGAAAAGGAACGATTACGTCGGACATTCCGCTCGTGTGTGGGCTTCATCTGACTTTATTTTTCCAAAATTCTGACGGACATAGAAATAGAACATGTTTCAAATCTTTCCGCCGGAACTCCATTGGAACTCCGTTGGAAAGTCCTTCGGAGTTCAGTCCGACGAGAAGTCCGCTCGTGTGTACACAGCATTACTGATCCTAAATGATGAAATGTGTCCCACTCAGAATCATAATGACTAACTAATATCCCGACATATGAATGCAATCCCATGATTAAACCATACACCGTCATCGTATGCAAACACACACCCACAGTTATTAGTGTAAATAGAGATTGTGTTTATGTCTATATACACATATATGTATATTTCTATATGTGTTTATATCTTTAGATATTTGTGTCTTCATGACACACCTATCACATATATAATAGAGACCTGGTGGATCTCATTAATATATACTGAAATATATGACTGCACGTTCCCTATACACTGTTTTTTGTACGATGGTATTCACTGATTTATCGATTCATTTATTTACTGGTATCTATATATGTTTTTTGTACATGTACACTTATTTTTTATTAGCATCATTATAGATATATATTTAATTGATTTTTATTCACTATTATCAATTAATTTTCATCACACAATTATTATCTTACTGTATTATGTCTACTAACAATTGAGTATATATGTGTTCATACATTTATTAATTAGACACATTACATTCACAGTTCATAATTCATTTGAATAATACATTAGAATAATTTATTTGAACACTTTACTTAAGTTGATTTAATTTCACTTTCATGTATTTGTCCTAGTTTATACACAGGTATATACACATTCATGCGCACTTTTTAAATCACACTTTATCAAGTTTACCAATTGAGTTGATTCAGTCGACTATCTAATTAAGTAATTGGATTCAATCAACTACACATGGAGTCACATGTCTAATATATTTTAGTATATATATATATATCAATCACATTGTTTTTGGTGGTAGGGTAGCTATGATTAAGCAAATGTGAAACGTGTCAGCTTGCGTCAGCTCGTTTATCCCATATTCTGCTGTGGCTGGTATTCCAAACCTGAGGAGAGTCTTTTATCCACACATCCACCTGGATCGGTGATCCCTTCCCCCTTAATATTCCATCCATGTAGTACCCCTTTTTATACAGTGCATGTAAACTTTTGGCTATGTACCCAACTCCAGTACTGGACTCACCTATACCAATCAAGCAGGCAGAAGGAGGGACGGAGGAGGGAGCATCCCTCCGGGCATTCCAAGCCCTTTGGTGCAAACAGTGCTGGACAGCTTGGCTCACCATGACACCATCCACAATGCTACTTCTGCAGGTGGGCTCTCAGTGCTGCCGACTCAGCAGCTACCACTCCAGCTCCTACCCCGCAGCCTTCGAGTCACAAGCATTCAAGCTGCATGGGGTAAGGTAAGAGCATCACTGGTGCCCCGGCCCTGCCCCTCCCTGCTGGCTGTGAAATAATAGGTATCGTTCTGCACAGCACGGCGCTCCACTGCCAGCCTGCCTCCCCTGTGTATCCATCACTCTCAGTGCCATCATGGTTCCCCCAATTTTGGGTCAACGTGGGGTCAAGGACCAGCTGCTTTGGGGAAAGTGCAAAGGCCCCCCATGCAGCTGGGGCCCCTGGGCAGTGCCTAGGTGTGCCCACTCATTAAGACAGCCCTGCCAGTGTGTATAAGGGTGGGAACAGGGTTGGGGGATAGGCATTAACTTGGAGATGGACTTTCATATACAACCATTAAATTGCAATCTGTTGCAAACCATGACTTTAAACCGCGATTACAGGCAAAATGTAACACCAATCAGCAAACTCACATTGTTTTCTAGAAGTTAATGTAACTGTAAGAAAACCCAATAACTTCATCTTACTCTAAATTCTGTGTAGGCAGCTAGAAATCACGGAACCCCTCAAATATGCGATGACTGAGTCTACTCCCTAAAGCCTACCCTTAGTAACTTCCTTTCTTCTTGCTTGCTTTATCATCTAATGCATTCTATTTTCCAAGCCAGGCTTAAACCTGACTGCTGGGTGAGAGAAACGTCATTCTATTGACACTTGAATACAGTACGCATATTTGGAAACAATTTTCCTTCATCAGAATCAGATTTAGAAATGGTGTTCAAAGGTCCCTAGATTACCAACAAATTAAGGTAGGGTAACTAATGGATGAATGCCTGGATGAAAAACCAAAGGCCTGAGCCAATGGGCTGTTTCCTGTATGCATCTGAAGCCTCAAAAGCCATCTCCAGGCAAACAAAAATAATTCCTTTCACTCCCACCCACCCCTCCTATCTATTCACTATTAAAAAAAAGACCCTCCAAAGACCTTTTTCTTACCCGAACCCACTGCCATGTGTCCCTTGTCTGCACCTCTTCTACTAGTGGAGACCAGTGACTCAGCACTACAGTTTCAGTCTACTGCTGGCTGGTTTTGCTGCCAACGCTCCTCTTGATGACACCACACCACCACCGGAGTCTTCAAGACCTTTAAAGACCCTACCAATGGACAACCAATTGGAGTTGTTCACATAGTCAGGCAGTGATGTGGATGTCCAAAGAAAGGCCACCCATTCTGCAGTGAGGAAGATAGAAGACTTAAGAACTAGCACATTATAGGACTATACATTAAGGGTGGAGGGTCCTATGTGTGAGGGGGGTTCCCTAACCAAAACATAGTTTTAATACTTAAAAGGTTCTGTTGCTTCGTCCATGTAGGGCAAAGTCTCCTGAAAGCCTTCCCACTCATGATTAACTTCAACGTTCCTCAAAGAGTCAAACTCATAGTTTCATAGTTTCATAGTTAGTTAGGTTGAATAAAAACACCAGTCCATCCTGTTCAACCTGAGTGAATGTCTACAATTGTCCCTTTTCTCTGTACATTGCTATACCCACATCAGTCTCTATCCTCAAGGAGCCCAGCTCATGCCAGATGGTGTTAGCACTTACACAGGATCAACAACCCCTGCCCTGGGAGGAGGTCACGTGCTGGCCCCACACTCCGCACAAGGTATTTACTGAGGGCTGTGATTGAGCAGAGGGGCAGTGAGAAGAAATTGAGAAAAAGCAGGTTTAGGGGTGGACGTTAACATTTAAAGTGATAGTTTTGACTGGCATGTACAGTGGTGTGAAAAAGTGTTTGCCCCCTTCCTCATTTCCTGTTCCTTTGCATGTTTGTCACACTTAAGTGTTTCGGAACATCAAACCAATTTAAACAATAGTCAAGGACAACACAAGTAAACACAAAATGCAATTTGTAAATGAAGGTGTTTATTATTAAAGGTGAAAAAAAATCCAAACCATCATGGCCCTGTGTGAAAAAGTGATTGCCCCCTAAACCTAATAACTGGTTGGGCCACCCTTAGCAGCAACAACTGCAACCAAGCGTTTGCGATAACGTGCAATGAGGCTTTTACAGCGTCCTGGAGGAATTTTGGCCCACTCATCTTTGCAGAATTGTCCTAATTCAGTTACATTAGAGGGTTTTCGAGCATGAACGGCCTTTTTAAGGTCATACCACAACATCTCAATAGGATTCAGGTCAGGACTTTGGCTAGGCCACTCCAAAGTCTTCATTTTGTTTTTCTTCAGCCATTCGGTGGTGGACTTGCTGGTGTGTTTAGGATCATTGTCCTGCTGCAGAACCCAAGTTCGTTTCAGCTTGAGTACACGAACAGATGGTCGGACATTCTCCTTCAGGATCTCTTGGTAGACAGCAGAATTCATAGTTCCTTTTATCACGGCAAGTCTTCCAGGTCCTGAAGCAGCAAAACAGCCCCAGACCATCACACTACCACCACCATATTTTACTGTTGGTATAATGTTCTTTTTATGAAATGCAGTGTTCCTTCTACGCCAGATATACTTGGACACACACCTTCCAAAGAGTTCCACTTTTGTCTCATCGGTCCACAGAATGTTGTCCCAAAAGTCTTGGGGATCATCAAGATGTGTTGTGGAGAAATTGAGACGAGCTTTGATGTTCTTTTTGCTCAGCAGTGGTTTTCTCCTTGGAACTCTGCCATGCAGGCCATTTTTGCCCAGTCTTTTCCTGATGGTGGAGGCATGAACGCTGACCTTAACTGAGGCAAGTGAGGCCTGCAGTTCCTTGGAAGTTGTTGTGGGGTCTTTTGTGACCTCTTGGATGAGTCGCCGCTGCGCTCTTGGGGTAATTTTGGGCGGCCGGCCACTCCTGGGAAGGTTCAACACTGTTCCATGTCTTCGCCATTTGTGGATAATGGCTCTCACTGTGGTTCGCTGGATTCCCAAAGCTTGGGAAATGGCTTTATAACCCTTTCCAGACTGATAGATCTCAATTACTTTCTTTCTCAATTGTTCCTGAATTTCTTTGGGTCTCGGCATGATGTGTAGCTTTTAAGGATCTTCTGGTGGACCTTACTGTGTCAAGCAGCTCCTATTTAAGTGATGCCTTGATTGTGAACAGGTGTGGCAATAATCAGGCCTGGGTGTGGCTAGAGAAATTGAACTCAGGTGTGGACAACCACAGTTATAGTATGTTTTAACAAGGGGGGCAATCACTTTTTCACACAGGGCCATGATGGTTTGGATTTTTTTTCACCTTTAATAATAAACACCTTCATTTACAAATTGCATTTTGTGTTTACTTGTGTTGTCCTTGACTATTGTTTAAATTGGTTTGATGTTCCGAAACACTTAAGTGTGACAAACATGCAAAGGAACAGGAAACGAGGAAGGGGGCAAACACTTTTTCACACCACTGTACCTCCCACCCACCCCTCCTATACATTCATCATTAAAAAAAGACCCTCCAAAGCTCTTTTCTTCCTACTTAAACATGTTGCCATGTGTCCCTTGGCTGCTCCTCTTCTACCAGTGGAGACCAGTGATCTGATGCTACAGTTCCAGTCCACTGACGGCCGATCTTGCTGTCAGCCCTTGACATGATGTCCCTATGCCACCACTGGTGGTGTAAAGATGCTGCCGATGGACAACCAATGTGAAATGTCCAAATAACCAATAACCAGGCAATGATGAGGATATCTAAAAAAGGACCCTCCTGCTCTGCAACAAGAGAGACATTATATGACTATAGATTTGTGTGGGATTATTATTTGTGAGGTGAGGGGGAAAGGGGGGTTCCCTAACCGGAACACAATTTTAATATCAAAAAGATTCTCTCACTTTACCAATGTAGGACAACTACATACTCATATATATATATTTTGAAGTTGTTTTTATTGTAATTCCAAGGTAAATAGAAAACAGAGCCTATTGGGCATACCCAGGCTTGGTCACTAAAACTACAAAACTAATCAGAAGAAAGAAAAAAAAAAGCATACATATAAACCACTGTACGCTCAACCACCTGTGCAGAATATTCAAAGCAATCCTCTAATTCCACATATAACCTGCAAAGCTTACTTTAGTCATTTATGAGATGAAATGTACATTACAATCCCCCCCCCCCCTATTCACTGAGCAGCCCAGGGACGTTTATGAGATCAGTGATGCCACTTGAGCCATTCTCAGTACTTAATAGAGTAATACTAATCATCAGTGATTCCGCTCAAATATCCCACATTTTGTGGAATTTTTTGCCACAGCCACGTGACAGGTAAGTAGCTTTGTACAATGGTAGAGCCACATTCACTAACCTCTTCCAGAAATTTATTGAAGGTGCGGATGAGGCCTTCCATCTGTGTACTATAGATTTACAGACATAGTAAAATAATAATCCTAGCAGGGTTCTGATTTCCCGGCGTGGGGCCAGTGGTTCAACGAGTCCCAGAAGACATACCTCTACAGACAATGGCACAGGAATGCTGGTGACAGACAAAATTTATTTAGTTACCTCAACCCAAAAAATTTCAATCTGAGGAGAGCTCCAAAAAATATGAGTGATATCTGCTGAGGGTGAGTTGCATCTCCAGCAAGAGGCAGAAATAGATGGATAGATTCTATGTAGGCACACGGCGTGTAATACACCTTATGTACTATTTTAAATTGCACTCATTTATCTCTCGCTGATAGTAGCTGTGAAAAAGGGTACGCCCACATTTCTTCCCAATCTTCTGTGTCTAGTGTAGGGAAATCTAACACCCATTTTGCCTTAAGGTTTTCTAGTCCCTTGTGGACGTTGGGGAGAAATGCTTTATATATGGTGGATAAGGGCTTAGATAGAGCTTCATCTCTGAGCAGAGTCTCCAGATTCGAGGTGTAAAAGGCCACAGGAGCATTTTCAAACTGAGTGTTAAAAGCGCGCCTAAGCTGCAGGAATCTAAACAAGTGTGAGTTAGGTAAATGATATTGTTGTTTCAACCTGTCAAATGTCTGTAGTCTGCCCTCAAGACAGATCTGATTTTTATATTTGATGCCCTTGTATGCTCAGCAGTGGTTTTCTCCTTGGAACTCTGCCATGCAGGCCATTTTTGCCCAGTCTTTTCCTGATGGTGGAGGCATGAACGCTGACCTTAACTTAGGCAAGTGAGGCCTGCAGTTCCTTGGACGTTGTTGTGGGGTCTTTTGTGACCTCTTGGATGAGTCGTCGCTGCGCTCTTGGGGTAATTTTGGGCGGCCGGCCACTCCTGGGAAGGTTCAACACTGTTCCATGTCTTCGCCATTTGTGGATAATGGCTCTCACTGTGGTTCGCTGGATTCCCAAAGCTTGGGAAATGGCTTTATAACCCTTTCCAGACTGATAGATCTCAATTACTTTCTTTCTCAATTGTTCCTGAATTTCTTTGGGTCTCGGCATGATGTGTAGCTTTTAAGGATCTTCTGGTGGACCTTACTGTGTCAAGCAGCTCCTATTTAAGTGATGCCTTGATTGTGAACAGGTGTGGTAATAATCAGGCCTGGGTGTGGCTAGAGAAATTGAACTCAGGTGTGGACAACCACAGTTATAGTATGTTTTAACAAGGGGGGCAATCACTTTTTCACACAGGGCCATGATGGTTTGGATTTTTTTTCACCTTTAATAATAAACACCTTCATTTACAAATTGCATTTTGTGTTTACTTGTGTTGTCCTTGACTATTGTTTAAATTGGTTTGATGTTCCGAAACACTTAAGTGTGACAAACATGCAAAGGAACAGGAAATGAGGAAGGGGGCAAACACTTTTTCACACCACTGTACCTCCCACCCACCCCTCCTATACATTCATCATTAAAAAAAGACCCTCCAAAGCTCTTTTCTTCCTACTTAAACATGTTGCCATGTGTCCCTTGGCTGCTCCTCTTCTACCAGTGGAGACCAGTGATCTGATGCTACAGTTCCAGTCCACTGACGGCCGATCTTGCTGTCAGCCCTTGACATGATGTCCCTATGCCACCACTGGTGGTGTAAAGATGCTGCCGATGGACAACCAATGTGAAATGTCCAAATAACCAATAACCAGGCAATGATGAGGATATCTAAAAAAGGACCCTCCTGCTCTGCAACAAGAGAGACATTATATGACTATAGATTTGTGTGGGATTATTATTTGTGAGGTGAGGGGGAAAGGGGGGTTCCCTAACCGGAACACAATTTTAATATTAAAAAGATTCTCTCACTTTACCAATGTAGGACAACTACATACTCATATATATATATTTTGAAGTTGTTTTTATTGTAATTCCAAGGTAAATAGAAAACAGAGCCTATTGGGCATATCCAGGCTTGGTCACTAAAACTACAAAACTAATCAGAAGAAAGAAAAAAAAAGCATACATATAAACCACTGTACGCTCAACCACCTGTGCAGAATATTCAAAGCAATCCTCTAATTCCACATATAACCTGCAAAGCTTACTTTAGTCATTTATGAGATGAAATGTACATTACAATCCCCCCCCCCCCCTATTCACTGAGCAGCCCAGGGACGTTTATGAGATCAGTGATGCCACTTGAGCCATTCTCGGTACTTAATAGAGTAATACTAATCATCAGTGATTCCGCTCAAATATCCCACATTTTGTGGAATTTTTTGCCACAGCCACGTGACAGGTAAGTAGCTTTGTACAATGGTAGAGCCACATTCACTAACCTCTTCCAGAAATTTATTGAAGGTGCGGATGAGGCCTTCCATCTGTGTACTATAGATTTACAGACATAGTAAAATAATAATCCTAGCAGGGTTCTGATTTCCCGGCGTGGGGCCAGTGGTTCAACGAGTCCCAGAAGACATACCTCTACAGACAATGGCACAGGAATGCTGGTGACAGACAAAATTTATTTAGTTACCTCAACCCAAAAAATTTCAATCTGAGGAGAGCTCCAAAAAATATGAGTGATATCTGCTGAGGGTGAGTTGCATCTCCAGCAAGAGGCAGAAATAGATGGATAGATTCTATGTAGGCACACGGCGTGTAATACACCTTATGTACTATTTTAAATTGCACTCATTTATCTCTCGCTGATAGTAGCTGTGAAAAAGGGTACGCCCACATTTCTTCCCAATCTTCTGTGTCTAGTGTAGGGAAATCTAACACCCATTTTGCCTTAAGGTTTTCTAGTCCCGTGTGGACGTTGGGGAGAAATGCTTTATATATGGTGGATAAGGGCTTAGATAGAGCTTCATCTCTGAGCAGAGTCTCCAGATTCGAGGTGAAAAAGGCCACAGGAGCATTTTCAAACTGAGTGTTAAAAGCGCGCCTAAGCTGCAGGAATCTAAACAAGTGTGAGTTAGGTAAATGATATTGTTGTTTCAACCTGTCAAATGTCTGTAGTCTGCCCTCAAGTCAGATCTGATTTTTATATTTGATGCCCTTGTATGCCCATACACCAGGGTCGGGAATGGACCTGAATTCTGACACTTGCGGGTTAAATCAAAGGGGGCCATACGGGGAAATGTGTCCAGAAGTTATGGGGCATATTGAATTTTCCACTGACCATGCCCGTATGACCGCTCTCATTGCCAATGTAAGAGGGAAGGGAGCTCTTGGGCCCCGGTAAAGTAGGTTCCGTAGCGCCTCATAAGACCCCAAACCTACTGCTTCCAGGACCACTGCTGCATTGGACTCATCAGAGACCAGCCAGTTGTAGGCTCGGGATAACAGAACTGCCATGAAATAGGAATGGAGGTCAGGGCAAGCCAAGTCTCCCTCTCCCCAAGGTCTCTGCAGCACCGTCAGCTTAAATCTTGGCTGACCGGCTCCCCGGAGAAAAGATAATAAAATGGTGTTTATCAGGCGAAATACCTTTTTGTGGATCCAGACAGGTGCATGTCTGAGAGCATAGAGAAAGGCAGGTAGAAGCTTCATCTTAAATAAATTAATCCTCCCTCTTAAAGAGAAGGGAAGATGTGCCCATGCCTTCAGTCTTGTCCTCATCCTTTGTATCAGTGGTTCCAAGTTATGATAGTTAGAGGTAGATGTGGAGATATGAATACCTAGATATTTAACTGTGTCTGTCCATAGTAATGGTAGATTGGGATCTGCTGCATCCTTTGCGGCTTTCTCTATCGGCAAGACTTAGGATTTATCCCAGTTTACCTTGAGTCCCGAACAGCTAGTAAAATTGAAAATAATGGTCAACATCTCTCGAAGGGACTGGGCAGGGTCACTCAAGAAAAGGATAAGATCATCTGCATATAAAGTAACTTTATCATGTATGAATCCCACCTGTATGCCCCTAGCCCTGTCTGCCTGTCTGAGGGCCGAGGCAAGTGGCTCCATCACCAAGGCAAAAAGAGCAGTGGACAAACTTGCCTCGTACCTCTTCCAAAAGAAAAGGGCGCAGACAGAGCAGCACCAAGTTTAATCTGTGCTGTCGTGTCCTTATATAAAATATCAATCCATCTGCGGAATACTTCTCCAAAACCCATAACCTCTAGGACCGAGGACATAAAAGGCCATGCCACTGAATCAAATGCCTTTTCAATGTCCATTGTATCCATTACCCTTGTGGAGGACTCAGTGGGAGGAAGCTGAAGATGGGTAAACACGCTACGTAAATTTATATCTGTTAATTTCCCTGGCATGAAACCAGTCTGGTCTATATTAATCAGGGATGGTAAAATCATCCGCAGTCTGGTCGCTAATATTTTTGTCAAGATCTTGAAGTACAGAGGGATATATCTTTGCTGGACTTAGGGATGAGGACTATGTGTGCCTGATACATAGAAGGGGGTAATGACATCTGTTTTTTACTTTCAGAGGAGACTTAATTAATGAGGCATACATTCTGTACCATTCACCAGGTAGGCCATCAGGTCCCGATGTTTTACCACTAGTAAATAAGCAAATTGCTTTCTCTATCTCCTCGGTAGTAAAATATTTGTTTAAAAAGTTCAAGATCCTCCTGCGAAAGAGTGGGTAGATGCAGGGAATACAGAAATTCCCAACGCCGGTCTTCAGGCCAGCCAGGGACTGCCTTATATAAGTTTTCATAGAAGGATCTGAATTCATCTAGAATTAGTTTGGGAGTAGAGATCACCTGACCATCCAAACCACAGATTTCTGACACCACTGTCTGCATTTTAGAGCCCACAACTAAATTCGCTAAGAGTTTGCTATTTTTGTCTCAAAGATCTTCCCCACCAGAGAATTGAAATCTAAATGTGTGGCCCGAGGCAAGATGTAGAGACAATGCTCTTCTTGCCTCAGCTAGCCAGCTGAAGTTATCCAGAGGCGGGGAGCCAGAAAAAGCCTCCGCTGCCCTAGCCTCTCCCTCCTCAAGTGCCTGGATCTGACAAGACATCTCAGAACCGACCGCTTTAATAGCTGAAATGTATTCTCTGGTGTTGGCCTTAGACTACCTGCGCTGAGGCTGAATCCTCATTGATCTCCCAGTTTTGTTGTAATTTAGGCGAGACCTTCTCCCCAACCCTCGAGAATTGCAACCATTTGGGTGCTAAACGCCAACAGTCCCGACTCCTGGGGTCTGACAACTCCAAGGTGACCTCCAGTGGTGCATGGTCAGAGAGGCCTGCAGGTTAGTACGAGACCGCCCTCACCGCTGCCAGGGCACAGGTGTTGCCAAAGACCAGGTCAATCCTGGAACCTGATTTATGAGTGGTGGAGTGAAAGGAGTAAGCCCTAGTGGTTTGATGCTTCCATCTCCAGATCTTAGTATAATTAAATGCTTGTGCCCATTGAAGCAGGTCTGGCGAATACACCCTATTTGGATTGGACGAGTCCAGGGACAGATCCAAAGTAGAATTAAAGTCTCCAGCTATGTATAGTCTGAAGAATTGTAATGTAGCTAAAAGCTCATATATCTTGCAGAGGACCCATTGGTTAAAGGGAGGAGGCACATATATATTCACTAAAGCACAGACCACACTCTGATCTCCAGTAGTAGGATTATGAATCGGCCCTCCTGATCAGTATGTAGATGCAGGACTTTATATGCAAGGGATTTGTTCAATAGAATGGCCACTGCCCTTGCATAACTAGAGTACTTGCATAAATAATTGCCGTACCCAGGGTCTGCGTAGCACCAGGATCTTATTCCCCAGAAGATTCGTCTCCTGCAGGAACAAGATATGGGGTCTGTGATTATTCAGATATTTAAACATTAATGCCCTTTTTACCTTGTCATTGAGACCCCGTATATTCCATGATACCAGTTTTAACTCCATAAATGCAGTGACAAATTATTTTACAGCATACTGATTCCTACGTTTGGGGGGTCAGCCCCCATGGGACCAAGGGAGAATGCCAAAAGTATAACAAATTTTGCACTGGGCATGGTGAGCATTAATAGAACACATGAAATATAAGCATCAGTCAGTGGATATAGAGCGTACAAAAAAAGAAAGAAAAAAAGGTTACCTGTTAACTCCCTATTGACCATGAAGTACCCCTAAAAGAGAAAATAGAACAGAAAACAATAACTATGGTGAGTTTAATACCCAAAACCTGAACACAGATGCTTAGATCTTCAGACTTCTTAAAAAAGTTCCAAAGTACATTGACTCAGTGCTGCTGACACCTCTTTAATTGTCGGGGAAAAAAAAAAGAGAACCGGAGGGCTTAAGACTTCAGTGAGTTACATCTAACAAGGTAGCTCCGGGGTAGAAAAATGTAGAAGAATGCACATCTAGTCTAGAACTAGAAAGGTCTTTAGTGATCAATGGTTCTAGGAAGAAAATAAATTGCAGTCAGGGGCAAGCCAACACACCAGCTTCCAGGGGTAGAATGGTCCCCCACCCAAAATAACGGGTAAATCCTGCGTGAGGGGCTCAGGAGTCAACTAGCAACAACATCTGATGATGAGATCCAAGGAGCTATACAACAGAAACTGATGACTGGATAAACAACCCCCCCCCCGAACATGGATCCGGAAGGAAAATGAAATCGTTGTGGTAACTTTCAGATAGCGACTTGTAGTGAGGGATAACATCTTTTGTTTACCGTAGGTTGTTCAGCCAGTCGTCTGCATCAGCCGGAGAGAGGAAGAATCTGACAGAGCCATTATGAGGGACCCGGAGACGGCAGGGATACAACATGCTGTATTTTATGTCCTTTTCACGTAGGCACTTACACTTATAGACATCATTAAAGGACTTCCCCGCTATCGGTCGTCCAAGAATTTCGGAAACAGAAGGACTGAGGAGTTGCCGTATGGAAGCGAGGAATGTTTGCGAGATGTGGAAAGGATCCTGTCACGGTCCCTGAAGTTGAGGAAGCAGACCAAGAAGGGTCGGGGGATTAGCACCAGGGATAATGTGTCCTGTGGGTGCATGGTGGGCACGCTCAACGACATAGGCCGGGGAGATGTTCGCGAGGCCCAGCAGTTTTTTTAAGAATTCTTCCGCGAACTCCGCCGGTCGGTAACCCTCCCCCCCCTCCAGGAGACCTAAGACATGGAAATTGTTGTGTCTCGCTCTGTCATAGGATTTAGCGACAAGCAGTTGTACCGTACGTTGCAAGTCCGCTATGGTGTTGGTGTGGGTGGCTATAAGATCTTCAGTGGCAGAAATTCTGGATTCTGATTCAGTCAGCGTATCCCTGGATCTTATCCAGGTAGTTTCTAATGAGATTGCATTCTTAAGCAAGGCGGTCTATTCTCACCAGCATGGAGGATTTACTTTGTTCAATGGCGGCCAGGATCACTGCAGTACTGTCCTGGGAGGGTGGGGCAGAGAGAGCCACACTCGGAGAAGCTTCAGGCTCCATGGCTAATTCGGTCAGCAAGGTCTGCAGTTTTCCTATGAGAGGAGGATCTGGTTTTGCAGCCAGTACAGGGGTCGGGCGGCCTGGTGTGGATGAGCTCCTGGGCCGGTGCTTAGGGCAAGGTGGGCAGTAATCGCCAGCAATCCTCCACTAACCTGCAGGCAGTGGCCGGCTGGGGGCACTATGACGAGGGCCGGCCGGGGGCACTATGTAGGAAAGGCCCAGGGAGCCAGATGGATGTAGGAGGGTGAGAAGGATGCTGGACCCCAGAGCTCCTCATCCTGCCCACACAGTTAGTCCACCCCGGATGGCTCAACAGCATTCAACAGGAAGGTGGAGGGCTGGCAGGGTGGCCGAGAGCGGCAGTGTCCGCACTCCCTAATCGAGGCCAGGCCAGCCGTGGTGCTCATCTGCCGGCCAGCAGCGTAGGAAAGTGTGGTGGATGGAAGGCTGCAATAGGCAGACCAGGCCGAACTAGGCCGCGGCCACGCCAGGCGGTATCAGTGGCCCCACGGGCCACCAGCCTCGCCAGGCACACAGAAAGGCAAGCTGGAGGATGAGAGGAGCCCCTTACCTCGTCACCAGTCCAGGAACGGCTCCCTCCAGCAGGGCACAGGCTGGGAAGATGGCCGGGGTGTGGAGGATTGGTTGTTTCCCAGCTGATCACGGGCCGGGCCTCCACAATATCTGCACAGGCTGCAGCGGGCAGTGTAGATGGATTGTCAGGCAGGTATTTTGACTTGTTTTTGCTGGTGAAATGTATGGATGGCTAAGGATTGATTCTTGGATGCTCGGAGCTCCTCACTAGCATGTGTGCTTGCATTTACATCCAGACACGCCCCTGTTACATACTCATATTTAACTTCAGTATTCCTCTAGGAGTCAAACTCATACCAGATGGCATTGGGGCATACAAAAGATCAACAGCGACTGCCTTGGGAGGAAGTCACATGCTGACCCCACACCTGGAAGGATCAGTTATTTAGTGATGGCTCTGGTGGAATAGTTTGGGAGTGGGGAGAAGTTCAGTATCAGTGGGTTTATGGTTTGGACTGCAACCTTTAATATGAAAAGTGACAGAGGGAGGGATTTACTAAGCAGAAGGCACTGCACTTGTTCATACATTAATTGGTGCGCCGGAAAAGTAATTAATCGAACGTGCAACCGGTGCACATTGAGACGCAAATAGCGACAATAAATGCATATGTAAACTGCAACTGTCGCTAGGGTAACTGCGGTTTTATCATTGATAATAGAGCACGCCCAATACAATTGGTTAATTTCATCTCATTGGATGCGTCTTGTTAGGCAATTAGTAGATGTTTATTTTTCCTGATCTTGATCTTTAAAAGGTGACCATACACTGCAATCTATTAGATCTTAAAGCGCTTGTATAGTGTTTTTTTTTTTTACTTTTACCAAAAGGTAAAAAAAATATCTCCTAAACCTGTATGGTTTAGGAGATATTCCCCTCGCAAAGCTTCGCTGACTGCAGCTGCGCATGCGCACAGGAGATTTTCGGCTGAAAGCCCGGCAGACGCCAGACCCTGCCGGAAAGAATTCTCCAGCGTGCATGAGTGGGAGTGATGATATCGCGGCTCTGGCCACTCACAGCGCCGGAGCCGCGATACCCGGAAGACACGCCAAGGGAACATGTCAGCTCCCTCGGTGTGGATCGGGCGAGATGTCGGGGCCTCGTTCTAAGGTAAGTATTTCATAATGAGCTAATATGCGGTGCATACTACCTCATTATGCCTTTTCCCTTGCAGGTCTAAAAAAAAAAAAAATGTCAGCGGGTTTACTCCCGCTTTAAATACATTCGATTTAGTGCAAGAGCCTGTTTGATTTTCTATAATTTGAATTAATTGTTCAAATGCGTCTTCCTATTACCTATTTTGCCTAAATCTAGAGTTGTACAGAGATTGGCCAATCAAATTGCATAGTGCATGACCACCTTAAGTGCCAAATTTGGAATGTAGATGTGCAATGACCCATTTGTATTTTCCAAACGATATTTCTTAGGCCGCGTACACACGGGCGGATTGTCTGGCCAACTAAGTCCGTCAGACAATCCGACAGACAGTCCGTCCTACTTTCGAATGAACGGACTTGACCACACACGATGAACAGACAGTCCGCCGAAAGCTTGCGCGATGACGTACAGCACGTACGACGGGACTAGAAATAGGAAGTCCAAGACACAGCAAAGCACCCTTTGGGCTCCTTCTGCTGACTTTGCGTTAGTAGAAGTTTGGTTAGAGACGATTCGCGCTTTTCAGACTTCAGCTTAATTTGTCCGTTTACTGCGGCGCAGTCTACCTGTGAGGTTTGTATCTGTCTTTCGGTACGCGTGGATCAGTTGTACCTGTTGTTAGGCGCTTCTGGTCCGCTCGTTTCTGGGTTTCAGGTCGTTCTTCATAGGTCTGGCTGTTCTTCAGTGCGTTCAGTTGAGCTTGTTTGTCCAGCCGACCGTTTCAAAGCCATGGAGAGTGGACGTACTCGGGAACGAGTTCGTGCTATATTGGGGCTTGGTGTTGGGGTTAATACTTTGACCCGAGCCCAGTCTGTGAACAGGGTGAGGAGGAGTTCATGGACAAAGAATTGGTTGCGCCAGCGTGACCAATTCTCGCATATGCCTTTACTCCGTGAGATCCGTGAGAATAATCCTGATGATTTCAGGAATTATCTCAGGATGACGGACCCCGTTTTTCACCATCTGCTGGCTTTGCTGACCCCTTATATCAGCAGGCAGGATACCTGCATGCGGCAAGCCATCACTCCGGAGCAGAGGCTCGTCGCCACGTTGCGCTACTTGGCGACAGGGAGAAGCCTTCAGGACCTCAAGTTCTCGACAGGCATCTCCCCCCAGGCTCTGGGGATCATTATTCCAGAGACCTGTTCTGCCATTATTCGGGTCCTGCAGAAGGAATATATGAAGGTAAGTTTGTTCTTTTAATATTGCATTATATGCATTATATGCATTGTATGTTTGTATTCATTTCATCATGACTTTTAATATCCATGACAGGAATATGATGTGAATGTCCCCTTTATATTAATGCATGCATTTTTTTTTTTTGTGTCATTTTTTTTGAGCTTTTTACCTTTTTGTGTCCCACGTGCATATTTGCTTTCACTAACGTCCTCAGCATTCAATCCTGGGCCCCTATACACCCACAGCCGAGACTGTTTTTCTCTATAATTCATATTGTCAGCTCCATTGTACTATTTTACTGCCCCCCCACCCTTTGTATACTCTTTGTATACACCCTTTGTGTGTATGTGTGTGTATATATATATATATATATATACATATATATATATATATATATATATATATATATATATATATATATGGATGGATATATATATATATATATATATATATATATATATATGGATTGTCCACTCATTAATTAGTCCCCCCCACCCCACTCAAATTGGTTGCAGGTATTGTCTACTCATTAATTAGTCCCCCCACCCCACTCAAATTGGTTGCAGGTATTGTCTACTCATTAATTAGTCCCCCCACCCCACTCAAATTGGTTTCAGGTATTGTCTACTCATTAATTAGTCCCCCCACCCCACTCAAATTGGTTGCAGGTATTGTCTACTCATTAATTAGTCCCCCCACCCCACTCAAATTGGTTGCAGGTATTGTCTACTCATTAATTAGTCCCCCCACCCCACTCAAATTGGTTGCAGGTATTGTCTACTCATTAATTAGTCCCCCCACCCCACTCAAATTGGTTGCAGGTATTGTCTACTCATTAATTAGTCCCCCACCCCACTCAAATTGGTTGCAGGTATTGTCTACTCATTAATTAGTCCCCCCACCCCACTCAAATTGGTTGCAGGTATTGTCTACTCATTAATTAGTCCCCCCATCCCACTCAAATTGGTTGCAGGTATTGTCTACTCATTAATTAGTCCCCCCACCCCACTCACCCACCTAACTTATGTCCCCTGGTCCATCAGAGGGCTGAGTAATCTGTGAATTGGGCCGTCTATTTTTTTTTTTTGGCAGAATTTTTTTTTCAATATTTCTGTTTAACTGTTGTTCCAAAATGTTTTTGAGTTTTATTTGTTATGAATTGTTTTGATTTAATGACTAATTTTTTTTTTCCTGTGTTTGACTCCCCAGTTTCCTTCCACGCCACAGGAATGGCAGACTGTGGCTTCCCAATTCGCTGCCCGTTGGGACTTTCCCAACTGCGGAGGGGCGATCGATGGGAAACATGTGAGGATTGTGCCCCCACCCCATTCGGGGTCCCACTATTGGAATTATAAGGGGTTCCATAGTGTGGTGCTAATGACGGTGGTGTCAGCACAATGTGACTTTCTTTATGTGGATGTGGGGAAGAACGGCCGGATGTCTGATGGAGGAGTCTTTAGGCAGACCGAGTTCTGCCACGTCTCATCACTGGTGGCCTGGACTTGCCACCAGATGCCGAGAATGTGGAGGGTCTACCGTTTGTGTTTCTAGCTGATGAAGCGTTCGGTCTGAGTGACCATCTGATGAAACCCTTCCCCCAAAGGACCCTCACCCCGGAGAGGAGTGTTTTTAATTACCGGCTGGCCAGAGCAAGAAGGGTTGTGGAGAGTGCCTTTGGCATTATGGCCAGCCGGTTCCGTCTGTTACTGACAGCGATCAACCTAGCAGAGTATAAACTGAACTATGTGATTCTTTGCTGCTGCATTTTGCACAATTTTCTCCGCAAACTTTAAGGGAACCAGTACCTGCAACCTATTGGGCCTGAGGCCGGACTAATATTACCAGAACTCACAGGGCTGGATCATGCTCTTCCTGGCTTAGCCCCCCAAACAGCACGTGAGGTGCGTGACCGGTATGTCAGCTATTTTAATGGTAGGGGGGCTATTCCAATGCCAGCTGACCAATAAAAATTTATTTTTCTTGAAATATGTATTGTCTGTTCAAATTTTTAAGTTTGGTTCTTGTTTGCTTTTCACGGTGCTTGTCTCCTACATTCTCCTAATTCAGGGATATGCAATTGGCCAACCTCCAGCTGGTGCAAAACTACAAGTCAATCATGCCTCTGGGTCTCATGCTTGTGGCTGTCAGTCTTGCTATGCTTCATGGGACATGTAGTTCTGCAACAGCTGGATTTCCACTAATTGCATATTCCTGTCCTAGTGCATTTGTATTGCAAAGTGGTTTTTGCCAATAGTAAATAAGGCCCTTTGTGACAGAAAACACAAAATGACTTCCCAAACTGGTATTGAGTATTGAAAGAAGTAGACACACACACACACACACACACACATCTTTTTTTTTGAATTTTTAATAGTGCACATTCCAACCAGTGCCTCTTTTTTAGATATTTTTGTTTTTGTTTTGTTTTTTGTTTTGTAATTTTTTTTTTTGGAAACATATAAATATATCTATATATATATCTATATATATATCTATATATATATATATATATATATATATATATATATATATATAATAAAATTATAAAAAAAAAATACATAAAATCTAATTTTTAACTATTTACAGAAAACAAGGGGTAAAGCCAAATTTTGAAGATGCACACCAAAAATTGGTAATGTCAACATGTGCTATGTACCATCATGAGTGATCAATGGACGTGTTTGGTGGGTGCAATCCCTTCCTCTCACATACTAGAATGAGGAAGGGTTTGCAAACACCAAATGCGTACATTGCGATCCTCTGATGGCACATAGCACATGTTGACACACCGTGTGCATCTTCAAAATTTGGCCTCTAAAAACAATGTTATAAAAACATTAAAAAAATTTGGGCAAGGAAATGAAGAACATGATCTTTCGTTTTAGGGAAAAGGGGCTTAGATTCTCCCTAAAACATCGATCATGTTCTTCATTTCCTGCCTCATAGTGTCCAGTTGTCTCTGCATTTCATCAATCTTGCCATTCCAGGCCATGATCTGCCCAATCAGCCTCTGGGCACTGTCTGTGGAAAATGGCTCCGTGGCTTGTCCTTCCACAATCAGATCATCACCTAAAAACATGTGTAGATAAAAAATTGGTTAACATATACAGCCATTAATTGTTTACCTTAAGCTGGGTTGTCAGACACTCACTTTGTGGGGTGTGTATCTCCACCACCTCTTCCTCCTCCACATCTAGCCCTGGGCTGGGCTGCTCCAGCTCGGACACTGGGCTTGGCTGCTCCCTCACGGACACGGGGCTGGGCAGCTCCATCACGGACACGGGGCTTGGGCTAACTGCCCAATCAGGCTGGTGAGGTCGAGGGGTCCTGGGCTGCTCCGCCTCTTGTCTGAGTCTTTGTTCCCCTATGAGAATGAAAAAACAAAAAAAAAAAGGTATACTTTTAAGCATAGTGATATTTGAGTTCAGAAATTGGAATATGAAACATTGGTTTGAAGTGGTGTACAATTATTAGCTGGTTATTACAAGCTCCTAGTTTAATACATCATTAAAATGACATTTTTTTAGTTAGGCTGTGTTCAGACTGCTGCGATGTGCGAACGCTGCAAATCTACTGTGGTTTCACGCATCGCATGCCTCCCGGAGGCAGTTCACACTGCCCTATGTGACCTGCTGGGAGTATCAGTGTAAAGTTTTATTGACACCTCCAAATTAGTTCTCATATCACAGTGCAATCTTTAAACTCGGACAGGAATCGGACCACATGGTGTGAACACCCATGTGATCCGATTCGGCTGTGGACTAAAAAAAGGGCCATGTACAAGTTTGGGCTGAATGCGATGCGAATTCAGCCATACTATATGTATGGCTGAAATCGCATCACACAGAGATCACATGTGATTTGCACTGCAGTGCGGTGCAAATCACATTTGATCTCGTACATTGCAGCAATGTGAACCTAGCCTTTAACCAAACTGTGATACTTTATATCTTTTGTCCAAGTTTCACAGACGTACACACTCGAATCATCCCCTGGAGTACCTGTGTGTGATTATGTCAAAAAATGTTCTATGATGTCCCAAACTACACTAAATGTTTCCCAGTCCAGATGTTGAACCAGCATTTTATCTATCTATCTATCCATCTATCTATCTATCTATCTATCTATCTATCTATCTATCTATCTATCTATCTATCTATCTCATTTTTTTATGGAGACTACATTACACTGAATACATTTATGAAACTTTATTAAAAATGTATATCCTAAACTGAGTGTGATAATTCAGTTTATCATGAACAATACGAAAAAATTAATAACTAATTAAAATCTAATCCAACACCAGATAAACATACACCATATACAAATTCATGCTATTTACGTCCACATATACGAACAAGCATATTCGCTCATTACATGAACTATTAACTACACGAACGATCAAATTCGCCATATTTATATATACAGTGGTGTGAAAAAGTGTTTGCCCCCTTCCTCATTTCCTGTTCCTTTGCATGTTTGTCACACTTAAGTGTTTCGGAACATCAAACCAATTTAAACAATAGTCAAGGACAACACAAGTAAACACAAAATGCAATTTGTAAATGAAGGTGTTTATTATTAAAGGTGAAAAAAAATCCAAACCATCATGGCCCTGTATGAAAAAGTGATTGCCCCCCTTGTTAAAACATACTATAACTGTGGTTGTCCACACCTGAGTTCAATTTCTCTAGCCACACCCAGGCCTGATTATTGCCACACCTGTTCACAATCAAGGCATCACTTAAATAGGAGCTGCTTGACACAGTAAGGTCCACCAGAAGATCCTTAAAAGCTACACATCATGCCGAGACCCAAAGAAATTCAGGAACAATTGAGAAAGAAAGTAATTGAGATCTATCAGTCTGGAAAGGGTTATAAAGCCATTTCCAAAGCTTTGGGAATCCAGCGAACCACAGTGAGAGCCATTATCCACAAATGGCGAAGACATGGAACAGTGGTGAACCTTCCCAGGAGTGGCCGGCCGCCCAAAATTACCCCAAGAGCGCAGCGACGACTCATCCAAGAGGTCACAAAAGACCCCACAACAACGTCCAAGGAACTGCAGGCCTCACTTGCCTCAGTTAAGGTCAGCGTTCATGCCTCCACCATCAGGAAAAGACTGGGCAAAAATGGCCTGCATGGCAGAGTTCCAAGGAGAAAACCACTGCTGAGCAAAAAGAACATCAAAGCTCGTCTCAATTTCTCCACAACACATCTTGATGATCCCCAATACTTTTGGGACAACATTCTATGGACCGATGAGACAAAAGTGAAACTCTTTGGAAGGTGTATGTCCAAGCATATCTGGCGTAGAAGGAACACTGCATTTCATAAAAAGAACATTATACCAACAGTAAAATATGGTGGTGGTAGTGTGATGGTCTGGGGCTGTTTTGCTGCTTCAGGACCTGGAAGACTTGCCGTGATAAAAGGAACTATGAATTCTGCTGTCTACCAAGAGATCCTGAAGGAGAATGTCCGACCATCTGTTCGTGTACTCAAGCTGAAACAAACTTGGGTTCTGCAGCAGGACAATGATCCTAAACACACCAGCAAGTCCACCACCGAATGGCTGAAGAAAAACAAAATGAAGACTTTGGAGTGGCCTAGCCAAAGTCCTGACCTGAATCCTAATGAGATGTTGTGGTATGACCTTAAAAAGGCCGTTCATGCTCGAAAACCCTCTAATGTAACTGAATTAGGACAAATCTGCAAAGATGAGTGGGCCAAAATTCCTCCAGGACGCTGTAAAAGCCTCATTGCACGTTATCGCAAACGCTTGGTTGCAGTTGTTGCTGCTAAGGGTGGCCCAACCAGTTATTAGGTTTAGGGGGCAATCACTTTTTCACACAGGGCCATGATGGTTTGGATTTTTTTTCACCTTTAATAATAAACACCTTCATTTACAAATTGCATTTTGTGTTTACTTGTGTTGTCCTTGACTATTGTTTAAATTGGTTTGATGTTCCGAAACACTTAAGTGTGACAAACATGCAAAGGAACAGGAAATGAGGAAGGGGGCAAACACTTTTTCACACCACTGTATATAATACCAATACGAACGATTATGTCTGACAGTCACGATAAACGCGGAGTTTACTCACTTTTTTTCAGGGCCTTTTTGATGCGATGATATTGGTCCGGCTCCCTGGACTTGATGTCGGACCATCGTTTCCGGAGCTGATCCTTGCCTCTTCGTACCCCAAATTTGCTCTGCAAAGTTTCGACGACCATATCCATGATGCCGTTTTTGCGGATATTGGGTTTGGGGTACGGGCCATTTTCCCCATCGTAATTCTCCCTTCGGAGTATATCCACCATCTCCACCATCTCTTCAAAGGCCATGTTTGTGGCCTTATATCTCTTCCTTGCTCCGGAAGCATGGGGTTCAGGGCTTTCCTCCGCGCTGCTCATTGAAATTCCGTCCGCCATTTTCACCTATCAATCTCCCACAGCGGAATGAGGGTAAAAGGGGCGGGGAAATACGGTCACACGGAACGTCAGGGGCGGGCAACGTGGGCGACGCAGGCGGAGCTTGAACACATGCGCTGTATATAAAGCGTTACCGCGAGGCCGTACGCTTGTCCGAACGGAAGCAGCGAGTGCTACACGCGACGGTAAGATGGTTATCTTTTTATTTTATTTTAATTTTAAGCCTGCGTCATTTTTTACACTTTCTTTGTGAAATGGTAGGGGTACTTTTGTACCCCCTTACCATTTCAAACAGGGGGGGGCGGGATCTGGGGGTCCCCTTGTTAAAGGAATGTATATAGTGAGATTTCACCTTATTGATGGTTAATTGATTTTTATGTGGGTTGGTGGTTGAGTGGGGTTGGTGTTTTGTGTGGTAGTGTGGGGGTGGGGGTGGGTGTATGGGGGGGGGGTAGTGTGTGTGTGTGTGTGTGTGGGGGGGGGGTGGAGGTGGGTGTATGGGGGGTAGTGTGTGGGGGTAGTGTGTGTGTGTGTATGGGGGGGTAGTGTAGGTGTGGGGGGGTAGTGTGTGTGTGTGTGGGGTAGTGTGTGGGGGTAGTGTGGGTGTGTGGGGGGGTAGTGTGTGTGTGTGTGGGGTAGTGTGTGGGGGTAGTGTGGGTGTGTGGGGGGGTAGTGTGTGTGTGTGTGTGGGGTAGCGTGTGTGGTAGTGTGGGTGTGTGGGGGGGTAGTGTGTGGTAGTGTGTGTGTGTGGGTGTAGTGTGGGTCTCGCCTACATTGTCACAATATAAATAGTGTGCATTTGGTCTGACATTATTTTATTTTTTTTTTTATTTTTTTTTCAGAAATCAAAATGCAAAAGTATAACCCAGACCCCTTTAAGGAGGAGGCCTTCCTCTCCACATTTATTGATATAATAGAGTCACACAGGAGCCTTTGGGATTCCAAACACCCACAATATTCCAGCCGTCCTGGCCGGAGGAAGACACTGGAGACAATTTTGACGTTTGTGAAAACCCGACTCCCCCAGGCAGACATTGACTTTGTGAACTCCAAAATTCAGAACCTGCGTAGCGTGTATAGGCGGGAGCGCAAAAAGATCCTAGATTCCCAAACATCAGGATCAGCAGCAGGTCAGGTCTATGTACCTAGGCTGTGGTATTATGACAGGCTGCGTTTTCTGGATGACACGTCAGAAGCCAGGCAGTCACTTTCTACTCTTCCGTCTACCCTTCCCTCCACCCTTCCCTCCACCTCAGGTGAGCCAGCCAAAAAACGCAAGTCCATCTTGTTTCAAACCCCCCCCCCCCCCCTCACAAAAAAAAATAATAAAAAAAAATAAATCATTTTTAACTGACAATAGTAGTTCCAAAAATATATAGTAATAGATAAATTCTATATATTTTTTTAAATATATATATATATATATATATATATATATATATATATATATATATATATATATATATATATATATTTTTTTTTTTTTTTTTAAATTATTTTTTATATATATATATATATATATATATATATTTTTGGATATTTTTTTTTTGTTTTTTTTTATTTATTTTTTTAAATATTTTTCTAAAATTGGAAGATTAATCATAGGATGAGGATGAATAAAAACATTTGGTATAACTCTGTGTGAATATAAGCAGCAAAGCTACTTCACTTTTCTTGCATTATGAAGAAGAAAAGAATGGGCTATATTAAAAAACCACAAAATTAGCAGCATGACGAATATGCTAGCTTCAATACGAACACTAGTTTTACAAGACCGAGCGCTTCCGCCCTGTCCGCCCTGTAAATCCTTTCTGGGCATGCGTCATACTTAGTCCATCCAACTTGCCTACTCATGAGCGGACTGTCCGCTGAAAACAAAGTTGGATGGACAATATTACGGACATTCCGAAAGACTTAGTCCGCCAGACTGTCCGCTGAAAAAGTCCGCTGAAACCCACACACGAGCAGACTGTCCGCTGAAACACGTTTCAGCGGACTTAGTTGGCCAGACAATCCGCCCGTGTGTACGCGGCCTTAGGCGCTATACAAGGCCCATGAGAAACCACCTTTTTTCAAGACATGCTAGAGTGATCAGGAATCTTCAAACTACGGCTCTCCAGCTGTTGTGGAACTACACATCCCATGAGGCATTGTAAAACTCTGACATTCACAGACATGACTAGGCATGATGGGAATTGTAGTTCCTGAACAACTGGAGGGCCGTAGTTTAAAGACCCCTGTGCTAGACCATTATTATGCCTCCAGAATTGAATCTAGCTGCAGAAACCCAATTTTTATGGAAATTGTTAGTAAAGCAGATGCAGATTTCCAGGACTGGACTAACAAATGTTTATAGTGAAAGGCAACTGGTGTTTTCTATTAAACAAGGTCTAAATGGGCCATTGACATGCATCACAGTTGAACTTAGGAATGTGTCTAATGAAATCCTTTCTTATTTTTGCTTGGGGATAAAGTTCAGAGGGATTATAATTCTTGTCAGTTTTTGGGGATGTTTGCACCCCTGATAGGGTGAAGACACCTCCCAAATTTTGCCAGTTTCTCCTTCAAATTTATTCACTTCCTGTCAGATAGCCAAACAGGAAGTGACGGTAAAACCCTACTAATGCCTTTCCGTGGGAACACACAGATCAATCTAAATAGTTTCCCCCATTAGGTATATTGCATGCTAGCATTTTGCTCTGTACACCCCAAATTATTATTAAGTATTTTGGACTTTGGGATTCATTTACTAAAGGCAAATCCACTTTGTATTACAAGTGCACTTGGAAGTGCAGTTGCTGGAGATCCGAGGGGGACATGCAAGAAAAATAAAAAAAGCATCTTTGCTTCTACATGATTGGATAATAAAATTACCAGTGCTTCCCCTCAATTTACAGCGAGAACACTTGTATTGCAGAGTGGATTTGTCTTTATTAAACTCCAAAATACCTAATAATTCAGGGTGTACACAAAAAAGTGGTAGAGTGCAATTTGCCTAATGGGGACGCTAGTTAGATTGACCTGTGTGTCCCCAAGGAAAGACATTGGTAGGGTTTTACCCTCACTTCCTGTTTGGCTATGTGACAGGAAGTGAAGCCAATTTTCAGAAAAGGGACACAAAGTCCAACCTAAAAAAGACAAGCAGGGGTTCTAACACTCACTTGGTTTCCCTCAAATGCCCACAATTAGAATAGGATTGTCTTGAGCTAGATTTTAGCTTAGTGCTTCTCAACCCTGTCCTCAAGTACCCCAAACAGGCCATGTTTGCAGGTTTTCCTTCATCTTGCACAGGTGCTTTAAATCAGAGTAAATGGCTTGGTATTTTGGACAGCTATTTTAGTTAAGATAAATCCCCAAAACATTTGCTGTCGGGGTACTTGAGAACTGAGTCTTAGATCCACTGCACTAAAATGCAAAAATGGAATACTTACCTCTCTGTAATTTTCCTTTCCTGGTGCCCATCCATGACAGCATAAGCATGCATATGCTACCATGAATGCACCAGGAAAGTAGCTTTTAGACAAATCACACCTTTGTTTTGCCTTGCCAATCAGACCAGTTAAGCTGCAGCTGGGAAATCTGTTGCATGAAAATAGTTTGGGGGGGGGGGGGGGGGGGAGTGGAGTGTAAAATGCATTACTCGGATTGAGCATGTTTTTGCAAAACAAATTAACAAAACACATAAAACATAAAGATTTGCTACAAATTTTACTGTAAAAAATGTGGACAGAGGTCAGCTCCAAACAAATAAATAAATAATATGGTACCAACATCCCTAAAGTTCATGAAGCAAATTAGGTTGGAGATATGGGACTTTAAAAGTACATCACATAGAAAGTCACTCAAATTTATTATAAAAATATAAAACTTATTTAGTTAAGAAAATATTAAAAAAGTAAGGAGCACAGTTTAATCACAGTCATAGGTATACACACACTTCCCATCACTGACAATGAAATACTGTAATCACATACATAATGATATCACGTCCAAATGTTTCAACATGTTTCGCCGAAGTGGCTTCCTCAGGAAAAAGAATGCAAGGACTTAGTTATTAAGTGTAAAGGAGCATAATTCACTCAACCTTAGGTGTATATAAAAAAAAGAGAAAATTTGTATATAATATATTAGCAAATTAATATAATGCATCTTGCATATACATGGCCATAAATCACCCACAAAACAAGTAGAACCCCCCCCCCCCTCCCCAAAAGCAAAAGCTCCCAACCTCAGTGTTAGGCATGAGAGTATATACAATTGGGAAAACCCTCCTGAATGGCCCCACTGCCCTGCATCCGAGACCAGTCCAAACAATGCCAGATCTCCCGTAGGGAGGGATGTAGTATCTATTATTCAAACTGTTGTGCACAAATACACAATAATACCTGCAATGTATATTAAATGTATATCAATTAAGGGAAGAGAGAGCACAAGTCCATAACAGGTTCTAATAAATGAACAGTACTTACCTCTGTCCTATTCAATAATTGAGAAATATATATACTGGGAGCTCATGCGGATGAAAGGAATAGGAAAAGCATTGGCATATGCTGATATATCAAACAGTTTCACCCATCTGAAAAATTCTAAAATATATATATCTGTCTGTCAAATACTCTTCCATTAGTGCCATCCCAAATGTCCCCTTATAGTTCCAAGGGAAGCTTCTCACCTCAGTATGTCTTAATGCTGCTGTATGGATTGCCCATCCAACGGTCACTCAGACACCAAAGTGGGAAAGACGCATGGGAAGAAGAGAACAGCAAAAAGCCAGAGGGCCAAACCCCAAAGAATGAGTGGCCAGCTTGTACCTATTCATAAGGTAAAGGAAAGAACAAAGAGGCCACCATTTAAGTTCCATCAACAACGTGTCAGATGATTACCTGAAATGGTGTTGTTCATGAGCTCCCAGAAAACCCGAACATGGCTTCCACCATGTTTGGTTTAAATATCCCTCCCCATGGTGCCCAAACACGACATGTGACGCCACGGCTCGATGACGCCCCTACGGACGCAAGAAAGGAGGTCCGCGAGTCGCGGACTGATGTCCGGAAACCTGAAGTACTGAGGTAATCTGAAGCTGCACGGCATACATCCAGTGCACACAACCCTGGATTGGAGACTAATCCCCAGTCCAAAGGGTGTCTGTTGTATGATTGGGCATTCTGTCTCCGGGAAGCTGCTACCAATAAGGTCCCTTTAAGGCGGGAATGCACCGGGACAATGTCACCCATAATAGGTGCAGTATTAATCCTATTGCACACCCTTGGGCGTCCGTATGGGGATCTAATGGCAGAAGGACTAGATCAACTGCATGAGGGTCAAGTGTGCATATCAGGAAAAAAAAAAACGAAAAAAACAAAACCCATCCCCCACACCCACTTGATTAATTAATGAGTGCAAATATAGCCACATATGTACATTACATCTGCAAAAGTTAAAATTTAACAACAATGAATTGTCATATACATTTATAGTTAGTACATATAAACTACAATACATTATTGGTTATACATTTCCTCTTCTATTAGAGGAATAAAAACTGGCAACATCATCAAGGACAACTCGTCGGGCACAACCTCAGCACCCACACATCAACGGCCACAAAAGAACTCCAAAGGATGTAATGAAGGGAGAGATAAAGAAATAAAAGATAGCATCAAAGAATAACCACAGCTGACATTGGGGATGGCCAGCCCAAGGCAAAACACCTCCAATTATGGTTAGTGGGCCCCAGCTACAAAAATGGCTTGTAGCTAATACCCTCATTGAGGCCCAGGAAGTGGGTCGCATGTAGTAAATAGATCCATCTAGTCTCCAACTGAAGAAGCTTTTTATTAATATCCTCCCCACGTTTGTGTTGAGGTAAGGCTCCTTTCACACTAGGGCGGGAGCGGAGTTGGAGGTAAAACGGCAGCGCTTTACTGTTGTTTTAGTGGCGCTATTCGGCTGCTAGCGGGGTGGTCTTAACCCCTGCTAGTGGCCGAAAAAGGGTTAAAACCTCCTGCAAAGTGCCGCTGCAGCGGCGCTTTGCCAGCGGTATAGCCACCCTGCCCCATTGATTTCAATGGGCAGAAGATCCAAAGATGATCGAAAGATGCTGCTTGCAAGAGTTTTTTTAATGTTCTGCAAGCGCACCTCTCCAGTGTGCAAGCCCGAGGCACAGCAGCGGCTGTTTCAGGGCGCTTTGCAGGCACTATTTTTAGCGTTGTAGTGCCTGCAAAGCTCCCCAGTGTGAAAGGAGCCTTATGCCGCGTACACACGACAGGACTTAAGTCCGGCAGACTTTCGACGGAGTTCTGACAGAGTTCTGACAGAGTTCTGACAGGCTTTCCGAATGAACGGACTTGGCCACACACAATCACACCAAAGTCTGACGGATTCGAACGTGATGATGTATGACTGGACTAGAATAAGGAAGTTCATAGCCAGTAGCCAATAGCTGCCCTAGCGTCGGTTTTAGTCCGTCAGACTAGCACACACACGAGCGGATTTCTGGGTCCGGCAGAGTTCTGTCGGAAAAATTTGAAACATGTTCCATTTCTAAAGTCTGTCAGACTTTTGCAAATCAAAAGTCCGCTGCAGCCCACACACGTTCGAATAGTCTGCCGGAATCATTCTGTCAGACTTTTGATGTTGAAAAGTCTGGTCGTGTGTACGGGGCATTAGTGTTCCAGGCTAAATAAGCCAATGGACTTAAGGTTGAAATTGTGATATAACCTTACATGTCGACTTATGGGTGTTTCCAGTTTATGTTTGGAGATTAAGGATATATGATCTCTAATTCTAGAGAACAAGGGATGCTTCGTCTTCCCCACATAGAAAGCTCCACAGCAGCATTTCCTTAGATATACTGAACCAATTGATTGGCAATTAGTCCTGTGTTTAGGGGTCTAGGTGGTATTATTGGGAAGCGTGATGTCTCTTCCCTCAATAATAAAGGGACAGTAGCTACACTTACCACAACAGTAAGTACCTGGTGATTTTGTTTTAACTGTATCCATACCCCTATGATGACTAGTTACTAGGGTGTCTCTTAGTGATCGGGATCTTTTGTATGTCATTTCTGGAAAAGGTTTAATGAACCTGGAGATTCTCTGATCAGATACCAGTAAATACCAGAATTTGTTGTAAATATTTCGTACTTTGGCATGTTGTCGATTAAATTTGGTCATAATGCATGTCGACATACTTGATTTTTCCCACCTTGGCTTATACAGTAGCATATGTCTATTCTGATCTTTCACTCTATTAAGCTCCTTTTTAAGTCATGTTCTACTTTAACCCCTAATCAATAGGTGATCACGCAACAAGTCTGCCTCCCTTTGAAAATCAACGCAACATGAGGAAGGGGGGGGGGGGGGGCTTACTCTGCCTGTAAAGTGGTGAATCTGTAGCATGTATCCAAAATGCTGCTTCAAAGATGTACGGCTTTAGAGAAAACTTACAAATCTACATTGCAGTGGCAAGATTTTAACCTAAAACAAAAAATAGCCTGCCCCCCCCAATACATACAAGGCCATTTGGGTCTGTTAAGGCTTAAAATGAGAACCTCCACGTGAAAAATAGCACCCCAAACTAAAAAAACATTGTGCCCCTCCCACACACTAACAAACCCCTACCCAAACACACAGAAAGCCAGCCAATGAAGGGGGGGGGGGGGATATTGATGGACGAACTTCCAACGGGACATTTAGCAAACGCGGTCCACTAATGCGCCCAAATGTTCGCGAACCACAGGTTCGCCGCGGACCCCATTCACTTTAATGGCAGGCGAACCTTAAAAACCTCCAGGTCATATTTTCAGCCACAAAATACTTACTAGCAGTGCACACATAGTCCCACAACATGGACACTGACATAACAAAAGTATTAAGTGAATCTGGGATCGACAACGACAAACATTCTTTTTTTATCTGTGAAATTTTGTCAATTCAGGAACGCATGAAGGCCATGGGGGAGAGGTAAGGTCAGGCCAGGCTATGAAGGTGCAGGAGATGATCAGTGCCACAGTCAGGGCAGCGCAGTCCTGTGCCAGTGTCCCAGTGTACCAACCTGTGCTTGAGCCCCTGACCCATCCCTCTGCCCGGCCCTTACCCCCACCTATGCAGGGCTCCACTGCGGTGGTTCCGGAGGTGCCAGTCCAGTGCTGATCTTTAGCCATGGTGCTGGCACTGCCTGCTGATTGACTTCTCCGCTGCTATCTCCCTCACTGTCTGACACCAGCACTGAGATAGAACACTGACACCAGCACTGCGATAGAGACTGAGCACTGACACCAGCACCGTGATAGAGAGCACTGACAGACACCAGCACCGAGATAGAGAGCACTGACACCAGCACCAAGATAGAGAGCACTGACACCAGCACCGAGATAGAGAGCACTGACACCACACCAGCACCGTGATAGAGAGCACTGACACCAGCACCGTGATAGAGAGCACTGACACCAGCACCAAGATAGAGAGCACTGACACCACACCAGCAATGTGATAGAGAGCACTGACAGGCACCAGCACCGAGATAGAGAGCACTGACACCACACCTGTCCCTACACTGAGAAACGACAGTTGCAGAATCTGTCAGCAGTGCACTATAATAATATGCTTTCTATATTTGAAAGAAAGTATATTCTAAGTGTATTACAACCCTATATACTGTACACCTATACCAGTCCTTAAAAGGACTTTTGTGGACCTAATAGTAATAGCTAGTGATTACAGACTGACTGTCCCTGCTCCACACAGCGTCCTTTCCCTACACTGACAAAAGACAGACATGTAAAATGGCCACCAGATAAGGTCTATTTAAAAGGTAGGGGGTATGTCCATGTGCTGAAATGTCTCAGTTGGCTGTCCTGTACCCAATGATGGATGTGTTATGGGTTGAAGTTCTTCACAATGTAAACTAATATGTCCGCCACGAACAGCGCTAGAAGTCTGCCGGTTTGGCGAATCGTGAACAAGCAAAGTTGGCTGCGAACAGACCACTGGGCGAACCGCAAGGCCATCTCTAGGGATGGATGCTTGGGGGCAGGTGGGGCTCGGGCACCCCAAAAGTCAGGGGACAAGGGCCTCTTCCACACAACCCTATGCTGGGGTTGTGGGGGGTTGCAGACAGGGGGCTTTACAGAATGTGGAAAGCCCCTTTAAACTAGTGGGTACAAGGTGCTTTGTGGTTGGTATTGGGCTGAGCCCAACATGCTCCAAAGACAGACAGGTATGTTGAGTGCATGTGACCTTGTATGGTTCAGGATGGGGTTCTTGCCCCTTTCCTAGCTGGCCCTGTTGTATGCTCTGAAAAAGGATGTGGTTTGGATTGGTGAAGGCTAGCTCACAGCCTTTTGCGAATGGAGTGGAGTTCCCCTTTAAAAGAAAAAGCTAGCCCATGGAAATCCAAGGGATTAGAGGGGGGAGACAATAGTTTTGGTGAATGGAGTGTGGAGTTTCCCTTTATAACTCAAAAGCTAGCCCATGGAAATCCAAGGGATTGGGTGGGGGGGGGGGGGGGGCAAGAGCTTTGGAGAATGGAGTTTGGAGTTCCCCTTTAAAAGCAAAATCTAGCCCTCAATCTAGGATGTGATTTGGATTGGTGAAGGCAGCTCACAGCCTTTTGAGAATGGAGTGGAGTTCCCCTTTAAAAGAAAAAGCTAGCCCATGGAAATCCAAGAGATTAGAGGGGGGAGACAATAGCTTTGGCGAATGGAGTGTGGAGTTTCCCTTTAAAATCAAAAGCTAGCCCATGGAAATCCAAGGGATTGGGTGGGGAGACAAGAGCTTTGGAGAATGGAGTGTGGAGTTCCCCTTTAAAAGCAAAATCTAGCCCTCAATCTAGGATGTGGTTTGGATTGGTGAAGGCAGCTCACAGCCTTTTGAGAATGGAGTGGAGTGTGGAGTTCCCCTTTAAAAGAAACATCTAGCCCATGGAAATCCAAAGGATTAGAGAGGGGAGACAAGAGCTTTGGAGAATGGAATGTGGAGTTCCCCTTTAAAAGCAAAATCTAGCCCATGGAAATCCAAAGGATTAGAGGGGGGGGGGGGAGAGAATTGGAGAATGGAGTGTGGAGTTCCCCTTTAAAATCAAAAAGGTTAAATGCCCTTTTAGGAGGAGCTAGAGGAGCGAGAGTCTTTTTACATAATTTTAACAAGGTGCATGTCACATATTGGCAACGTAAGATGCTAACATGACCTGTGTGCAAATCTCCTTAAAAAAATACATAAAGGTGAACCAGCGTAAAAAAAATTTTGTCAAGTTTAGAGGTGCGTCCGTTCAACCCGTGCAATTGCATGTACGTTGCTTAACATTTAAAATGTACTTTCTCATTCTATTTTGGGCATAACTTGGGCAGTTGTTACTAAACTTTCTCACATCGCCCCATAATATTGGCACATCCATGTCCATGGTGGCACAAAGATTGCGTTCTCCCGTGCGACGAGATCGCTATAGTAAATGGGGGATTCAAGCTCTGCTACCGGCACACCATTTCGTAAATATGAAAATGTGCATTGCACCTCACCATGTGTCTCTACTGATGGCGCACGGCTTTCGTAAATCACCCTCAGAGTCTCTGTTTTGACTACAGTGTCCTGTTTGGTTAACTCTACTCACATGTGTTAATCTACTTCTTGACTTCATTTGTCCAGTTTTTTGTTTCCAATGAATCACATGTGACTGAATTGTGCAAAGAAACACGAATCTAGAGCAGGGATCTCCAAACTATGGCCCTCCAGTTGTTAAGGAACTACATTTCCCATCATGTGTGAATGTCTGTGAATGTCAGAGTTTTACAATGCCTCATGGGATGTGTAGTTCCACAACAGCTGGAGGGCCGTAGTTTGGAGATTCTTGATCTAGAGTAACATGCAACACTCCTGGCTGACCAGTCTTGAAGAATAATCAGTTGGCTGGATTGAAATTTCCCTGAAGGGAAAATAGCTTCAGAGGTGTTTGCACAATGCAACCCACTGGATGAAAATGCAATATAAGTATGCGTTCTTGTGCCAACTGAAAAGAAAACAGCTTTTAGAGCCTTTTAGTGCACACATTGCACCCACATGCCTGCCCGCCATGCTGTGCCTGTAAGGAATAAACATGCTCTTAAAATGTTTATTTAAAAATCAGCCTAATAGTTGTAAAACTTCCTAGTGGATGGGTATCACTAGATGTACTTTAAGCATTTAATTATACATAAAACTAAAGCCCCACTCCAGGGAAAAAAAAAATTTCTAGCCCTTTTCTCCAACTTTCCAACAATAATCCATACTCTAATGCCACGTACACAGGACCGGACTTTCCGGCATACTAGGTCCGACGGTCTTTCGGCGGAGTTTCGGCAGAGTTTCGGCGAACTTTCCAAACGAACGGACTTGGCCACACACGAACAGACTAAGTCAATAGCCAGTAGACAATAGCTTCCTTTGCGTTGTATTTCGACCAGCACACAGACGAATGGTTTTCCCAATTTTAGTCCGTCCGAATTGAGTCCATCGGATAGATTTGAAACATGTTCTATTTCTAGGTCCGTCAGTTTTTTTTTTTTTTTTGAAAAATGATCGGACTAGCCCACACAGGATCAGATTGTTCGATGGACTAATCCCTTTGGATCTAGTCTGCCGGAAAGTCCGGTCATGTGTACGCGGCATTTGTTTTCAACCCTTACCTTGTAAAGGGAGATATACTCCCCTAAGTTCCCCATCCAGGTCCCATGCCATTTCTGTTTCTGGGTGGGGGGACCACTGATTCAGCGCTGAGATGCCCCCCTCAGATCACTGATCCTCTAACACCCTCTCTGATAATGTTGTCTTCTTCTAGATTCTACTGTAAGAGGACCTCACTACAGCCAATCATACAAAAACCTCCATTAGCTGTCGGGGGCACGCCGCCTCCATTGCGGGTAAGGGAACCTGGCAGTGTAGCCTTACGGCATGCACAAGGCCCCGCTCCTCTCTCCTACTGGCCCGGCAGCCGGGGAAGGAGGAGGGAGGAGGAGAGAGCCCCAGCAATGATGCAAATACCCGTGGCTGAGGCTCCCGGAAGTGGGGACAGGATACTTGTGAAAGACAGGTATCCTGTACCCCCCCCCCCCCCCCCCGAGAAGGTGCCAAAATTTGGCACCCGAGGGGGGAAGGAGTACAGTGAGCGGAAGTTACACTTTTGGGTTGAACTCTGCTTTAACAAACTTGTGTTTGATGCACCTGAAATGTATTTAACTAATTTAAACTGAAAGTTCAATTGGATTTCAAGGTCTTGTTGACACAAGTGACACTTACTACCACCCCTCCATCATGAAATGTTTTTTAGTGGGCCGTAGAACAGCAGTTTCCAAGCATTCAGGAGACTGTACTTTTTTTTTCAGCCGAACAGGAATTTTCTGTTGATCTACCATGCTGCAGAAGCAATATGTACGACCCCTGTGGCCACCATTGAACAGTTTAGGTTGAGTTATTGGAAAGGTGTAAAAATGTAGATCAGCCACCTGCTTTTAGCGCCCCCTGAGCACCCATGAGAACAAGGTTATGATTTATTCTTACTGGTCCTTACATTGTGATGAAAAATTGATTTGCAAGGTGTAACTGTTCTGTGGGTGTATCGAGGTCTTTTACCTCTTTTGGTCTAATGAGAACCTCCAAGGCCAAAGATAGCTGGCATCCTTCAATATGTTGTGAGGCATAGTGGGTGCAAAGATGGTCATTGGGTGCCAGACACTTCATGGATGTAAAAGAAGTTATATTCCTTTTGACAATCCTTTTTATATATTTTGGGGGAAAGAGGGTTAGGGACACCCTTAGCCCACGTACACACGGTCGGAGATTTTGGCAACCAAATCCGTCGAATTTTGCCCGTCGGATTTAGTCCGATGGATTGTGTCCGAAACTGTTGCATACACACGGTCGGGCCAAGTTGTCTGATTTAGCGGTTGCCAAGAACGCGGTGATGTAAGCCGTGTATGGCGGGACTAGAAATAGGAAGTTCAGCACCACGTCCGGCACCCTTTGGGCTCCTTCTGCTGATCTCGTGTTTTAGTAGAAGTTTGGTGAAAGACGATTCGTGCTTTTCACATCAGTGATTCAGATCGCTATCGCTCTTCAGTTTGTGCTTGTCTTTGCGTATCTGATAATCAGTGCGTGCAGTCATTAAGTATTTGCTTCTCATTGTGGACTATATCTTGGTATAGTACGCTTTGAAAGGCATTTTTTTATTGTCTGCTTGCTTCTGCTATTCAGGTCGTCCTTTCAGGCCTTGCTGTTTATCGGTGCTTTCTGGTGTCCGTTCTGACCAGCCGACCGTTTTCCAAACATGTTTCGTCTACGTACTCATCGTACAGTTTGTGCTGTGCAGGGGTTCTTACTTTGACTTTGACACAAGCCCAGTCCATGAACAGGGAGGGGAGGCGTTTGTGAACCAAGAATTGGTTGTGCCAGCGTCACCAGTTCTCCCACATGCCTTTGCTCCGTGAGATCCGCGAGAATAATCCTGATCATTTCTGAATTATTCTCAGGATGACGGACCCCGTTTTTCACTGTCTGCTGGCTTTGCTCACCCCTTATATCACCAGGCAGGATACCTGCATGCGGCAAGCCATCACTCCAGAGCAGAGGCTCATCGCCACGTTGCGCTACTTGGCGACAGGGACAAGCCTTCAGGACCTCAAGTTCTCTACAGGCATCTCCCCCCAGGCTCTGGGGATCATTATTCCAGAGACCTGTTCTGCCATCATTTAGCTCCTGCAGAAGGACTATATTATGCTAAGTTTTAGCCTTAAACATCACATTCTATGTATTTCATGATTGCTAATGTCTTGCATTTCTTTCCTCATTCCCTAATTACCATCATTGCAATATGCTCTAATTCATATGCTCTGCCCCTTTGTCCTCATGCAGATTTGCCTCACTAACTTCCCCACCATGCTCTTCTTGGCCCCTAAAACTATAGTCTAGTCACTTAACAATGTCTTTTGGCAGCTCCATTTTATTGCTTTCCCCCTGTGTGCTTCAATTCATGCAAAGTGACCTTTTTTTGTTTTTTTGGAGTTGTGCCAAACTCATTAGTAACCCCCCTCTCCCCAACTGCTACCTCAGCTGATAGCAATCTTCTATCTGATGACTTGACCCAACCCAATACACACTCTAAATACCTTTTTCATGATCACATTTATGGACAAATTCACCAAAGCATGTAGTGTAAGGGCCTGCCTCAATACTTTCAAATGCTATTTTTATTTTTTAAACACATTAATTTTCTTGCTATGTAATAGCAGAATGTCAAAATGTCCTTCCATTTTGTTATTATGACACTTCTTACCTGTCCGGTGGGCTGCCAATAGTGTAACTAAGGAGGGGCTTCACAAAGTATCACACATTATTTAGGCATTCAGCTCTCAATCAAGTGCAGAGCGTTACTTGTCCTAAACATCCCCCCCTCATTTTTTAGCAAGGGCCCATCAGATTGGGGGGGGGGGGGGGGGGTGGGGGAGTTATGACTCTCATGTTGATTTGTAAAATTACTAGTTTTTTTTCTTGTGTCACTACACAGTGTCCTTCAACGCCACAGGAATGGCAGACTGTGGCCTCACACTTTGCCATTTTTATTATAGTTGTGCCTTTTTCACCAACAGTGCAAACCCAAGTTCAGAGCGAGATGGGGGGACAGTCTCTTCTTCAGATAATCTTATTATGTTGTGGGTCTGCTACACACACACCTTCTTTTTGTTAACTAATGTGTAGTGCATTACTGATCAAAATCATGCTCATTTTCAGCACCATGGCAGGAAAATGGCATGATTGTCCAAATTTACACCTCACTGTGGGTGCTTTTTACTAAAGGCACATCCACTATGCACTACAAGTGCACTGCAAAAGTACACCTGAAACTGAACTTGGAGTGCAAAGTGGAGTTGCCTTTAGTAAATTGCACTCCTTCTCAGCACAAACTCAAATTTCACTACAAATACATTTTAAGCCCAATGAAAAAGGAAGCCACACATTGTTGAGAATTCAACTTTTTAATACAAGCACATTCATATGTGCGTTTATTAAAGGTTTTTACAACAAACCAAGATATTTTGGGTATCCAAAACCGAGTTTAATCATATTTATTTTTTACTTGTTTTTTTGTGTAAACAGGCATGTATCAAACTGTAAAATACAGAACACAGGAACTTACAAAGTCCAACTTGGAAGAGTGAAGACAATATCAGACATGAGTATGTATAAACTGGGCTGATATTGCCTTCATCACATGGGGTGTCACCCCTAAAAAATACAAATTTGGAAGATGCACACAGTGTGTCAACATGTGCTAACTCCCATCATGGGGGATCAATGTACCGTATTTGCCGGCGTATAAGACGACTGGGCGTATAAGACGACCCCCTATTTTTCAAGTGAAAACATAGGTTTTGGGCAATACTCGTGGTATAAGACTACCCCCCTTCTGAGGCAACACCATTTAAAAAAAACATTAGAACGATTAAAAAAAACAAAGCAAGAATGCCAACTACTCATCCGCCATGCTGTGATATGTCATAAAGTAAATCAAACAATAATAACACAAACAGAGATCTATTGAATGCCACAACTCTGGAAAGTAGAATTTTTCACTAACCAAACCTATACCACTTTTGGGTTACATTCTATGGGAATTGTCCACCAAAATGCATTTAATAACCCCCCCTGTCATATGTCCCAGATTTACCTGTCCCTCTTGGGTGCCTGAGACCTCAAAGGCAAATAGCAGGATGTATAGTAGTAGGAGATCAGTGAATTGATTTACCCAGGGAAGTATGGTGAGCGGTGTATTATTTTAATGAATACAATGCCTGCTTGGATTGGCAGAGGCTGTAGCATCATCAGCCCTTGCCTCTCTCTCTCTCTCTCTCTCTCAAAGCCAATCCGAGCAGGCTAATCTATGTAGCCTGCTCGGATTGGCAGTGGTTGTTACTCCAATCCAAGCAGGCTCTGTATTCATTAATAGAATACATCGCTCGCTGGGATTGTCTCAACGGCGTATACTGTTTGTTGCTGAAGCCACATACAGTGTTAGCAGACATTTGGGGGCTGACATCCATCGGGCAGCATTGTATACCTGTATACCCGGCGTATAAGACGACCCCCAATTTTTGGGAATTTTTTTTAAGTGTAAAAGGTAGTCTTATACGCCAGCAAATACAGTGCATGCTTTGGGGCTGCAACCCCTTCATCTCAGACACTTTCCACAAAACATGTACATTGATCCCCCATGATGGGAGATAGCGCATGTTTACACACTCTGTGCATCTTCCAAATTTCTAATTATGCAAAATACAACATTTTTATGTTAAAAAGCAAAAATAAAACCCTATCTAGTTTTTTATTTTTCACACTCTCCCCAAAACATCAATGATATCCTTCATTTTATTTTTAACATCATTGATGTTTTGTTGTACAATTTCCAAATCCCATTATCTCCCCGATCAAGATCTGGGCACTTTCACTGGTAAAACAGGAATCTTCCTCCACATCACCTAGAAAAAAAAAAGCAAACAAACACACCATGTAATCCAAATATGGTGATATACATTGATGAGCTTACCGGAAGCTGTGTTCTCCGACACTCACCTGTTGTGGTGACAATTTGTCCAACCTCCACGATCTCTCCTTCTTCCTCCTCCTCCTGCTCCTGCTCCTGCTCCTCTGTTTCTTCTTTTGGAAGTTGCCCTTCTTTGGGAGGGGTGTGGTCCCTGGTGTCCTCATGGTCCCTGGTGTCCTCATACTTGCCGAGTCTTCTCTCCCTTATGAGAATGTAAACAAAGATTAATTAGCACACAGAGGGCAGAAATAGGAATCTGAAACATTGCTTGGAAGTGTTGTACAATTGTGTTTTTGGGCCGAGTTACAAGGTGAGAACATTATTGGGGCCACTTTGTTAAGCTGGAATACTTCCCTGCAGAACAATGTTTCATACGAACGAACGAAACCATGACCTTGAAAGTGGCCATTTTAAAATGCACAACATGAAATCAAAGCACATGGAGCATGTATGCAAGCAAGAATAATCATATGAACACACGACAACTACTTACTTTTTTTAAGAACACGCTTGATCCTTAGGTACTGCTCGTGCTCCCTCAGTTTCAGGTCTGACCAGCGTTTTCTCAGTTGATCCTGGGATACCCCAAAATTCTTCAGAAGACTCTCCACAACTTTCTTCATGATCTTGGCCTTTCTGATATTTGGGTTTGGGTAAGGTCCATACTTCCCATCATAGTCGGTCCTGTTCAATATGTCGACCATTTCCAACATCTCTCCAAAAGACATATTTGAGGCCTTAAATCTTGTCTTCCTGGATCGGGACGTTTCAGGCTTCGGGCTTTCCTCACCCTCCTCCTCGTTAGTGGAACTATTAGTGCGCACCTGCGTTCTCTCCGCCATGTGCTCTCCCCACTGCGCGGGAAGTGAAGGGGCGGGGAATAGTCTGGAAAAAACGTCAGGGGCGGGCGGAGTTTCACGCATGCGCACTGTATATAAAACGCCACACATGTGTATCGTTCGTACGATCTGGGAGGAGAGTGTGAGTCACGGACGTGGTGAACGTGGAAACGAAGGTAACATTTTTAACTTGGTGCTTCACTAGACTAGACTGCTTGTATCTAGGCCAATGTTGGGACAAGATTAGGAGGGATTTTAATTGCATTATTAGTATTTGAGGGTTTGTCTTGTGTTGTGTCTGGCAGACAAAATGGACCCATTCAACAATGCCAACTTTATGGGGCTATTCCTCGAGCTCTACATGGAGATGCCCTGCCTGTGGCAGTTCCACAACAAGTTTTATAATGACAGATCAAAGAGGAATGCAGCACTGGAGAAACTGCTTGCTTTGGTGCAGATCAGGGTCCCCACGGCAGACATGACCTATCTGAATCGCAAAATTGTGGCCATGAAGCTTACATATTTCAGGGAGAGAAAGAAGCACCTGGAGTCCTTGAGAGCAGGAGATCCAGATGCTGTTTATTACCCCAGGATGGTGCACTTTGACAGGCTGCATTTTCTGGTAGACCAAGGGGTACCCAGGCCACCACTCAGGCCACCACTCTCCAGGCTTCCTCCAAGGCATCCTTCACCCCCAGTTGAGGCTTCTGATGTCCAACCTGGGCCTTCCAGGCAGCACCACGTGGTGGGGCCCAGCTTGAGACAGGTATGGCATTGTTGAACATATCTCTTGTGTTACATTTAATGATGTTAACTAGATGTTCTTATTGATCAGTAAGTTGAGATTTCTCCAAGTGGTTTACATCTCAATAGACAGTAGTGACCAAAAATGATTGGGACGGGAAAGAAAAATGCTGGTCACAATGATAGTCTGTTCTATTTGGTAACATTCAATTAGCAAAAGCCAGGAGAACAAAATGTTGTGATTGATGATCAAAAAACTAAAACTATGTCCCCTTTTCATACACAGGAAGACCTCAGTCGGGGGGGGGGGGGGGGGGGGCTGTGGCAAGTGGCAGCCAGGAGGTCCACCAACGCCCTCCTTCTCCTGCCCCAGCCCCAGCTACAGGAGCCCAGCCACAGCCTGGAAGGATGCCTGGTGGGTAGTCCCAAAGGAAGACCAGAGAGTGATGGCCTGGGTTGAGTCTGGTCTGCCAGAAGATGCAGCCTCTTGAAGATCCCCATCCTGGGGACAGAAATGGCATCTGAATTTCCTGCTCTCTAGGACTTTGGGAGCAGACTTCTCTCCCTGAGATATCTACTCCTCAGGCCACCAATTTTTTAATATCTCATTTAGTCATGTCTGCTCTGGGGACCAAAGGCTGCACCAAAGTTAAGAAGTTTCTCCAGTGCTGCGTTCCTAGTTTTATTTTCGAGCAAACAAAATACATTTTTTTTTGGTTTGATTTTTGGTTTGATGAAATACTTGTGTAATGTGTTTTCCTTCAAAAAGTACAGTTTATTTGTGAGTAGGCAGGTACATTTCCAAAATACAAAGTGAACTAAAGAACAAGGGGTACCAACACTAAACAACCTCCTGTAGATTAAAAAAGAAAATATAAAAAATACAATAATGTTGTTGTTGTAAGTTTACACCCAAAAAACCCCCATAAAAAATAAGGAGAAAGGAGCAAAGTGTCTTTAAAGGATATTTTTAGGGAATCCCCCCCCCCCCCCAAAAAAAAATATAAAAAAAAATCAAACGTTGTGTAGATGTGACGCAAACTAAAATTGTATTGCTGAAATGGTTAAAAAAGAGTAATAAAATCCGTTCCGGGAGAAGTGTGTGTGACTATGAGCATCAAAAGAAGTTGGTTCTTGCAGCATTGTTAAAGATCAAGAGAATGTGCTTGATGAATGAATTTTTAACATTGCAGCGTGACGAATGTGCTATATCACTTACGAGCAGTAGTTTTACCTGAACGAGCGCTTCCTTGTCGGAATTTGAATGTGAGCATGCATGGCACTTGGTCCGATCAAAATGCTCTACACATGATCGGATTAGGTCCGACTGGCCCAGTTGGTCGGGAAATATTTCCAACATGTTGGAAAATTGGGTCGGACGGAGATTCGGACGGAATCAGTCCGATGCATACCACACACAGTCGGATTATCTGACGACACGGTCCGATAAGACGCATTCCGACAGATTCTCTGACCGTGTGTACAAGGGCTTAGATAGTTGCAAACTCAATTGGCAGCCACTGAGACTTCAATAGGAGAACAGCCATAAAGGGAAAGGACACAGCAAGGCACCACTTCTGCACGTGCAGGATTGCTGTCTCCTATGGTAACGGTCCGGTAACAGTTCCTAACTCAATGTATCAGTTCTTTCAGCTCCACTACAACTGCTCCTTGTAGTTCTTCAATACTGAGATTCTAGTCTCTCACTAGACCCACTGATGAATCTCTGAATGAATAGACTATGAATCTCTTGAGCTCTTCCCCTCAACCATCACCCCCGCTTTTCTGCTGGGTCCCTATCTTCACACTCCAGATACTCAAACTTCACCCCTGCTAACTGGCTCGGTCCCTGGCTTAACACACAAGGCTGCTCTGCAAGAGAATCCTCCGCTGATTGGGTCCCTGATTTGATCACCACTTAAAGTTTCCTGATTTTCCACCATGCCCTTCAGTGAGAATATGGTTCTAATACTTGCTTCAGTTACTCCCTATGGTCCCTGGTAAAGGTGATTGGTCCCTTCATAGTGACAGCTTCCCTTCTACCTCCGACCACTGATGAGTTCTCCGGCCAAGAGAACTGCCACTTTTGGTTGGACTGCAAGCCGGAGTCCCAACCCTGTGCTGCACTCTTATTCTGGATAGGCCCTCACACAGCTTGGCAGCTAAATTCCTCCGTGATAGGCCCAATCTCCGGCCTAGCAGCCCAGGGCAGATGACACACTTCCACCCAGACAGCAGTTCGGGTGGCACAGAACACAGATCACCTGACCTCAAATGAATATATAGGCTTTCCCAGCAGGCCAAGGGATTAAAGAAAACCCCTGCCCATTGGCCGGGACACCCACATACCCATTACCTGATCTTTGGTTGCCCTTCTTATATCTAATACCACAAGTGCCTGGCCAACTAGTGGTAGAAGAGAAAAGTACAACAAGGTCAAACTTAGAGAGAAATCAATGGATCTCTAACAATTTAACTATGGTAGCTACCCATGCTAAGGAATTTGGTGAGGAGCTCCCTTGACTAAACCCCAGGGCGCTACATCGGTGAACAGGAGTAATGAACAGGACCTCTAGTCTGGAAGCAACTGCTCCAGGCCACCACTGGAGGAAACTAGAACAGGACTCTTTTCATTGATCCCAGAACAGTTTGTTTTAATTCTGCCCTTCAACTCCCTCCAATGGTGGCCAGTAGCAGCTCTGCTTTCAGACACTGCTTTCAGACTAGAGGACCCATGTCCAAGTGTCTACTATCTTCTGTTGGTGTGTTCAGCAGCCATTTAGTAGCCTTCGGTAGGAATTTATTAAGCATCTGGCGTGTCAAGGGGGCTGCTAAATTCAAAGTACTGGTAAAGCTACAGCCAGCATGTAGAACCTGCATTCCATATTAAATATTAAAGCAGAACTAAACCCTCCTATCATGTACAGACAAGGAAACTGCACTCTTAGATTCTGTTTGATCTGCTCTTGCCTTGGTGCTGCACACATGGTCAGTTATGACACCAGCCATTTGATGGTCTGACAGTTTGAGGGAAAACTGTGACAGTTATCATTCATGGCAGGCCTTGAATTTAACTTTCTTAGGAAACGGATAAATCGATGGCTTTAGTTCAGCTTAATTAGAATGGAGCTGGAGAATTCTCAAAAAAACTGTTAAACTGCCGAATGATGTCATTACGATGAAATGCGTAGGGGGGTGGCTGAGAGAGAGAGGTGCACATCGGGTCAAGAATTGAAATTAGATTTAAAGATTTAAATTTATGCTCAGTACTTGTTCTTAAGGCTTCATGTACACTAGCAGCTCCTAAACATGAGTTTAAGAGTGTTTTTTGCCAACGCTCCTAAACTATACTCCAAGCCTATGTGTCAATGTACACATAGGCTGTTAGCAGAGTTTAGGAGCTGGTGTGTTTAATGGGGCTGTAAAGCTTTGTTTTTTATTTTCTAAATAGGTTCCTTTCAGGGCTGGTGCAAGAATTTTGACACCCTAGGCGAAACCTCATTTTGGCGCCCCCCCCCCCCCCCCAATTAGCTCTGCCCCTGTAGATTTTTGCTGCACCTCGCCACCTTTTCTTTAGGCCATGATCAACAGGCCCACACCTGCATCACTGGACCCGGCCTGAAGACAAACAGTGGTGGTACCGGCTTGCTTCCTCATGCCAGCTGTGGTCTGCAGGTATAGGGACAGGCTAGGGTAGTATAAGGGCAGCCTAGGGTATTATACGGACAGGCTAACTGTGTAACTACTACACTAACAATGCCTAAATAATAATAAATGCACATTTTTTTACCTGCAAAAAGATCTGCATTTATTATTTCTTTACAAAGGTGAACTTGAACCTCCACGCCTTAAATCACCCCAATTCCTGTATTCTCAGGCCTAAGATCACCACAATTTGTCCACCTTTACCCAATTGTAACCCCCCTCCCCCCACAAGCACATCAATTCCTCTTTGTACCCCCCCCCCCCCCCCACACACACACCTATTCACTTCTGGACACTTGCCCCCGCATATCTGTTCCCTCTGTACCCCGCACACATATCTGTTCCCTCTGTACCCCCCCCCACACATCTGTTCACCTCACACACATCTGTTCCCCTCTGTACCCTCCCCCACATGTCTGTTCCCCTCTGTATCCCTTCCCCATATATCTGTTCCCCTCTTTACCCCCCACATATCGGTTCCCCCCTCTTTACCCCCCACGCATATCTGTTCCCCCATCTTTACCCCCCACATATCTGTTCCCCCCTCTTTACCCCCCCACATCTGTCCCCCCTCTTTACCCCCTCCCCCACATCCGTTCCCCTCTTTACCCCCCACCATATCTGTTCCCCTCTTTACCCCCCCACCATATCTGTTCCCCTCTTTACCTCTCCACCATATCTGTTCCCCTCTTTACCCCCCACCATATCTGTTCCCCTCTTTACCCCCCCACCATATCTGTTCCCCTCTTTATCCCCCACCATATCTGTTCCCCTCTTTACATCCCCCACATATCTGTTCCCCTCTTTACCCCCCACATATCTGTTCCCCTCTTTATCCCCCCCCACATATCTGTTCCCCTCTTTATCCCCCCACATATATGTTCTCCTCTTTACCCCCCCCACATATATGTTCCCCTCTTAACCCCCCCCCACCACCATATCTGTTCCCCTCTTTACACTCCCACATATCTGTTCCCCTCTTTACATCCCCCACATATATGTTCCCCTCTTTACCCCCCCACACATATCTGTTCCCCTCTTTACCCCCCCCCCCCCACACACATATCTGTTCCCCTCTTTGCACCCCCCCACATATCTATTCCCCTCTTTACCCTCCCATATATCTATTCCCCTCTTTACCCCCCCATCTGTTCCCCTCTTTGCCCCCCCATATATTTATTCCCCTCTTTAACCCCCCCCCATATATCTATTGCTCTCTTTAACCCCCACCTCCATGCACAACAGTTCCCCTCTGCACCCACCACCACACCTCTGTTCCCCTTTGTGCATGCAATGCAATATAAACTTGACAATGCAATATTAACTTATACAGCAGAAAAATGTTTTTTTTTTTAATTCAAGTTACTGGATGTGTGGTGCTTGTTCTTCCACTACCTGTGCGAACGGCGTGGTGGCCTCACCTCAAGCAGATCGGAGCTGCTGCCTGTCTTCCCACAAAAGATCCCCGATGGTCTAGGAGGAGGAAGACAGGGAAATCGCGGCAAGCTCGAAACTTACATGCAGGGTTTCATCTCATCCGCCCCGGCCGATTCCATGTGCCCTGCAACTAAGCAAGCACTTCAGGGCCTGCCGGCGCTGCTCTTTGTCCCTGGCTCTCTCCCCTCCTCTTCTTACTGCCTCTGCCAGGGACGCACTTCGGGCTGGGGATAGAGTGAAGTCCTGGCAGGGGAGTCCACGGCGTTCACATTGAGAGACCCATCCGGGAGAGCTTAGAAAAAAAGGAGGCTGACAGAAGGGGGATGGAGAGGGTTATATGTTTGTGCGGGGATCACAGGCACATTTTACCGCGCCCCCCCCCCCCCCCCCTCAGCCTAGCGACATTGCTGCTTTATGGTATTACCGGCCCTGCAGGTATTTTAAAAACCGAATCCCCAGCGAGTGGCTAGGGATCCGGATTTTACTGCCCCCACTACCCTGGCGCCCTAGGCAGCTGCCTGACTTGCCTATTGCTAGCGCCGGCCCTGGTTCCTTTAAGCTAGTGCATTGTTGGTTCACTTACCTTTTCCTTCGATTTCCCTTCTAAATGTTTTTTTTCTTTGTCTGAATTTCTCACCTGTTTCTCCTCAGTAAACTTCACACCATCATCCGAGCGGTGTTTAGTCAGCCAGAACAGCTTACTGAGGAGGAACAGAAAGTGAGAAATTCAGACAAAGAAAACAAAGAAAAAAAACATTTAGAAGGGAAATCGAAGGAAAAGGTAAGTGAACCAACAATGCACAAGCTTAAAGGAACCTATTTAGAAAATAAAAAACGAACCTTTACAACTCCTTTAAGTGAACTCAAACCTCCCTCAACCTCTCTCTCCTGAACACAGAAGAATTGCGTTTAGGATAAGAACGCTTTGACCACCAGGCGATTTTGACACGTTTTGCGTTTTCTTGTGGCCGCTGTAAATGTAGGCCAAGTGTACAGTACATGCAGCCATAATGTTAGGGGCATTTTATTTATGTGGTTTTAACAAATAAACAGCAGTGAGCCCAATGTTGGATTTTATTGTGTTTTATACATGCATACTGCACTGACTTACCACCACCTCAGCTGATGGCGATGTTTACAATCCCAGAGGTTACAGTAGCAGTCGCATATTTCTGATGACCATACTGAAGAGACAAGGATCTGAGTGATTACATGGGAGTGTGGTATTGACCTTTGTGGTAAGGGTTATTGTTTTGAGGTTTCCGATGGTGGAGGCTTTCTAACTTGCAAGCAAACGTCTACACTGGCGTGGAGTGATTTCACATATATTGGGGGTAATTTACTAAGATGAATGCTCTGCGCCAGTTCATACCTTAATTTGTGCGCCAGAGAAATTATTAATTGAGCGTGTGAACCGGTGCATGCATAACCCAACAGATAATATGCCGGCGCATGCAATAATAATCTGCTATTGATAATAGCGCACGCCGTATCATTAACAGTCCATTCACACAGGGGCAACACGACTTCCAGCGTGACTTTGAGAGGCAGCTTGGACACGACTTGAGTATGAATCACAGCGCGACTTGGGGCGACTTGAAACATGACTTGGGGCGACCTACAACATGACTTTAAATCGCCCTCAGGCCAGGCGACTTTCATTTTAAATAAAAGACTGGCATGGGTTCCCCTCCAAGAGCATACCAGGCCCTTCAGGTATGGATATTAAGGGGAACCCCACGCCAAAAAAACAAAAAATGGCGTGGGGGTCCCCCTCAAAATCCATACCAGGCCCTTCAGGTCTGGTATGGATTTTAAGGGGAACCCCGCGCCAAAAAAATGGCGTGGGGGTCCCCCTCAAAATCCATACCAGGCCCTTATCTGAGCACGCAACCTGGCAGGCCTCAGGAAAAGAGGGGGGGACGAGAGAGCGCCCCCCCCTCCTGAAGAGTACCAGGCCACATGCCCTCAACATTGGGAGGGTGCTTTAGGGTACCCCCAGATCCTGGCCTCCCCCGTGTGAAATGGTAAGGGGGTACAAAAGTACCCATACCATTTCACCAAAAAAGTGTCAAAAGTGTTAAAAATGACAAGAGCCAGTTTTTGACAATTGCTTTATTAACCACTTCCCGACCAGCGCACCACGATGCACGTCAGCAGGATGGCATGGGCAGGCATATTGGCATACAGGTACGTCCATTTCTATATGCCGCCCTACCATCGCGTGCGCGCTGCCGGCGGCGCACTCGCGTGCCGGTCGGGACCCCCGCGAGTCCAGTCGCGGGTCCCGCAGACTTGATCGCTGTGGGGATACCCGTGATTGTCTCACGGGGAGGCTGAACGGGGAGATGCCATTGTAAACAGCATCTCCCCGTTCTGCCTAGCAATAAGTGGCACTGATCTCTGCTCCAAGTGAATCGGAGCAGAGATCAGTGTTTACTAACACAGAGCCACGCCCCCCCACAGTTAGTAACACGCCCCTAGGAACACTTAACCCTTGCACTGCCACCCCTTGGTTAACCCCTTCACTGCCAGTGTCATTTACACAGGAATCAGTGCATTTGTATAGCACTGATTGCTGTATAAATGACAATGGTCCCAAAAATGTGTCAAAAATGTCCGATATGTCCGTCATAATGTCGCAGTCACAATAAAAATCGCTGATTGCCGCCATTACTAGTAAAAAAAAAAAATATTAATAAAAATGCCATAAAACTGTCCCCTATTTTGTAAACGCTATAGTTTTTGCGCAAACCAATCAATCGCTTATTGCGATTTTTTTTTTACCAAAGATATATGTAAAAGAATACGTATCGGCCTAAACTGAGGGAAAAAAATGTTTTTTATTATATTTTTGGGGGATATTTATTATAACAAAAAGTAAAAAAGAATGTGTTTTTTTCAAAATTGTCGCTCTATTTTTGTTTATAGCCCAAAAAATAAAAACCGCAGGGGTGATCAAATACCACCAAAAGAAAGCTCTATTTGTGGGAAAAAAAGGACGTCAATTTTGTTTGGGAGCCACATTGCATGACCGCGCAATTGTGAGTTAAAGTGACACAGTGCCGAATCGCAAAAAGTGGTCTGGTCTTAAGCCAGCAAAATGGTCTGGTCTGAAAGTGGTTAAACTCTTCTTCTTTCCATCTTCTTCGGGTCTTCTTCCTTCTTTCTTCCTTCATCCTTCGATTTCTTCCTCCATCTTCTTCTTCCTCTGATGATCTACTTCTTGCTCCGGTGTTCTGGTCCGGCATCTTCCTCCATGGCATCTCTTCTTCCTCGCTTCGTTCCACGCAATGGGAGGCTCCTGCTGTGTGACGCTTCTCTTCTTCTGACACTTCTTATATAACGGAGGACGGGGCCACCCTGCCCACTCTGATGCACGGTTCCGTTATATAACTGTCAGAAGAAGAGAAGGGCCCTTGTACCGCAAAAGCACCCTCAGAATGTTGAAGGCATGTGGCCTGGTACGGTTCAGGAGGGGGCGCTCTCTCGCCCCCCCTCTTTTCCTGTGGCCTGCCTGGTCGCGTGCTCAGATAAGGGTCTGGTATTAATTTTGAGGGGGGCCCCCACGACCAATTTTTGTGGCACGGGGTTCCCCTTAAAATCCATACAAGACCTGAAGGGCCTGGTATGGAATTTCAGGGGACACCCCACACATTTTTTTTCTTAATTTTTTTTTTCTTCTTAATGCTAACATGACCTGTGTGCAAATAGCCTTATAAAAACCCATAAAAGTGAACCAGTGTAAAAAAAAAAAAAAGTCAAGTTGAGAGGTGTGCCTTTCAATTTATGCAAATGGATTTACGTTGCTTGACATTTACTAAGATTTTGCCGGCGCAGTGAACCAAAGCATTTGAATGTGCGCAAATGCCGCTTGCGCATGCGCAGTGCATAAATTGACCTTGCGCAGTTCTAAGTGTATTTGCAGACGCAGCAGGCTTGTTCAGAGAAAGTTACTTTTCCATTCTATTTTGGGCATATTTGTTACTTGGACAGTTATAACTATACTTCCTCACATCACAAACATCACCCCCATAATATTGGCACTTCCACCTTCTTTAAATTCTGAATTGAAGAATGGTGCGCCATGTCTATAGCAGTGCACCGATCGGCGCCTCCCGTGCGCCGGCAATATCATAGTAAATGGGGAATTGTGTGTTACAGGCGCAAATGTTTTGTGAATATGAAAGCGGCCAATGCGCATCACCGTGCACCGCAACTCATGGCGCAAACCGTTCGTAAATCAGCCCCATTGAGTAATCAGAGGTCCTAAAAACCTTGCGGTTTTAATGTAAATAAGTGGGTTACACTCACAAGATATATGATGTTTAAAAGCGGTACAGCTAAATGTCTCATCAATGAGGTCTTCAACATCTCCTCAAGCTTCCGTCCGCTTCCTTTTCCTATTGCCCATCAAAATCCTGAAAAGAACGTAATGACGTCACCATCGTAGGCTCCCCCTAAGCGGTTCGTCACAATAGGACATCGTCTGGGGATTGGCCAGGTCATTTTTATTTGCCGCTGTTAGCACATATGGATGGAAGTTTGCCTTTTTATATATGGATTGATTTTTGCACTGGGACTTTGTTTTATTTTTTATTTTTCACTTGCAAATTTGAAAAATATTTTTTTGCAGTGGAACTCTGCCTTAGTTTTCATTTTTTTATTTTTTTCGCTTGCTAAATTGGAATAATTACTTTATTTGCTGTTTGTTTGTATAGCGCTGCACTCACCTTAATGCTTATTAAGTATATATGCTCAGTTTACTGTTAAAAATACAAGACTTCGGTGGGTGTAAAAAGATGTCCGCTTGCCGATTTCTAACTATAGCCTTGCTGCGGACAAGTGTACCAATATGGTGGCAATGAAACCTCACGTCCGGTTAACACATTAGATGGGTTGCTGATTCTGATGGAACACCTGAGTGACTTTGGTAAGTCAGAGACACTAATCAATAAAAGCATTTTTGTACATCAAACGCCGGCACTGTGCCATGAAACGCTGCCACTGTGCCATGAAACACCGCCACTGTGCCATCAAACGCAGCCACTGTGCCATCAAACGCCACCACTGTGCCAGATATTTATATTTTGATTCATAACAGTCGCAAAATTACAGCAATGAAGGACCAACGAAAATAGTTTTACTGTTAGGGGTCCCCACAACTTGGGAAATTTTATCAAGGGGTCACGACACTAGACAGATTGAGAACCTGTGATCTAGTGAAACCAATTGCCTTCAGAAGTCACCTTATTAGTAAATAGAGTCCACCAGTGTGTGATTTAATCTCAGTATAAATACAGATATTCTGTGAAGCCCTCAGAGGTTTTTTAGAGAACCTTAGTGAACAAACAGCATCATGAAGGCCAAGGAACACACTAGACAGGTCAGGGATAACGTTGTAGAGAAGTTTAAAGCAGGGTTAGGTTATAAAAAAATATCCAAAAAAAAATATATACCAAGCTTTGAACATTCCACGGAGCACTGTTCAATCCATCATTCGAAAATGAAAAGAGTATGGCACAACTTCAAACCTACCAAGACATGGCCGTCCCCCTAAACTGGCAAGCCGGTCAAAAAGAGCATTAATCAGAGAAGGGGCCAAGAGGCCCATGGTAACTCTGGAGGAGCTGCAGAGATCCACGGCTCAGGTGGGAGAATCTGTCCACAGGACAACTATTAGTCATGCACTCCACAAATCTGGCCTTTATGCAGTGGCGTCACTATGGTTGGTGTCACCTGGTGCGATAAAACGTGGTGTCACCCCCCATTCCTGTCTAGGAGCACTCCAAGACAGTAAAGGATAGTATAGGGTTGTATAGTGGCAGGTTGGGGTGGTATAGGGCAGGTTGGAGTGGTATAGGGCAGGTTGGGGTGGTATAGGGCAGGTCAAAGTGGTATAGGGCAGGTTGGGGTGGAACAGGACAGGTTAGGGTGGTACAGGGCAGGTTGAGGTGGTACAGGGCAGGTTGAAGTGGTACAGGGCAGGTTAGGGTGGTATAGGGCAGGTTAGGGTAGTACAGGGCAGGTTGAGGTGGTACAGGGCAGGTTAAAGGGGTACAGGGCAGGTTGGGGTGGTATAGGGCAGGTTGGGGTGATATAGGGCAGGTTGGGGTGGTATAGGGCAGGTTGAGGTGGTATATGGCAGGTTGGGGTGATATATGGCAGGTAAGGGTGGAACAGGGCAGGTTGGGGGGGGTACAGGGCAGGTTAGGGTGGTATAGGGCAGGTTAGGGTGGTACAGGGCAGGTTGAGGTGGTACAGGGCAGGTTGAAGTGGTACAGGGCAGGTTGGGGTGGTACAGGGCAGGTTGGGGTGGTACAGGGCAGGTTAGGGTGGTATAGGGCAGGTTAGGGTGGTACAGGGCAGTTTGAGGTGGTACAGGGCAGGTTGAAGTGGTACAGGGCAGGTTGGAGTGGCACAGGGCAGGTTAGGATGGTATAGGGCAGGTTAGGGTGGTACAGGGCAGGTTAGGGTGGTATAGGGCAGGTTAGGGTGGTACAGGGCAAGTTGTGATGGTACAGGGCTGGTTGGAGTGGTAAAGGGCAGGTTAGGGTTGTACAAGGCAGGTTGAGGTGGTATAGAGCAGGAGGAGGTGGTACAGGACAGTTTGTAGTAGTACAGGGCAGGTTAGGGTGGTACAGGGCAGGTTAGGGTGGTACAGGGCAGGTTGAGTTTGTACAGGGCAGCTTGGAGTGGTACAGGGCAGGTTAGGGCAGTATAGAGCAAATTAAGGGGGCACAGGGCAGGTTGGGGTGGTATAGGGCCGATTGGGGTGGTATAGGGCGGGTTGGGGTGGCACAGGGCAGGTTGGGGTGGTGTAGGGCAAGTTAGGATTTTATGTAGTGACACTGCACTGCATTTACTTACAGCATGCTTCATGCCTGCAGATGGGTGGGGCTGCTGTGTCTTACGTCTCTCATCTCCTCCAGCTGTGGGGTCAGCAATAGTGAAGGAGTTTGTGGGAGGAGTGGAGGAGGCAGCCACACCTCCAGCTGCACCCACCAACTCCGGTTCACGCTGGGATATTAGCCTGACTGAGGAGAGTTACAGGCAGCCTCCCCCGCATGGCTGAGTGCCCTGCTCGCACCGCTCCACTACAAGCAACAAAGTACAGTGTTTAGCGGCATATCACCCCTCTGGCGGGTGTCACCTGGTGCGGGCTGCCCCCCGCACACTCATAGCAACGCCACTGCCTTTATGGAAGAGTTGTAAGAAGAAATCCATTGCTGAAAGAAAGCCATAAGAAGTCCTGTTTGCAGTTTGTGAGAAGTCATGTGGGGGACACAGCAAACATGTGTAAGAAGGTGCTCTGCTCAGATGAGACCAAAATTTAACTATTTGGCCTAAAAGCAAATCGCTATGTGTGGCAGAAAACGAACACTGCACATCACCCTGATCACACCATCCCCACTGTGAAACATGGTGGTGGCAGCATTGTGTAGTGGGGATGCTTTTCTTCAGCAGGGACAGGGAAGCTGGTCAGAGTTGATGGGAAGATGGATGGAGCCAAATACAGGGCAATCTTAGAAGAAAACCTGTAAGCCCTTGTACACACGGTCGGACATTCCGATCACCAAATCCGTCGGATAATTTCCAACGGATTTAGTCTGGAACTGGTGTTGCATACACACGGTCAGACAAAGTTGTCGGAATTTCCGGTCGACAAGAACGCAGTGACATAAACTGCGTATGACGGGACTAGAAAAGGGACGTTCGGCACCACATGTGGCACCCTTTGGAATCCTTCAGCTGATCTCGTGTTTATCGCATGTTAGTAGAAGTTTGGTTAAAGACGATTTGCGCTTTTCAGATTTGTGCTTCAGATCGTTACTGCTCTTCAATTTGTGCTTGTCGGTGTGTATCTGCTTATCAGTGCGTGTAGTCTGTTCGCATTTGTTGGTCATTGCAGACTATATCTTGGTATAGTACACTTTGATTTTCAGTGCTTGTTGTCCGCTTGTTTCTGGTTTTCAGTTCGTTCTTTCAGGCCTTGCTGTTTATCAGTCCTTTCTGTTGTCCGTTCTGACCAGCTGACCACTTTGAAGACATGTTGCCTGTACGTACTCGTCGTAGAGTTCGTGCTGTGCAGGGACTTGGTGTTGGGCTTTTAGCTTTGACACAAGCCCAGTCCATGAACAGGGCGAGGAGGAGTTCGTGGACCAAGAATTGGTTGCTCCAGCGTGACCAATTCTCGCACATGCCTTGTGATTCGTGAAAATAATCCTGATGATTTAAGAAATTATCTCCTGATGACGGACCCCGTTTTTCACTGTCTGCTGGCTTTGCTGTCCCCTTATATCAGCAGGCAGGATACCTGCATGCGGCAAGCCATCACTCCCGAGCAGAGGCTCATCGCCATGTTGCGGTACTTGGCAACAGGGAGAAGTCTTCAGGACCTCAAGTTCTCGACAGGCATCTCCCCCCAGGCTCTGGGAATCATTATTCCAGAGACCTGTTCTGCCATCATTCAGGTCCTGCAGAAGGACTATATTAAGGTAAGTTTTCTCCTTTAACATCACATTCTATGTATTTAATGTTTGCTAATGTATTGTATTTCTTTCCTCATTCCCTAATTACCATGATTGCAATATGCTGTAATTGATATGCTGTCCTTCCTTTTTTGTCCTTCATGCATATTTGCCTACACTAACTTCCCCAGCATGCTCTTCTGGGCCCATAAACCTATAGCCTAGTCACTTAGCAATGTATTTTGTCAGCTCCATAGTATTGCTTTCCCCTAAACACCCTCTAAAATGTGTACAAATGTTATGTGTGTGCTTAAATTCTTGCAGAGTGCCAGAGGTCTTTTTTTGGTTGGACCAAACTCCTTAGGAACCCCCCTCCCTCCAACTGCTAGGTCAGCTGATAGCAATCCTCTATCTGCTGACTTTGCCAAACCCAATACACACTATTCCTACCTCTTTTGTGGTCAGATTTATGGATGAATTCACAAAAACATGTAGTGCAAGGGCCTGTCTCAATACTTTCAAATGCTACTGTTTAAAGTTTTTGTTCTCCTATTATTATCTTGATAGGTAATAGCAGAATGTAAAAATGTGCTTCCATTTGTTCATTTTTTTTTGTGTTATGACACTTCTTACCTGTCCAGTGGGCTGCCAATAGTATAAGGAAGGAGGGGCTGGCCAAAGTATCACACATTATTTATGCATTCAGCTCTCAATGAAGTGGAGAGGGTTACCTGTCCAAAACACCCCCCCCCCTAATTTTTTGCAATGGGCCATCGAATGGGGGGGGGGGGGGGTGAGGAATATGATAAGGGGACTTTTGGCTTTAAATACTCATTTCCAAAAATGTTATACTGATCTTGGGCAAAAATGTTTGTGTCTAATCTGCTTGCAATGTTGATGTGCAAAATGACAATTTCTTTTTTCTTGTTTGACTCCACAGTTTCCTTCAATGCCACAGGAATAGCAGACTGTGGCCTCCCACTTTGCCACCCGTTGGGACTTCCCCAATTGTGGAGGTGCAATTGATGGGAAACACGTCCGCATCGTCCTACCCCCAACTCAGGGTCCTACTATTATAATTACAAGTGCTATAATAGTATCATGATGGTGGCGGTGGTGTCAGTGACATATGACTTCCTGTATGTGGACGTGGGGAAAAATGGCCCGGATGTCGGATGGTGGAGTGTTCACGCAGACGGAGTTCTACTGGCGTCTCCAGAGTGAAAGTCTGAGCTTACCACCTCCAGAGGAGAATTGGAAGCACTCCCCTTCGTTTTCATCACGGATGAGGCGTTTGCTCTGGAAAACCATCTGATGCGGCCTTTCCCGATGAGGACCCTCACCCCGGACCAGAGGATCTTTCATTTCCGGCTGGCCAGAGCCAGAAGAGTAGTGGAGAACACTTTCGGGATAATGGCCAGCCGGTTCCACCTACTTTTGACTCCAATCCATATGGTGGAATATAAACTCAATCATATTGTGCTTTCGTGCTGCTTTCTGCACAATTTTTTGAAGAAACACTCAGCAAACTATGTGGCCTCAGTTGGGCCTGATGCAGACTTGCTTGAACATGCTAACCTGACAGCCCTTGAAGCTGGCCGTCCTGGCTCGCTCCTCCCAAAGCGTCGCGAGGTCAGAACAAGATATATGGAGTATTTTTGGGTAGGGGGGCCATTGATATGCCAGATAATGTCTGAGAGGCATTTTTTAATACATTTTTCTTTCAAACTGCAATAATCTTTGTTTTCATTTACTGCTTGGCTTTGTTTTAGGTGTCTCCTAGGTTTTTTTGTGTTTTTTTTGGGGCCTTTTTCTACAACAGTGCAAACCCAATTTCTGTGCGAGATGAGGTGACAGTCTCTTCTTCAGATAATATTATTATGTTGTAGGTCTGCTACACACACACCTTGTTTTTGTTGTTAATGTATGTAGTACATTACTGACAAAAATATTGCTCATTTTCAGCACCATGGCAGAAATATGTGGGGTCATGAAAATGGCGTGATTGGGGAAAATTAAAAAGCACTGTGGGTGTTAATTACTAAAAGCAACTCCACTATGCACTACAAGTGCACTGCAAAAGTGCACCTGAAACTGCACTTGGAGTGCAAAGTGGATTTGCCTTTAGTAAATAACACCCATTGTCACAGTAAACAACAACTTTACTACAAATACTGCTTTTGCGCATTGAAAAAGGAAGCCACACATTGTTGATACCGTATATACTCGAGTATAGGCCGACCCGAATATAAGCCGAGGCCCCCAATTTACCCCCAAAAAACTGGAAAAAATTATTGACTCGTGTATAAGCCGAGGGTGAGACATGCCTGTCCATCCCTGTGTGTCCGTCCATCCCTGTGGGTCCATCCATCCCTGTGTGTGTCCATGCATCCGTGTGTGTGTGTGTGTGTCCATGCATCCGTGTGTGTGTGTGTGTGTGTGTCCATGCATCCGTGTGTGTGTGTGTGTGTGTGTGTGTGTGTGTGTGTGTGTCCATGCATCCGTGTGTGTGTGTGTGTGTGTGTGTGTGTGCGTGTGTGTCCATGCATCCGTGTGTGTGTGTGTCCATCCATCCCTGTGTGTGTGTGTGTGCATGCATCCGTGTGTGTGTGTGTGTGTGTGTGTGTGTGTGTGTGTGTGTGTGTGTGTGTCCGTGCAGCCTACCTGTGTCCAGCCTGCCTGTGTCCGTCCAGCCTGTGTCCGTCCAGCCTGCGTCCGTCCAGCCTGTGTCCCGTCCAGCCTGCGTCCCGTCCAGCCTGCGTCCCGTCCAGCCTGCGTCCCGTCCCGGCCCGTCCCGAGCCGAGCCTCCGTCCTTCAGCTCTTCGTCGGCGGCCATTCTAGGATTCAAAAGCCGCGCCTCCGTCGGTGATAGGCGGAACACTCAATTTCCCACTGACTGCTGGGAAATTGAGTGTTCCGCCTATCGGATGTCCGTGATAGGCGGAACACTCAATTTCCCAGCAGTCAGTGGTCCGCCTATCATGGACGTCCGCTCATCCTCATACTACGGACGAGGATGAGAGGATGTCCGTGATAGGCGGAACACAGACTGCTGGGAAATTCAGTGTTCCGCCTATCACCGACGGAGGCGCGGCCTTTGAATCCTAGAATGGCCGCTGTCTGTCTGCTCGACACGCTGATCGGGCAGACAGACAGCGATGACTCGAGTATAAGCCGAGGGGGCACTTTCAGCCTCAAAAAAGAGGCTGAAAATCTCGGCTTATACTCGAGTATATACGGTAATTAAAAATTTTACTCAAAGCTCATTCACATGTGCGTTTATAAAAGGGTTTTAAAACAAACCAACATATTTGGTGTATATAAAACATTATTATTGGTAACATTTATATAACTTGGCGTTTTTATGTAGAAAAGGCATGTATCAAAGCATAACATACAGAACACAGGAACTTACAAAGTTCAACTTTGAAAAGTGAAGACAATATCAGACATGAGTATGTACAAACTGTGTAGATATTGCCTCCATCACATGGGGTGTTACCACTGTAAAAGCCAAATTTGGAAGATGCACACAAATTGTGAATCAAAAAGTGGCCATTTTCCTCCTGATCCCATGCCTAATGTCAACATGTGCACCATCATGGGGTATCAATGTACGTGTTTTGGGGGTGCAACCTTTTCATCTCAGCCACTTTAGTAGCAAAGAAGGGGTTGCACCCACAAAACACGTACATTGATCCCCCATGATGGGAGATAGCACATGTTGACACACTGTGTGCATCTTCCAAATTTGGCTTTTCAAAAAATATAAAAGTGTTTTTTAAACATGAAAATGGATGCTAGCTAGTTTTGGGTGTTTCAGATTCTCCCTAAAACATCAATGATGTTCTTCATTTTTTGTTGAACATCATTGATGTTTTTCTTGATATTATCTAAATTGTGATTGCACCCCATTATCTCCCCGATGAGGATCTGGGCACTTTCACTGGTAAAATGCGATTCTTCTTCCACAACATCCACATCACCTAAAAATAAACCAAAAAACACACTGTGTATTATAAATATGCAGGCATACATTGATTAGCTTACCTGAAGCTGTGGTCTCAGACACTCACCTGTTGTGGTGCCAATTTCGCCAATCTCTACAATCTCTCCTTCCTCCTCTGCTACTGGTGCTGGTATTTCCCCTTTTTTGGGAGGTGTGGGGTCCCTGGTATCCTCAGACGTCTTGAGTCTTCTCTCCCCTATGAGAATGTAAAAAAGGAATACTTAGCACACAGATATTTGAGGGCAGAAATAGGAATATGAAACATTGCTTTGAACACAGCCGTCTCTCTTCTCCGCCATGGACTACCACATGGCTCCCAGCTCAATACAATCCATTGCCAACTGTCATCCCCTCTTTCCCCCATACCCGCTTGTAAGTTCTATTTGTTTTATATGGTATTTTACTTAATAAATTGTGCTACACTATGCCGGTTTGGTGCTTTCTTCCCTCCCCTTCCTATTCATGTGTTGGAATGGCCCAGTCAAAGTTCACACCTAAATCCAATTGAGAATCTGTGGCAAGACTTGAAAATTGCTGTTCACCGACGCTCTCCATCCAATCTGACAGAGCTTGAACTATTTTGCAAAGAAGAATGGGCAAAAATATCACTCTCTAGATGTGCAAAGCTGGTAGAGACATCCCCAAAAAGATTTGCAGCTGTAATTGCAGTGAAAGGTGGTTCTACAAAGTATTGACTCAGGGGGGCTGCCATAGGTGTGCGCAGCCCATTGCATTAGGGTGTGCACCCCAAAGCTCAGACACACATGCCTTTCTCTCAGGGACGTTTTTAAGGCAGGGCAAATGGGGCAGCTGCCATGGGCCCTGTCATTGTTGTGGGGCCCAATGCAGCTGCCTCTTACTTGCCAACTATCCTGGTTTAAATTCCCTCGTCCCTTGAGGTTTTAGTCCCGTGCTGTGTCCCAATATCTCAGTGTGAAGTGCTGCTACTTATGCTGCTCAGCTCTGCCCTTTTGTTGTGTACAGATGACTCACCTGCAGACCCTGTGTTTACATGTAAATTACCTGCATTCATATGTAAATAGCGGCGGCCAGCAGCATTGATATGTATATCTTGCCCCCCTGAGGTCATATCCACAGCAATCTCTAGCAGCCAATCAACAAGCAGAAATCATGTGCTGTAACTTCTAGCAACTAACCAGTGAGCTGTAATGTGTGCGGTAACCTCTAGCAACCAGTCAGTGAGCGGTAATGATACAGTGTAACCTCTGGTAACCAATTGCAATAGCTGCCTGATCTGATTCAGTAAACTGATTTTGAGTCTAGCTGCTATTTATTGTATGTCTCAGAGCAGGTGGAGAGCGAAAACTGCATGGGGGGCCCCAAGAAAAGTTTTGCCCAGGGTCCAATCAATATTAAAGACGGCTCTGCTTTCTCTACAGCCTCAGCTGCATGGGGCAGTGAATGAAATGGAAGTGCTCTGTGCTGAGTGGCTTCCTGGTCATTCACCAACTGAAGCATATTAAACACAGTGTACTATGCTTCAGTTATGAATAGACACAATGAGCAAGTGTGCTCACTCTGTTCATTTAGAAAAGGAAGGGGGCAGTAAATATTTATAACAATATTTACTAGCCCCTTCCCTCGCTCTCCATCCTAAAATATCCCCACAGCAGCTGGGGGGAGAGGAGAGGAGGGAAGCCAGCAGCACTGCAGAGCAGAGGGGCCAACACGGGGAAGCCTAGGCAGAAGGGGGAATCGGCACTGCACAATGATTAGGGTGTGCCCAGGCACACCTGGCAAACCCCTTGCACACACCTGGGGGGCTGAATACAAATGCACTCCACACTTTTCACATATTTATTTGTAAAAAACTTTTGAAAACCATTTATCATTTTCCTTCCACTTCACAATTATGTGCCACTTTGTGTTGGTCTATCACATAAAATCACAATAAAATACATTTACGTTTTTGGTTGTAACATGACAAAATGTGGAAAATTTCAAGGGGTATAAATACTTTTTCAAGGCACTGTAGTTCACTTCAGAGGGCGCATCTCTCAAACACTGCCAGTAGATGTCACTAGCAGCTCGGATAAGTAACACACTTTTTTATATGCATAAACCTAAATGATCGGTTATAAAAAGACATAATTTGCAGTGCATTTGTTTATTTTCTCACATTTTTTTTCCTCCTTGAGAAACGTTCATATTAAATTATAAAACTATATGCTCGTACATTTGTGTTTCAATTAATTTTATGGCTATTTCAAAAAAATGAAGAAGCTTTAATGTCCATCTATTTTAGATAAGACGTATTGAAAAGCCTGTGTTTTATAAAACATATTAGCTTCTGACCCACTACAGCAAATAGAGTTGTCCCTTTTCCGACTGTACAACAAAGTGGACACAAGGCATTCAGTAGGAAACTCAGAAACATACAAGCGTTTTTTTTTTTAAATTAAATTGAGTCTCATATGTCGATGCGTTGTGACATTCCTCCCCGGCTGATAAGTCCTGCGGTCTGTAGCAGCCAGTTAGCGCAATCCTTCTTTTGTATGTTTAATAAGGAAATAAACAGTCTGATTAGAAAATGAGAATTCTTTGTAGGGGCGCCCAATTTAAGGACAAGCCGAATCATTAAAACATGAAAAAAAGCTAATTTGTCCAACTGGTCCTATAGGAGGGAAAGGTTAGTACATGTTTCCTGCTGATTAATAATGGGACATTATCCCTTATATTCAGGAATCATGCCTGTCCTGTCCTTGGCATTGTGGGGGATATTTGCCAATGTTATGAATAGGTTTGTCAAATCCTCATTAATACCTGAACTAGCAGGAACATTAGATAGATGGTAGATAGATAGATAGAAGATAGACAGATAGATAGATAGATAGATAGATAGATAGATAGATAGATAGATAGATAGATAGATAGATAGATAGGTTAAAAAAAAAACCTAGGTCCATATAATTCAATCTTTGTATGTGCTTTCTCTTGACCCCATATTGGTAAATATCGATAGATAGATAGATAGATAAATAGATAGATAGATAGATAGATAGATAGATAGATAGATAGATAGATAGATAGATAGATAGATAGATAGACCATGATCCATCACTGACCCTACATTGGCAAATATCTATAGACAGATGGATAGTTGATGAAAATTGAAAAACGACACAGGTTCATCTAACTCAACCTTTGTGTGTGTTCTCTCCTGTACTGGCAAAAATCTATAGAACGATAGATAGATAGATAGATAGATAGATAGATAGATAGATAGATAGATAGATGATAATGCTGAAAAAAAGTCCCAGGTCCACCTAGTTTAACCTTTCTGTGTATTCTCTCCTATACTGGCAAATATTTATAGGTAGATGGTAGCTAGTGAGGGATAGACAGATAGATAGATAGACAGATAGATAGATAGATAGATAGATAGATAGATAGATAGATAGATAGATGATAATGCTGAAAAAAAGACCCAGGTCCACCTAGTTTAATCTTTCTGTGTATTCTCTCCTATACTGGAAAATATCTATAGGTAGATGGTAGATAGTGAGGGATAGACAGATAGATAGATAGATAGATAGATAGATAGATAGATAGATAGATAGATAGATAGATAAAAAAAAAGCCTAGGTCCATCTAATTCAACCTTTGTATGTGCTCTCTCTTGACCCCATATTGGTAAATATCGATAGATAGATAGATAGATAGATAGATAGATAGATAGATAGATAGATAGATTAAACAAAAGGCCTAGGTCCATCTAAAGGCCCGTACACACGATCAGACTTTTTGACAACAAACATGCAAATGAGCTGTTTTGGAGCAACATCCGACCATGTGTACACTCCATCGGACAAACTTTTTGGGTTTTCATCAGACTTTTGTTGGCTGTGCGAACGGACAAACTTTTTGACAACATAAGTCCGATGGAGCAAAGTCCGATCGTGTGTATACAAAACCATCGGACTTTTGTACAAAGTACAAACACGCATGCTCAGAACCAATGCAAAAGATCAGACAACAATACAGAACTTGACCAAAGGTGGCGCTGGAGTAATTGAACGTCCTCTTTTGAAGTGTCGTCAGTACGTTGAAACGTCAGTACATTCGTGTTTGTTGCCTAAAAAGTCTGATCTTGTGTATGCAATACAAACTTACGGCCATGGCCCTTTGTACAAAAGTCCACGGGAAAGTTTGTACAAAGTCCGATCGTGTGTATGAGGCTTAAGCCAACCTTTGTATGTGCTCTCTTGACCCTATATTGGTAAATATCTATAGCTAGATAGATAGATAGACAATAATCGATCACTGACCCTACATTGGCAAATATCTATAGACAGATAGATAGTTGATGAGAATGAAAATAGACCCAGGTCCACCTAGTTTAACTTTGGTGTGTATTCTCTCCTATACTGGCAAATATCTATAGGTAGATGGTAGATAGTGAGGGATAGATAGATAGATAGATAGATAGATAGATAGATAGATAGATAGATAGATAGATAGATAGATACATTTAAAAAAAGGCCTAGGTCCATCTAATTCAACCTTTGTATGTGCTCTCTCTTGATCCTTCATTGGCAAATATCTATGGACAGATAGATAGTTGATGACATTTAAAAAAGTACCGGGTCCATCTGGCTCAACCTTTGTGTGTGTTCTCTCCTGTAGTGATAAAAATCTATAGAACAAGAGATAGATAGATAGATAGATAGATAGATAGATAGATAGATAGATAGATAGATAGATAGATAGATAGTTGATGAGGCTGAAAAAAAGACCCAGGTCCACCTAGTTCAACCCTTGTGTTTAATCCCCTCTATAACGACAAATATCTATAGGTAGATGGTACATATTAAGGAGAAGATAGATAGATATATAGATATATAGATAGTTGATGAGGCTGAAAAAAGACCCAGGTCCATCTAGTTTAAAATTTGTGTGTATTCTCTCCTATACTGGCACATATTTATAGGTAGATGGTAGATAGTGAGGGATAGAAAGATAGATAGATAGACAGATAGATAGATAAGTCAACCTTGGTATGTGCTCTCTTGACCCTATATTGGTAAATATCTATAGATAGATAGATAGATAATTGATAAGAATGAAAAAGACCCAGGTCCATCTAGCTCAACCTTTGTGTGTGATAGATAGATAGATAGATAGATAGATAGATAGATAGATAGATAGATAGATAGATAGATAGATAGATAGATAGATAGATAGATAGATAGTTGATGAGGCTGAAAAAAAGACCCAGGTCCACCTAGTTCAACTTTTCTGTGTATTCTCTCCTATAATGGGAAATATCTATAGGTAAATGGTACATATCAATGGATAGCTAGATGGATAGCTAGATAGCTAGATAGATAGATAGATAGATAGATAGATAGATAGATAGATAGCTAGATAGATAGATAGATAGATAGATAGATAGATAGATAGATAGATAGATAGATAGATAGATAGATAGATAGATAGATAGATAGATAGATAGATAGATAGATAGATAGATTAAAAAAGGCCTATATCCATCTAATTCAACATTTGCGTGTACAGACAATGATCCAGCACTGACCCTACATTGGCAAATATCTATAGACAGATGCAGTGCAGGGACAAGATCATCCAGTGCCCAGGGCAAAGATGCCAAATCCTCCCTGCTCTCCATCCCTACAATACATGCAGCGCCCGGGGCAGCTTTCCCTTTTGCCCACCCCTTGTCCCGGCCTTGGACAGATGGATATATATAGTTGATGAGATTGAAATAAGACCCAGGTTCATCTAGTTCAACTTTTGTGTGTGTTTTTTCTCCTGACCCTATGTTGGCAAATATCTGGGTGTCTTCTCTGACACTATATTTACAAATATCTATAGATAGATAGCTAGACAGACAATATTCCAGTATATATGAACCAGCTGAAAAATGGAAGTTTCTGCATGTTGGATCTTTGACAAAGTAGTCTTTAATCCAATCCCAACTTTAACTACCCCACCCCTCTCTAATCATCTCCAAAACTCTTATCTAGAACCCTCTATAGCTCCTTTCTATTTCCTTCTCTTTCACTCTGGTTCTTTCAGTTTTATCGTTCAACAACCTCACAGGAGGAGCAGTAAATATCAAGGCTTACTATCCCTCCCTTTTATTTTACTAACTGATATTCAAGACCTAGGAGGACGTCTCCGTTTTGTAATTGATGGTCCTCTACCAGGCACGCACTGAGACAAAAATTAGACCTGGACATTTTAGACTGAGCAGCCAATTTTTCCAGGGATGTCCCCTTTATATTTCAGTACCCCTTTACATTACAGTGCTCCTAGCAATCACAGCCCCCATCACGGTGCCTCTTGCAGTCATTCCTCTCCCCTTTTCTCTAATCACAGTGGCCCCCTTTTACTCTCTGCCTTCCCTGCACAGTCTTACCTTCCCTGGGACGCTACGCACACACGTTCTGCGCATGTGCGATCTGATTTTAAACGGAATTGCATTTCCTTTTTCCTTGCAAGGGTTACTGCTGACATTTTTTATATTTGCTTTGGAGTTTTTGTATTGCAACTTCCTTCTTTTAATAAAATGCTTTGGGAAGACTTTCTACATTATTGGAGCCTTTTTTTCTTTTTTACATTATCATCTCCTGCTGCCCATATCACTGGGACTCCATTGGATGTCTATGGATCTATCCTGAGGGGAACTCCAGAGTCTTCCATCAGTGAATCTTTGATTCTACTAAAAGCGCTGTTTGACCCCCTCAGTAAGGAAGGTCACAGGCTTTCTGGTAAGCCTTTTATCCTAATGAGGTGACGGGAAACATGGATTTGGGCACCCTATCTACATTATATGTTGCACCTTGAAGTCATTATATTTCGACTCCAGCAATATATGAACTTTTGTTATTTATATATTTTTCACATATATATATTTTTTTATTTATATTGTCTTTTTTGCACTTTTGTGCGTTTTGTATGCGACTTTGGTTTTACCATACATTGTCCAATAGGACTGCACTAATAACAACCATTTGGTTGTATACAGCACAATGTATTAGATTGCACTGCATAATTGCACTTTATTTGAATACAGTATATGTCATTCATGTTTTAGGATATATTGCACACTTATAATATTGTGTTGTACTCATTTTACATATGTTTTTCATGCACAGGGTCATTTTGTGTTTAAAATTGGCGCTGCACTTTACTATTTGTATTACCTTCAGCAGGACAGAGGCTGGACTCAGCCTGTGTAATCGCTCCAGAGTCTCCCAGAGCTGCAGACCTGGATCATGCTAACAAGCAGGTGGTTACCCGCTTGTTTCATAGTTAGTAAGGTTGAATAAAGACACCAGTCCATCCAGTTCAACCTGAGTGAGCGTCTACAATTGTCCCTATCCCTGTACATTGCAAACTCACATCAGTCCCTACCCTCAATGAGCCCAGAATCCAAGGTCCCCATTCATATACTAGGGCCAATTTTTGGACAGAAGCCAATTAACCTACCTGCATGTCTTTGGATTGTGGGAGGAAACCGGAGTACCCGGAGGAAACCCACGCAGGCACAGAGAGAACATGCAAACTCCAGGCAGGTAGTGTCGTGGTTGGGATTCGAACCAGCGACCCTTCTTACTGCTAGGTGAGAGTGCTAACCACTACACCACTGTGCCGCCCAATTGTTAATATGGAAACACCACTGTGCCGCCCAATTGTTAATATGGAAAGAATCCCACCCCCTGCTCTGCTGATAGGATGACATGGTTGGGGGGGTGTGAGAGTTGGGAGGGGAGACAGAGGCAGGGGCGCATAGCGGGAGGTGAGCGGTGACTGTGGTCTGTGTTAGATGCATCCGGACTGCAGTCAATGCTTACCACCCACTGTGCCGCCCGATCATCAACAGGCCGCTCTCATTAGGACATGCCAGCCGGAGGCCTCAGTCCACTGAGCAAATGTCTAGTGTGCCTTATGGCCAGTGCGGTCCTGACCACAGCTTTGTAACAGTTGCAAATAAAAATCCTTGAATTTTGTATCGTTGCTTTGTAACACTTTACCTAACTGATGTTTAAAATATCCAATACAAATTTATTCAAAAAAAATTTGAAGGTTCTTTAATGGCTGTCACAATCTTGTCTAGACATGTGCATGACAAAAAAATGTGTTTTGTTTAGATTCATTAATCTAGTTATTTTATTTAATTCAATTCGGGTTGATTCGTTCAATTCGTATTTGGGATTCGTATATTCTTAATTCACAGTTTTTTTTTCTCTGATTCAAAACGTTTGAATCAATAAATTTCGAATCAGTCTAAACAAAAATTTTTGAATTTTTCTTTTTCGATTCCAATGTGGCAAAGTGAACAAACAAAAGAAAAATCTTCATCAGATGATTACAATGACTCTTTAACCGCTTGCCATCCAGCGCACGATGATGTACATCGGCAGAATGGCACGGCTGCGCATATAGACATACACGTAGAGTGCCCGTGGTTCCCGCGGACTCAGTGTCTGTCTGTGGCCCGTGATCGTGACATGGAGAGGCAGACTGGGGAGATGTAAACAAGGCGTTTCCCTGTTCTGCCTAGCAACATGACAGGGATCTACTTCCTCCAGTGATCGGGAGCAGTGATCTCTGTCATTTTCCAGTAAACACATCCCCCCTACAGTTAGAACACACTGAAAGAACACACCTAACCCCTTAATCGCCTCTAGTGTTTAACCCCTTCCCTGCCAGTGACATTTACACAGTAATCAGTGCATTTTTATAGCACTGATTGCTGTATACATGTCAATGTTCCCAAAATAGTGTCAAAAGTGTCCGATCTGTCCGCCGCAATGTCGCAGTCATGATAAAAATCGCAGATTGCCGGCATTACTAATAAAATATAATAAAAATGCCATAAATCTATTCCCTATTTTGTAGACGCTATAACTTTTGCGCAAACCAATCAATTCACTAAGAATATACCCAGATAATTCACAAAAATTTATCCTGCTAATTCACTAAGAATGTACCCAGATAATTCACTAAGAATGCACCCAGATAATTCACAAAAATGTATCCCGTTAATTCACTAAGAATGTACCCAGATAATTCACTAAGAATGTACCCAGATAATTCACAAAAATGAACCCAGGTGATTCACTAAAACTTTAACTAGATAATTCACTAAACATTTACCCAGATAATTCACTAAGAATGTACCCAGATAATTCAATAAAAATTAACCCAGATAATTCAATAAAAATGTACCTAGATACCTCACATAAATCCATTTTTTTTGTTGAACAAAGCTTCACTACATTTACTAAACTAAGAGAACCATCTCTATTACTGCAGTAAATTAACCCTTTTATCTCGGGAGCTTATCCTGTTCTCTAATATACTTAAAAATTATATTGCTACATTTATCCAGATAATTCACTAAAAATCTACCTGATAATTCACTAACAATTTGACACCGATAATTTAGCAAAAATGTAACCCAGATTATTTACTAAAAATTTACCCAGATATTTCACTACATTTTACCCAGATAATTCACAAAAAAAACTCCAAATAATTCAATAAATATTTACCCAGATTATATACTAAAAATGTAACCAGATAATTCACTAAAATGTACCCAAATAATTCACTAACAATTTAACCAGATACAGTGCTTTGACCATGTGAGACATATGGACAGACATAGACAGCCTTGGCTGGAGTGAACAGCAGTGGAAAATAGGCTTTTTTTATGAATAATAAGCCCCCTTTCTATGATATGTGAAATTTATGATCCTTGCATGGAATCACCCCTGTTCACAAGCAAGTGGGGGTTGATATAAGCAGACACAATGAGAAGTGGAAATATATCTCGGTAAATCTAAAGGCATTCGAGGAAGATATTAATTAATGAATCTAGAAATGAGTTGGATATACGATGCCCAAGCAAGCTATATGGTGACTATCAAAAAACTCCACAATAAGATATGTAATATCCCTCTGATTCCTCCTGTATTGAATTGTATTGTAACCGTACTGTCTGCCCTAATTTTGTAGAGCGCTGTGCAAACTGTTGCGTTATATAAATCCTGTATAATAATAATAATAATAATAATAATTTGTAAAAGTATCAACCTCATGTGTATTGATCTGTACTATGGATTCCCGGCCAGAATTTGACCCTGTGTGATTTTTAAATAAGGCTATATAATTTTAGAATTAATTTTTATTTTTTTAAATAAACAGTAATTCGTTTTTTTTTTTTTGTTTTTTTTTTGGGTTGCTGACAAAATCCCATAAACCAAAATATGAGAATAGGGATGGTGGCACCGCTTTCCTAAATAGAGTGAACAAATACTAGAAACATTTGACAGAGCTTGAGATATTTTGGGAAGAAGAATGGGCAAAAATGTAACTCTCTAGATGTGCAAATCTGGTAGAGACATCCCCAAAAAGACTTGCAGCTTTAATTGCAGCAAAAGGTGGTTCTACAAAGTATTGACTCAGGGGGGCAGAATACAAATGTACCCCACACTTTTCACATATTTATTTGTAAAATATTTTGAAAACCATTTATTATTTTCCTTCCACTTCACAATTATTTGTGTTGGTCTAGCACATAAAATCAAAAAAAAAAAATTTTTTACGTTTTTGGTTGTAACATGACAAAATGTGAAAAACTTCAAGGGGTGTGAATACTTTTTCAAGGCACTGTAATTTGTTAAAAATTTGCCCAGATAATTCACAAAAAATCTGACATAGGAAAGGGAATTTCTGTTTATGCCAGGCAGTGGCGTCGCTAGGGGGTGGCTACTGGGGCTATAGCCCCGAATCTGGGGGCCATAGCCCCGAGTCTCTTACCTACGGTTGGCTCTGGGTTCCATCTGCTCAGCTGGGGGCCTAGGGAGGAACATGACTAGTTAATGTTATCAGGCACAAGCTATTATCTATATTCAGCAGTTCCGACAATGTAATCATTGTCCCAACGCCCACTTCTATACCGATCTGACGGGCAATGTAATTGTCAGGAACTGCAGTACAAGGATTACTCCTCCAGGACTATTTGATGATTTTCGGACTCAGGCGGAGTATACCTTATGCTACGAAGATTGGTGTAGAAGTAGATGTTGGAACCAGATAGGTAATGCTATTTTATATATATATATATATATATATATATATATAGCATAGTATGCCCAGTATGGTCATCTAGAGCCCAAGGGGAACATGTCAAACTCCCCCCCCCCGCCCCCAAGATGTATGAGCATTATGTCTTAGCAAAAATCCCCCCCCCCCCCACAAAAAAAAAAGCTGAGCACTAATCTGCATGATTACCCCCTAAGCAAACATTCCCCCTCCTCCCAGTACATATCCACCCCCTACTGAAATCCCCCCTCTCAGCACAAATCTTTGCACACCCCCCTGATCCTCCAAACTCCCCCAGCTTAAATCCCCCCCCCCAAAAAAATAATCACCCATTCTAGCACAAATCCTCTACCCCTAAAACTTCCCCTCAAAGTACATATCTTCTCCCAGACTTCAAAAATCCCCCTAAATCCCTTCTAGAACAATACCCATTACAGCCCCCCCAAATTCCCCCTTCCAACACAAATCTCCTCCCCCAACCTCACATGATATTACAGTGCCCATGGCAGCCGACCCTTCTGCCCACCCCTTGTGCCGGTTCTGACTGTAAGATGTATTGAAATTGTTTTGAAAGAGATGATTATGAGTAAATGTGATCGATCACCTATAAAAACGACTTATATAGTCCACGCAGAAAATTAAAATGTTTATTATACATTAGATGTGAACACAATCACTAAAATGAATCAAATTCTAAAGGTGTTTTCAATATTTTGAAATCAGCAGCTTCCATTAAAAGAATGCCTGGTGATCTTGCCATTGATTGTTCAGGCACTTCCTGTTATAGGGTGACAACGCTCTGTCTTCCTTTCCAAGTGTACTTCTTTGTTGTCACCCTGTTGTATGCACCCCTGGTGGAGTCTATAAGTGTCAGTACCAACACACATAGGGCACATGTGGTACACCTCTTATCAGGAAGTCGATCAAGTGATATGCAGCCAAGGGCATGTAGACAGAAAGTTGCTGAAAGAGGCAAGAGTAGATAAGCAGCACTGAGATGGAAAACAGGATACAAAAAATGGCAAAAAACTTAATTTTGGAAAGAATAAGTATGGTTATTGTTTATGATACTTAGAGATCTACATTCATGTTGAATTCTGGGATAAGCAAATATTGTCTAAATACAATATCCATGTTAATTCTTCCCTGAATCTTGGTGTGCTTTGTGTATTTTTTCCGGATCTGTGCAGTAATCCAGTGTGAGACTTTCCCTCTGTGCAGGAGCTTCCCATAATAAAGACCGCTCACTGCTGCTCTCTCCTTGTGCAGGGTGACTGGTCCTGTCTCCGCCCCTTCCTGTAGTTTCTACAGACAGCTTGTAATGGGTGGAGTCTGCTAGGTCCCTCCCACAGCACAGTGATGACGTCACTGTTGCTTTTGCAAGGTAATATCTGGGTCTTCAAAGGAATTTTGTGTGGCTCTGACCTAGATAACCCCCCCCCCCCCCCCCAACCGAGCCACATGGACTAAGACCTGGATAGCCTCCTACAAATGCTCCTAGGAAAATTTTCACTCAGGAAAATGCCTACAAACTACTTTCTTGATGGTACATGACCCCAGACAGCGTGTCTAAATGTACCCCATCGGTATCCTCCATGTGTTTATGCCACTGTAGAGAACGAGGCACCCTATTCCATATCTGATGGTCCCGCCCCAAGTAAATTTGGTTCTGGACATAGTGGTTATAACATGATCAGATCAGTCCTTACTTTCACTTTACCCTGCAACCCCTGGGAGGCGCTATTGCATGAGCCAATTCCCTCATTGTCTAGAAAGCAGAGAAAGCTGGTGGGGTTTGTGTTCCTAGCTGCCCAACTGTCAAAAGTGTCAGGTAAGTGTTAGATTGCCCACCATACTATCGCAGTTCCACTATAAGTCACTGATCGCCGCTGTTACTAGTATAAAAAAGAAATAACTAAAAATTCCAGTATATACAACGTATATATACCATCATTTTTAGACAATATATCAGTATATCGTATATATCAATATATCACTATATCGTATATTGATATCAGTATATCAATATACGCTTATTGGTATTTTTTTATTCATTTTTTTTTAATCAAAGACATGTAGCAGAATACATATTGGCCTAAATTGATGAAGAAATGCGATAAAAAAAAAAAAACAACTCAGTTTTTTTTGTTTATGTGGCAAAAAAGGAAAAATCCATGGTGATCAAATAGCACCAAAAGAAAGCTTGATTTGTGTGAAAAAAATTATATGAATTTATTTTGTGTACAGTGTTGCATGACCGCGCAATTTTCAGTTAACCCCCTGACGACCAGCGCACGACGATGTACTTTGGCACAATGGCATGGCTGGGCAAATGGGCGTACAGGTACGTCCCCTTTAAGAAGCAGCATTGTGGGCTGGTGCGCCCGCCACGTGGTCCGTGACACAGAGCAGAAGAATGGGGAGATGCCTATGTAAACGAGGCATTTCCCTGTTCTGCCTAGCAACATGACAGGGATTTACTGCCCCCCAGTGATTGGGAGCAGCGATCTCTGTCATGTTCCAGTAAGCCCATCCTCTCTACAGTTAGAATGCACTGAGGGAACACACTTAACCCCTTGAGCGCCCCCCTAGTGTTTAACCCCTTCCCTGTCAGTGTCATTTACACAGTAATCAGTGCATTTTTATAGCATTGATCGCTGTATAAATGCCAATGGTCCCAAAATAGTGTCAAAAGTGTCCGATATGTCCGCCATAATGTCGCAAGTCATGATAAAAATCACTGATCACCGCCATTACTAATAAAAAAAGACGAATAATAATAATGCCATAAAACTATCCCCTATTATTTAGATGCTATAACTTTTGCGCAGACCAATCAATATACGCTTATTGCGTTTTTTTTAACCAAAAATATGTAGAAGAATACATATCGGGCAAAACTGAGGAAAAAAAAAAGTTTTTTTTAAATATATTTGGGGGATATTTATTATAGGAAAAAGTAAAAAATATAGCTTTTTTTTCCAAAAAATTTTTATCGCAAAAATAAATAAAAAAATACAGAGGTGATCAAATACCACAGAAAGCTCTATTTGTGGGGGAAAAAAAGGACGTAAATTTTGTTTGGGTGCAACGTCGCATGACCACGCAATGGTCAGTTAAAGAGACACAGTGCCGAATCGCAAAAAGTGCTCTGGTCAGGAAGGGGGTAAATCCTTCCGGGGCTGAAGTGGTTACAGTAATGCAGTGCCGTATAGAAAAAAATAGCCTGGTCATGAATGAGGGTAAATCTTCCAGAGATCAAGTGGTTAAACTTAGCATACAGAAAGAGTTCTTTTCTGTAGGAACTGTGACAATGCGGAAACATCTTCCACAAGTAGCTGCTCCCAGCAGCTTAACCACTCCAGCCCCGGACGATTTTACCCCCTTCCTTACCAGAGCACTTTTTGCGATTCGGCACAGCGTTGCTTTAAATGACAGTTGTGCGGTCATGCGACGTTGTACCCAAATAAAAATTTACGTCATCTTTTCCCCACAAATAGAGCTTTCTTTTGGTGGTATTTGATCACCTCTGCAGTTTTTATTTTTTGCGCTATAAACAAAAGAAGAGCAACAATTTTGAAAAAAACACAATATTTTTTACTTTTTGCTATAATAAATATCCCATTTTTAAAAAAACAAAACACATTTTTCCCTCAGTTTAGGCCGATACGTATTCTAATACATATTTTTGGTAAAAAAAATCGCAATAAGCGTATATAGATTGGTTTGCGCAAAAGTTATAGCGTCTACAAAATAGGGGATATATTTATGGCATTTTTTTAATTATGTTTTTACTAGTAATGGTGACGATCTGCGATTTTTTTCATGACTGCGACATTGTGACGGACATATCGGACACTTTTGACACATTTTTGGGACCATTCACATTTACATAGCGATCGGTGCTATAAAATGCACTGATTAATGTGTAAATGTGACTGGCAGGGAAGGGGTTAACACCAGGGGGCGCTGCAGGGGTTAATATGTTCCCTATGGGAGTGATTCTAACTGTGGGGGGAGGGGACTCACAAGGGGAAGAGACCGATCGGTGTTCCTCTATACTAAGAACACACCATCGGTCTCCTCTCCACTGACAGGACGTGGATCTATTTGTTAACATACACAGATCCACGGTCCTGCTGTGTTCCCGGGCGCGGCCGCGACATCGCGGCCCCCGGGCAGGTGCACCGGGTCCCGAGCGTCGCCGCGGGCCCCCTAGGTGGCCGGGAATGGGAGGACATCATATGACACCCACCCAGGATGGAAGATCCCATCTGTGGGGGTCATATGACTATAGGTGGGTAGGGATGTGGTTAAATAAAATGGACTGGATTTGCCTTTTAATTGGACAGAATATGAAAAGGTGCCAAAAATGGTAAGAAGTAACATTATGATTCTGGGAGTTTTTTTTGGAATCGCCCTCGGGGATTATTGGAAAGATGTTTTTCCCTTACTGGAGAAAATTAGACCATAAGAGTGCTTTACCTGTCTCTAGACCTAACTGAAGGGGGTTATAGTACACTCACCAGCCACTTTATTAGGTACACCTGTTCAATTGCTCAGTAACACAAATTGCTAAGCAGCCAATCACATGGCAGCAATCTAAACGTTGTGAAGACGACTTGCTGAAGTTCAAACTGAGCATCAGAATGGGGGAGAAAGGGTATTTAAGTGACTTCTGAATGTGGCATGGTTGTTGGTGCCAGACAGGCTGGTCTGAGTATTTCAAAAACCGCTGATCTACTGGTTTACAGAAAATGGTCAGAAAAAATATCCAGTGAGTGGCAGTTGTGTGGAGGAAAATGCCTTGTTGATGTCAGAGGTCAGAGGGGAATGGACAGACTGGTTCAAGATGATAGAAAGGCAACAAAAACTCAAACAATCACTCGTTACAACCAAGGTATGCAGAATATCATCTCTGAACACACACAAGGCATCGAACCTTGAAGCTGATGAGCTACAGCAGCAGAAGACCACCCCGGGTGCCACTCCTATCAGCTAAGAACAGGAAACTGGGTCTACAATTCGCACAGGCTCACCAAAATTGGACAATAGAAGATTGGCTGGGCTGATGAGTCTTGATTTCAGCTGTGACATTCAGATGGTTGGGTCAGAATTTGGTGTAAACAACATGAAAGCATGGATCCATCCTGTCTTGTATCAACGGTTCAGGCTAGTGGCAGGCTAGTGGTGTAATGGTGTGGTGGAGATTTTCTTGGCACACTTTGGGCCCCTTAGTACCAATTGAGCATCGTTTGAACGCCGCCTCCTACCTGAGTATTGGAGTATTGTTGCTGACCATGTCCATCCCTTTATGACTACAGTGTCCCCATCATCTGATGGCTCCTTCCAGCAGGATAATGCCCCATGTCACAAAGCTCCAATCATCTCACCACTGGACAATGAGGTCACTGGACTCCAATGGTCTCCACACTCACCAGATCTCAATCCAATAGCGCTCCTTTTGGATTTGGTGGAAATCTGCAGCAACTGCGTGATCCCATCATGTCACTATGGAGCAAAATCTCTGAGGAAGGTTTCCAACACCTTGTTGAATCTTGGCCATGAAGAATGAAGGCAGTTCTGAAGGAAAAAGTGGTCCAAGTCGGTACTAGCAAGGTGTACATAATAAAGTGGCCGGTGAGTGTGTATAATACAATAACTGCAGGCACCCATAGTTAATTCAAAGGATTCGAAAAAACTCAAAGAGCCCAAATGCCCCTCCACCTTGGGATCTGTGATCTAGCACTAGGAATCTATGACGTGATTCCACCCGGTACAGTGCCAGGAACCAGAGCCGAGCTCCACACTGGGCACCTGCTGTTGTGTCCCGCCTCTCCTGGATGTATGGGAAGACTCTCCTACTCCCAGAGAAAACAGTAAGGTAGATTATTGAATAACAGCATTTAGTAAGCATTGGTCACGGCCTTTATTTAGACTGTTTCACACACTGGCATAAATATTCATATCCCACCATCTGTTTTCTCACTTTTCTATTAATTATGAGTGGGAAGATGTCTGCGTTCACACGACTGCTTTATCCCCCCTGTTGAATCTCTTTAAACAAGCGAGCTGAGTCTATCGTCAGCGGAGACCGGTCCATTGTTTCCTCCCGGGAAGAATCTCACACTTTTACAGGGAAGAGCTGCCACTAAGCAGCCTGTGAAGGCTTATACATGGCTCCGTAACTATGGAAGTTAAAGGAGACATCACTGGGGTTTTTTTTTTTTTTTTAAACACATTATTTGAAAGTGATAATAAATCATTTTATATCATTCTTATTATTTGACTAACATTTTATTGTACACATGAACCATTAATGCAGGGTGCTTCCATGCTCAATTGTGTGCAATGTGTTCTGGGCTTCCAATAAGAGAGCCCAGCACTAGATCTGTACTTGTTAACTCATTTGAGCTTTTGGTCAATTTAATTTATACACATTTTTTCAAAGTATAATAAATATTTATTTTATATCATTTTTTATGGTATAACATATTTTCTTTTTTCTTTTTCTTTTTTGTATGCATAATGTTTCTATTTGTTATAATGTTTTTTTGAATATAAAATAAATATTTATTTTATATCATTTTTATGATATAAAATGTTTTTCTTTTTTTTTGTATGTATAACATTTCTATTTGAGCACAAACCATTATTACAGGGTGCCTCCATGCTCAGGTGTGTGCAGTGCATTCTGGGTCCAATAAGAGAGCCCAGCACTAGATCTGTACTTGCTAACAACTCCTTTGAGTTTTTGGTCAATTTAATTTATACACGTTTTTTGAAAATACAATAAATATTTGATATCATTTTTATGATATAAAATGTTTTCTTTTTTTTTGTATGTATAACATTTCTATTTGTTATAACGTTTTTTGAACATACAATAAATATTTCTTTTATATCATTTTTATGATATAACATTTTTTTTTGTTGTTGTATGTATAACATTTATATTTGACGCACAAACCATTATTACAGGGTGCCTTCATGCTCAGGTGTGTGCAGTGCATTCTGGGTCCAATAAAACTACTTTGAGTTTTTGGTCAATTTAATTGATACATGTTTTCGTTTTTTAACCATTAATGCAGGGTGCTTTCATGCTCAGTTGTGTGCAATGTGTTCTTGGCTGTCCAATAAGAGAACCCAGCACTAGATCTGTACCTGCCAACAACTCGTTTGAGTTTTTGGTCAATTACCATTTTTTTTTAACGTTTTTTGAAAGTATAAGAAATATTTATTTTATATCATTTTTATGGTATAACATTTTTTTTTTTGTATGTCTAATGTTTCTATTTGTTATACCATTTTTTTGAACGTACAATAAATATTTATTTTATATCATTTTTATGATATAACATTTTTTCTTTTTTTTTGTATGTATAACATTTCTATTTGACGCACAAACCATTATTACAGGGTGCCTCCATGCTCAGGTGTGTGCGGTGCATTCTGGGTTGTCCAATAAGAGAGCACAGTACTAGATCTATTTCTTGCTGACAACTCCTTTGAGTTTTTGGTCAATTTAATTTATATGCGTTTTTTGAATGTACAATAAATATTTGCTATCATCTTTATGATATAATATGTTTTATTTTTTTTTGTATGTATAACATTTCTATTTGTTATAACGTTTTTTGAACGTACAATAAATATTTATTTTATATAATTTTTATGATATAACATTTTTTTTTTTTTTGTATGTATAACATTTCTATTTGACGCACAAACCATTATTACAGGGTGCCTCCATGCTCAGGTGTGTGCAGTGCATTCTGGGTCCAATAAGAGAGCCCAGCACTAGATCTGTAGTTGCTGACAACTCCTTTGAGTTTATGGTCAATTTAATTTATACATGTTTTTGTTTTTTAACGCGCAATAAATATTTATTTTATATCATTTTTATGATTTGTATAACATTTTTTATTTTACACATGAACCATTAATATAGGGTGCTTCCATGATCAATTGTGTGCAGTACATTCTGAGCCATCTAATAAGAGAGCCCAGCATTAGATCTGCACTTGCTGCAAGTTTTTGGTCAATTTATTTTAAACTATGGAAGGTAAAGGAGACATCACTGGGTTTTTTTTTTTAAGCACATTATTTGAAAGTGATAATAAATAATTTTATATCATTCTTATTATTTGCCTAACATTTTATTGTACACGTGAACCATTCATGCAGGGTGCTTCCATGCTCAATTGTGTGCAATGTGTTCTGGCCTGTCCAATAAGAGAGCCCAGCACTAGATCTGTACCTGCTGACAACTCCTTTGAGTTTTTGGTCAATTTAATTTATACACGTTTTTTGAACGTACAATAAATATTTATTTTGTATCATTTTTATGATTTGTATAATTTTTTTTATTTTACACATAAGCCAGTAATACAGGATGCTTTCATGCACAAGGGTGTGCAGTGCGTTCTGGGCTGTCCAATAAGGGAGCCCAGCACTAGTTCTGTGCTTGCTAACTACTCCTGTAAGTTTTTGGTCAATTTATTTCAAACACACTATTTGAAAGTGGTCATAAATAATTTTATATAATATTTATGATTTGTATAACATTTCTATTTGACGCACAGACCATTATTACAGGATGCCTCCATGCTCAGGCGTGTGCAGTGCATTCTGAGCCATCTAATAAGAGAGCCCAGAACTAGATCTGTACTTGCTGCAAGTTTTTGGTCAATTTAATTTAAACAAATTATTTGAAAGTGATAATAAATCATTTTATATCATTCTTATTATTTGCCTAACATTTTATTGTACACAGCTACCATTAATGCAGTGCTTCCATGCTCAATTGTGTGCAATGTGTTCTGGGCTGTCTAATAAGATCCCAGCACCAGTTCTGCACTTGCCGACAACTCCTTTGAGTTTTTGGTTTATACACATTTTTTGAACGTACAATAACTATATATTTTATATCATTTTTATTATTTGTCTAATTTTACACATGAACTATTACCACAGGGTGCTTCTGCGCTTAGTTGTGTGCAGTGTATTCTAGGCTAATAATAGAGCTCAGCACAAGTTCTGTACTTGCTGATTCCTCCTGCAAGTTTTTAGTCAATATAATTTAAACATGGTATTTGAAAGTGATAACAAATTATTTTATATCATTTTTATTATTTGTCAAATTTTTTTTATTTTACATATGAACTATTAATACAGGGTGCTTACATTCGCAGTTATGCAAAGTGTGTTCTAGGCTAATAAGAGAGCCCAGCACTAGTTCTGCACTTAATGACTGCTTCTGCAGAGAAAATATTAAAAACAATCCCCTCTCTACTAGGAGATGTAAAATTTTGGCCAATTCATGTAATGTTATGCGTTTATGTATGTATCCCCTGGATTCCGGCTATTCAGTCCATGATCACAGCACTGTAGAAAATACGATAAAAAGAGAGCAAGACTAATACTTATCACCTGTTTGCTGCAAGAGGGAGAACATAAACTATCTAAATATATTTTCCCAAAAACATTTGTATTCCTGAACAAATTTTAAATATATATATAAAAATAGTGTATGTCACTATATTACCATCAATTTTACACACATGCAGTTACACGCACATGGACTTTTATGGCATCCCAGTCTTAATCCGTAGGGTTCAGTATTGAGTTGGCCCACCCTTTGCAGCTATAACAGCTTCAATTCTTCTGGGAAGGTACACATAAGTGCCTATGCTGCAGGATCCACACAAGATGATGACAAACCACAGCTAATTCAAGTATAGTAGATTCAATAAATTCACTTAGAGCTCTTCATGGATAACCTGCACAAAAAATCTTTAGATGGAGCTGACTGTGAACAGTAAGAAGGAGGAGGAAGGAGGAGTCCGTGCTCTGACCTAGTCACTAGTTGTGTAAATTCCAGGTTGAGCTATTGAGCTCTGTAAACAACAGTTTTTTTTTAGGCATATATGAATAGACAGGTATCATGACTTACTTTCTCAGTGGCACGATAGGTTTTTATTGGATGGCATCTTTCCTCTAGCGTAGTGGGGGTGACAGACCCCACAATGAGGTTATTGCCATGACTAATTTTCTTTTTGATGAGCAAATACCCCACTTTTGTTAAGGCATAATAGCTGGTTTGATATGAGCGATGACTGAAGGCTTGCATTTTTCTTAATATTGCACTGCCATATATCATGCTATCACCTATAAATTGCCTCCTCTATGCAATTTAGACTGCTATATCTTTATTCTACAATAATGTTTGTGTCGACAGGTTTTAGTACCACGTATACAATATGTACCATTATTTAAGTGCCTAAAGTCAACTAACTTTGTTTTACGACTTTCTGTCTGTATTTTCTTGTTGGAAGATTTAATAAAAAAATAAAAAGAATAGATTCCCCCCCCCCCCCCCCCCACACACCTTGGAGAGCATATACCTCTGACGACCCATGGTCGATATCTGTTCTGAGAATGCATGTGTGTAGTTATTCCACTATATCTCTATTGTAATGAGTTCTGTTTGTGATTGACGAGTCCTGTACATAATTTTTTCCAATAAAGACCAACCTTGTTGTTAAAAAAATAAATAGAAATGATAGACAGGTAAACATGATAAAGGAGGCTAAAGCTCCACCTGCTGGCCAAAAATGAAAATGCAACATATTTAAATGGATTATTTCCTGACAGAAAATATTTTTTTTTTTGTAAATGGTACTTTTAGTGCCAACCTTATTAAATAAAGAAAATAGGTACAAATACACAACATACCCCCTTAAGGATTTATGATAGGTACCATGGGGAGTCTATTCTAAAGGGAAAACTAGCTCTATAGGGGGGGCTGCGATGGTAGGAATCATAAGAATGTATGATATTCAACAACGTTTGAAGCCACCTCTGAGCTCTAGAACCCATTATGGCCATCAGTCACAATCTATAGAAGGTTACATGCTGTACATGAAAAAAAGGAAGTCTACAAGAAAGTACAAAGCTTCAGCCACCACTGATTCTAAGATAGGAACTACGAAGACTCTTTATTTATACAGAAAATAGGAAAAGAGAATGTTTTGATGATTATAAGATGGGAACACAGCGTACACACAGTTGGTAATACCAACCATAAAATAAGATATTGCAAGTCTCTTACAGCAAAACAGAGACCGTGTTGGTAACATAGAGCTAAAAAAAGTATGTCAGTAGTCAATTTGTCTGTTTTAGATTCAACTGGTAGGTACCAGTGTTGCCAACCATCAGTATTTTTACTGGCAGCCAGTAAATGCTAGTGACAGGAAAAGGTTGCCAGTAAAAACCATGGCTGTGATGCATGCGCAGTTCCAGTCCGGAGCCGGCTACTACCATCCAGGTGCCTGCTATAGTGCATTTGGTTGGGGGAGGCCAATACAATATAATACCAAAAATAAGAAGAAAAAAAATTATATGCAGAATTTATATAAAAAAGTTAATTTCAAAAATTATATTCAAATTGCATGAAAACTTATTTAATCACCTCAGTATAGCTAATAATGAGTACTCACAAAAAAACTACTACCATAGAGAAGTGCTTCAGCCAGGATGAAGGAGAGAGAGAGAAGGAAGGAGGCACATGAGTCCAGCCAAATCACAGGAAGGCATAGCATCAAGGTCACCACGGCATCAAGAGGAACCCACCAAGGCCAATACTTATCTATTATATAATAACCATATGTGAAGTCTCAAAAGATCACTAATATGGAGCAGGGCCAGCCAATATGGGAGGTCTGGGATTGCAACATAGATAGGTCTGAGCGAAAATGTTTAAATGATACCAAAGGACATGGGTGTAAAGACTAAAAGAAGATACAGCAAACTCACTTTAAGGTGTGGTAAAAGGAGTGGCCCAACAAGGATTTCCAAAATAGGAGTAGTGTGGATTGCCAACAGTAAACTATAAAGCAGCATTCTTAAACTGGCGGCCCTCCAGCTGTTGCGAAACTACAAGTCCCATGAGGCATTGCAGGGTGACAGTTACAAGCATGACTCCCACAGGCAGAGGCAATATGGGACTTGTAGTTCTGTAACAGCTGGAGGGCCACCAGTTTGAGACCCCTGCTATAAAGGTTGTATATCCTCCTAGGGTGTCACTGAAATACAACAAAATGCAAGACAAAAACCACCATGATATAGGGAAATCCATTGGAAAATTGTATCCAAATAAAACCCTATAAGGGGCGCATCCCATCCCATCTCAATCGCTTTCCTTCCACTAAACCTTAAAGTGAGTTTGCTGTATCTTCTTTTATCCTTTATGCATGCCCCTGTCGTTTGGTATCATAATTTTCATTAAGACTTATTTATGTTGTGATCCCCCACCTCCCATATTGGATGGTCCTGCTCCATATTAGGGATCGTTTGAGACTATGTATATGGTTATTATTCAATAAATAAGTATTGGCCTTGGTGTGTTCCTCTCAAAGCCTTGATAACCCTGATGCTATGCCTTCCTGTGATTTGGCTGGACTCATGTGCCTCCCTCCTTCTCTCTCTCTCCTTCATCCTGGCTGAAGGTCCTTTCTATGGTAGTACCGGTAGTTTTTATGTGAGTACTTATTAGCTATACTGAGGTAATGAAATATATTTTCATGCAATTTGAATGTCATTTTTTAAATTAGATTTTTGTATACATTTTGCATATAAAAGAAAAAAAGTATTTTCTTTTTTATGTTTGTTATTATAATATACTGTATGTCGATATCACTCTAATTGTACTACATTTCCCAGCTTAAATAGAATCAATTGAGGAAGCCATTTGGTGAAACACATTGAGATCCTGATGACTTTTTCTTGATCCCTGCACCTGGCCCAGTACAGTGCCTTGAAAAAGTGTTCACATCCCTTGAAATTTTCTGCATTTTGTCATGTTACAACCAAAAACCTAAATGTATTTTATTGGGATTTTATGTGGTAGACCAACACAAAATGGCACATAATTGTGAAGTGGAAGGAAAATGCTAAATGGTTTTCCAAATTAAAAAAAAAAATATCCGAAAAGTGTGGAGTGCATTTGTATTCAGCCCCCTTTACTCTGATACCCCTAACTATCTAGTGGAACCAATTGCCTTCAAAAGTCACCTAATTAGTAAATAGAGTCCACCATGGGCGGACTGACCATTGGGCCACTCGGGCACTGCCCGAGGGCCCCATGCCACTAGGGGGCCCCATTAGGGTTGCCAGCCTCAGTAAAACCCGGGACAGTATGTAAAAATGTGTGTTTTTTTTTACATCTGTCTCTGAAATGTCCCTTACCGACATCCTTTTGATCTAAAAATCCAGAGATTATAGCTGCCCCACCTCTCCAGTACCTTCTCAGCCAATAGAAACATGTCTGTGTATACTGTGTGATTGTATACTGTGTGTGTGTGTTTGTGTATACTGTGTGGCCCCATAATCTGATTGCCTGGGGGCCCCATAATCTCCTATTGCCCGGGGGCCCCATGATTTGTCAGTCCGCCCCTGGAGTCCACCTGTGTGCAATTAAAGCAGGGTTAGGTTATAAAAAATATCCCAAGCTTTGAACATCTCACGGAGCACTGTTCAATCCTTTACCCAAAAATAAAAGGGTATTGCACAACTGCAAACCTACCAAGACATGGCCATCCACCTAAACTCACAGGCCTGAGCAAGAAGAGCATTAATCAGAGAAGCAGCCAAGAAGCCATAGTAACTGCAGAGATCCACAGCTCAGGTGGGGAAATCTGTCCACAGGAAAAAAAATTAGTTGTGCACCCGACAAATCTGGCCTTAATGGAAAAGTGGCAAGAAGAAAGTCATTGTTCAAAGAACGCTATAAGAAGTCCCGTTTGCAGTTTTTGCAAGAAGCCATGTGGGGGACGCAACAAACATCAAAGAAGGTGCTCTGGTCAGATGAGACCAAAATTTTACTTTTTGGCCTAAAAAGCAAAACGCTATGTGTGCACCCTGAACACACCAGCTCTGCAGTGAAACATGGCGTTGGCAGCATCATGTTGTGGGGACGCTTTTCTTCAGCAGGGACAGAGAATCTGGTCAGAGTTGATGGGAAGATGGATGGGGCCAAATACAGGACAATCTTAGAAGACAACCTGGTAGAGTCTGCAAAAGAATTGAGACTGGGGCGGAGGCAGGGCTGTCTTTAAGGCAGGGAAAAAGGGGCAGCTGCCCTGGGCCCTGTCATTGTTTTGGGGCCCAAAGCAGCTGTCTCATACTTGCCAACTATCCCAGTTTAAATTCCCTCATCCCTTGAAGTTTTAGTCCCTTGCTATGTCCTGATATCTCAGTGTGAAGTGCTGCTACTAATGCTGCCCAGCTCTGCCCTATTGTTGTGTACAGATGACTCACCTGCAGACCCTGTGTTTACATGTAAATACCTAGCATTCCTATGTAAATAGCAGCATTCATATGTAAATAGCTTCATCCTAAGGCATAGATATGTAAATAAAGGAGACATTCATATGGATTTCATGCCCCCTGCAGTGAGCAGTATTACTGTACAGTAATCTCTAGCAACCAACCAACAAGCAGAAATCATGTAGTGTAACATCTAGCAACTAATCAGCGATCCGTAATGTGTGCTGTAACCTCTAGCAACCAGTCAGTAAGGGGTAAACTCTCAGAGCAGGTGGAGAGCAAAATTGTATTGGGGGGGGCCCCAAGAAAACGTTTGCCCAGGGTCCAATCATTATTAAAGACGGCCCTGGGCGGAGGTTCACCTTCCAGCAGGATAATGACTCTAAACATACAGCCAGAGTTACAATGGAATGGTTTAGATCAAATCCTATTCATGTGTTAGGATGGCCCAGTCAAAGTACAGACCTAAATCCAATTGAGAATCTGTGGCAAGACTTGAAAATTGCTCCATCCAATCTGACAGGGCTTAAGCTATTTTGCAAAGGAGAATTGGCAAAAATGTCACTCTCTAGATGTGCAAAGCTGGTGAAGACATCCCCAAAAAGACTTGCAGCTATTATTGCAGTGAAAGGTGGTTCTATAAAGTATTGACTTAGGGGGGCTGAATACAAATGTACTCCACACTTTGCAGATATTTATTTGTAAACAAAAATTGAAAACCATTTATCATTTTCCTTCCACTTCACAATTATGTGCCACTTTGTGTTGATCTATCACATAAAATCTCAATAAAATACATTTACATTCTTGGTTGTAACATGACAAAATGTGAAAAATGTCAAGGGGTATGAATACTTTTTCAAGGCACTGTAAGAAGTCCTTGTAGTGACGAAACCGGTTGGGCTGAGGTGTTATTTCCTGTTGCGTTCAGATGAGAGCAAATGATTGCTAATGTGCCCATATCTCACGTGGTTTTTAATCCGCTGGCATTACTTTTAATAAAGTCCTTTTGTAAAGATTTTACACTTTTTTGGAGTGTTATGTCTTATTGGGGTTTGCCATTTGGTGCTTCCGCTTGGAACAAGAGGATTTGTGATTTCCCTTCTGGCTGCTTGGAGTGATCTCCCCCGTCTTCTGTATGATGATTACCAAACGGTGATGGAGCATCTGAGATACTAGAGCCTTCTTTGACCCCCGTAATAGGTGGTCAATGCTCTCTGGTAAGAGCACATCCTTAGATTGGTGGTGGTTTAATCACAAGGTGGAGGATTCTGTTGGTGATTCAACAGTCAATATACCTGTTCACTCATTTAATGTGACGTTGGTGACTCAGGGACTCAATGTTTTTGTTCAATAATACATTAATCATTTTTTTATTTTCTAGCGCAACACAGTTTTATATATACTGTATATGAAGATTCTCTATCAGTTATACAACACATGCAATTGGGCCACACGATATAGGTCAATATAAAAATTGCTCAACACTACCAGTTGGGAAATGCAGGATCGAGTGTCCAATACATTTGTGGACCACGTGACCCCTGATGACGTCAGACTTTGCTGACGAAACGCATTGGGTAGGTTAGCGCATGACACGCCATTTCTGCCTTTTTTTATCTGGAGAGCAGGTGTAACGCAAACGGCGTACCTGCTCGTTCATTCCTGTTTGGGATGATTTTAATATACCTAACTGTAAGTGATACTTTTTTTATGGCAATAAATATTTTACATATTACACTATGAGGAGTTTCTTCTCTCCTTTGGGTTTATGATTATATCCTTGTTTGGCAGAATTACAATATTTGGGATCACCATTGAGGACACATCTCTATTGTTATACCATGCTTTCTGATTACCTATAATGGTCCGGTGAGTAGGATGCCTGCTTGATTATCGGTGGAAGACGGCACATTTTTCACAGCAATCATATACAGTATCTTACAAAAGTGAGTACACCCCTCACATTTTTGTAAATATTTTATTATATCTTTTCATGTGACAACACTGAATAAATTACACTTTGCTACAATGTAGTGAGTGTACAGCTTGTATAACAGTGTACATTTGCTGTCCCCTCAAAATAACTCAACACACAGCCATTAATGTCTAAACTGCTGGCAACAAAAGTAAGTACACCCCTAAGTGAAAATGTCCAAATTGGGCCCAATTAGCCATTTTCCCTCCCCGGTGTCATGTGACTCATTAGTGTTACAAGGTTTCAGGTATAAATGGGGAGCAGGTGTGTTAAAATTGGTGTTATGGCTCTCACCCTCTCATACTGGTCACTGGAAGTTCAACATGGCACCTCAGGGCAAGAAACTCTCTGAGGATCTGAAAAAAAGAATTGTTGCTCTACATAAAGATTGCCTAGGCTATACGAAGATTGTCAAGACCCTGAAACTGAGCTGTAGTACGGTGGCCATAGACCATACAGCAGTTTAACAGAACAGGTTCCACTCAGAACAGGCTTCACCATGGTCGACCAAAGAAGATGAGTGCATGTACTCAGTGTCATATCCAAAGGTTGTCTTTGGGAAATAGATGTATGAGTGCTGCCAACATTGCTGCAGAGGTTGAAGGTGTGGGGGGGGGGGGGTCAGCCTGTCAGTGCTCAGACCGACCGCATCAAATTGGTCTGCATGGCAGTCATCCTAGAAGGAAGCCTCTTCTAAAGATGATGCACAAGAAAGCCTCTAAACAATCTGTTGAAATCAAGCAGTCTAAGGACATGGATTATTGGAACCATGTCCTGTGGTCTGATGAGACCAAGATAAACGTATTTGGTTCAGATGGTGTCAAGTGTGTGTGGCGGCAACCAGATGAGGAGTACAAAGACAAGTATGTCTTGCCTACAGTCAAACATGGTGGTGGGAGTGTCATGGTCTGGGGCTGCATGTGTGCTGTCGGCACTGGGGAGCTACAGTTCATTGAGGGAACCATAAATGCCCACATGTACTGTGACATACTAAAGCAGAGCATGATCCCCTCCCTTTGGAGACTGGGCAACAGGGCAGTATTCACATGATAACGACCCCAAGTACACCTTGCTAAAGAAGCTGAGGGTTAAGGCGATGGACTTGCCAAGCATGTCTCCAGACCTAAACCCTATTGAGCATCTGTGGGGCATCCTCAAATGGAAGGTGGAGGAACACAGGGTCTCTAACATCCACCAGTACCATGATGTCGTCATGGAGGTGTGGAAGAGGACTCCAGTGGCAACCTGTGAAGCTCTGGTGAACTCCATTCCCAAGAGGGTTAAGGCAGTGCTGGAAAATAATGGTGGCCACACAAAATATTGACACTTTGGGCCCAATTTGGACATTTTCACTTAAAGGTATACTCACTTTTGTTGCCAGCGATTTCGACATTAATGGCTGTGTTGAGTTATTTTGAGGGAACAGCAAATTTACACTGTTATACAAGCTGTACACTCGCTACTTTACATTGTAGCAAAGTGTAATTTCTTCAGTGTTGTCGCATGAAAAGATATAATAAAATGTTTACAAAAATGTGAAGGGTGTACTCACTTTTGTGAGATACTGTGCCGATTTTTTCACTTGAATTGAAGATTTGGTGGTGGTTTATGGACTTATTGTTTATTTCACTTATTAATAAGCCTTATGAGCCTGGTATAGAATTGTAGAATTACGTTTCTTTTTACATATTAGACCATTGGTCTCACTACGAGCTGCTCTAATTTATCATTATATTGTTGTTAATTATTCATCCAGGGTGCACAGCTATAGGTTTACCTATTATTTACACAATTTGTAGATATGCTTTTATGGTTTTATTATGATGTTTAAATAAAATTTGTATTTGCATATTTTCTGAGTATGTGTTTCTTCCTTTGGGATTATTTCTGACAACTCCTTATCTTTTTTCCTTTTTTGTTATATTTAAATTCAATCACTAGGGCTCCAATCACACCATGTGCGGTGCGTTTAGGGTAGACCAATTTCAATGGGCCGCCCTTTGTGCGAGAAACATGCAAAAGAAGTCCCTGCTCTTTTTAAAAATGGTGCTGTACCACAATGAACAGTAATTTATTCCTGTGTGTTTTGGCATGTGTGCAGGTTAACAAGATGAGGGGTGTCCTATTAAAAATGAATAGCACTGCCCCAAGATGGCTAAAGGGCTGCGTGTTTCTGTGCATGCAATTTGTGCATGTCCCCCAAATACACAAGTGTGAATATAGCCCAAAGCTCTAAGCACATTATGCAGGTAAGATTGTGCGCGAAAATCGCACCAAAAAAGTGCATGGCCCTTTTATTTTTAAAAGCATGCCACATCAAAATTGTACAGCGGAACCATGCATTTGGTGCATGATTTTGCATGTTAGCAAGGTGCAATGTGGCACCATTAAGAATTAATTGCACCATCATGGGTCTGCAAAAGGGATGCATGTTTTTCATACATTGCAGGAAAGCATGCGCTCTTGTACGAGTCCCTGCACTACATGAAAGTGAACCTAGCCAGAAACCTAATTTATTTTTACATTGTACTGTTATTTTTGAAAAGTTGTTTTCAATAAATCTGCCACTTTCAGACAATAAGTAGTGAATCTGCCATGAAGGCCTTTGTTCAGACACTTCCTGTTATGAGGAGTCAGATGTCTCCTGATTGCACACCTATGATGTCACCTAATCCTATGTGTCCCCTGATGAAGACTACAAGTGGCTGTGCTGACATACCTTGTGGTGATACATGGTGATCCTGCCATGAAGGCCTTCGTTCAGACACTTCCTGTTATGAGGGGTCAGATGTCTCCTGATTGCACACCAGTGTTGCCACCCAATCCTATGTGTCACCTGACATGATATGCATGCAGCTGTAGCGGCCTTAACCCTTGCAGGGCGGCCTTGACTTATTGGGCTTACCAGTTACCTCCTCTTGGCCTGCTCTTCCACATCTAGGGGTTCCCAGGGTTGATACCCAACGACTTGAAGGCTGACACGGATAAAGTTGTTTTTTAAAAGGTTTTAGTTTGCAGTAGTAACATCCAATAAGTATCTCATGGGAACAGAGGGCACGGGTGAAAAACTCAGGCACCTTGAACTGCAGGTCTAGCAGTCTCTAATTCCACCCAGAGTAGCCACTCGCAGCTGGGCACTTCAAGGCTGAACAGATCTCTAGCCAGAGATCATGGCAGTCAGCACGTTGACTCAAAACTTGAAACAATCCTATGAACGTGAACAAGTTGTAACTAGGGGTGAACAGGAACATTTTTCCTCAGTACCTGGAACATTCTCTGTCTCCTCAATGGTACTGGAAAAACGTGAATTCGTCAATGTCCTTCCCAACTCAGTAACCAGGCACTTCCCAGGATGCCACTTGCCAGCCTCCGAAGAGTCCTCCCCCGGTCACTTCCACGAGCTGTGGTGCCCCTCCAAGCCGAGAGCACACCCGGACACCTTGAATCCTCCCTCAGTTCCTGCCCCTCAGACCAGCCGGGTACCCCGGTCCTGGAACCAGAACAGACCACACGGGTCTCACGAACTCCTCTCCCTGAATACATGACCCACACACCTTAAGTACCCCTTCCCAGACTCCCCAGTGAGGCCCGGCACTCCCACTGATTGGTTCCGAGAAAGTTGATACTCAAAACGTCCAACCCGGCCTGGTTCTGGCCTGTCATGTGCACCTCACTGCTCACATGACCAGGCAGAACTTCCAACACAGCCCGGCCAGACTGATGTCAAGGCCAACCTACATAATTAACCCTCAGAACCCCTACTGTTCTGAAGCAAAAACAAAATTTAAATGCGTATGACATTTTGTCCAAAATGTCATCCGCTACAATGCTGAAGAAAGTGCATGCCTACCGGAAGTGGCTCAAAGAGGTTGAATTAGATCAGCAGCCCTCAGATATAAAAAAAAATAATTAAAAAAAAGGTGAAACACCTAGCTTTAGCAAAGTAAATGTCAATCATTTTTGTCCCGTTTTTAATAAGGTATAATTTTTTGCAAATGTAGATTTTATAAATGTTCTAAACTAAATTCAGATTCCATTAGGTTTCTCACCTTACTCTACTGAAATATTGGTTCTTGGTTTCTGTAAACCATTGTTGTTTGTTTTGTTTTTGTGTAAAGCCTTTAATATTCTTCAGCTTATTGCTTATTATATCAATCTAATTAATGTAACTGGATTAAAATTGAACTACAATAGTTTCTTTAATCAAATAATTGCATTTTGTTTAGTATAATGGTATAATTGAATGATACCATATATAATATTATTTAAAAAAATTAATGGGCACAATCTTGCGCTGCACTATCATAGGAAAACTTTCAGTTATGGCTAAAGATTGAAATAATTTAAATCAGTCATCCCAGCACTTCGACACTAAAGGGAATCGTAGCCAATTTTTCTTTTTTTGCTTTTGATAAAGTAGGCAAGCATTGACACCCCTATTAGGTTATTTTTTTCTGTTTGTCTGATTGGGAAGATTTCCCTTCACTTCCTGTCCTGAAGATGCAACAGGAAATGAGAGGAAATCTCCCCAAACTGAGGGTAATGTCCACCTTAGACAGTTGTCACTGGAACATTTGTCCCAATTGGATGATTTACCTTCTAGCTCTGACAACTACTGTACAATGTTGTGATCACCCTAATTTTCTATCGATGTGACAGTGGTCACCAGGCCTAATCAATCACTTCAATACCAGGCACTTATCCACTTGCTTACTGGGCACTTAAACCCCCCTCAGTCCCAGACCAATTTTCAGCTTTCAGCGCTGATGCACTTTGAATGACAATTGCGCGGGCATACAACACTGTACCCAAATGAAATTTTTATCATTTTTTTTCCACAAATAGAGCTTTCTTTTGGTGGTATTTAATCACAGCTGGGAGTTTTATTTTTTGCTAAACAAACAAAAAAATTCATGTTTAATAGTTTGTTATAAAATTTTGCAAACAGGTAATTTTTCTCCTTCATTGAAGTGCGCTGATGAGGCGGCACTGATAGGCTGCACTGGTGGGCACTGATAGGCTGCACTGGTGGGCACTGATAGGCTGCATTGGTGGGCACTGATAGGCTGCGCTGGTGGGCACTGATAGGCATAGTTAAGGCGGCACTAATAGGCACAGATAAGGCGGCACCGATGGGCACAGATAAGGCGGCACTGATGGGCAAAGACAGGCACAGATAAGATGGCACGGATGGGTGGCACGGATGGGTGGCACTAAGGGGCACTGATAGGTACCACTGATAGATGGGACTGATGGGCACTGATAGGTGGCACTAATAGGTGGCTCTGATAGGTGGCACTGCTGGTCACTGATGGGCGGCACTGCTGGGCACTGATGGGCACTGATGGGCGGCACTGCTGGGCACGGATATGTGGCACTGGGGTGCAGCACCTTTGTTGAGGCAGACTGTGGGCACTGCTGGGTGGCACTGTGGGCACTTCTGGGTGGCACTGCTGGGTGGCACTGTGGGCACTGCTGGGTGGCACTGTGGGCACTGCTGGGTGGCACTGACAGGGGGACACATTTTTTATTCAGGCAGGCAAAGCAGGGGGCAGGTGGGCACTGGCAGGGGGCAGGTGGGCACTGGATGGGCTGGCCGTGATCGGGACTGATGTCCCGATCACGGCCGCCGGTGATCGACTTTTTTTTTTCTCCTCGCGCTGTCAGCGCGAGGAGGAATAATAGCCGATTAACGGCTCCATTATATCACATGATCAGCTGTCATTGGCTGACAGCTGATCACGTGATAAGGGGTCGGGATCGACCCCTTGCACGGATCGGTGATCAGGCGAGTCACGTATGCTCGCCGATCACAGAGCGCGTCGCGCGCGCCCCTCAGGGGGCGTGCAGGCCGCTCATGCACGGGACTACGTCAATAGACGTAGTCCCGGAAAAGGAGATCCGCGCTGTAGCCATCATTCGGCTATAGCGCGGGTCTCAAGTGGTTATACACCTTCCCACCCAAGCCAATTTTCAGCTTTCAGCGCTGTAGCAATTTGAATGACAATTACGCAGTCATATAACACTGTACCCAAACAAATTTTTCATCATTTTGTTCCTTCAAATAGACCTTTCTGTTGGTGGTATTTGATCACCTCTGCGATTTTTATTTACAAATAAAAAAGGACAAAAAGTTGTGAAAAAAACAAGTTTTTCTTTGTTTCTGTTAAATTTTTTTGTAAATAAGTATGTTTTCTTCTTCAATGATGGGCACTGATATGGCTGCACTGAAGGGCACTGATGGGCACTGATGAGGTGGCACCAATGAGGTGGTACTGGTGAGGTGGCACTGACAGGCACTGATGATGGGCACTGATAGGTGGCACTGATGGGCACTGATAGGTGGCACTGGTATGTGGCACTGATGGGCACTCATAGGGGGCACTGATGGGCACTCATATGCGGAACTGATGGGAACTTATCGGTGGTACTGATGGTCACCGATAGGTGGGCACTGATGGGCCCGTATGGGCACTGATGATGGCACTGCTGGACACTGATAGTGGCACTGCTGGACACTGATGGGTGCACTGATAACACTGATGGGTGGCATTGCTGATTTAATTTTTTTCATCATGGTGCCAGTCAGTGCCCATTTGTGGGCACTGATTGGCACAGATTGGGAATTCATTTGTACATGTGGATGGCCATGGGGTACATATCTGGCCATCCACATGTTGCCCACTTCCCTTGTGGTCCTGGGGGAATCCCTGGTGGTCTAGTGTGGGCATCCGAGGGGGGTCTGTCAGGAGAGCCGCCGATCGGCTCTACTCTGCTCGCGTCTGTCAGATGCGGGTGAGGAAAATCCAATCAACGGCTTTTCCTGTTTACATCGTGATCAGCCATGATTGGACACGGCTGATCACGTGGTAAAGAGCCTCTGCCGGAGGCTCTTTACCGAGATCGGTGGAGCGGTGTGTCAGACTGACACACCGCTCCATCTTTCGCCACGATGTGTGCCGCCACGGGTACGCCGTGGCATGTTATCCTGAAGGACATCATATGCCTCCCAGTCAGGATAACAGAACCACTTCCCGGACATCAATCTGCTATTGACTGGGCAGGAAGTGGTTAAAGAATGAATTTCCTTCGCAGGGACACAGACCGCAATAAAAAAACTTGACAAAGAGTCTAACCTTTCCCCTCTCTGTCCACAAGTAAAAAAAGAAAAAAGATTTCCTACATACACTGTACCTCGGTAGCACCCTCTTCCATTTCAGGCCATTTTTCAGTTTTCAGTGCTATGATAAATTGAGTGACAATTACTCTGCAACAGTGTACCCAAATCTATTTTATATCTTTTTTTTTGGTGGTAGTTAAAGTGGTAGTAAACTCAAAACCAAAAAAGTATTATATTGCAGTTTATCAATAATTAGATGTGGTGCCTATATTCGTTTTTTTTTTCTTGGGCCTTTTGCCCCTCTGTTTTCACCTGGTGATCTGGCCAGAAACAAAGGCAATTTAGTTATGACTCACTGGGGACACTGGGGGTTATTTACGAAAGGCAAATCCACTTTGCACTGCAAGTGCACTTGAAAGTGCAGTCGCTCTAAATCTGAAATGAGGGAATAGACTCCCTCAAGAACAAAATGTAACTAAAAAATATTTTATCAAGTAATAAAAAAATTGGTCTTAGGCCACTTTCACACTTATGCGACTTGTGACTTGGGCCTGCAAAGTTGCATTACATGTCGTACCCCATGATTCCAAAGTAGTCCCTGCACTACTTTGGTCCTAATTACTTTGGTCCGACTTTGATGGGACTTGAGGTCCATCGACCTCAAGTTTACACAGGCATTGCTTCAAGTCACGTGACTTTCAGGTCGTACAAGTGTGAAAGAGGCCTCAATGTCTTCTTTTTTGGGGGGGGGGGGGGCGCTTCAGAATTCTCTTCTTATAGGCTTCTGAGATGTAAATCTGGCCCGGCCTGTGAAAGGATTTTGCTTTGACTGTTCACCAGAGGAAGATTACAATTTTCAAGTTTGCTACAGGCTCATAGTTCTGCAGAAGATAAGTGTCCTCCCATTTGTACATAGTTCCTGGAATATCCCACTCAATTTCCTAACCCCATCCAAGTTACCCAAAAATAAAAACACCAAAAAAAGAACCCTTGGACTGTTTATTGAGTGGAAGAGTGATGGTGACCATGTTCCTTTTGGGAAAAGGAACCCTGGACATCTTTCTAGCGGCTGCTGTGGGGGTAGCGCTACACCAAAAAAAATAAAAATAAATGGCCATGGTGACAGTGCAGCACAGAAAAAATTATATCACAGTTCGCATTTAGCGAGCAGCACTGCTGCCAGATATGACCTATTCGTGTAGATAGGATTACGCTGCAACTGCCCCACATTTAACCACTTTACGTCCGGCGCACGCCGATGTACGTCCATTTTTTGAAGGGGGATATCTCGGTAACGGCAGCAGCTGCTGCCACAACCGAGATATCCATCTCTTCCAGTGCCGGTCGTGTGTACGATAATGGTGGTCTCTGCGTCAGGTTCGCCGTGAGATCACCGTTATCGACAGCGGGAGAGGTGCCACCCCCCCTCCCGCCACTCTCCCGTGCCCTCCACTGCTTACCGGAGCCATCGGTAGTGGCGGAGGCGATCGGGTCCTTTCATGTCCTGGGTATAGAGACGCATGAGGCTAAGATGGCCCCCACCTGTCTCTATACCATAGCAGGGCGGATGCGACGTCAAAATGTCTCTTCCGCCCATACCTCTTAAAGGCACATTTTTTCAATGTCATTTTTTCAAATTACAATTTTTTTTTTTTTTGTTGCTTTTTGACTTTTTGACCCCAGATCTCATAATTCAGAGGACCTGTCATGCATTTTTCTATTACAAGGGATGTTTACATTCATTGTAATAGGAATAAAAGTGATCCATTTTTTTTTTAACAGTGTAAAAAGAAATAAAATCAAGTAAAATAAATAAGAAAAAAACGTTTTTTTAAAAACACCCCGTCCTGACGAGCTCACGCGCAGAAGCAAACGCATACGTGAGTAGCGCCCGCATATGAAAACGGTAGTCAAACCACACATGTGAGGTATTGCCGCGATCGGTAGAGTGAGAGCAATCATTCTAGCCCTAGCCCTACCTCCTCTGTAACGCAAAACATGCAACCTGTAGAATTTTTTAAATGCCGCTTATGGAGATTTTTGAGGGTAAAAATTTGATGCCATTCAACAAGCGGGAGCAATTTTGAAGCGTGACATGTTGGGTATCAATTTACTCGACGTAACATTATCTTTCACAGTATAAAAAAGAAATTGGACTAATTTTAGTATAGTCTTATTTTTTATTGAAAAAAGTGAATTTTTAAAAAAAAAAGACCGCTGCGCAAATACAGTGTGAAAAAAAGCAATGACCGCAATTTTATTCTCTAGGGTGGTAGAAAAAAAAAAAACAATATATAATGTTTGGGGGTTCTAAATAATTTAGTAGTAAAAAAAAAAAAAACTGTTTTAAACATGTAAGCACCGAGTCTGAAAAAGAGCCACGGTCCTTAAGTGGTTAATGTATGTAATTGTGGCACAGTGCGCCACCTTTCAAGGGTTTAAACAGGCGGTTAGGGGACTGCATATCACCTCCTAGCTGCTTGTCAAATGCACACCTCCCAACATTTTGAGATGGGAATGAGGAACACCTTCTAGCAAACGTATGTAGGACACACCCCTACCACGCCCCTTAAAGGGGACATAACCCCAAAAAAAAAGTTAATTAAATCCACAAGTGCTTTTTTTTTACCACTAATATTTCTTTATATTTGGCTTTTAAAAATTGACAAATGCAGCAATTTAGAAATTAGATGAAAGGTTTAGCACTGGGAAACACTTTTTGAAAGATAACAAGTACATTTTTTTATACACCTATATAGATCAGACCAAAATGAGGGACAAAAGAGGAGAAGAGAGGGACAGAGGGACATTGGCCATATCAGGGACAGTCCCTCAAAATCAGGGGAGCTATGCAAATGCATGTAGCAGTTGGAGTCTGCTGGGGCCCTCCTATAGCTGGGCTATTGTTACATAGTTGGTAAGGTTGAATAAAGACACCAGTCCATCTATTCCAACCTAAGTGTCCATGTGCCTGTTTATTCACTACCATTTTCAATATTCCTGTACATTGCGTTCAGTAAGAAATACATTTATATGTTTCTTAAATTTATCAACTGGCACCACCAACTGTGGAAGGGTGTTCAATTAACAATTAAGAACCCCCCCCCAAAAAATAAAAAAAACAATTAAGAACTCCTTATGTAATTTAAGATAGAACCCCTTCTTTTCCAACATCATTCTGTCTTTTTTTAGAGACCTAAAATAAAATTGTTTTCACGACCACCCTATATCAGCAGTTTTACTGCTACAGGGCGGCCGCTTTGTGCAGAATCACGTATATATATATATATATATATATACATATATATATATATATATATATATATATATGTGATCACGTTCTTCTGGGTATCGGGTGCAAATGTGCGCCGCCGGCGGCCCACTCTCACTGGGATTATGCACAGCCAGACCAGATTAGCAGGTATTGTGAACTCAATGTCCTCCGTCACCCGCTGTTCGTTACAGTGGCACAACAGCAGTCTGCCCATGTAAACAAGAGAGCTGTTGGGTCAGTAGTGAAGGCATGGATCCTGTGTTCCTGCAAAGCAAGGACAAGGATCCATGACTACCCTTATTAAAAGCACCTCACACACAGTACACAAACACTGGCTAGGCACACAGTGTCCCTTATGTTAACCTCTTACTAGGCAGTGTCATTAGTACAGTGACAGGGCATATTTTTAAGTACTGATTACTGTATTAGTGTCACTGTGTAGTGTGTCATAGTGTTCCCATAAAAGTGTCAAAAATTGCAGTTAGGTGTCCAATTTGTCCACTGCAATATCGTAGTCCTGCTATAAGATTGCCACCATTACTAGTAAAAATTAAATAAATAAATAAAAAATCCATAAATACAGTATACCCCATAGTTTGTAGAAACTATAACTTATATATGCTTGCTGTGATTTCTTTTTACAAAAAATATGTAGCAGAATACATATTGGCCTAAATTGATGAAGAAATTCGATTTTTTTTATTGGATAGGTTTTCAATTTTTGTTTATAGTGCAAAAAATAAAAAAAGCACAGGTGATCAAATACCACCAAAAGAAAGATCTATTTGTGGGAAAAAAAGGACATCAATTTTATTTGGGTGCAGTGTTGCATGATTGTGCAATTGTCAGTTAGAAAAATGCAGTGCCGTATCGCAAAAAATGGTCTGGTCATAAATCTTCTGGAGCTGAAGTGGTTAAAAAGTTTCTTCCCTATGCTAAAGTCACCAATTAAGAAATTTTATATCTCTATCTTTTCCCTGCTTAAAGCGGAGCTCCAGCCTAAAGTGGAACTTCCGCTCATCGGAACCCTCCCCCCCTCCGGTGCCACAGTTGGCACCTTTCAGGGGGGAGGGGGGGTGCAGATGCCTACCTGTACAATACAGGTATCTTCACCCACTTCCGGGCATAGATAGCCACAGATTCTGCGGTTATTACGCCACTTCCTGCTGGGCCCCCTCTGTCTGCTGGGAAACACCGCAAGGCTACACTTCCTGATTCCCATACCGAAGATGGCGGTGGCAGCACCCGAGAGCCAGTCGAGAGATCAGCTTCAGGTGCCGACATCGTGGGCGCCATGGACAGGTAAGTGTCCATATTTTAGAAGCCAGCAGCTGCAGTATTTGTAGTTGCTGACTTAAAAAAAAACAAAAAAAAACGCCGGAACTTCCGCATTAAGATTTACTCCTCCAGGGAGAATATGTTTAATGTTTTTCGTAGTCGTTCCTGATAACTGAGTTCCTTCAATCCCCTTATTAGCTTTGTTGCTCTTCTCTGGACTCTCTCCAATTCTAGCACATCCATCCTCAGGACTGGTGACCAGAACTGGATGGCAACCTCAAGATGTGGCCGAACCAGAGTTTTGTTACAGTGGCAGATTGACGTCTTACGAATTCCCTTCACTGGAACTAAGGGGCCAAGCCCAACCCCTGAAAAACAATCCCACACCATAATCCCCCCTCCACCAAATTATTTGGACCAGCACACAAAGCAAGGTCCATAAAGAAATAGATGAGTGAGTTTGAGGAACTTGACTGGCCTGCCCAGAGTCCTGACCTCAACCCGATAGAAGATCTTTGGGATGAATTATGCCACGTACACACGAGCGGACTTTTCAACATCCAAAGTCCGACGGAATGATTCCGTCAGACTATTCGATCGTGTGTGGGCTGCAACGGACTTTTGATTCGCAAAAGTCTGACGGACTTTAGAAAATGGAACATGCTTCAAATTTTTCCGACGGAACTCCGCCGGACCCGGTCCCTCCGAAAAATTCGCTCGTGTGTATGCTATTCCGACGGACTAAAACCGACGCTAGGGCAGCTATTGGCTACTGGCTATGAACTTCCTTATTCGAGTCCAGTCGTACGTCATCACGTTCCAATCCGTCGGAGTTTGGTGTAATTGTGTGTGGCCAAGTCCGCTCAGTCGAAAAGTCCGTCAGAACTCTGTCGGAACTCCGGCAGAACTCCGGCAGAACTCCTTCGGATGTCTGTCGGACATAAGTCCTCTCGTGTGTACGGGGCTTTAGAGTGGAGAATGTGAACCAGACCTTCACATTCAATATCAGTGCCTGCCCTCATTCCCATAGACACACTCCTAAACCTTGTTTACAGCCTTCCCAGAAGAGTTGAATCTGTTATAGCTGCACAAGGTGGGCCAACTCAATATTGAACCCTACAGACTAAGGCTGGGATGCCATTAAAGTTCATGTGCGTGCAACGGCAGGTCCCAATACTTTTGACAATATAGTGTATATACAACTAGGGTGGGGCTTAGCGGCACAGTAAGCAAGAGCTAAACTCCTACACCCCCCCCCCCCCAAATACACATAATCCTTCATAATTTAAAAAAAGCCAATGCCTACTTTCCCTAAGCGCCTGCCTTGTAGTGTGTTGTTTACTATACCCAACAGGTGCACTTTAAATCTATCTAGTATGAATGCCAATGCAATCCCACATTTATGATAATATTATTGAGGACTAGTGTGCAGCTGTTTGCAGCGCTTGCAAGTGGTGCCAGTCCTTAGAGATTGCGAAATGGCAGGAACTGCCTCTAACTATTGTAATCTACAAGATTATACCATTAATCATATTTGTCAGTGGAAGTACCTCAGTTCATAATATAAGTGTTCCATCTCCCAGGGCACAGCACATGCAAAAAAGACTCTAATTGAAAACAATGAAGTGACAAAATCAAAATGCTCTCAAGTACTCCGAGTTCCGACTTCTGAGTGCAATGAATAAGCCATCTATTTTTTTTTTCCTTTCCTTTCATTTTTTATTTTTAAATTTTTTTACAAATGCATCCGCTTCCTTACTCAGCGTCTAGAAGGAGGCTTTAAGGAACTTAATATATTATTATTGTATTATTAAATTAATTCAGATTCCCTTATTTTATTGTAACACAATAAATTCTATCTAATAAAAGGACAACTCTAATGAAATGGCACATATAAGCACAGGTGTTCTAATTAATTCATTTTCACAGCTGAAATTATTTTAAAAGACTTATTATTCTATAAAAGGCACCTGCCTGCTGCGTATAGTGATGATGGCCATTACAGGGGGCTGGGCCAAGGTTATTCGGAGCTTACACAGGATTCGGTCTCCTCGCCCACAGCCGAGAAGTAAGGGAAAGGTGAGTATATTGAATTTTGCTGGGGAGGGAGGATTTCAACCCAACCAGTTTATTTGCTCTGCAAGCCATTTAGTTTGTGAAAATCAAGCATAGTAAACAACTGACTTTTTTTTCATAAAATACTGTTAACACTTTTTTTTTTTGTTAGCATCTCATTGCCGGGGGTTTCAGACTCTGTCAGACTTTCCTTCCTATATGCACTTACTCCAGCATCAGCTGCACGTCATTTCTCTGGATTAGTGGTAAGCAAACTGGCCTGCGTTTAGTTTGCTGGACGTTCCCTAAACTCAGCCTAAAATCCACAAAGATCCAAAAGTCTATGGGGCTGAATCAAATTATTTTATTTCTAGCCCTTTTCAAGGCCAATTTGCAAGCTGTTGGGAAATAAGGATATGGGTAGCTAAACACTGCCACTGGGGACATATACCAGTTAAAAAAAAAAAATAATAATCATGGGGCCTCCCAAAATCCATAGCGGACCCTTATCCAAGCATGCATTTTGACTGCCCAGAAAAATAAAGGGCAACAAGCATGCACTATCTTCCCAAACCATGTCAAGGCATATGCCCTCAGCATGGGTCTTGTCCTCAGGCTAAGCACCTGGTTCGCATGTTGATGGGTACAAGGACCTCTTCAAAATAACCCCGGAACCCACCAGAAGGCAGGAAGAAACAATCAAACCTGCAACCAGTGGAACCCAGAATAGCCCAAAGCAATCACAAACTGCTCCACAAATTACAGTGCAAAAAAAAAAAAATACATTTACCTAACTTCCCTAGCACCCTATTTGAGAAGACCCTGTCCTCATGGGCTGACCCAAAAAGAAAACAGAAAGAAAAATGAAATATCTCTCAACTCTCAACGCATATTCAAATGTTCTGTGGGGGGAGGGGCACTTATCAGAATATGTAACCCACCCACATAGTATCCATTATTAGTCATTCACCAAAAAAAATTAAGAACAAAAATGAGTAGTAAATAAACCGTGCACTCCTTCAACAAAGTATTTTTTTAAACTAAAAATGTCCCCACGATGTACGTAAATTCAACATAAATCACATCATTCAGCAATGTAGATCTACATCAGTACATCAGTCAAAATGAATGATGCCCCACTGAACTGGTGACATGAACATGATGAGCGCTGCCAAAAAGATCCTCTTCCGATACTCCATTGCAAATGACAGCTCGCTGGTCGGCCGCCGAAGGTCAACAAACCGGCCAGGAATCCCATGTGAAGTCCTTGACCAATCATGATCAAGATCACATTTTGTCAATGATGTCAGCCAGCACTCCAGCCAATTTGTCGTCAGTCAGCAGCCAGTCACACAGCTGTCAATTGCGATGGAGTGTTGGCGAGAGGGGATTGCCATTTTGTTTGACATCATTATACTTCTTTTTAAATAAAGGACTTTATCTTTGAGGTATGTTTGTTTATTTACTATGGATCTTTTTTTTTAATGAATGAGCAACCAGAGGTACTATATAACCCTTACTCTTTCATGTGGGAGGGGATGGATAGCTTGGGGCCCCCTTATTGTAAAGGGAGATTCTGATTATTAGACCTCCCACATAGATCCCTACATCCATTGTGCCAGTGATGTTGGAAAAAAGCTCTTGTCCTCATCAACCTTGGGACAAGGTGTTTTGCCAGGTGGGAACCCCCGTGGCAAGGTACATTCTCCATGACGAGAACTTGTGGCCTTGTATTGTTCACTCCTTCTTTTTCTGGCTACCCAGTCTGCATGCCATGATATGAGTCTGGTATGGGTTTTGAAATAAAAAAAAACAAATAAAGTTCATACCAGACCCTTATCCTTGATGTGGGTAAGGGTCTGGTATAAATGGAATAACCTTCAATTGTTACTTCTAAAACATTACCCCCTTACATACCATATCTAACCTTAACACTGAAGCTAAAAATCCTGATCTTAAGATAACCTACTAACCAACAATAAAAAGCTAATGTAGCAGAATACTTAACTTATCCTGTACTGGGAGGAGATGTACCAAATACTCACGGTTCTACCCCAAAAAGTAATTGGCGTGAGAATACGGCGGGCACAACTAATGTTTGAATCTGCAGAAGTACTTTGCCTGGACTGTAGGAGGACCTGCTGGAATCGGAGGTGAGGAGAAGAGAGGAGGGAATAAAAGGGGAAAGGACAAAAAAGGTGGGGGGAGGAAGAGAAAAGAAAAAAACAAGTAGCGACAGGAAAAGAAAAAAAGAAAAAGGAGACAAAGGAAGGGAAAAGAAATGGGAGAAAAGCTGAGATAGGAAGGGAGAGTGTTAGGGCTGAGCTCATCCCTTCCTTCTCTGAGCTGGCTGCTCAGCTGTCAGCTAATTGCCAGCTCCTATCTCTACACAGTTACTCAGCTGTTGATGATTTCCTGCTTGTCAGTCCTGCCTACTTAAGCAGTCCAGTCCAGAGGATCTCTGCCTTCGCCTTGGTCAACATCACAGAGACATTCTCCTGCGTTCCTGTTTAAAGATTTGCTTTGCTGACATCCCTTCTGGCTCCAGATCATGCTTGCTGTTCCACTACATTGATCCCTGACTTCTGGCTTGGCTTCTTTTTACTTTTATTATTAAACAAGTGTGATTTAACTGTACTTTTGTCTTGGTCAGATTTCATGGTTTCTGACAGAAAAGAAGGGAAAATAAAATAAAAGGAATATAAATGAAGGGGTGGGGAAATGAGAGATGAGACGAAGAGGAAAGATGAGGGAAGGGAAGAGAATGACAGGGAAGAAAAGCAAAGGAAGTTAAAAATAAAAAATGGGAAGGGAAGTTAAAAATAAAAAAAGAGAAGGGAATTAAAAATTTAGAAAGTAAGGGAAAAGCAAGAGAAGTGAAGTGAAAGAAAGAGAAAGAAGAAAAGAAATAAAAGGGCCTGCTAAACATCCACATGACTTCTATTCTTAGGTCAGCCTAAAAAAACTTCTCTTAACTGATATTCCCGTACATAGCAAAGTGATATTTAAAGTCAATTTTCCCAAATGTAACATGATTAGGCAATGCTCGGAAAAATATCTCATAATCTGATTTAAAGAGTCAAGAAGAACTTAAATTAATTTTTTACTTACAAATCTCTGCTTTAGAGAGCCTAATGCAAATAAAAAGATGGTATTTGTCTCTTGTGCCTTTTTCTTTACTTTTTCAATTATGCTACCTAGTGTTTTACAATATAAAATGCATGACTTTTTCAGAGTTGTCTAAATTAATGCTCACATTTCACTTCTACGCTGGAGAAAATGACAGACAATTTATCAGGTAATGTCGTATTGCAATTTATATTCTGATGTGTTTTTTCCTTTGTTTTATTTTATATTTAATGAATATTGGTATTTAATACCGATAGAGAACACACAAAACCTTGTTATCTTTGTATAATTAATTAAAACTTTATAAAAAATGAGTTCTCTCACTATTTGATTTTGCTGAAATAAATACTAGAGTGTTAAAGGAAAACACATAATTTCTTGTTGTATTAAGCCAATCAAGGTTATATACTAATGGCATTAAAAAAGTACTTGTAGGGAAATTAATAGCATCTCTAGGAGCCTGCCCCACACATTTGATCCCCTTTACAATGCCACTGAACCTACAAAACTTGGGGTATACAGTAAGTACCAACTAGCTTTCTGATCACTGCCTCCGGCTTTACCTTTCTGTAGGTTAGTGGGATTGCCTAACACATAAACCAATAGCAAGGTGCATGATGCTGGAGAGCGTGAGGCTGGAGAAAACAACTAGCAGCTGGCCAACACTTGAACGTTTGCTTTGTGGGTGCAGTTACATACAGGGGAACTTATTAATATCTCCTTACAGTCTTTCTTTAAAACATTTTTATAGTGCCTTTAAGCAAGGGCAAAACGTAAAGGAGGAGTAAAGTAAGGTGGCTGTCATGGGGAGCAGAGGAAGTGTCTTTTTATTTTTTATTTTTAGATTATTAAAGTAGGGAACACTTGTCAAGCTTTTAATGCTAACCTTCTGTTCCGCACTGTCATCCAAAGTCAGTATAAAAGGGGGGAGCAGCATTGTTTTTACTGCTGTGTCCCTGCTAGGTAGATTTACCCTATTTGTCCTGGTTACCATTATTACTAACATAGAAGGTGTCGGGAGATCCAAAGTTTTACGGTTGTCACCAGAACTAGAGGTAAAGGATAATATTCCAATGGGGCACCAATGGTGATAACTCCCTAAGAGTTGACGTCCTTCACTTTGTAGAGATTTATGCTCACCTACTGTCGCTTCTTCTGGACAGATAGTGAAGGGAGATCTCCCCAAAGGTACCCCAACAGCAATAAATAAACTGACAGTGGTTATAGCTCTTTCCGACTCTCCCAAATTTTTTTGCTATACATACATTTAAATTTTTGGTTATTCATAGAGAGCACAAGCCCATTGGTAAGAGGCTAGTGGGATAGCCAGGACTAAATGGGAACGGGGTCAGAGTTTGAAGATCCAAGCAGCTAGGACTGGGATTGCTAAACATTTGAAGTTCTAGCTGAGAATGAAAAGACTGGGAAAAAAGTTGAGTATCCAAACACACAAGGCAGGGCCTGGATTTGATAGTTTTCATTACCAGTGGGATCAAGCTAAGGCACAAAGTCTAACTATGTTATTCACCATCGTCTCCCAGTTGGATTGGCTGCTAGGTTATGTGTTTGTTTTTCCCACTGACAACATAGCCAGGCCAATACGAGGAACAGGGTTTAATCTGGGGTTGTTTAGTGGTGTAGTATAGCATAGCAGGCGTAGTACATGATGAGCAGAAGTATAACCCATAGCCAGACTAATGATAAACAATATATCAGCGCTGACTAAATACTGTCAGGCATTGAGTGGACAAGATACTGGTAAGGAGAAGTTACAAACAGAGGCTAGAGATAATTGATGGGAAGACAATGGTTCAAACTGACAAAAGAGGCCACACTTTTCCTCCCTGTAACCCTTATGCTAAATCTCCCTGTAATTCTCTCACTTTTTCTCCCTTTAAACCTTACACTTATGCCCCGTACATTACGACCGGACTTTCCGTCGGAATGAACTCTGATGGACTTTTCAACTGACTTTTCGACGGAGTTCCGCTGAAACTGACTTGCCTACACACAATCCCACCAAAGTCAGATCGTTTAGCGCTATGACATGCGATGGGACTAGAAAAAGGAAGTTCAATAATCAGTAGCCAATAACGGCCCTTATGTCATTGTTGGTCCGTCGGACCTGCATACAGACGAGGGGTTATCTCGATAGGAACTGGTCCCGGAGGAAAGATTTGAAACATGTTCTATTTCTAAATTCCGTCAGATTTTTAGACAGAAAAGGTCCAATAAGCACACACGATCGCATTGTCCGATGGATTAGTTCCATCAGAACTTTGCTGTTGAAAAGTCCAGTCGTGTGTACATGATATAACTCTACTTGTTACCCCTTTGACACCTTACAATTGGACTGCTGTGCATTATATTAAGGCAGTAAATTCAGTTTGAATGGCCTGCCTATTAACCACAATGCAAGCAAAAATGGGCATGGACATTGTTTTTACCACAGCACTCCACAACACATGGCATGTGTATTGTGTAGTGCTGTAGTTCAGGTGCATTAGCAATTACTTTAGTAGAGTTTATTGGGGTGCCATTCAAAAGTAATGGCATGCAACCTTCTACAGTACTCCCATCCAATGCCGCACATTTTGCATTAGTGCAATGCAGAAGTGTGAATGGGTTCTAAAACTAACCCTGGGGTGACATTGTCCAGTGGGTTTCTGCCTCACAGTGCAGTAAAAAAAAAAAAAAAAAAAACAACACATACACTAGCGTTTTTACTATAGCAAGTATTTTCCTTATCATTACGCAGAAAGTTTTGTGCTAGAAAAAAACATTTGTAATCAGTTCAGTCAAATTTTTATGTCCATGCGAATGTAGCCTAATAAGCCTTTATATGAATTTCAGCTGTGAAAATAAATTATCCACACCTGTGCTCATGTATTTCATTTGTTTTTATTTAGAGTTGTCCTTTTGTTACGATATCATTTGTAATAAAATGAGGGAATCTGAACCAATTAAATGAAAAAAGAAAGCCACATGTCACACTGGCCCACTCACCAAGCAACTGTAGTACTGTAATGTATTGGTAATTTTCTTTCCTCCTGAAAGCTGAATGGAGCATCAGGGAATCAACAGAGTATGTACTGCTGAGGTTGGGGGGTGGTAGAGAATTAAAGGAAACCTGTTGTCTTGTCCTGCATGGGTTATGTTTGATTCCCTATATGCCAGTTTTATTAAAAAAATTATAAAAAAAAAAAAAATTCTATATGTACCATTTGTCCTTGGGTCTTTGGTCCAGTTTCCACACTTGAGCCCAGAGTGACTAGATAATGACCCTCCAGAGGGATGAGTTTGACAACACGAGCTCACAGGAAGTGGGTTGAACTCCTCTGGGCATCATTTAATTTGAAGGAGGACAATTTCTGGGTCGTAGAATGGTATGTCTGTGGGGGAACACGCCAATGATGAGTATTACAGGGACAGGTGCTCTGAGGAAGAGGGGACCTATCCTCAAAAATGTGTCAACCAGTTTGGAACTTGCTCAGTAGACCAGGCTATGTGGGACACTGTGGAGATTGATAAGTTTAATATCACTTGCTGTTTGTGAGTATAAATCTGTTTTATTTCTTCAATGACAGAATTTATCAAAGGTAATGTGCAAGACTGGTGGACCCTCTGTTTTTGCTTTTTCTAGTTTCCTTTGTGGGCTTCCCCAGTCCATAGGGGGCTGCAAATCCTTGCCTAGCTTTAAGAGGTTGAAGATTTGAGGTTCTTCTTGGCTTGTACATCCATCTTGAGTTAAGGAGGTTGTTAGCTTTGTTTGCTTTTTACTGTCTATTTCAACAAATCAGGGGTGCAAGTACAGGGGTTGCCATTGTGACCCAGTCTTCTGCTCCAAGGGCCCGTGTGGCCTCCCTGTACACCTGGATAGAGAGTGGTGGTGGCATGTAGAGGTATGGATGCCTCCATGCAGCTGCAGAACACTCATCTCCATCCCGCAGACATCTAATGTCTGCATGAGGGAAATGAAGGGCATCTGCTCCTTCACATGCCACTCCCGCCACATCCGTATCCCTGTCCTTCTGCTCCAGGGTATCTGGTGTCCTTCCCTGGCCCCCCCCTCACCCCCTGCAGCTCTGCTGAGTTTCCCTCTCCCACCTCCCACCGGATGCTGTGGGGGATCTGTCAGGATAGAGAGTGGGGAAGGAGCCGGTAAATGTATAATTTAACGCCCCCCTTCCTTGTCTTAATAAATAGAGTCAATGATCGGTACAAATCACTGACTCTATTTTTTTATTTTTTTTTATTTATTCATAGCTAGGGCATAGTAAACTGTTTTTACTATGCCTCAGTTTATTAATGAACTGGAAGCTCTGTACAGAGCTATTCCTATTCATTCATTCTACGCAGCTAAGGCTGCAGAGGAAGGGACAGAGGACGATGTCTTCAGTCCCTTTCTCTGTCTGTTTAGACCCCTGATACTTCACCAAAGTCCTAAACAATATGTAAAAAAAGATTAAACAATACAATTGTTCTAAATAAATAAATTAAATGGTAAAAAAATAATAATAAAAAAAAACAGAAATAAAAAAAACTGCTGACACCAGTGGCGGAACTATCAGAGTCGCACTTGCGACTGGGCTCTGGTGTTCCGCCACTGTGAGGGAACCCCAAGATGTCAGGAAGGTGGCCCACAGTAAAGGGTCCCATGATGGGAGTAAAGGGCGCCAAGGTCAATGAGAAGGGTCCCAGTCAAGGGGCCAGGGAGGCCATGTCTTGCAGCAGGGCCCTGAAGGTTCTTGTTACGCCTTTGTAACAAATGCTTGGGGCTTTTTTTTCAAATTTTTGCTTAAGCTAGGGTTGGACTGTAAGTGTACTGACAGGTTTATATTAAAATACAGTTACTTTCTTAATACACAACCTACATATATTAGATTTTTTTTCTGCTTTAAGTTTTTATTTAGTAAAAAAAAAAAGGAATTCTTGAGTCAAAAGCATTTTATCAGTGTATTGAAAAAAAAATGGAGATAGAAATGGGCAAATTAATCTGTCCTCAGATGTCTGTTTGGACCCCCGATATTTCACCAAAGCCCCCCAATGTTGGTCCTTAAAAATATATTAAATAATAAAAAATGAAATTGTAAAAAAATAATAAAATAAATAAATGAAATGGTAATTTTTTTTTATAAAAAATCAAAAAAAAAATCAAAAACTGCTGACACCAGTGGTGGATTTATCAGGGTCGCACTTATGACTGGGCTCTGGTGTGCCGCCACTATGGGGGGACCCCAAGACATCAGGAAGATGACTTGCTGTGGGACCATAATAAAGGGTCCCACAATGGGAGTAAAGGGCCCCAGGATCAATGGGAAGGGTCTCGGTCAGGGGTCAGGGGGACTCTTCATGATGTCTTGCACCGGGGGGCCCTGGAGGTTCTAGTTACGCCTCTAAAAAATGCTTAGGCCTTTTTTTTACATTTTTGCTTAAAGCAGAGTTCTACCCAAAAGTGTAACTTCCGCTTTAAGCACTCCTTGCCCCCTTACATGCCACATTTGGCATGTCATTTTTTTGGGGGTGAAGTGGGTACTTGGTTTTTACAGGTACTTCCTGTCCCACTTCCTTCTTCCATCTTCTGGCCACCTAGGCGACTCATCCTCTTCCCCTGGCGGCCCCTCCCTCTCTCCGTCATTTTGGAGCTGCTGACTTTTAATAAATTGAAAAACAAGTGGAACTCCGCTTTAAGCTAGGGTTGGGCTGTAAGTGTACTGATGGGTTTATACAGTGCCTTACAAAGGTATTCACCCCCTTGGCTTTTTACCTACTTTGTTAAATTACAGCCTTTAGTGCAATGATTTTTTGTTTTTTATCTGAAATATATGTGATGGATCAGAACATAATAGTCTAAGTTGGTGAAGTAAAATTAGAAAAATATATACATACAACTATTTTTCAGAAATAAAAAAAATGATAAATGGCATGTGCGTATGTATTCATCTCCTTTGTTATGAAGCCCCTAAAAAGCTCCGGTGCAACCAATTACCTTCGGAAGTCACATAATTAGTGAAATGATGTCCACCTGTGTGCAATCTAAGTGTCACATGATCTTTCATTACATTTACACACCTTTTTGAAAGGCCCCAGAGGACCAGAGCAACACCTAAGTAAGAGGTACCACTAACCAAACACTGCTATGAAGACCAAGGAACTCTCCAAACAAGTAAGGTTGTAAGTGTTGAGAAGGACGGAGGTTCACTTTCTAGCACAATGACCCCAAACACGCTGCTGAAGCAACACTTGAGGGGTTTAAGGGGAAACATGTAAATGTGTTGGAATCGCCTAGTCAAAGCCCAGACCTCAATCCAATAGAAAATCTGTGGTCAGACATAAAAATTGCTGTTCACAAGCGCAAACCATCCAACTTGAAGGAGCTGGAGCAGTTTTGCAAGGAGGAATGGGCAAAACCCCCAGTGGTAACATGTGGCAAGCTCATAAAGACTTATCCAAAGTGACTTGGAGCTGTGATAGCTGCAAAAGGTGGCTCTACAAAGTATTGACTTTAGGGGGGTGAATAGTTATGCACATTAACCTTTTCTGTCATTTTGTCCTATTTGTTGTTTGCTTCACAATAAAAAATAAAAACAAATCTTCAAAGTTGTGAGCATGTTCTGTAAATTAAATGAAGCTCAAACAATCCATGTTAATTCCAGGTTGTGATGCAACAAAACACAAAACATACGTGAACTCAAGAGCTTTGGGAAGCCGAGCAATTTCAAAATGAATCATACTAAGTCAGAAATCCTGAACATCTCTTTGTCCCAGGAGGCCCGCCGCCAAGTCTCCATTAAGTTTACCTTTAAAACAGGTCCAGTTCCATCCGTTACCTCGGAATCCAAATACCCACAGAAAGGTCCCAATTGTTCTCTGTGAACTATGCTTCCCTTCTGATTAGAACCAAGACAGATCTATCAAACTACATGAAGAAACGGCTATCATGGCTAGGCCGGATGAATGCTCTAAAAATGGACCTCCTCCCGCGGTTTCTCTATTTGTTCCAGACAACTCCCATTTCAATACCCTTCTGGTTCTTTAAGAAGCTCCGCCAACTGTTCTCCTCCTTTATCTGGGGGGGGGGGGGGCTCGTCCTCGGATATGCTATCAGACTCTATCGCTCCCCAAGATTTGTGGTGGAGTTGGAGCTCCAGATGCCTCTATATACTATAGAGCAGCAGTGCTCACACGTATACTTAACTGGTTCCATCATTCCTCCACCAAATTATTGGTACAAATAGAGAGCCATCTCATTTCAGTAGATCTCTGCGCCCTACCGTGGATGCCTACTGAATTCCTGAAAGGGGGGATACCCCTGAGAGATCTCACCCGACAAACCATACAAATTTGGACCCGAATGAATTTCTCCAAGACACTATGTCCTCTGAAAGGACCCATGGCTCCAATGTTTTGAACTCCGGCTTTTCCACTGGCCCTACAGGGAGCGAGTTTTGGCTCTTGGTGTAAGGAGGACCACAGACGACTTGCCCAAGTCCTGCATTCAGTTTCTTCTCTGATTCAAGACGTTCCCTCCAGCCCATCTTCCCATACTTGCCTGATATACTATATATATGCCTGTAGAGGCAACAGATGATATCCTTTATGCAAACCTTCCCATCCTTGCCTGATATACTTACTGACTTAACAGACTTGGAGAGCATGCTGCTCCCAACTGCCCCCCCCCCCCACCCATGTGGTCTCTCAATGCTCTCTCATACATATGGTGTATAATCCCGACCTCCCCCCATACACACAGGCCTGGAAGGAAGATTTGGGTCACTCCATTTCACCTGTAGATTGGCAAAAGTGCTTCATTCTGGCTCACAAAATATCCTTAGCCTCCAAAGTGCAAGAAAAAGGATTCAAGTTGGTGACCCATTGGTACAGATGCCCCTCGACTTTGCACTGGATAAACCCGGCGCTCTCGGATACCTGCTGGCATTGTTTGTCATCCAAGGGAACCTTATTCCACATTTGATGGGAATGCCCCCTGTACGGAGGTTCTGGCAAAAGATCTTCGACTTGTACTGCTCATGGCGACCTCAGTTAAACCCTCTCCTCAGGTAGTTCTGCTATCTATGCTCCCTAGCCTGCTTAAATCGGTCAAAAAATACGTTTTGCTTCACTTTCTTCTGCCCAGACATTAGAAGTTGACAAGCATGCCTTCCCTGGGGGGATTGGGCAATTGAAGTGGACCAAATCAATAGCTTGGAACGAATGTTGTCGCAAAATGGGTAAGGAGTAAATGGGTAAGGAGGAGCAATTCTCCAAGACCTGGACCTCGTGGTCTATGTTTCATTACTCTGTGAAATTTATTCCATGGGCTACAGAGGATCCACCAATGCAACTGTGAAACCAGACTGGAATGTCTTTCTCTTAATATCTTTATTCCTTACTACCTTGTCTCCTCTATCCCCACTCTTCTTTTTTCCTTTCCCTTTATATGTTGCAGTGCTACAGGATCGCCTGAATCATAATCTCTAGTCTCGTCAGACCGATATTGTGGCACACACAGAGCTTCCCCCTCAGAGAAAACGCATTTAGCACAGCAACAAAAGCCCTAGCTTGTTTGTAATAGGTGGATGCCACTCGTTGAGTGGATAGTGGTGCTCATCTGCCTTTAATAATTCAAGTTAGACAATATAGTTATACAGGATGATATATCAAACTAAATCAATCAAAGCTCACAAATTGTCTAAACCTTGAGGCGATCTTGCTCCATTTTAAACCCCTTTCTGTACCACGGTCCCGGGACTGCAGCTGCTTTCTAGCCCCGCCAATACACCTAGCTCTGTGGTCACCCAGCCCGACCATGTTGTCGACCCATGGGAACATATTTGATAATTGCCAGTACCCTGCTTTGTTTGTCTACACAACCTGGCACTATACACAAGCAGCTCAAGTTTGTGCCCCTGGCTCAACCAGGAGACTCCTGATTTTTCTATACCGCTCTGTTGGTGGCATCTCTGCTACACCCCTACGCATTTAGGGCCTGGGTGTTCATCACTTACTTGACTTATGTTCATGAACTCATGTGGTTGTTAACCATGCTTGTTGAGGGTATCCAGGTGCACCCAAGTTGGAATGGATGCACAGGGTGGAGGGGAGTTTGGGTTCTTTATTTTGCTGTTTTTTTTGTTTGCTAGCTATATGCTAGCTAATGAAGGAATATTGTTTCTGTATGTAATCCAGATGCTGCAGACATGTTTGCAGCTTCCAGAAGGCGGTTGCTGGTGGATATCCCCTTCAGGGGCTGCCTTTGGTTATCCAGATGTGGGACCGAGGCCCTCCAATATGTCCCCATATCTTCCCTTGTGCCCCCTGACAGTGATCTCATGGAATGTCTGGGAGTTGAATTCCAAAATGAAACGTGCCCTGGTTTTTAAATTCCTCAAACAGTATTCCCCTGATATTTGCATTTTGCAGGAAACATACTTTGTGGGAGGTAGGGTCCTTAGCCTCAAGAGACCATGGGTTGGCCACTGCTACCACGCTACCCACTCCACCCATGCTAGGGGGTTAGTATTTTAATCCGTAAATCTCTCCCGTTTAGACTCCTGGACCTGCATCTGGATCCCAAAGGTAAATACGTGGTTCTTCATGCAAATGTTGATGGCATGCCTTTAATGACATGTACAATCCTCCCCAGCCTCAGTTGGACTCCTCAATAAGATAACACAGATAGTGGCGTCCCACTCTGTCGCCGCAGTGATTTTATCTGGGGACTTCAATATGGTACCGTGCCCAAATATGGACAAACTGTCTCCCTCATGGACGTTTGGAGATGGAAATACCCAGGGACAAGGGGCTACACTTGTAGCTCTGCTACATATACGCTACGTTATCACAAATCAACCTCATATATGTCAGCAGCCCTGTCTTATCTAAGGTACAGGAGATATCTGCTCTCCTTAGGGGGATCTCGGACCATGCATCCATCCTCCTGAAAATACACACTAGGGTGGCCCCAGGTGACTGCTTATGGTGCTTATCAAGATATTGGGTCTCGGATGAGCATGTTGAGCCTGTGGTGGAATCGACCATTATGGCGTATTGGGCTCCTGATCCCACTGGGACGGAGACTCCTGCTCGATGGGAAGAATTCAAACTTTATATTAAGCAGCAGTATAGATCCGCCATAGGGTTGGCACACTCCTCCTCCCAGGCTTCTCTTGCCCAGGCTGAGTGTCAGAAACCATGAATCAGACCAAGACAGAAGTACAATTAAATCACACTTGTTTATTAAATAAAAATAAAAAGGTAAATAGAAAAAGTGTAGTCAAAGCATAGCCAGAGTTCAGTAACCGGATCAAGCAGTCAGCCAGGCCAGAGTTCAATAACCAGATCGGGTAATCAGCCAGGCCAGAAATCAGGGATCCAAGTAGAGCAACAGCAAGCAGGATAAGAAGGGATGTCAGTAAGCCAGTCTTTAAACAGAACTGCAGGTGATGGTTTCTTGTGATGTGATCAAGGCGAAGGCAGAGGTGAAGTGAGCTGGACAGCTTTAAGTAGGCAGGTCAAACGAGCATGATCAGGAACAGCTGGTAACTGTGGAGAGAAATGAGAGCTGGCAATTAGCTGACAGCTGAGCAGCCAGCCCAGAGAAGGAAGGGCTAAGCCAGCCCTGACAGTACCCCCTCCTCAATGACCCCTCTCCCTCGGAGGGCCACCGGGCTTGAGGGGAAACCGTCTATGGAACTCGCGGAGGAGGACAGGGGCATGTACGTCTGAGGATGAAACCCAGGAGCGTTTCTCCGGACTGTACCCCTTCCAATGCACCGGGTACTTTATGCGCCCTCGGAACCTACGGGAGTCAACAATGGATTGTACCTCATACTCCTCATGGTTCTCAACCTGAATAGGGTTAGGGCGTGGCACAGAGGTGGTAAATCGGTTACAGACCAACGGTTTCAATAAGGAAACATGAAATACATTTGAGATGCGCATACTAGGAGGAAGGTCCAACGCGTAGGCCACTGGGTTAATCCTGCGAAGGATACGGAAAGGCCCAATAAACCGAGGTGCAAACTTCAGTGAGGGAACACGAAGCCAGAGGTTGTGAGATGACAGCCATCTGCACCCCAGGCCCTCTGGCTCGCGGCCGTGGGCGCCATCGCGAATGCGTGCGCGCACCCCTGTTGGCGCCAGACAGGCTATTTAAGCCTGTCTGTCCCAGATGGTCCCTGCTGTCTGCTCTACAGCTTTGTGTGCCCAAGAACCTGATCTGAAGTACTTACCTATGATTTAGACCCAGCTTGTCTGGGACCTATCTGTTATCTGCCTGCACCCGACCCCGGCCTGTCTGTGACTACTCTCATGCCTGCTCCCTTGTACCTTACTGCCATACCGATACCTGACCTTGGCCTGTCTGTGACTACTCTCCTGCCTGCTCCCTTGTACCTCGCTTCCATCCTGATACCTGACCCGGCCTGTTTGACGATCCAGTCTGCTAAGCTGATCCAGTTTTCTGAGCTGATCCTATCTGCTAAGCTGATCCAGTTTGCTGAGCTGATCCTACCTGACAAGCTGTTCCAGTCTGCTAAGCTGATCCAGTTTGATGATCTGATCCTACCTGCTAAGCTGATCCAGTTTGCTGAGCTGATCCTATCTGCTAAGCTGATCCAGTTTGCTGAGCTGATCCTACCTGACAAGCTGTTCCAGTCTGCTAAGCTGATCCAGTTTGATGATCTGATCCTACCTGCCAAGCTGTTCCAGTCTGCTAAGCTGATCCAGTTTGCTGAGCTGATCCAGTCTGCTGAGTTGATACTGTCGGCCAAGCTGTTCCTGTCTGCGGAGCTGACCCAGTCTGTTCATCCCTTCCGGTCTGCTGATCCTGCCAGGCACCCGTGCCCCTCCTTACTCCTGTGTCTCCTGTTACCTTACCAGGGAACCGGTAGTGGGAGCCGTATGGGAGGCCCTCCTCTGCAATTCGGGCTCAAAACCATTAGGTACGTGACAACTTGTCGGTGCTAGATATGTTGTCGTTGGCAATATTGTGCTATACTATTTAATCTATTTACCATCCAAATCATGTGTTGATATATGTGTACTCTTTTACTATGCTCATACCATGTGCACGTACTTTATATGTATATGAAATTGATACTCTTTACTGTCTATATAGTTATGTTCATAATTAAACATTCCATGGTGAAATTTAAATATGGTGTAATTTACCTCCACTATCCAATCACTTCATTTAAAGTCCCAATCTTCCCTTTATATTTAATTAAATTAAAATTTATTTCCTCCCTAAGTTTCTATACGTCTTTAGAAACACCCCTATTAGTATACCTAACTCCTTCTTTACAAAATTAGAATAAACAGTCAGTTTGAGGGGTCGAAACCGAGAGTAGCTAGGTCCACACTTCAGCTTGCACTGTCAGAGGGTGGTTTTGCCCTTCCCAACTTTAAGAAATACTATTGGGCTGCGGTCCTGGTATCAGTGAGGTGGTGGTTCACACAGGATCAATCCAATCCCTCGGTCAACCTAGAGGCAGCTATATTGGGATCCTATTCTGAACCAAGCAATTTAGCCTACAGAGGGCCTAGATCCACCACGCAAATCACTACCCCCATGAGGACCAGGGTACGGGTGTGGAAACAAGTCTCAAAGCTTCTGGAGGAGCCGCAGACGTTCTCTCTCCACACACCCCTATGGGGCAATCCATCAATGCCCCATATGCAGACTGTGCCTCACCCGCAACTATGGGCCAGATATGGAGTGAGAACACTGAGAGACGTCATGCCTGAGCGATGTCTGCTTTCCTTTGGAGGCTTGAAGGGCAAATTTGTTTTTCCCCCCAGGATGTATTTTAGGTTCCTACAGTTAAGGCACGCCCTCAGGGTGCAGTTCCCCAGTTCTATTAACCACTTGCTTTCTGGGCACTTAAACCCCTCTCCTGCCCAGACCAATTTTCAGCTTTCAGCGCTGATGCACTTTGAAAGACAATTGCGCGGGCATACAACACTGTACCCAAATGACATTTTTATCATTTTTTTCCCACAAATAGAGCTTTCTTTTGGTGGTATTTAATTACAGCTGGGAGTTTTATTTTTTGCTAAACAAACAAAAAAAGATGCAAAAAAAAAAAAAAAAATCATGTTTAATGGTTTGTTATAAAATTTTGCAAACGGGTCATTTTTCTCCTTCATTCAAGTGCACTGATGAGGCGGCACTGATAGGCTGCACTGGTGGGCACTGATAGGAATAGTTAAGGCGGCACTAATAGGCACAGATAAGGTGGCTCCGATAGGCACAGATAAGGCAGCACTGATGGGCAAAGATGGGCACAGATAAGATGGCACGGATGGGTGACACGGATGGGTGGCACTAAGGGGCACTGATAGGTACCACTGATAGATGGGACTGATGGGCACTGATAGATGGCATTGATAGGTGGCTCTGATAGGTGGCACTGCTGGACACTGATGGGCGGCACTGATGGGCACTGGTAGATGACACTGATGGGCACGGATATGTGGCACTGGGGTGCAGCACCGTTGATGATGCAGATTGTGGGCACTGCTGGGTGGCACTGTGGGCACTGATGTGTGGCACTGTGGGCACTGCTGGGTTGCACTATGGGCACTGATGGGTGGCACTGACGGGGGGCACTTATTTATTCCTGAGGTGGCACTGGCAGGGGGCAGGTGGGGACTGGTAAGCTGGCCGTGATCGGGACTGATGTCCCGATCACGGCCGCCGGTGATCGGCTCTTTTTTTTCTCCTCGTGCTGTCAGCACGAGGAGAAAAAATAGCCGATCACTGGCTCCGTTGTATCACATGATCATCTGTCATTGGCTGACAGCTGATCACGTGGTAAGGGGTCGGGATTGACCCCTTGCTCGGATCCGTGATCAGGCGAGTCTCATAGACTTGCCGATCACAGAGCGTGCCGCGCGCGCCACTCAGGGGGCGCGCAGGCCGCTTGTGCACGGGACGACGTCAATAGACATCATCCCGGCAAAGGAGGTCCGCTCTGTAGCCGTCATTTGGCTATAGTGCGGATCTCTAGTGGTTAAGGTCAAACCCAACTCAGTGGAGAGGCTGCTTACATCCCGCATTATCGACAGAACATTATCCTCCATCTATCTCCAACTTACTTGTGCGGGTGGCTCTGGGGCTTTTGGAGCATTCTCGGCCTGGCAACGTGACCTTCCTGTACTAACTGTGGAGGATTGGTCTGAGGGCCTACAACAGTTTAACCCTCTTATGATCTCCGCAAAGGACAGATTTATACAGTTAAAATTTCTCCACAGGGTGCACTACACACCTCAAAGGCATTAATGTATTATACCTCTGATGATAAATGTCCTAAATACAAAAGGGATGTTGGCAACAACATACATATGGTATGGTTTTGCCCACGAGTGCAAGAGTTTTGGCAGGCAGTGGCTGCTGACATGAGCTTGATCACTGGGGAATCGGTCGGGCTGGATCCCCTGGTTCTATTGTTGGGTATCACAGACAACTTGCCCACAACCACCCATAAAAAGCTGTTTATCTGTTGTGCTTAATTTTATGCCAGGAAAACAATACTACTCCAATGGAAGGTGACAGAGCCACATTGGGCTTCCATTTGGAGGGAACTGGTAAATGCTGCTCTCCCTCTTTACAAGCTGACATACATGGGACATAACTGTCCCAAGAAATTTCATAAAATTTGATTGACATGGGCGGGGGGCCAGACATCTCACGGTATAGCTCTGGGAGACCCCATCTTACCATACCCCTCTTGGAGATCCTTCTGGATCCCCCCTCTTCCCTCCCCCCCATTGATTGCACAAAATGCTTCCAATATTCGCGTTCTTTGATTTTGCCACAAATGCAATATTCAATATACAAGATGACAAGGTTTACCCAGGTTTAGTCCCAGACAGTGGCGTAACTAGAACCTTCAGGGCCCCGATGCAAGAAACCATGAAGGGCCCCCCTGAACCCCAGCCAGGGCCCTTCCCTCCAAGTGCGGCGGTGGAACTCCAGGGCGTGGTCACAGGTATGACCTTTGTGAGCCCTGTAGTTCCACCACTGGTATCAGTAGTTTTTATTTATTTATTTTTTTACATTTTTAGTTGCCCCATTGGGGGACTGTCCCTAGGCAGGATTGGGTCCCCGTCCCCAGAAGAGATGAGGTCCTTTTCTCCAGGGCAGATGAAGTTACTGCCCCCAGGTGAGAAGGGGTCCCTGTCCCCAGGGGAGGTGGGAGTCCCTGTCCCCACGTGAGAAGGGGTCCCTGTCCCCAGGGGGATATGGAGGGGGTATGTAATAGTGTGTGCTAGCTGCCTATGCTGCTGCTGGCCATATGTAGAGGGGGCTGCATGGGCCCCCTGCATCACAGGGCCCGGTTGCGGTCGCGACTGCTGCAGCCCCTATAGTTACGCCCCTGGTTCCAGATGTTACCCTGTTTCCAAGGTCTTCCGGGAAATAACCTTGTTGTAATATGCTTACTTGATGCATCTTGTTCTTTTTCTTTGGTTCTGTTACCTGACCTGACCCTGAAAATTACATTCACACAGGGGCAACACAACTTCAGCACGACTTTGCAAGGCGACTTCAACATGACTTCAATGCGACTTTGAGCAACTTACAACATGACTTCGTGTCTCCCCCAGGACAGGCGACTTTGGCTGTGGCCAATCAGAGAATAATCAGCTCTCTGGGAGGGAGGGGTCAGTATAGTCAATACTTCAATATAGATGGAGATCCGACTTGGAGGCGACTTCCATTGAATTCTATGGGTACAGGTCGCCTAGAAGTCACCTATAAGTAGTACAGGAACATTTTCTTAAGTTGGAGCTACTTCAGTAGTGTACATTAAGACGGCTCTCATTGACTATAATGTAATTCCCAATGTCAAGCAACTTGGGACAACTTGAGGGCTGACAAGTCGGATCCCAAGTCCTTGTAGTGTGAACCGACCTTTACACCTGATATGCTTAACTTGTAACTGGTTGAATATCTCAATAAATATTCCTTCTGTTAAAAAAAAAAAAAAAAATTAGATGATATGTTACCAGTATTGCAATGATGTCTATTTCTATTTTTGTATTATTGAATGACATAACTGTCTACTGTACATTTTTTCCTTTCTCAATAAAACAAGATTGAATTAAAACCCGAAAAATGGGGGGGGGGGGGTGAATACTTTTGCAAGGCACTTAATTAAAAATACAGTTACAGTCTTACAGTTACACAACCTGCATAAATTAGATTTTTTTCTGCTTTCAGTTTTTATTTAGTCTAAAAAAATAAAAGTAAATACATTCTTGAGTCAAAAGCATTTTATCGGTGTATTGAAAAAAATGGAGAAAGTAGCATCAACATGTGGCCATAGTAAAGAGACCGATGACAGCAAGAGGGTTAAAAAGTGGACCAGAGGGAAGCTAATTCATGGCCTTCTGTTAGATGCCAAGTCCAGCCATGTGCCACCCAGGGCCAGTATTTGTAGCGTCAGTGAAACCCCCTCCCAACTTTGAGTAACAATGGAATAATCCTTCCCCGTAAAAGCTGCCGTCCCCCACAAAGGCCCAGCCAACAGTAACGGCATTGTTTCCTGTGTATCCACCTGCTCTCGCTACCGACATCAATTCCAATATACTCCAGCTGAATTGCCGAATATTTTTCCTTAATAAAATAGAGCTCAGACTGTTAATGACACTATTGCATTTATTACATTTCAGCTTTACTCAAGTAATTTGTATTCTTTAATGACTACCCATAAAATTGTTCTGCTTAGAATCCAGGATGATATAAGAGGCGCTCGCTGCTCTCTTTGGTACGGCCTGACCTATATTGCAGCTCACGGCAGCTTTTGTCTTTTTAAATAACTGGCCGCTAGAGAAATTTAGGGCTAAGTGAGCAGCAGCCGTGTTGGCCTACCTCCAATAAGCCACTGATGTGTAACTAATACTGTATTATTAACACTGGGGGAAATTTTCAACTTTCTCTATCTTGATGGAGCGTAGACAATAAAAACTGCCTGGTGACTTCTCTGTAACCTTTCTAACATATATTTTACTCACCAAGACCACTCTCCCTCCACATTAAATTCACAGATAATAAAACCGACAGATTATAAGTGTGTCACTCATTACCAAAGTGCGTTCCAAGGAATTTCATCAAAAGGGAAAAAAAAAAAAAAAAACAGGAAAAAAAAATAAGAAAAAAAGAGAAATAAAAACCCGTTATCTTCCTCAAAAAGTAAGGCTGTATTTTAATTCATTCTATTTTGGGTAAAGAAACAAATAATCAAGAAAATATTTAATGGTACAGTAGTTGTGTGCGTCATTGTTCAGTGAAACTAAAGCTCCAAGTTGGTTTAAAGGGAAATGCATTGTTCTTCTAATAGGCAGGCATTTTAGATTACAGTAATATTTATTGATATGCCATATTGTAAATATCATATTTTATGCATAGAGCTCTTTATTTCTCCCTCTAGTTGTCATCTGTATAATGGCTAAAAAATAGGGGGGGGGGGGTTGCGTGGTGCTGGATCTCAAGAACTTGTTACATAATTAATACCTGAAAGTCCAGTGATCTTTGGTGAGGCTGTTCTCCTTCGGGAAAGGACCAAAAGGTATCATTTTGAGCAAAAATGAAATGTACTGTAAAACAGTGGCGGCTATTCCATTAAGGGTGCAGGGGCACCTCTCCCCTAATCTGTGAGTCCGGGCCCTAATCTACATGCAGGACCCCGGACGCATGGATTTCAATGTAGGTTATTTATTTTCCGAAGCACATGAGCTTAAGGCAGCAACAGTCTCCTCCAGCTTCCAGGAGCCTACGTGGTATGCAGCACCACCTCGTCATCAGCCTTCTAAGGTAAAGCCACGGATTACCACCTTCCCGTCAGGGGGGAGGGGGTGTTGTGTGAGTGAGGGGGTTTTCTTGCCCCCCCCTCCATAAATAGGGCAGCACAGTGGTGTAGTGGTCAGCACTCTCACCTAGCAGTTGGAAGGTCGCTGGCTCAAAACCCAACCACAACACTACCTGCCTGGAGTTTGCATGTTCTCCCTGTGCCCGCGTGGGCTTCCTCCGGGTACTCCGGCTTCCTCCCACAATCCAAAGACATGCAGGTAGGTAAATTGGCCCTAGTATAATGGGGACCTTGGATTGTGGGCTCCTTGAGGGTAGGGACCAATGTGGGTGTGCAATGTACAGGGATAGGGACAATTGTAGACACTCACTCAGGTTGGACTGGTGTCTTTATTCAACCTAACAAACTATGAAATACTGAGCACCAACTGCCACTGCTGCAAAAAGAAAGAAAGAGTGCAGTGAGCCAATGTTTAAGGTCCAAACATAAAATTCAGTTTAAAAAATAATAACATCCTATTAGGGCAGGGGTGATGGAAGAACGGCTCCTCCCCCGCCCCAAAGACGCTGCTTGATGGACTTTTTTTAATGTCCTGCCAGTGCAGTGTCCCAGTGTGAAAGTACTATGATTTTCACACTGGGGAGCACTGAGAGACGTTTTCAGGCGCTATTTTTAGCCCCCCCCCCATGTGAAAGGGGTCTTAAACAGCCAACGCATTTTTGGGCCTAAAGAAATTTGCCCTTCATCAAGAGTCGTAGGTTGTTATAGAGAATATGATTCAAACTGTGATCTGATGTATAGATGAATCTGATTGGTTGAAAACTTGCAGTGGTTGTATTGAAAGATAATTATATAGCCTTTGCTGCCATGTGCATGCATTGAAAGAACATGCCAACAGGGTGAGAGAGCATCATGAGCAGAGTTTCCCCATGACTAAGCTCCGAGGGGCGGAGTGAAAAGCATTGGGGGTCTGGCCTGGTTGGAGTCCAGGCTGAGGTTGCCACTCTACTCACCACTCCAGAACACCTAGATGTGCAACTCCTGAGTAGAGGTATGTTGGTTCATCGTTGTTTTGTAGTTCCTTAAAATGTTACTAAAGGGTCTTGCATTCACTATACACTATATTGTCAAAAATATTGAGACACCTGCCTTTACACACACATGAACTTTAATGGCATCCCAGTCTTAGTCTGTAGGGTTTAATATTGAGTTGGCCCACCCTTTGCAGCCATAACAGCTTCAACTCTTCTGGGAAGGCTGTTCACAAGGTTTAGGAGTGTGTCTATGGGAATGTTTGACCATTCTTCCAGAAGTGCATGAGGTCAGGCACTGGGACTGGCTCGCAGTCTCCGCTCTAATTCATCCCAAAGGTGTTCTTTCGGGTTGAGGTTAGGACTTGTGCAGGCCAGTCAAGTTCCTCCACCTCAAACTCGCTCATCCATGTATTTATGTGCACTGGTGCGCAGTGGTGTTGGAACAGGAAGGGGCCATCCCCAAACTGTTCCCACAAAGTTGGCAGCATGAAATTGTCCAAAACATCTTGGTATGCTGACCCCTTAAGAGTTCCCCATTACTGGTACTAAGGGGCCAAGCCCAACCCCTGAAAAAAAACCCACACCATAACCCCCCCCCCCACCAAATGATTTGGACCAGTGCACAAAACAAGGTCCATAAAGATATGGATGAGCGAGTTTGTGGTGGAGGAACTTCACTGGCCTGCATAGAGTCCTGACCTCAACCCAATAGAACACCTTTGGAGCCAGGCCTTCTTGTCCACATCAGTGCCTGACCTTACAAATTTGCTTCTTGAAGAATGGTCAAACATTCCCATATACACACTCCTAAACCTTGTGGACAGCCTTCCCAGAAGAGTTGAAGTGTTATAGCTTCAAAAAGTGGGCCAACTCAAAATTGAACCCTACGGACTAAGACTGGGATGTACAGTTCATGTGCGTGTGTAAAGGCAGGCATCCCAATACTTTTGACAATATAGTGTATCTGGTCTCCCACGGTATATAGAATATGCAATAGTTTTAGTAAATATAAACTGCTAAATAACTTTTTTCATCAGCAGTCAGAGCAGTCTTGTGACTTCTGTAGCGCCCTTCTCCTGATGAGCAGACGCTATTGTTTTTTTCAATTTAATTATCTGAAGCTGTAGTTTGGCTCAGATTAATTTCTCAAAAGTTCTGGTTTCTGTACCAATTCAGCTGGGTTGCACTGATTCCCACCTGACCGTAGGTGTCACTGTCACTGTCAGTGGGTGTGGAACAGCAGCAGGCTGGATGTATTGAATACCGCCTCTTGCTCAGAAATGGTTCAGTGGGTGTGGTTTCCCTGCTGTGCATTCTGGGAGAGGGTATATAAGGTACCGATGCCATTTTTCTGGGTTCGTTCATTTTTAGTTTCTGGGGTCTGTGATCCCAACCCCCTTGCCTGGGGTGTGTAACGCATGGTTCTGCGCCTCAGGGCCTGTTGGCCCAAGGCTTTGCAACTGAGCATGTAGGCCCAGGAATGTCTTGGGGCCTACAGATCCAGGGGTGGTCCTGTGCTGTCTCGCCTGCGGGGAGAAGCCGAGGAAAGCTGAAGGATCCAGGGGAGGACTTTTCCAGTGGAGGACCGAGCGCAGGGCTGGTGTCACTGGAGGAGCCTGGAAACTCAGTTTGAGGATGCATCCTGGATCAATATCCTTACAGTATCGCCGGGTCGGCTGAAAGAATCTGGTACTGTATGGTAGTTCTTCCTAAAAAATCTCAATAATCTCTAAGTTCAATTAACAAGTCTGTGGCAGAGACTTTGTTTGGCATATCATCGGCTGCTAGGTCAAGTGAGAGGGGCCTATCCAGTGACTGCTGGATCCAGTCTGTGGAGCTGTTTTCCTCTGGATCTGACTGATACCTCTAAAGCCGCGTACACATGGGCGGACTGTATGGCCTACTTAGTTCGTCATACAATCCGACGGACAGTCCGTCATACTTTCGAATGAACGGACTTGACCACACACGGATGCACAAACAGTCCGTCGAAAGCTTGCGCGATGACGTGTACAGCACGTACGACGGGACTAGAAATAGGAAGTCCAATACACAGCAAAGCACCTTTCCGCCATGTAAATCCTTTCTGAGCATGCGCCATTCTTAGTCCGTCGAACTAGCCTACTGACGAGCGGATTGTCCGCTGAAACCAAAGTACGACGGACAGAATTTCCAAAAATCCGAAATACTTAGTACGCCAGACTGCACGCTGAAAAAGTCAGCTGAAGCCCACACACGAGCGGACTGTCCGCTGAAATGTGTTTCAGCGGACTAAGTAGGCCATACAGTCCGCCCGTGTGTACGCGGCATAACCCGCAATTACCAGGTGCCTGAACTCCCCTTATCCTCTAACCCTCTATTGAAGGACTGTGTCTTGTGTCTTTCTTTGATGTTACCCCTAAATAAATCTTCAAAAAGGACCACGTGTCTGATATATCTTCATTTGGGCTACTTTCCACGGGACCCCCCTAAGATGAAGAGGCGAGCAGAAGAGGTAACGGTAAGCCCGAATAAAACCAGCAGCTCCTTCGGGGATTAGTGCTACACTTCTATTAGTGTCTGGTTAAAACTTGTAGGTGGAGTTTTCATTCTCCTCTGACTGTCCTATGAGCCTGTGGGACCCCCTAACCCTCTGTCTGGACAATGCTGATTGGCCCTGTGCTGTTCACATGCACCTTCCCAAGAAAAAAGAAAACATCTCTAGCAATACACACCAAACTGAGCATGTGCAGCTTGTCCCCTAGCCTCTGCTCTATCAAGAGATGGTTTGGGGTCAGTGGAAGGGGAGGACTAGAGAAGACAGGATCAAATAACCTTTTTACACAATGCAGAGGAGTAAACCCTTAGGTTCCACAGTGAGTATAACAAGCATGATTTACTGAATATACTGCCTTTTCCGCTTCACAACTGGTTCCCTACTGCACATGCGCGAAGCATGGTGCGCTTTCTAACAACTGGGCCGGTGGAGGAGGAAGGAAGAGGGGGACGATATTACGAGGGACAAGGCCGCGGCGCTGTCTCCCGGAAGTGGGGAAGGGTACCCATCAAAAACAATATAGGGCCTCTTGGGCATACCCAGGCCCTGAAAATACAAAGTGCAACAGAAAGCAAACAAAAACAATAGCAAAGTACAATAACTAAGTACCTAAAACTATTACAACTATATCAACCAGTGCTCACTCACAGGCAGAATATATCTCATATAGGAGATACTCAAACAAGATATATAGGAACTAGTTAACCAAATAATAGAATAAGGCCCATCATAGGAATCAATAATGTCAACTGAGTTAATCCAAAGGTCCCACACTTTATTCAATTTCCTAGGACAACCCTGTGAAAGCTACGTAGCTTCATCAACATCATATTTTATTAACATCAATTTTTCATCAGCAACACAATATAAATCTGTTTTCTGTTTATAAGTGGTTATTGTCGGAAGCTAATTATATCCTTATAATTATCTCCTTATATGTTAATTTACTTAAAATGACAAAAACATTTTTTATGACAATATTGACATATGTTGGTGGCTTGGTGTGATGACAGTTGCTTTAAAATAATGTAAACCAAGTAATTAAAATCTCATCTTTTTAGTTGTTCATATAATTTCTAAAGCCATTTTCAATCTTTTTAAATCTGAAAGTTTTATTAATATAATACCTGTTGATCCTACCATTATGACATTTGTTTAAGCCCCTGTAACATCATTCTCTCCTGTTCTCCCAACTACTATCCTGCAATGTCACCTTGTTACTTTTGCTTCCAGTGGAGATTTTAAGAAGCTTTGTCAATGCTTACTGCACAGGAATGATCTTCCTTGTAACTATCAGAAACCTGGGCTAGAGTCATGGCACGCAGCTGCCACTGGTGTACCTGTATGTAGATAGGTAGTGGGTGTACAAACTATGCAATAACGATGAAAAAAGGTTCAAACAACATAGCAGTTGTTTAGAACAGTGGTTCTCAAACTCAGTCCTCAAGTACCCCCAACAGGCCATGTTTTGGGAATTTCTCTAATGCCGCGTACACACGATCGGAATTTTGGTCGGAAAAAGCTTTGATGGTTTTTCCGATGGAATTTCGACGGGACTCTGCTCTAGCTTTCTTGCATACACACGGTCATATAAAAGTTCTCTGAACTTTCGACCATCAAGAACGCGGTGGCGTACAACACTACAATGAGCCGAGAAAATGAAGTTCAATGCTTCAGAGCGTGCGTCGAATTGTTTTCGAGCATGCGTAGGAATTTTGCACGTTGGAATTTGTACAGACGATTTGAATTTCAATTCAGTACTTTTTCTGACCGAAAAATTGAGAACATGCTCTCAATCTTTTGCTGGCCGAAATTCCGCTGTTAAGGAATCCAATGTACATAATGATAATCAGAAAATGTCTATTTGCTTATGTGTATACATGTTCCCATGCTCCTTACTTATTATTTAGCATACAGATTGACCCTGTTCTGCGAAGCCAAGATGGCGTCTACACCCTACATCCCACGCGTGCAGAAGAATGCATTCGAGATAACAGAACCAGCTTCAACCAAACTTCAAGCATCAAGTTTCTTCATTTCTCTTGTATTGTAACCAATAAGATGTACCAATTAGACTGACATAATAATGACGTATCTTTCTGTATAAAATATTAACACCGCCCACGAATAAATCAGTATTTAGAAGTAGCCTGAGCTGAACATATCTCAGAGAGTGTTTACTTCTAATGTGCATGCACATTTATACTTTTTAATTAGGAATAGCAGCAGATAACCAAGAACTAATTTATAGTTCTTATCCATTTCAACTGGCGCTCGTGTGTGGGGCGGCTTTCAGGCTTCAATCGAAGGGAGACCGCATTCCAGGACTGAACAGCTGGCCAGATCAGAGAAGGGGGTTAAGCGCGCAGCCCTAACAGTACGGTAAGCATATTTATCCTTACCATTTGTACGACTTCTCTGGTTTGCCTGGTTGATTTGGTCTTGTTGGCTCCTTTCGATTGTTCAAAGAGGCAGGTAACTTATTTCTCGCCTGAAGCCGTTTTAACGAACCTGCTAATGGTTTTCTGCTGACTATTATCTGTTCAGTGTCTGTCATTCTGAAGGGCTGCAAATTTAGCAGACTGAAAGTGCAGCTGCAGGCGTGTGTCCATCCTCACCCCTATATCTCTGGTGGTGGGGTGGAATTCTGCAGGCATTTATAGACGGGGTTACTCGAGGTTGGCTGTGTAGGACCTCTGAGGGTTAATCTCAAACTGTGAATGAGGGCAGTTTGAAAGAAGACTTGCGGATGTGGCAGTCTTGCGAAACGTCTATGAATGTTCTGCTCGGGAAAGCTGTCCTGAGGGTTTAGCTCAAACTGTGAATGAGGGCAGTTTGAAAGAAGGCTAGCTGGAATTTGTCAGTCTTGTGACTCAGGTGAGCTTTTCCCGAGAGCTATCTTTGCAGTTCAAAGAGTGTCAGGTGTCATGTCCTGTGTGTATTTGTCCATTACTGTTTGATATACACGAAGAGGGTGATGGTGCGAGAAAGTGGCTACCTGAAGGATCAGTTGGGCCATAAGCCACTGCTCCACACCACCTCTGACGTGCTAGTTTTGACCCTCGAACAGTCAGGAGTGTGCGAGGAGACCGATCTCTCGCAGGGATGCGAGCCCCCACCCTAGGAATTCTTTGATAAGACAGCAGTCAGAGGAGTATTAACCAATTTGTTGCCTGTATTCTCCTCTTGAGCCATCCGAAGAAAGAAAGAAAGAGAGAGAGAGAGAGAGAGAGAGAGAGAAGGGAATGCTAGAATGTGATATTAGAAGAGGAGAGAAGATGTTGCAAGAAGCAGAGGAATGGCATGTGCTGATAAAAAAAAAAAAGAGGCGCTATGTGTGATAACGGCTTATTGGATGTGGCAGAAGCATGGTTCAGGATGGCAAGGACATTGCAAAGAGGGTTGGATAGAAGAGGAAATCAAGAAAGATGCAAATTGTACTATGTATGTGAATCACAGAGTTAATAGATGTGGCTGTACCGCCCCCATATACAAAAAAAACTGGAACGAAGGAGGAGAGGGACAACTAACGCCCACTCCCTTCTCACCACCCCAACCCGAGCATAACCCACTGTGACCACTCCCAGGCGGCCATCTTGGTACACCCAAGCCCTCGCTTCAGGCACAGCCCAGTGCACTTACTGCCGGCGGCCATCTTGGTACACCCAATAGGCCCAGCCGTGGCATATAACCAGTTCTTCCCATTTAAACCAGGATGGTTCCTACCACACACCTGTCTTCCCTAATATGGAAGCACTACCTTCACAGGCCAGATATGTTAATGATGAAGAAGCGTCCGAGTGGGAAGACCAACAACAGGCAGCAAGGCCACCTGCTGATTTAACCCCTAATCCGGCTCCGGACTCACAGTTCCGAGAGGATCTCAAACATATGCTGACAACCATGAGAAACAGTGCCCATTCTCAGCCCCCGCCTCAACACCAGTCTCGGTTACCAGAAGGGGCACTGGTGATGTACGTCGCTTTTACCCCATCACAAGCAGCAACCTTAGTGACAAGTCTGCCTGACCCAGAGAAACAGCCAATGCTCTTCTACCGCAGGATAGTGCAGATACAAGAAGCTTACTCAGCTGCCTGGAGAGACTTGATCAGCCTATGCCAAATTAAAGCAGGACATGTCTTTTGGCTAGTCATGCAGACAGCCTTCAATGATGCCTGCCTGGCAAGTGCCACTTCTTATACCTCAGGCTTGGAGTTCTGTGCACAACTCCGCGACTGGGCAAAGGAGAAATTGGCAGATCAGACCACCACAATCCAAGATATTGCCCAAGATAAAGGGGAGTCTGTGGAGAAGTATCATGCTAGACTCATACAGGCCTTTGAACATCTGGGCTTCTCCCTCTATGAAAAGACACACACACACATTATCATCTGCTTTTGTCTCAGGACTCAGAGAGGATATCAGAAAAAGCCTGATGGTGGCCCACCCTGAATATCGCGCAATGAAAATGTCCAATTTACTGTTGGTGGCCAGAGGGATAGAAAACCAAAAAGGAAAAAACCAACGCCCCTCATGGTAACAAAGACGAAGATCCCGCCTACACTCGTCCACCACCACTGCCCAATAACAGGGAAAAGATCATCTGTTACAACTGTGGGAAGCGGGGTCACATCAGAAGAGTATGCAGAGCCCCAAGACATCTGAGACAAGACAGGGATCCCCGCGAAGGGCAACATGGACATGAACCTTCACCACCACGCCCCAACTCATGCTAGGAAATGGGCAAACCCGTGTCACCCCTTATGACAGTGTCCTCAAATGAGACTGGGGGACCCCTAGCAAAGGTCACATTACCTATACAAGGAAAACCTACCCCTTTTCTCATTGACATGAGTGCAGCCAGGAGTGTGTTGAGGGCTGAGGACCTTTTTATAGTTAGTAAGGTTGAATAAAGACACCAGTCCATCCAGTTCAACCTAAGCGAGTGTCTACAACCATCCCTATCCCTGTACATTGCACACTCACATTGATCCCTACCCTCAAGGAGCCCATTCATATACTAGGGCCAATTTTGGACAGAAGACAATTAACCTACCTGCATGTCTTTGGACCTGCCTGATAATTCTTTCCTTTCCACTATTGATGTTTCCTGCGTGGGAGTGGATGGGGTGCCCCGCTCCAGTCCACTCACTGAGCCTCGCCAAGTGAGGACATTTCCTGATTTGCTTACCAGATTTGTGGTGTCCTCTACATGTCCCTTGAATCTACAAGGAGCTGATGTGCTGTCCAGACTACAGGCGTCAATCATTTTCACACCTGAAGGGGGGGGGGGTGAAGTTACATACTCCCCTATCCTTGGAAGACTCATCTGCTTTGTATTCTCTGCCTCTCCTGATGACACTTCATGGAGCAATAACTCCAAGTTCAATACCACAGGAAGTACTTGACAGAATCCCTGCGTGTCTATGGTCCACAGGCCCGGAAGACATTGGTCACTTAAAAGTGCCACCAGTTTCAGTCAAGCTCAAAGAGGGCGCATCATTGCCCCGGAAACCACAATACCCACTTAAGTTGGCGCAATCAGAAGCTATCTCGAAACATGTAGCTGCCTTGGTCCAGAATGGGGCCTTGATCCCCTGTACCTCACCATGTAATACACCTCTTTTTCCTGTCAAGAAGAAAACACCTAAGGGAGAACCTGACAGATACAGGATGGTGCAGGATCTGCGAGCAATTAATGAAGTCACAGTGTTGGACACCCCAATTGCGCCAAGTCCACATACCTTATCAGCTGTACCTCCAATGGCTGAGTACTTCACTGTGGTGGACCTGGCAAATGCATTCTACAGTGTACCCCTGCATCCTTCCTGCAGGTACCTCTTTGCCTTCTCCCACGAAAAGAAGCAGCAACGTACCCAGACAGTTATGCCAAAAAGGGGCACAGAACTCTCCAAGCTAGTTTGCAAACGCTATGGCTATCATCCTTGACATATAACAAGAGGATCACCTGGAAGTGACTCTCCTCCAATATGTTGATGACCTTCTCCACTGTGCAGCTGACTTACCCACTGTTGAAGTCACCTCAGAAAGCCAGTTGTGCTATCTTGCCAAACAGGGCTGCAAAACCTCAAAGCCCAAATTGCAGTGGTGCTCAACATCTGTAATTGTTCTTGGACACTGTCTTGTCCCATGGGACAAGACACCTCACTGAAGACAGGGTGAAAGCAATCTCTGACATCCCACTGCCACAAGGCCAGAAGCCCCTTCATTCCTTCCTTGGACTAATTTCCTATTGCAGAGCATGGATTCCAGAAGGCTCCCTACTGATGCAAGCTTTGTATGATGCCCTGAAAGCAGACCCCTTCCAGATGTCTCCTGAAGCAATATCCAACTTTGAGGCCTTCAAGCACACCATCTTTGGTGCTAGGGCTCCCAGACTACGACAAAACGTTCAAGCTTTTTGTATACGAACATCTGGGACATGCTACAGGTGTACTCGCCCAATCACACGGCATCTGCCTACGCCCTATAGGATATTATTCCTGTCGGCTGGATGCGATAGCAAGAGGAGGCCCATCGTGTCTGTGAGCTGTCTTTGCTGCACAAGCCTTGTTTGACAAAACTTCAAACTTGGCTCTCGGACTCTGCCTTGTTCTGCTTGCTCCCCATGACATTGCTCCCATACTCCACCAAGATCCAGCCGAAACATCTGTCCATTGCCAGACACTTGAGACTCCTGTGTTTCTACCTTCTAGACAGCATTACTCTATTACGTTGTCAAACACCGAAACCTACCACCCTTCTTCCACTTCTCGAGGGGGGTAAGGAGGAGGAGTCGAGTCTTGACTTGTCACCCCATAACTGCATCGAACGAATGCGGCTGGAAACCACGCATATCCCCACCGTGAGTGAAATACCCCTGCAGGATCCAGGTCACCACTGAGAACTCGGTTCTCCAAACTGAAACCTTACCGCCGGTGATGTCTGCACAGGTGGCAGAGCTGCAAGCACTTACTACAGCATGTAAATTGGCAGAGGGAAAAAGAGCCAACATTCATACGGACTCAATATATGCTTTCAGCGTTGCCCATGATTTTGGTGTTACCTGGAAGGACAGAGGGTTCCTGACGGCTGCAGGAACACCTGTGAAACATAACTCAGCCATCAAGGACTTGGACGCCCTGCTTCTCCCAACCCAAGTGACTATTCTAAAGTAAAGCACACGACAAACTAAACTCGAAGGAAGCTCGAGGCAATCTAGCCAATTCAGCTGCCAAACAGACAGGCAGTGTTCCACGGGAAGTGGACAGCAGGGTGGTAGAAGAAGACCACCCTGTGCATACCCTACAGACTCTCCCAGTGGACAGAGTTTATCTGAAATAATTACAGGAAGCAGCAAGTCTGGATGAGAAGGAAAGCTGGAAAACGGAGAGGAGGAACTCTCAGAGATGGACTATTCAAGTGCAACAAGAAGCCTTGTCTACCCAGGAGTATGTACCCAGCCATGGTGCAATGGGCAAATGGAACTGTCCACTTGACAAAGACTCTTATGAACTTATGAGTTACTTCATTGACCAACAACTTCTGCAGATCATGCACTATCTGCGACAAATGTAACCCAGAATGTACAGAAAAGGCACAGAAGAAGCACCTGGCAAAAGCTCTATACCCCTTCCAGAGGATACAAATTGATCACTCCCAAATGACAAAGGAGTGACAGATTCGAATACGCCCCCTAGTGGAGGTGGACATGACTGCCAGGACCACAGCTAAGGAACTACTGAGTGAGATAGTATGTAGATTTGAGGTCCCAGAGGTGATAGAGAGCGATCAGGCCCAGCCTTCACAGCAACCCTTACAAAAGATTAGGGCAGCACTGGGGGTTCAGTTGGCTCTACACACCCCTTACCACCCTCAAAGTAGCGGGAAGGTAGAAAGGATAAAAGGGACACTAGAAAAACAGGATGTTAAAGATGGCCCAAAAGACTAACATGAGTCGGCCAGACAGTTTGCCCACTGCCCTGTTCAGTGTCAGACACACCCCGGGGGAAATATGCCCTATCCCCCTTATAAAATTTAGTTTGGTTCAGCCCCCAGACTTGGCTGTCACTTTCCACAACAGTTACAGTTGCAATCTGATGTGTTGACTAATTATGTGACCTCACTATCACGAGAATTAACCCAAATGCATGTCCAGGTGTTTTCTTCCATTCCAGATCCTGAATTAGATACAGGAACACACCAACTACTGCCTGGAGATTGGGGGCTGGTAAAGAAATTTGTGAGAAAACATTCTCTTGAACCCAGATATGATGGTCCATTCCAAGTTTTGCTCACCACAGCCACCTCAGTGGAATTGGCCGGGAAGAATACCTGAATACACGCCTCCCACTGCAAGAAAGCTCCACCCCCGAGGACAAGATCCCGCCCACTTCATGACGACCATGCTGCATATCCTTTTTTCTGTTTGGTCTAGGGGGGAGGCTCAGGAGGTGGTCATCACAAAAAAAAAAAAAAAAATGATAACATAATTACATTTTGGTACAACTCTACAGGGACACATGTGACCACTTTTACCTTTGATTACTGTGACATAGTACCTTGTCCGTTTGACTCTTTCATGGCAATGCCATTGGTACAGTGACATCCCTGTTGGTAAGGTGAGACATCCCTGATGGTAATATGTGTGTTTTACAGACAGTTACTGGGGCCAGAATTGTGGTTCCTGGGAGGGACAGTGGGTTGGAACATAGGACCAGATTAGAGGGTATCTGGACCGGTGAATGTGCCCTTGAAAAGGTGATTATGCCCCTCCATATCCTAGCAGAAGATACCCCTGATACATACACTGACCCAGCACACAGTCAGAGGAGGAAGCGAGCAGCTCTCTCCGGAAGCTTTGACCCTCATGTGTACATAGATGCTATAGGGGTCCCAAGGGGGGTCCCTGATGAATTCAAAGCCAGGGAATTGCTGGCCAGTTACCCCCCACTTCCTACATGACATTCCAGAACCGGATGGCCTTAGACATGCTGTTAGCTGAGAAAAGAAGTGTCTGTAAAAATAGGAAAAAAAACGGGAACCTGTTGCACCTACATTCCTGATAATACCGGCCCAAATGGTAAAGTAACTTTAGCTATAAAGAAATTAGAAGATTTGTCATTGGAGTTGAAGAAGAACTCCGGTATTACAGACCCATGGGATCAATATTTTAGCTGGATGAGTGGGTGGCAGAAGGTGCTCGCCCAGATAGGGGTAACGGTACTAATAATCCTGGTTCTTTTACCCCCCCCCCCCCCGATTGTATGCTGTATTCTTTTTTTTTTTTCCCCAAAAAAAGTTTTATTGATAAAAGGTATGAACATTTACAGCATGAAAAGCCAACATAAAGTACCGCAGGTACTCAATAAGTCATTCAAACGTGACAAATCTGTGAGGAGGGTAAATACCCTGAAATGGTACAATACATTAAAACAACTTGAATAGCTTTAAATTCTTGAAATGATCTACAGAATTATAGACCCCAAGGATTGGAACAGCAGCGTAACCCAATAATGAAGACAATTGGTGTTCACATTCTCAAAAATTTTCTTAACAAAAAGACACCATTAGACGAGTTGTTAGGTGGAGTACTGGATTTCCATAGGACTGGAATGCACATTCTCGCGGCATTAATGAGGTGCTGCGTCAGTGATCCTCGATATTTTGATCTCGAGATCGAGGAATGGTGAAGAAGGAATTGTGCAGGAGTAAAATCAACGGATAGGGTAGTGATCTTACAGAGGAGACGGTGTACCTCCGTCCAGAAGGGTTGGATATTGGGACATGACCACCAAATGTGGAGGAGAGTTCCCTCTTCCTGGGAGCATCTCCAACATGTAGAGGATACTTCGGGGAAAAATTTGTGTAACTGGGAAGGAGTCTTATACCATTTAGCAGCAATTTTGAAACCATTTTCTTGAACTGACACATTGACAGATCCCTTGTGTATATGGGAGAAAATAGTTTCCCACTCTTCTTCTGACCATTGCTGGTCCAGGTCTGATTCCCAACTGCTGGAGGATTTAAGAGATTTGGGATTACAGTCCGTGAAGAAGAGGGTGTAGATTTTAGATATGAGGTGTCTTTGAGGTTCTATCGTGTCGCAGAGAGATTCAAAAGGAGTGAGTGATCTAGCAAAGTCTGGTTGATGCTGGTGTGATATTAGGAAGTGTCTGATTTGAAAGTATACCCATTGAGGAATAGGTCGTCTGGTGTCTAAACACGGTACAGATGTACGCGGTAAAAGATTCCCATTGGTGAAAAAGTGCTGTGCTAGCATCTCTGAGTGTGGCCATATGGAACGGAGAAAGGACTCAGACTGACCAATCGGAAAGTCTGGATTATGTCTAATAGGTGTTAGTGGGCTGCGGTGTGACGAGATACGCTGTGTTTGGCACACCAAGCGAAACACATGTAAGGTAGGAGCAACTAACGGGTGCTGTTTGCAGATCGTGGGGATGTGTTTCTGGTCCAGCCAGGGTAAATATCTCGTCGGAATGGGTGCAAGCGTATTTTCCAGATGTACCCAAGCTTTAGTAGTGTTATGTACTTTCCAGTCTACAACTCTGGATAGATGGCAAGCCCAATAATATTTCCTCATATCTGGTAAGCCTATACCACCTTTTGTTTTAGGAATTGTTAGTCTGTCGTGGCTTAATCTGGGCCTCTTTCCGTTCCACAGGAAATGGGTGCAAATCGATTTGTATGAGTTGAAAAAGGCCAATGGGATCCTAATGGGGATTGTTTGTAGTAAGTAAAGTAATCTGGGTAAGATATTCATCTTGACGATCGAGGCTCTGCCAAACCAAGAAAAGAATCCCGAGGACCATTTTTTAAGATCGGTTTGAATGGTTTGGAGTAGGGGGAGATAATTATGCGTATAAAGGTTCTTAAGGTCAGAAGGTAGTTTAATGCCCAGGTACGTGATAGCTGAGCTGTTCCATTTAAAAGGGAAGTTTCTTTGACATTGCTCCACTGCAGGTTCGCTAAGGGATATATTAAGCGCTTCAGATTTGCTAAAGTTTATCTGTAAATTGGAGATGTGTTTGAATGAATCTAGATCTTTCAGGAGGTTGGGTAATGTAACATGTGGTTCTGTAAGGAACAATAGGATATCATCAGCGAAAGCTGCTATCTTTTGTACTGTACCTGCCATTGACACACCTCTTATATCACTATTTGCTCGAATACGATTGAGTAAGGGCTCTAACGTGAGAACAAATAGAATGGGCGAGAGCGGGCATCCCTGACGAGTCCCGTTGGATACGGAGAAGGCGTCCGACAGGTGGCCATTCACTCTTACATGGGCTTTCGGCGAGGCGTATAGTGCCATAACATGTGAAATAAATTTGTTAGGTAGTCCTATACTCTGTAAAGTTTCTTGCATATAATCCCAGGCCACTCTGTCAAACGCCTTCTCCGCATCCAAGGAGAGGAGAAATCCGTGGGTATTGGAAGAGGAAAGCCAATTATGTATATTAATTGCTTTAATTGTGTTGTCTCTAGCCTCCCTCCCCGGGACAAAGCCCACCTGATCCAGGGAGACCAGTCCCGGCAAGAGAGGCAAGAGACGATTAGATAAAATTTTAGCGTAAATTTTAAGGTCCACATTTAGTAGGGAAATGGGTCTATAGTTCGAAACTAGGGAATCGTCTTTATTCGGTTTGGGAATGACCGTGATGTGTGCTGTAAGCAGATCTCGAGGAGGGGGATTTTCGGTGGAAAAAGAATTAAAAGCCGCTAGAAAGTGAGGTTTCAAGATGTCAATAAATGATTTGTAGTACCCAGATGTTAACCCATCAGGACCAGGGCTTTTGCCTGGTTTTAGGCTTTTGAGGGCTATATCCAGTTCGAGTGAGGATATTGGTGCTTCGAGACTAGTGGCTGTTTCGGGAGTTATAGGATTAGGGCCATATTGGTGTAAGAATTCTCTAATCAGTTGTGTGCGTTGTGCGTTCGGTGAAAAATGATGGGTATCATTCAGGTTGTATAGGTTTTTGTAAAATTGAACAAATTGCTCAGCAATTTGATGATTAGAGGAGATCGTGTTTCCTGCTTTGTCTATCAATTGGTGGATAGTGTTTGTGGCTTTCTGTTTACGGAGCGCTCTGGCTAAAAGTTTACCCGATTTATTACTAAACTCATAGAAGGTTTTGCGTGAAAGTATGTAGTTTCTTTTAGTTCGTGTGGTTATGTAGTTTAATAACTCTTGTCTGGCCTCTATAAGTTCGGTAATAGAATTCTCTACCTGGGATAATTTATGTGCTTTTTCCAAAGTTTTAATTTTGTTGGTGAGGTACAATAGGTGAGCGGATCTATCTTTTTTACGTTTAGCCGCAGCCGCCATGAAAGTTCCCCGAATGGTGCATTTATGTGCCTCCCATAACAGCATGGGGGAAATATCCGGGGAAGCATTCTCTTCAAAATAGGTCACCAGACGTTCCTTCGTTGTCGCAGCTATAATGGGATCAGTGAGAAGGGAAGGGTCTAATCGCCAAATTGGGGTGTTAGGGGGATTATCTGAAAGTACTAAGGTCATGGATATAGGGTGATGATCCGAGATGAATTTGGGATCAATGGTAGCACCAACCAGACAAGGAAGATCTCTCTGCGACAGGAATAGATAATCTATTCTGGAGTGTCTCTTGTGTGGGAAAGAAAAAAAGGTGTAGTCTAATTCTTGCGGATTGAGGGTCCGCCAGGAGTCATGTAGATTTAGTTCTTGCAATCTCAGTTTAATATTGCGCAAGGTCTTGTGTGGGATTGAGGAAGTTTTGTTCGATGAATCTTGTATAGGATTAAGCGGTACATTGAAATCTCCTCCCGCAATGAGGACTCCCTCCTGAAAGTCTGATAGCTTATTCATGGTCGATGTGAAAAAAGGTGCCTGGCCATTATTAGGGGCATATATGTTAGCCAGCGTGACACGCTTGCCTAACATCGTGCCTTTAACGAAAAGATAACGAGCTTCTGGATCACGGAGGATGTCCTCAACGTGGAAGGAGCAATGCTTCGCGAACAGGATGGAAACCCCTTTCGATTTACTGTTTGAATTCGTGGAGTGTATTGCTGTGGGGAAATATCTATCCGTTAATTTCGGAATGGAGGAAGATTTGAAGTGTGTTTCCTGTAAAAATACTATTTTAGCCTTGTTTTGTTTAAGAGAGAATAATAATTGGGATCTTTTTTCGGGTATATTCAACCCTTGAGTATTTAAGGAAATAATTTTAGTCCAATTTTGGGGGTTGGTCTTGTGTGGTCTTGTCATCCTGAATTTGTGGGAATGTTACAATCCCTATTGAGAAAAAGAAGGGGGGAGAAAAAAGAAAACTCTATCTGTTTGGGTTAATTAATCAATTAATGTATATCTGTACTACACTATAGTCTGTAGATACGTTCAGGGCTGAACAAGCAAAGAAATTTCACCAGACACAGTAGGGAACTGGGCCTGGTGAACTGAAATTGTTGAGAGAATTACTCACTCAAAAGAGAGTGAGGTAGTCTCACTCTGGTCAGAATTCCGGAGAAAAGCAAGTACCAGCTTGCTGATCCTATCCACCAGTGGTGGGCGGTGCAAAGCACAGTATCCGGAGTCTACACTGGGTAACAAATGAAATGTTATCACTGAAGGTGTGCTAACTGTTAACCACTGTGTGTGGGGTATAGGCTCGGGTCGATTGGATGGGTAAAGGATGTGATCCAGTGTCTACCCGCCAAACGAGGGAAAACCAAGTATCTGTAAATAATGCAACTGATGAGAGGTGTAACAATTAAATTAAGAATAATAACATAAGAAAAATAACATAAGAAAAGAAAAGAAAGGGCCCCTGTGTGGAAATGAAGAGGTGGTTGGAGGAGAAGAGAGTTTATATCTGAAAAACTCTTAGTGCGTGTAAGGTAACTGAGTTGTAGAGCATGACTTGTAGGGCAGTTTGCACCAACTATTAGAGTGTTATGTGCCGCAGAAGGTAACATGTACTGTTAAGGAACTTATCCTTAATCACAAGCCTTGTCAATCATTTAACCAGAACAAAATATAAAGTTTAGAGCCATAACCTAGACAAATAAACTTCAAATAAACGTTTCAAGAGAATGTATACTGTTTGTAGAAAGTAACGAGTGTAATATGACCGTAAAGAGATGGTTAATTGGGGAGCACCCCCCTTATGAACAGTGTAGACCTACTGGAACGTGTGTGTCGTGTAAAAATGAAAAGTTCCAAAAAGATAACCTTTTAAGAAATTCTAGGGATTCCAAATTCCTTTTCCTAGCCTCTAGGATCCTCGTAATACGAAAGATGTTTAGGAGACGGGAGAAACATCGGTATACAGTTCAGTCTCTCGGTCTCGTCCTAGTGATCACACTGGAAAAGGAGGAAGAACGTTCCAATGAAGTGTAGGTCTTACAGTAAAAAACAAAACCATCGTTTACAGGACTCCTTCAGAACCGTAGAGTGCACTCTTCGTTTTGGAGAAAAAAAACAAGGAAGTCTTCGTACGGTAAGGTTGCTAGAACAATAACGAATAAAAACAACGTGTGGAATGAAGCGAAGCAATTCTCATTCAGCGATCCCTTCGGGCTCTTCTATAGTGTGGGGCCTTCGATGGGCTCTCTCGTACAGTCTCGTCGTTTCTCACGTCAGGGTTCCTATGATCCGAAGGCGAGCGTCTACGTCTGGATCTTTGTTCCTGGAACTCCATCCGTTCGGTTTGGACGAGTCCGTTTTTTGCTGCTTGCGGACGGTATTCGGCGTACCAATCTGGTGCTTCAGTGAGGGGGATATCGATCGTTTCGCAGAAATACCTGATATCCTCCGGGACCCGGAGAACAGCCGTTCGTCCTCCCGCTGTGGCTGATAAAGCGAAGGGGAACTTCCAGCGATACGGGATTCCCTTTGCACGTAAAACTTCCAAGATAGGCCGAAGTTCCCTCCTCCGTTGCAGAGTAATAGTAGACAGATCAGGAAAAATGTTTATCACAGTATCTTTATAGGTCACTGGGGAGGTTAATGCTCTCACCCTGTGGAGAATGTCTTCCTTCTGCCTGTAGTCGATCAGGCAACAGATCACGTCTCGAGAAGGGTCCGATTCTCTGTATCTCGGGCGTAGGGCACGATGAATGCGCTCCATTCCGATGGGGGAATCCGGAGGCTGTTCCAAGATGGCGTTAAACAGGGTGGACACTTCTTTGGCTAGATGCTCCGATTCTATGGATTCTGGAAGACCTCGGAGGCGAAGGTTATGCCTTCTCCCCCTATTGTCGAGGTCCTCCAGATGGCGATTCTGGTCCCGAAGCTGTAACGTGTGAGTATCAATCACTTGGCAAGCTTTCCTGAGAACAGTGGAGTGTGTAGCGGTGATCTTCTCCACGTCCTGAACTCTTCCCGCCATTGCTTGTAGGTCTAACCGCAGGTCTGAGATGGCGGACGTGAGAGCTGAGGTAAGTGTTTCTTTGATGTCCGCTGCAACGGAGCGTAGGTCATGTAGGCTGGGCTGAAGGTGAGGGGTGAGTGTGATGCCCTCAGATGGCGGGCCTTGCGGTGAAGAGTCTGGGATAGAGCCCGTTCTCTGTGATTGACCTCGTGAGGCCGCCATGTTGCTGTGCTGGGTGCCGAACATCTCCGGGATATTCTGCGAGATCCTGCTCGCCTCGTCTCTCGGAGATCTCGATCTGGAGGCGGATGAGTCGCGGGACGAGGTGCCCATGTTGCTGGGTACTCTTAGGGTGATTTATCCTCTGTTAACTGTTAGGTTTTCCTCTCGTCAGCGGGAGCTATCAAGCTATGCTGCCATCTTCCGCCGAGGTCAAACTGTATGCTGTATTCTACCTTTCGTAAAGAAGTTAATGAGCAAGGCTGTAGACAACAGCCCACCTACATTTCTCCACCAAGAAGAAGAGGACCCTCTTATGATGGAGGGTGACAAACCCTTCACTCCTCTACAGTCACTCCCTGTCCAAAATCTCACAATCCTATAGGGTTATAGGGGTAGATAGCACCTGATTGCCCTTCTCCAGCTGTATCGAGGGGGGTAGTGAACTAGTTGCTGCCCAACTCTATATACAGCTTAAAAAGAGTTGCTGAGGAGAATGGGCCAGGTGAGTAGGACCTTTTAGATGAGGGACAGAAGAAAATAGCCATTTTAGGGGGGACTGTTAAGGAATCCAATGTACATAATGATAATCAGAAAATGTCTATTTGCTTATGTGTATACATGTTCCCATGCTCCTTACTTATTATTTAGCATACAGATTGACCCTGTTCTGCGGAGCCAAGATGGCGTCTACACCCTACATCCCACGCGTGCAGAAGAATGCATTCGAGATAACAGAACCAGCTTCAACCAAACTTCAAGCATCAAGTTTCTTCATTTCTCTTGTATTGTAACCAATAAGATGTACCAATTAGACTGACATAATAATGACGTATCTTTCTGTATAAAATATTAACACCGCCCACGAATAAATCAGTATTTAGAAGTAGCCTGAGCTGAACATATCTCAGAGAGTGTTTACTTCTAATGTGCATGCACATTTATACTTTTTAATTAGGAATAGCAGCAGATAACCAAGAACTAATTTATAGTTCTTATCCATTTCACCGCCAGCAAACGTCCGATGGAGCATACACACAGTTGCATTTTTCGACCAAAGGCCCTCATCAGACTTTTGCGGGCACAATTTCTGATCGTGTGTTCGGGGCATTAGATAAAATAGCTGTCCAAAATACCAAACCATTGACTCTGGTTTAAAGCACCTGTGCAAGGTAAAAGGAAAACCTGCAAACATGGCCTGTTGGGGGTGCTTGAGGACTGAGGTTAAGAACCACTGGTTTAGGATACACTGTGCTTTAGCAAACTGTCATCCAGTTTTGGTTTCTACTTTAAGACCCCATTCACAAATGAACGAAAAACGAGATTCCCATTACACATAACGATGTCCATTCACACATGAATATTGAGTTGATTGTTCTCCAAGCTTGAAAAGGTACATGAGCTTTGTTGGGGCAGAGTTGCATGTTTTTGGTCCCTTGATGCCCCGTACACACGAGAGGGATTAAGTCTGACAGACCTCCAAAGGAGTTCCGCCGGAGTTCCGACGGAGTTCTGGCGGACTTTTCGACCGAACGGACTTGACCACACACCATCACACCAAACTCCGACGGAGTCGAACGTGATGACGTACGACTGGATTCGACGTAGGAAGTTCCTAGACAGTAGCCAATAGCTGCCCTAGCGTCGGTTTTAGTCCGTCGGAGTAGCACACACACGAGCGGATTTTTCGAAGGGGACCGGGTCCGGCGGAGTTCCGTCGGGAAAATTTAAAGCATGCTTCATTTCTAAAGTCCGTCAGACTTTAGCTTCGCTAAAGTCCGTTGCAGCCCACACACGATCGGATAGTCTGACGGACTCAGCCCGTCGGACTTTGGATGTCGAAAAGTCCGCTCGTGTGTACGGGGCATTTAGACTTCAATGAGAGGGGCTAAAAAATGCCTGAAATGCTGTTTTTTGCAAGATTCTTTCCCTCTCCTTCTCCTAGTAACTAGCTTTCCACTGGCAAAAACAGCCAAGCCTGGCGACACAAAAAAAAGGGAAAACACTAAAAAGACCTCCAAAAATTGCATGAAAACACTCACGCTCAATTGAGAATGAGTGCTAAGGAAGAACTTAAGGCTAATGTATAGCACACACTTTAGTTCACTTGTGCTTGTAGCTCCTGTCTTCAGTTGCCCAGTCCACAACACTGCTCTGCTCTGCAACATGGACCAGGCTACAACTGTCACTGCCACCCACACTTCCTCTTCCATTCTCAGGCCAACAGTGAACTATAGGATTGGTTATGAGAGGAGAGAATGGACATACCTGTAGAGAGAGAGGACACTAAATGGTGTGGGGTAATGGAGAAACTGAGAGCCAAAGAAGATCCCTGCTCACCCCCCCCCCGGAGAACAGAGGAAGCCGCAGTGGACTGCTCTGCAGCCTGGGAGAGGACAGAGCCTTCTGGGATAAACAATGACTTTTGGGGAATGTAATCCCCAGAGAGACTGAGCCCGGTGCTGCAGAGTGGTTTGGAATTACAAGTCCCAGTATGACAGGGAGCTGGGAAGAAAGAAAATCCTAGAGAGTTCCTGGACTTGATGGAGTCGTGTGGAGGACATGCACGGAGAGTAGACAGTGTCTACTGTGGGAAACACAGACATCAGTGGCATCACTAGAACGGCAGGAGCGTGAATGTTGAGTCCAATGTCGCCGCCCAGTCTGCGAGAACATCATCGTTGAGTCCAGAGTCACCACCTGGTCTGTGTAAATGTCTTTGCTGAGTTTGGGGTCACAACTGATGTTCCCAAGTTGGGACAGAGAGCCGGAGGAGTCTCCTGGTTCATTTGGTGGTGAAAGGCCGCTGACCATTACTTTCTGCCCACTGCTTACAGAGACTGTATTGCCTGGTTTAGGATTCAGTTTGGGCACCTATGCTCAGTTTTGTTGGACTCACTCACATAATTTACAATGGGTTTCACCAATAAATGTAACCTCCCCAGACTTGGTGCACCAAAGGGTGTGGCATTACTGGGAAGGTCTTTGATATCCGGGGTCAGGAGACCCAAACATCAACAGTTCCTTTGGGGAAAGTGCTACATATTCTTGCATTTAAATCAAACAAATGTTTAATTCATCGAGTGTCACTACCTGATATGTGTCTTTATATCACATGTATCAAACACAAATCCATCCCATCAGGCCATTCCATGTGGCCCTTGCACCTCTCCTGCAGCTTCAGCACCCCCCTCATTTCTCTGCCTCCACATTGTTTTAGCAGTTGGCAGCAGACGGGAGGACCAAACTCGCCAGATCCTGCACCTCTCTGTGCAGCTGCAGCACCCCCTCGTCTCCACCTGCCCTGGTCTCGGCAGCCAATAGACTCCAGCCTTTCCCAGGTCCTCCTCCAGACTCTGTGCTGCTTCCAGCTCTGTCCCCAGCTTTTTCATGGCAGCAGCACAAGGTAAGGGAAGTGCACTGTGATGTAGATGAAAGTGAGGAACTATTGACTTCTGATGGTGAAGGGGCTCTTTCTTGATATATGGTGTAAAGGGGGAGGGGCTTTGGACATCTGCTTATAATTATTACGAGAATAATACAGCTCAATGCTAGTTGAGAAGGAGTGTCGCACATCGCTTGTATCATCCATAAGAAGCTTCATTGTAGACTGTTCAGACACAACACCATGGCAGATGCAGCCCAGGGTGAAATTGAGTTTACATGGTTGCAACATACTAGTTTGAATTTGAAGTACATGCCAGTGTTTTGGTAGTAAGAAGTGGTTAGGTGGCCATAACGAAGAAGGAGAAATCCAGAAATGTGGTAATTTTCTCCCAATAATACACAGAGCATGCAACTGCAGAGTTGCAGTCATGGCAGAATCACAAGAAAATGCGTGCATCTCTTTACAAATAGCAGATTAAACATTTACTATACACCACATGACCAAAAGTTGGTGGCCAACTGACCATCACAACATTATGAGCTTGTTAGAAATTCCCATTTCAAGGTTGTAACAATCTTCCCACTGCTAGGAAGGCTCTCCACAAGATTTTGGAGTGCGTCTGTGAGACTTTGTGCCACTTTAGGCAAAAAAGAGAATTTGTGAGGCCATGGATGTTGAATAAGAAGATCTGTTTCACAATCAGATTCAAGTTCATCCCAAAGGTGTTCAGTAGGGTTGAGGTCAGGAGTGCTGGCCACCCAAGTTCCTCCACCCCATACTCATCAAGCCATGTCTTAATAGAGCTGTCTTTGTGCACAGGGGTACAGTCTTATTGGAACAGTTCCCCAAACTTTTGTCACAAGGTTGGAAACACACAATGGACTAAAATGTCTTTGTATGATGATGTAACATCAGGACCTATGATGTAACATCAGCACCTATACAGGAAACATCAAAACTCAATTATTTAGAGGGGTGCTGTCAGGGCTGGGCTCAGCCCTTCCTTCTCTGAGCTGGCCACTCAGCTGTCGGCTAATTGCCAGCTCCTATCTCTCCACAGTTACTCACCTGTTGCTGATATCCTGCTCGTCAGTCCTGCCTACTTAAGTCGTCCAGCCCAGAGGATCTCTGCCTTTGCCTTAGTAAACATCACAGAGACGCTCTCCTGCATTCCTGTTAAAAGACTTGCTTGGCTGACATCCCTTCCCGCTCCAGATCCTGCTTGCCGTTTTACTACGCTCGTCTCCGACTCCTTGACGTTTGGCTTGTCTGACTATCCATTTCGGTTCCTGAACTCTGGCTATGATTTGACTGTGTTTTGTTCTATTTACTGTTATTATTAAACAAATGTACTGTACTTCTGTCTCGGTCTGATTTCATGGTTTATGACAGGTGCCCACATACGTTTGGCAGGACAGAAAGATACGATGGTAAACTTTTGGCAAATACTGTCTATATACTGTAGCTATTTGGCAAATATTACCTTTTATACTTTTGTTAACTTGTTCCAGTTTTTTCTAGAAAAGCATAACCCTATAGAGCAAGTATCTGTGTTATTGAAGCTTCAGACTTTTGGGCTGTTCACCCTTTGTTTGGCTGACCTCTCTGCAGGTAATGATGTGTATATAATGTGATATTTCCCTCCCAGACACCGCGATTACAAAATTCAAAGTGATCATTTACCTGCCACAGCTGCTAAATGAATATATGAGCGGGTGTTCATTTGAAAATGACAGAATAGCTATTTCCAAGATGTTCGAAAATATTCTTTTTTTTAAAGTAGTTGAATCCCAGTAGATCCACCTTAAAAATAAGGTATGTGACTTTTTCTTTTCTATCACAAATGCCAAAAATAAGGAATTTTTTCCCTGTATTTTAGGATAGTGGTTTGAGTCATGCAAATCATTTGTTAATGCCACTATACACCTGGAAACCGCTGGTGTGGAGCACAATTGCAGCCTAGTGTTGTAGGGCCATTTATCCCCCACAGCTGTTACAGGCTTGTTGGCCATCATCAGTGCAGGGTATTGAACCATATGAAGGGGCAGGACACGTGACTGACTACTTGAGTTGCACCTCCGTCTCCCTGTCTGAGGGCTGCTGTAGAGGAGACTACAGGAGGCTGATAGCAGGACAATTTTAGATAAATCATTTTTTTTTTTTTTTTAGTGAATGAAAAATGAATTATTTTTTTCATTGATACATAACTGCATTAGGGGGGTTGTCTTTATGTCTGCCTGAAGTCCGACATTAAGGCTGGGTTCACAATTTTTCAATATATAAATATATATAATATTTCAATTTGCAAATTGGATGCCTTTTAACCACATGCCGACCAGCCCACGACGATATACGTCGGCACAATGACACGGCTGGGCAAATGGGCGTACAGGTACGTCCCCTTTGAGAAGTGGCATTGTGGACGTGCTCCGTGACCGTGGGTCCCGCGGTCTAGATGCCCGCAGGGTGCCCGCGATCTTGTCACGGAGAGGCAGAACAGGGAAATGCCTTTGTAAACAAGGCATTTCCCCGTTCTGCCTTGTGACATGAGAGAGATCTCCTGCTCCCTGTGATCGGGAGCAGTGATCGCTCTCATATCAGTGGTAGACCCTTCCCCCCACAGTTAGAATCACTCCCTAGGACACACTTAACCCCTCAATCGCCCCCTAGTATTTAACCCCTTCCCTGCCAGTGTCATTTACACAATAATCAGCACCAATCGCTGTATAAATGACAATGGTCCCAAAATAGTGTCAAAAGTGTCCGATGTGTCCACCATAATGTCGCAGTCATGATAAAAATCGCAGATAGCCGCCATTACTAATAAAAAAAAATGAATAATAAAAATGCCATAAAACTATCTCCTATTTTGTAGACGCTTTAACTTTTTCGCAAACCAATCGACATAGGCTTATTGCGATTTTTTTTTTTTTTTACCCAAAAATATGTAGAAGAATACATATTTGTTTTTTTTTATATATTTTTGGGGGATATTTAAGTAAAAAATATTGCTTTTTTTTTCAAAATTGTCCCTCTTTTTTTGTTTATAGCACAAAAAATAAAAACTGCAGAGGTGATCAAATACCACCAAAAGAAAGCTCTATTTGTGGGGAAAAAAAGACGCCAGTTTTGTTTGGGTGCAATGTGGCACGACCGCGCAATTGTCAATTAAAGCGATGCAGTACTGAAGCGCAAAAAGTGCTCTGGTCAGGAAGGGGGTAAATCCTTTCAGGCCTGAAGTGGTTAAACTATATCCAATTCGCATGACGTGTGAATGTGACCAGCTATTAGTGGAGCCGGTTCACACATGTCTGGGGTGGTTTAAAAAAAAAAGGTCCTGTGTGTTTCTGGGCCCCGTTCAGGTGTGAATTCATGCAAAAATTTGTGCCTAAATCGCACCTAAACCGGTGAAAAGGGGCGCACCGGACTCGGACTGCAAACCACAGTTGGACATATGTGAACCCAGTAGACATGTGCAGAACGAAAAAAAATTGTTTTGTTATTTAAATAAAATTATTTAGTTAAATTCGTTTAATCCGTTAAATTCGTTTTTGGAAATCTATTTGAATTTGAATTCGGATCGATACGAAAAGTTTACAAATCAATTTCGGAATAGTTTTCTAATTCGAATTATTTTCCAATTTCCAAAGAGAATAAAATAGAATAGAAAATGATATAACAGAAAATAGATAAAATGGGATAGAATAAAACAGAACAAAATAGGATAGAAAATAAAAGAACAGAATAGAACGGAACGGAATAGAATAGAATTGAAAGGAAGAGAATAGAATAAAAAAAAAAGAATAGCATTAAATAGAAAGATTATAACCATCTTCTGAAATTTAAATAGAATAGAAAAGAAAATAATTAAAAAAAACAATAGAATAGAATAGAAATAATATAACCATTTTCCAAAATAAAGTAGAATTTTATTAGACTAGAAAAGAATAGAGTAGAATAGAATAGAAAAAACATAATAGTACAGAAAAAAACAGAATAGAATAGAATGCATATAACCATCTTCCTATTCTAATCAATTCAAATTGATTCTATTTAAATTTTGGGAAATGGTTATATTCTATTCTGTTATGTTCTATTCTATTGTTTTTTTAAATTATATTATTTTTCTATTTGTTTATTCTATTCTATTATTTTCTATTCTATCTATTTGCTATTCTTCTATTTTCTATTATTTTCTATTCAAATTCAATTTTTTTTTTTCACAATATCATTTTTATTGAGAAAAAAAATCAGGTATAACATAAAGCCATATAAAAAAACTGACTTCTGCGCTACTACACAACGAATAATAAATTAAACAAAATATATGGGAATGCTGCCAAATCTGAAGTGATCACCAATCACATAAAACTAAGAAAGCTGAATACATAAAAATGTATGTGACTTAGCGCATATCCTACGTGATCTAATAACCACAAAATAAATCACTGAAGACAAAAATTAAGGCTGGTAAGAATAAAGTGCATAAACAATGTGCATAAAAAATAAAGTGCATTAACAACAATGCATACAATAGTCAAATATAACATTCGTTATATAAAGTGCACTCCTAGTGGTGACACTATAATGCATTCAATATAGTCCAGTGGTATAAAGTGTTCATAAAGTGCACTCACTGTGGAAAAAATAAAGTGCTACCAATTGTGCAAAATACAAATCTTACAAGGTGCAACAAATTATCCAAAGTCCAAAGGTCTGTGTCCATTCACTCCCATAAAGCAGTACAAGAAGTACTTTTTAACCACTTGCTTACTGGGCACTTAAACCCCCCTCAGTCCCAGACCAATTTTCAGCTTTCAGCGCTGATGCACTTTGAATGACAATTGCGCGGGCATACAACACTGTACCCAAATGAAATTTTTATCATTTTTTTCCCACAAATAGAGCTTTCTTTTGGTGGTATTTAATCACAGCTGGGAGTTTTATTTTTTGCTAAACAAACAAAAAAAGATGCAAAAAATAAAATAAAAATCATGTTTAATAGTTTGTTATAAAATTTTGCAAACAGGTCATTTTTCTCCTTCATTGAAGTGCGCTGATGAGGCGGCACTGATAGGCTGCCCTGGTGGGCACTGATAGGCTGCATTGGTGGGCACTGATAGGCTGCACTGGTGGGCACTGATAGGCATAGTTAAGGCGGCACTAATAGGCACAGATAAGGCGGCACCGATGGGCACAGATAAGGTGGCACTGATGGGCAAAGACGGGCACAGATAAGATGGCACGGATGGGTGGCACAGATGGGTGGCACGGATGGGTGGCACTAAGGGGCACTGATAGGTACCACTGATAGATGGGACTGGTGGGCACTGATAGGTGGCACTGATAGGTGGCTCTGATAGGTGGCACTGCTGGGCGTCACTGCTGGGCACTGATGGGCGGCACTGCTGGGCACGGATATGTGGCACTGGGGTGCAGCACCTTTGTTGAGGCAGATTGTGGGCACTGCTGGGTGGCACTGTGGGCACTGCTGGGTGGCACTATGGGCACTGCTGGGTGGCACTGACAGGGGGGACACATTTTTTATTCATGTGGCAAAGCAGGGGGCAGGTGGGCACTGGTAGGGGGCAGGTGGGCACTGGCAGGGCTGGCCGTGATCGGGACTGATGTCCCGATCACGGTTGCCGGTGATCGGCTTTTTTTTTTTTCTCCTCGCAATAATAGCCGATTACCGGCTCCGTTATATCCCATGATCAGCTGTCGTTGGCTGACAGCTGATCATGTGATAAGGGGTCGGGATCGACCCCTTGCACGGATCGGTGATCAGGCGAGTCTCGTAGACTCGCCGATCACAGAGCACGCCGCGTGCGCCCCTCAGGGGGCGCGCAGGCCGCTCGTGCACGGGACTACGTCAATAGACGTAATCCCGGCAAAGGAGATCCGCGCTGTAGCCGTCATTCGGCTATAGCGCGGGTCTCAAGTGGTTAAAGATAAGAACAGATCCAAAGTGACAGACACAGTTCAGTCAAAAATACAATTCAGTAATGACAAATTAGATGTAACTGTTGTTAAACCATAAACAGTATCTTTGGCAGGGAGATTGAGAGAAGGCCAGAGAGTGACAAGAGTAGATTAAATTAGTAAAATCAAAGAGAAAATATCAGGAGGTCATAAGAAGGGAAAAAATGGGGTAAGAAAAAAAAGGGGGGGGGATCACACAATGCCGCAGCACTGCCTCACTCCTTCTCTATATGGAAAATAAAATATATTCTAGTGTAATAAAATAGGTATGATGGAGATTCAGGCATCAAGAATCTGCCTGTATTCATTGGAGCTTTTGAATAGGGCTCAAGTGTTCCAAGTTTTGTGGTGACGGTCCAAACGGTCGTATGCAATTGCCATAGATTCTTCCATAGCATGTACCTTGTTAATTTCTGAAATCCAATCTTTCACAGTTGGTGTGTGTGTAGTTTTCCAAGCTCTAGGTATTAAAATTTTTTGCTGCGTTCAGCATTTGTCTAGTTAGGGAGTGTTTGTAGCGTCTTATAGGTTGTGGACATATATTTAATAAGCAAAAAGTTGGGTCGAGGGTCAAATTCAATTCTATTTAAAATTCAAATTTCGAAAGATGGTTATATTCTTTCTATTTTATCAGTTTTTTTGTTTTGTTTTTGCTATACAATTCTCTTATTTCTATTCTATTCTAATCTATCCTTTTCTTTTTTATTCAGACTCGAATTGATTCTATTTGAATTTTGGGAAATGGTTCTATTCTATTCTATTCTATTCTATTCTATTGTTTTTTTAAACTCTGTTCTTTCTTAGTTTATTATAGTCTATTCTATTATTTTTTCTATTTAATTCTTTACTATTCTATTCTTTTCTTATGTATTCAAATTCAAATTTATTCTATTTGAAATTTGAATTTCAGAAGATGGTAAGATGGTTATATTCTTTTTATGTTATTCTATTTGTTTCTATTATATTCTAGTATATTCTGTTTTTTTACTTTATATTCTATTTTGCTCTCTGTTACTATATCATAGTCTACTCTATTCTTTTATTGTCTTTTATATTCTTTTCTATTCCATTTTTTTTTTCAGTTATATGCCTTTATTTTCTATTCTATTTTATTCTCTTTGGAAATTGGGTATACTATATGCAGCACAAACAGCATGGTACCTCGGAACCATGCGATACGGTGCCCACAAATGCACTGTTACATAATTACATAGTAGGTGAGGTTGAAAAAAGACACAAGTCCATCAAGTCCAAACTATGCGTGTGATTATATGTCAGTATTGCATTGTATATCCCTGTATGTTGCTGTCGTTCAGGTGCTTATCTAATAGTTTTTTGAAACTATCGATGCCCTTCGCTGAGACCACCGCCTGTGGAAGGGAATTCTGCATCCTTGCCGCTCTTACAGTAAAGAACCCTCTACGTAGTTTTAGGTTAAACCTCTTTTCTTCTTATTTTAGTGAGTGGCCTCGAGTCTATTTAAACTCCCTTCCGAGAAAAAGTTTTATCCCTATTGTGGGGTCACCAGTATGGTATTTGTATATTGAAATCATATCCCCTCTCAAGCGTCTCTTCTCCAGACAGAATAAGTTCAGTGCTCGCAACCTTTCCTCATAACCAATATCCTCCAGACCCTTTATTAGCTTTGTTGCTCTTCTTTGTAGTCACTCCATTTCCAGTACATCCTTCCTGAGGACTGGTGCCCAGAACTGGACAGCATACTCCAGGTGCGGCCGGACCAGAGTCTTGTAGAGCGGGAGAATTATCGTTTTATCTCTGGAGTTGATCCCCTTTTTAATGCCAATATTCTGTTTGCTTTGTTAGCAGCAGCTTGGCATTGCATGCCATTGCTGAGCCTATCATCTACTAAGACCCCCAAGTAATTTTCCATCATAGATTCCCCCAGAGGTTCTCCCCCCAGTGTATAGATTGCATTCATATTTTTGCCACCCAAATTCATTATTTGACATTTTTCCACATTGAACCTCATTTGCCATGTAGTTGCCCACCCCATTCATTTGTTCAGATCTTTTTGCAAGGTTTCCACATCCTGCGGAGAAGTTATTGCCCTGCTTAGCTTAGTATCATCTGCAAATACAGAGATTAAACTGTTTACCCCATCCTACGGGTCGTTTATGAACAAAATAAATTGGATTGGTCCCAGCACAGAACCCTGGGTGACCCCAATACCCACCCCTGACCATTCCAAGTACTCCCCATTTATCACCACCCTCTGAACTCACCCTTGTAGCCCATTTTCAATCCATGTACTCACCTTATGGTCCATGCCAATGGACCTTATTTTGTACAATAAATGTTTATGGGGAACTGTGTCAAATGCTTTTGAAAAATCCAGATACACCACATGTACGGGCCTTCCTTTATCTAGATGGCAACTAGATTGGTTTTGCAAGAACGATTCTTCATAAATACATGCTGATAACTGATAAAGATACCGTTCTCATTATTAAATCTTGTAAATACAGTATCTCACAAAAGTGAGTACACCCCTCACATTTTTGTAAATATTTTATTATATGTTTTTATGTGACAACACTGAAGAAATGACACTTTGCTACAATGTAAAGTAGTGAGTGTACAGCTTGTATAACAGTGTAAATTTGCTGTCCCCTCAAAATAACTCAACACACAGCCATTAATGTCTAAACCGCTGGCAACAAAAGTGAGTACACCCCTAAGTGAAAATGTCCAAATTAAGCCCAATTAGCCATTTCCCCTCCTTGATATCATGTGACTCGCTAGTGTTAGAAGGTCTCAGGTGTGAATGGGGAGCAGGTGTGTTTAATTTAGTGTTATCGCTCTCACTCTCTCATGCTGGTCACTGGAAGTTCAACATGACACCTCATGGTAAAGAACTGTCTGAGGATCTGAAAAAGGAATTGCTCTACCTAAAGATGGCCTAGGCCAGTGATGGCGAACCTTGGCACCCCAGATGTTTTGGAACTACATTTCCCATGATGCTCAACTACACTGCAGAGTGCAGGAGCATCATGGGAAATGTAGTTTCAAAACATCTGGGGTGCCAAGGTTCGCCATCACTGGCCTAGGCTATAAGAAGATTGGCAAAACTCTGAAACTGAGATGCAACTTATATAGTGTGGTGCATGGACTTAGCCCCTGAGCCATGATTGGCCAAAGGTACCCTGCCTTTGGCCAATCATGGCTCTCACAGCACATCGTGCTGTGATTGACCAAAGCATGCAGGTCAGGTGCATGCTTTGGCCAATCAGCAGCCGTCAATGCACTGCGATCTCGCAGTGAATTATAGGGCGCTCTGGGGGGGGGGGGGGCAAACTTGCCGTGAGTGCCCCATATATTTGTTTGTTCTACAAACAAATGAACAGCTGATGTTTGAGTCGAACTTACGTTCGTCCCGAACATCGAGCCCATCTCTAATCATGGCACTGATAGAGATTGTCCCCAACAATGCTATCGGCTTTCCAAAGGCAATTCCTCTCCAAGTTACCCAATATACGTGCTCCTTGGGAAAGATTAGAGAATATTTTTTTCTTTCTGAAAATACCCACATCCTCTCTTTTTACTACAAAGCGGAGGATATAACATTATTGGCCAACCCAAACAGAGATATTTTAGGAAATCGCAGGGTTTCACTGAAGTCCGTACCGGAATATCGGCACTAAAATTTCCTATAAAATTATGTACAGTACATTTTTGTTTCATGACGGCACTGCTTTTCTGATCCAATGACTGCATTTTGCTAATGCCACTATAAGGCAGTTATTATCTTTGGCAGTGGAGTCGAAACTTGGCACAGGGAACACAGCTCACACCACAGATATCAACAACCTACTTTTACGAGAGCACAATGTTACACTTCAAACACGTCAGCCTGGCAGAAGGCTCAGTCTTCATCCCGAGTATCCCTTTCACAACATCTGCCGAGAGCACCGGGATCCGCTGGAATGTCTTTACAAGGTGTAAAACTCTGAGAACACCGCTTGGCTTGGCAAGAGGAAGGAGAAGAATAAAGTGATCACTGTGGACCTTTGAAGGCAACAATCTGGACTTTGCTCATCACTTGGAAAATAGTGGATCATAAGATGACCATAAAACACTTTCTTTTACCGTAATTTGCCGGCCAAGTGCACTGGCCTGCTAATAAATATCCTTGATAAGGGTAATGTTAATACACTTTGAACAAGTGAACCTTTCCAGACACATATAAAACACATTATAGTACATTTTCAGTCTTGTTTAAGGAGCTGCTATCCAAAGAAAATAAAATTACAAGCATTGTGTGAAACGGCTACTTGTAGTGGTAATCTCTTTAGGGTGGACCTGTCAGTGACTTTAAAAATCTACAAGAATAACTTTTGAAATTTCATACTAAACAGCAATGGTACATGTTTTTTAAATAGGGCTTTTATCGAAAAAAGTATTTAACCACTTGAGACCCGCGCTATAGCCGAATGACGGCTACAGCGCGGATCTCCTTTGCCGGGACTACGTCTATTGACGTTGTCCCGTGCACGAGCGGCCTGCGCACCCCCTGAGGGGCGCACGCGGCGCGCTCTGTGATCGGCGAGTCTGTGAGACTCGCCTGATCACCGATCCGAGCAAGGGGTCGATCCCGACCCCTTATCACGTGATCAGCTGTCAGCCAATGACAGCTGATCATGTGATACAACGGAGCCGGTAATCGGCTATTATTCCTCCTCGCGCTGACAGCGCGAGGAGAAAAAAAAAGAGCCGATCACCGGCGGCCGTGATTGGGACATCAGTCCCGATCACGGCCAGCCATGCCAGTGCCCACCTGCCCCCTGCCAGTGCCCACCTGCCCCCTGCTTTTCCACATCAATAAAAAATGTGTCCCCCCTGTCAGTGCCACCCAGCAGTGCCCATAGTGCCACCCAGCAGTGCCCACAGTGCCACCCAGCAGTGCTCACAGTGCCACCCAGCAGTGCCCACAATCTGCCTCAACTAAGGTGCTGCACCCCAGTCCCACATATCTGTGCCCATCAGTGTCATCTACCAGTGCCCATCAGTGCCCATCAGTGCCGCCCATCAGTGCCCAGCAGTGCCACCTATCAGAGCCACCTATCAGTGCCACCTATCAGTGCCCATCAGTCCCATCTATCAGTGGTACCTATCAGTGCCCCTTAGTGCCACCCATCCGTGCCACCCATCTGTGCCACCCATCCGTGCCATCTTATCTGTGCCCGTCTTTGCCCATCAGTGCCGCCTTATCTGTGCCCATCGGTGCCGCCTTATCTGTGCCTATTAGTGCCGCCTTAACTATGCCTATCAGTGCCCACCAGTGCAGCCTATCAGTGCCCACCAATGCAGCCTATCAGTGCCCACCAGTTCAGCCTATCAGTGCCGCCTCATCAGCGCACTTCAATGAAGGAGAAAAATTACCTGTTTGCAAAAGTTTATAACAAACTATTAAGCATGATTTTTTTTTTTTTTTGCATCTTTTTTTGTTTGTTTAGCAAAAAATAAAACTCCCAGCTGTAATTAAATACCACCAAAAGAAAGCTCTATTTGTGGGAAAAAAATGATAAAAATTTCATTTGGGTACAGTGTTGTATGGCCGCGCAATTGTCATTCAAAGTGCATCAGCGCTGAAAGCTGAAAATTGGTCTGGGACTGAGGGGGGTTTAAGTGCCCAGTAAGCAAGTGGTTAAACTGCAGTTATATGCTGGTGTCTATGCACAGAAGTCCAACCTAGGAGATTTATATCGTCTGCTGCAGAGATGAGGAAACATTTCCTTAAAGTGATATTAAAGTCTTGTTTTTTTCTGTTTAAAAATAACAAACATGTTATATTACCTGCTCTGTGCAGTGGTTTTGCACAGACCAGCCCAGATCCCCCTCGCTGGTGCTCCTGGTCCCTCCTTCCTGCCAAATGCCCCCGCAGCAAGCAGCTTGCTATGGGGGCACCCGAGCTGAGCTGCTGCCCATTCAGACACAGAGCCGCTCTCTCTCCTCGTTGGTTCACTGACTTTGATTGACAGCAGTGGACGCCATTGTGGAGGGAGAGTCCTGGAAAGCTGAGGTTCTAGTGCAACATCGCTGGATCGAGATTGGGACTCAGGTAAGTATGAGGGGGGCTGAAGGGGGCTGCTGCACACATAAGATAGAATGCATTAAGATAAAAAAAACCTTCTGCCTTTAGAACCAATTTAAACTGGCCATACGCTATTTGAATTTTGTTTGAAATGTTTTGTAAAAAGGAGCAGAATGGACAGTAAAATGCAGTTTTTATTCAGGAAAATCCATGCATTCCAAAATTAAGTGTTAAAAGCAAAAAAGATTTTGAAGATTAAACAGTACATGATCTAATGCATGGGTGTCCAACCTGCGGCCCTCCAGCTGTTGCAGGACTACAAGTCCCATTATGTCTCTGTCTTTGGGAGTTATGCTTGCAGCTATCAGCCTTGCAGTACCTCATGGGCCTTCCCTTGCAATGCCTCATGGGTCCTGTAGTTCAGCAACAGCTGGAGGGCTGTAAGCTGGATACCCATGATCTAGTGAAAATGTCTGAACTTACCTTATCTCACAGGAAACAAGAGGGCCACTTTTGGTTTTATTAGACCCAATTACAATTCTCTGATAAATACAAAAAATAGTTGGAGACTAGCTCTCCTTAGGCAAACGCATTGAAGACCAGTCCCCCCCCCAAACCCATCACCTGTACCCCCCCCATAACTTCTTCTAAGGTGTTCCACCTTGTTCCCACCCCCTCCCTTCTCCTATGTTCCCCCCTTGTTCATGGAAAAAATTGGCCTTCGTTTTTCTCTGCTGATATTTCATATTTTTTCTTCTACTAGTGGACTCTTGTGAGGTTGTGATACTGTCTCAGATGAGATATACAAACCATTGTGCATTGCAAAACGTACGTTTCCCAATCTTGGTGATTTTGTATCAACATACCCAAGTGTTTGCCAACTATTTTTGTGCTATCGCCATTGATAAATAAAGATTTAAAAAATTGAAATAGTTTTGAACAACATTCGTCAAGTCATCAAATGTACTGAGAATTTTCAGAAGAATGTTCGTAAGTACACACAAATATTTTTACAATTTTTTTGGGAAAATCTACTAGTGCACGGGCAGCTTTAGTCTTTAGGTTTTCTCTCCCCAGGTCATAGCTCACATACACTGAACAGTGTAACTTTGTGGCTAGCCATAGTGAGAAGCAGCTGTAGGGGACTCATATGTCTGAGGTTAGTGCATAGGCGCAGAAATTTACAGTGATTGTGTCAGTCCTGGTCCAAAGAGTAGATGTTGACCCTGCCTTAACAAAGAGGTTGCCAGCATTCTGATTAGATAGGAAGAGGAAGAAAAATTTCAGTGGAGTACTGTGGTCTTTAAATGCAGAAATTAAGGCATAGACCACCTTTTTCAAACATAAAATTTTGGCCGAACCATTTGGCTATAAGATTTCTGTCCCTTGGCTTCCAGCTTAGGTGCTTGGAACACAAGGGTGATTACCACCATCCGAGCATTTAAAGCGCGTTTGCCATCGATAAGCCATACTCCTGACAATGTATTTTAATGATGGTGGCGCTTTGGTATGTGACGTCATCACGAATAGGAGCGGAGCGCCATCATCTTATTGGTTTGAAACTTTGGAATACTGAAACCATGCTGGTTACATTTTGATCCATGTGAGTGGGATTTTATATTTAATAAAAATGAGATAACAAGAATACTACACCATGTGAAGGTTTGCTTCTTCCCTTGAGATATATTCTTTTGAAGTTTACTGTCTTTTACCATCTGGCCACTTCAGTGTGGAGAAATGTTAAGCTGATTATGCTTGTTGGTGGATCAGACCCTTTGTGAACCATTCTTGGAGCATAAATGTGTGTTTTTACCACTTGTGATTAGGTGGTCAACTCCATCTGGTAAGAGGCTGTGGGGTTTATTTACTAAAACTAGAGAGTGCAAAATCTAGTGCAGCTGTGCATGGTAACTTCAGCTTGTTCCAATAAGCTTTGACAAAAAACCTGGAAGCTGATTGGTTTCTGTGCAGAGCTGCACCAGGGTTTGCACTCTCCAGTTTAGGTAAATCACTCCCCCTGTGTGTGCTTCCCTAGGAGGGACTCTCTTTGGGTTACATCTTTATTCACCTTATAGTCATCACATGTGGACTAAGGATGGACTTTTTATTCACTTTGATCTAATTACATTATGTAAGGAGCGCTACACTTTCTATTTTTATTTTGTATATGTTTGCAACAAGCAAATTGGGTTAGCAGCTATTTAGCATTTTTTTGTGTCCAAGCGCAGTTTTTTCTATTGTTTTTTTTTTTTAATTGTCTGATGAACTCACTACAGCACAAACTATCAGTAGATCAAAACCACTGGGCCATAATAGCCTAGTGCTGGGCTTTAGCCTTTCACCTGCTATGTCCTGACTTCCTGTTGTCCCCAGTTATAGCTGAGGATCAAACAGGATTGGAGCTGTGTAGAAACATGGCAGGGAATGCAGTGAGGCTTACTAGATATCAAGGATAGTAAACAGCCTGGTTACATTGGGTGCACATCTGGTAAACAATAAGCCGCTGAAGCATACAGATGTAGCAATGTGAACTACACTCATAATATTGTGCAATTCCCCGTCATTTTTCACCTATAGATATATTCCTCTAGTGCTGGGTGCCAGTGACTGTCATGATATCTGTGAGCCCGACCAAAAGGATTGTGGGACTAGTAGTCTCTCAGACTGGCGATTCCATTGTGTGACATTACATCTAGACTACACATCCCAGGGATCCTTGCTACAACCCGAGGAGAGTCCTGGGAGGAACTATAAAAGAGTTAGGAGATTCGCCCAACCCTCTTCTTCCTGGGCCTTGCTGTGTGCACTTCTCCTTGTGGCGAGGAGAGAGGCTGCGGCCTAATGCGCGGTGATTGAGTGATTCCATCCCAGCACCCACCGAGCAGATCTACTCTACTGTGTCCAGCAGCTGTGAGTCATCGCTGGTCGTTTCGCTGGTTGCCTCGCTGAAGGACGCCTCTTCCTGGGTCGCTGTCTGCAAGGCGTTAGCCAGTCTGGTCATTGGTTTGAGGGCAACTGCCCATCTTTTGCAATCCTTCCCTGATATTTTATCTAAACACTGTGTACAGACACCTTTACTTTGGGAACACTTCACTGCAATTATGTTTGGAACACTGTACATACAGTAGACACATTTACCTAAAAACACTTAAAGGAGTATCACTAGCCTGTTCAAGCCTTTCGGCTTACTATCACATTGCTGTGCCTTATTGGATACAATCTAATGAGCTCCAACTGCCGGTGAAGACTATCAGGCCTGCATCTTGGACACTGCTATTATTACCATTTAAAGGGGCCCTATTCTATCCCTATTGTGTCCGATCTCTCATTAGGATATAAAGGTTGAATAGGTTGGCCTGGGGTTTCCCTTTAGTGTGTGACTGCCTGTCCTAGATAGCTAACCCTTTACTGTCCTTACAGGTCATGCTCCAGGTGGTACATATATGTAAATTATGCTTTTGTGCTGTTGATTTATTTCTAAGCTGTCTCGTAGGGAAATTATTCTCCTGGGTCTGGGCTGTTATTCAGAACTGGGTTGACCAATTACCCTCCTTTGGGTATCAATACCACATTACTTACTCCAATAAAAGCTTAAATAATATAAACATATTTGACTTGTAACGTGTCATTTAAAGGTGTTGTTGAAGATGTCTGAACCCAGAGTGTCCGTTGGGTTGGAATGTTTGCAGGGTCATGGCAATGCAGAAGAACAGGTAAATTCTTGCATTCCTCAAGGCCTACACAGTGGTTCAGAGGAGAGCAGTAGACTAGAACAAACTTACGGCCATGCTAAGAGGATGCAAGGGGGAGAAGAAGCCAGTGGAACAGTATACCTCTCCTACTACCTTCTAGGAAGCAATCAGTGTTATATTTATGGAACATAACATGTATAAAAATGTAGGAAAGCACCATTATACATAACAATGAAAAATGTACAAATACGTTGGTGGGGCTTAAGGTGCCCTAAGGGGAACTTTGGAGACTTTGCTTGCTAATGCCCAACTGAGCAGGTAGAGGCTGCGGTCATGAGAAATGTGCATTAAGGAGGCACTCCAATTTAGAAGCGAGCACACTTTGTGGCACAACTAACACTTTGAAAAGAAACAAAGTAACTGCACTCTTATATCATAAATTACATATCACCATAGTGAATAAACAAATAAATAAATACATATTCATTTAAATTATAAAAAAATACATAAGAATTGTGAAGTCCATATATAGATCCCACACGTGACTAACGTCCTCAGTGAGTATAGGAAAGGTTCCTCTCCACCCACATGCAGACACACAATTTACGCATATTAGACAAATTACACATATGGGAAAATCCAAGATGTCATACATGAGGTAACAGGAATGAATCCAAACCGCTGCTATCATCCATTCAATATATATGTAGATTGTGTATTCAAAGCTCCAGTGTTGCCATATAAAGAGGTAGAGGAAAGAACGCTCTCATGGTGCAGTAATTCAAATATATATATTTAAAACGTTGTATTGCACTTACATCAAAGAAGACAGGAATCGGCATGTATTATATAGGAATCGCCAGTTAGCGCTCCAGCTGACCAGAAATTACGTATCTCAAACACGGGTTGCACACATATTGAAAAATGGCAGCTCTATGGCTCAAGAGAAAAAACTTGTCAGCAAATACAAATACATACTGAAGCTGCTGATTTTTAAAAATCGGCTAATTACCAGTGCTGGGGGGGGGGGGGGGGTATCAGTGTTTTGCTGCAGCCGATTCTTCTTATGGCTGTGAGTTCCTAGCGCTGCCATCTTGGATACGGAAGTCAGCTGTGACTTCCTGAACTACAACTGGCTCCTACGGCGAATGGTAAAACTCAAACAGTGCTTTGTGACTGGTCCTGCAGCCTCCTACACACAGTTCACATGTCCCAGGAGGCTGTGGGAGAGGGTGGGGCAAGGGACACCATTCTCGCCTAAACGGGGATTGCAGAAGTGGGAGCATGCACTGATAAAAATTGGTACTCCTCCCCCCCCCGCCCCCAGAAAAAAAAATCTAAAATTCGGACATGATCACACCTGAACCGGTGCACAGACACGCACCGGACCCCAATGCTGGGAAGCGCACCCACATATGTGTGAACCCAGCCTGGGGTTACTGCCTTTTGCTTTATTGTATCAGCAGCAAACATTTGGGCAATTAAATGCAATAGTAATAAAACGATTCTGCTGCATTCACTTAGCACTGCATTGTTGGGCTGAGGCTGGCACACCCTGGATATTGATAGAGGTTAGAGCAGGGGTCTCCAAACTTTTCAAACAAAGGCCCAGTTTATTGTCCTTCAGACTTTAGGAGGGCCGGATTTCGGTCAGCAGGGGCAGAAAAAGGCACGGGTTCAGCATGAGTGAGAATAAATATTGCCTTAGGGTTAGTGGTCATCAATAGGAGTAGTGTCCCTATTAGTAGGAGGAATAGTATACCATCATTGATATCGGTGGAAAAAATAGTGCCTCATTGTTGGGAGGAATAGTGCTTTATATTAGTGGGAGGAATAGTGCCCCAAGGGCCGCATAAAGGCTAGCAAAGGGCCACATTTGGCCCGTGGGCCGCAGTTTGGGGACCCCTGGGTTAGAGTAATTTTAACTCATTTTATTATTGCTGATCAATAAAACCACATATTGAAGGGAATGCTGACGGTACAGCAGACATCATGAGTCCTCTGCTGTGTAAGATGGATATATAATTTTACAATTTATATTAATCTAGAGCAGTTGAAAATCAAGCTTCTCCGACACACACTTAATCTACTTGAAGCACATTGTTAACCCCACCAATAAAGTCAGCAGTGCATTCAAATGCAGAAAAAATATGTCAGTCTGACCCGCACCACTAATGGGCTTTAAGTATAATAAATTGACATTATTAACCCATCTACAAAAGGCATTTGTAACTAAGGCTTTCTACAGTATCTGATTTCTTAAAATTAATATAATTTTCATTAGGGAGTAATTGGCCAACAGAAGTGGAACTATTTCATATATTAGTTACGCTGATCACTTTTTGTCCTAGTCAGTTCTGGTGTATAATATTATACGTCAGCAAGTAAATATTGAATTATGCATAGAAGTGTAGCATGGCCCCCTTGAGGACTGCTTGGATTTACCTGTTCTTCTGCATCGCCATGACCCTGTGAACATTCCAACCCACCTGACACCAGTGCTAATTTCATTGACTAAAACGACTAAAACATCATAGTCGACTAAATGAATACAATTTTAGTCTACTAAAATACGACTAAAACTAAAACAACTGAGATGACTAAAATACGACTAAAACTAAAACAACTGAGATGACTAAAATACAACTAAAACTAAAATGGCATTTTAGTCAAAAGACTAAAATGGGACTAAAACTAAAATGCCATTTTAGTCAAAAGACTAAAACTAAATTGAAATTTGACTTCAAAATTAACACTGGTCTGTAGTGCATGTTCATACCTCAATGTCATAAATAATAACATTAGATTTTTCACTCCAGCAGTACAGTATATAATGAGTTTGGAAATTGTAGAGAAAGGTTTAACTAATGCATTACAATGTAATTACACCCATTAGATTATAGACAACTAAAATGAGTTTTAGTTGACTTAAAAGTACTGGGGATTTTAGTTGACTAAAACATAGGACATTTTAGTAGGCTGAAATATATTGGAGATTTAGTAGACTAAATACGACTAAAACTAAAACAATTGCAGAAGACTAAAATGGGACTAAAACTAAAATGCCATTTTAGTTCTAAGACTAAAACTAAATCAATGTTTTCTGCCAAAATTAACACTGCCTGACACTCTGGGTTCAGACATCTTCCACCACACCTTTAAATGACACATCACACAAGTCAAATTTGTTTATATTATTTAGGCTTTTACTGGAGTAAGTAATGTGGTATTAATACCCAGATGAGGGTAATTGGTCAACCGAGTGCTGGATAACAGCCCAGACTCGGAAGAATAATTTCCCTTGAAGACAGCTTAGGAACATTTTAACAGTACAAAAACACAATGAACATATATGTACAATTAATTACCACCTGAAGTATAACCTGTACAGGAAGTAAAAGGTTAGTTATCTAGGACAGGTAGTCACACACTAAAGGGGAACTCCAGGCTGGGCTTTCATATCCTAATGAGAGATCAGACAGAATAGGGCGCCTTTAAGTATAACCTGTAAAGGAAGTAAAAGGTTAGTTATCTAGGACAGGTAGTCACACACTAAAGGGGAACTCCAGGCTGGGCTGGGCTTTCATATCCTAATGAGAGATCAGACAGAATAGGGCCCCTTTAAGGGTAATAACAGCAGTGTCCAAGATACAGGCCTGATGGTCTTCACCGGCACAGTTGGAGCTCATAGATTGTATCCAATAAGGCACAATGGTGTGGTAGTAGCCAAAGGGCTTAAACAGGCTAGTGATATTCCTTGAAATGGTTTTAAGTAAAGGTTTCTATGTACAGTGTTTCCAAAAGTATTGCAGTAAAATGTTCACAAGGTAAAGGTGTCTGTACACAGTGTTCAGATAAAGTAGCAGGGAAGGGTTGCAAAGTATGGGCAATTGCCCTCTCACCAATGACCAGACAGGCTTACACCTTGCATACAGCGATCCTGTAAGAGATGTTCTTGAACAAAGTGACCAGCGATGACCCACGGCTGATGAATGCGAGTGACCGTAGTGTAGCTCTTCTGGGTGGGATGCGCCATGGATGTTGAACAGCAGGCAGGGTTAGGCCCTCCGAGGCTGGGTTGGAATCGCTGTATCCCTTCGTGGTAGGTCACAGCCTCTCTTCCGCACAGGGAGATGTGCAAAAAGCAAGGGCCAGGAAGAAGAGAGCGCGGCACAGATTTCTGGATTCTTTTATAGTTCCTCCCAGGAGTCTCTTCGGGTTGTAGCAAGGATTCCTGGCATGTGTAGTCCAGATGTCATATCACACAAAGGGATCGCCAATCCGAAAGACTACTAATCCCACAATCCTTCTTGGTCGGGCTCACAGATGTGATGTCAGTCACTGGTGCCAAGCACTAGAGAGATATGTCTATAGGTGAAGAATTAAGGGGAATTGCACAACATTATGACTGTAGTCTGCATCGCTACAGAAGCATAGACTATTGACAGACCCTCAGATGCAAAGCTTACCGACTAAATGTGCAGCAAGGCTGTATTTAGCAGATGATTTTACAAATTGGACACTTGTGGGCACGTTCAACAAAAAATTGAAAGGAGAAAGCCATTGGATGGAGTCACAAAATGTTTTGCATGATACAACAATTTACTAATGTAGCGCTACCTCCGTAAGAACCAATGATATTTTCTTGAGTCTTCCCTTGTTTCAGCCCAGCAGCCAGGCACTCAGTATTTTCCACAGCTAGGTACACAACTTCCACTTGTTACTTTAATGAGCAGTCTAGGGGTTGTAGTGTTTTTTGTTGTTTTATTTTAGTTTAGGAACTTGAATAGGAGAAGGCGATATAGTGGGATAGTTGAACAATGCACAATTGAGGACGGCTTTCTTGTTAGAAATGTTTGTACAGAATGGAGCAAAGCCTCCTACTAGTAGAAAGACTAATGCCGTGCACACACGATCGGAATTTTGGTTGAAAAAAGCTCTGATGGTTTTCCCAACGGAATTCCAACAGGATTTTGCTCAAGCTGTCTTGCATACACACGATCGGAATTTCCATCGGAAAAATTGAGAACATGCTCTCAAATTTTTGCTGGCGGTAATTCGGCCAGCTAAATTCTGGTGGAGCATACATGAGGTTGCATTTTCCGATGAAAAGCTCTCATTGCTCTTTTTCTGGCCTAAATTTCGATCATGTGTACGCGGCATTAGGAGAACATTGCTCTTTAAGACACCAGCTGGTGTCCCCTTTAACTTACACCCAGCAGCTGACTTCTAACACCCAGAGGGGGATTTAGCAACACCAGTTCTTAGGATCCCTTTAGGGGGTCTGTACTCACAGGGATCTGGTCACAGGTCACCTTCCTCTATAATACCAGACAGGATCCATGGACATCCTCCCTCAGTCAGCTCTCAGGAGAACCCTGGGTTTCAGCATCAGGGTTCAGGCCCTCAGGTCACCCACCTGAGGCCACATGGCAGCCTCTGCTGGGGAGAAGACCTCTCTCTCTAGAGGAAAACCCAGATTCCATAGAGGTGATTTATGAAAGCCGTGCACCATCAGTAGAGGCGCACGGCGAGGAGCAAGGCACATTTCCATATTCAGTAAATGGTGCGCCGCTGACAGAGCTCAATTCCCCAATTTACTATAGCGATCTCGGCGCACAGGAGAATGCAATCTGTGCGCCACTATGGACATGGCGCACATCATCTCCAATTCAATATTGACAGAAGAAGGAAGTGCCAATATTATGGGGTAATGTGAGGAAGTTTAGTAACAACTGCCCAGGTAACAAATATGCCCAAAATAGAATAAAAAAGTAACTTTTTCAGAGAAAGCCTGCTGTGCCTATAATGCATGAAATGCATGAGATTAATGTAAGCAGCGCAAGCGGCTGTTGCGCTCATTCACTTGAGTTTGTTCACTGCGCGGCCAAAATCTTAGTAAATGTAAAGCAATGTACATGCGATTGCATGGGTTGAATAAGCGCACGTCTAAACTTGACAATTATTATATTTTTTTTTAAGCTGGTTCACCTTTATGAATTTTTTTAAGGACATGTGCACACAGGTCATGTTAGCGTGTTACGTTGCCAACATGTGACATGCACCTTGTTAAAATTATGTAAAAAGACTCTTGCTCCTCCATCTCTTCCTAAAAGGGCATTTAATCTTCCCCCTCTAATGCATACAATTTCCTTGGGCTAGCTTTTGCTTTTAAAGGGGAACTACACACTCCATTCTCCAATGCTCTTGTCTTCCCCATCTAATGCCTTGGATTTCTATGGGTTAAAGCGGGAGTTCCACCGTTTTTTTTTTTTTAAAAAGCCAGCAGCTACAAATACTGCAGCTGCTGACTTTTAAAATAAGGACACTTACCCGCCCAGCGCGCCCGCGATGTCGGCACCCGAAGCCGATCTCTCGATCGTCTCTCGGGTGCTGCCGCCGCCATCTTGGGTATGGGAATCAGGAAGTGGAGCCTTACGGCTTCATTTCCGATTCCCTACTGTGCATGCGCGAGTCGTGCTGCGCAATAAGGATGGTCCCCGCTGTCTCTGGGATCCATGTGTTTCCCAGCAGACAGCGGGGGGCCTGCGGAAAGGGGCGTAAATATCCGTAGATTCTGCGGATATCTATGCCGGAAGTGGGTGCAGATACCTGTACTGTACAGGTACCTGCACCCCCTCCCCCCTGAAAGGTGGCAATTGTGGCGTCGGAGGGGGGGAGGGTTCCAATGAGCGGAAGCTCCACTTTAGGGTGGAGCTCCGCTTTAACTTTTGCTTTTAAAGGGGAACTCCCCACTCCACTCCATTCTCAAAAGGCTGTGAGCTGCCTTCACCAATCCAATCCACATCATTTTTCAGAGCATACAACAGGGCCAGCTAGGAAAGGGGCGAGAAGAGTGATTGCCCCAACCCCCTTCTGAACCATACAAGGCCACATGCACTCAACATAGTTTGCCTCCTTTGGGGCATGTTGGGCTCAGCCCAATACCAACCACAAAGCACCTTGAACCCACTAGTTTAAAGGGGCTTACCACATTCCGTAAAAGCCCCTGTCTGCAGCCCCCACACAATCCCAGCCTAGGGTTGTGTGGAAGAGGCTCTTGTCCCCCTGAATATGGGAACAAGGTGGTTGACTTTTGGGGTGCCTGAGCCCCTCCTGCCCCCAAGCATCCACCCCCTTTCATGGGCTGGCTTGCTGTTTGTTTGAAATAAAGGAAAAAACCGCGCTCGACAACGGTGGGAAGTAAAAGAGGATAGTAATAACAGTAGCTACGGCTAAATACTAGTTATATCATTAGGTTGCTGCCACCCACAAAAGAAAGAAACTCCAAAAGGTGTTTCCTCCAAAAAATAAAACAATATGATAACCAGGGTGATTGGCGCTACCTACAAATAAAACTCCTTATATGTATGTATATCAATATATAATTCTGAATATATCATGTATTCATCTAGGAGAATATATATATATAATAGAAGGAAGCATAACCCCAAAAAAACTACCAATCTGCAATTTGAAATTCATAAGCTACTCAGAATTCCCAAAAAACAACAAAGTTCCTACTAAAGATAAGTTCCTGGGATTAACAGATAATTCCAATAAGCAACAGAAAAGGAAAAAACGAAAACCAGACAACAAACTAGAAACCAAAAATAATTTTTTGTATCTGTATCGCTAAGAGACAGTATTCCCTAAAATCGCATAAATGCCAAAGTGTGGTTTAAGTAGGCAAATTCCCAGTAAGAGGCGTATGTAAATGTGCTAGTGAGCTTATAATCCCAAACATGCAAACTGTAAGTGTAAAACGCTAATATAGATACATATGCAAGAATTTTTGCCTAAAGTCGCATTATCGCCAAGATGTGCAAAAAACCAAATAGAAGGTGTATATAAATGTGCTTAGTAAAATTAAAATTCACAATACAAAATTCATATTATACAACCTATGCATGCAATATGCTAATATAAGTATATATATATATGAAAAAAAAATATATATTAATAGTATATAGAAATTATATCAAAAATATATATCAAAAAAGTGCAGCTGAAAAAACAAAGGACAAAAAAATATGTGTACAAAAAAGAAGAAAGAATATATATATAAAAAATTTATATATATATATATATATATATATATATACATTTATATATAAAAAAGCAAAGTGTCTCTTTAACCACTTGCTTACTGGGCACTTAAACACCCTTCCTGCCCAGACCAATTTTCAGCTTTTGGTGCTCTCACATTTTGAATGACAATTACTCAGTCATGCAACACTCTACCCAAATGAATTTTGTGTCCTTTTTTTCCCACAAATAGAGCTTTCTTTTGGTGGTATTTGATCACCTCTGGGGTTTTTATTTTTTGCGCTATAAATGAAAAAAGACCGAAAATTTTGAAAAAAAACACATATTTCTTTGTTTCTGTGATAAAATTTTGCAAATTATAATTTTTTTTTCATAAATTTTGGCCACAATTTATACTGCTACATATCTTTGGTAAAAATAACCCAAATTATTGGATATTATTTGGTCTTTGTGAAAGTTAGAGAGTCTACAAGCTGTGGTGCGAATCGCACAAAATTGATCACATCTGATGTACTGGTGGCCTATCTCATTTCTTGTGACCCGAACAAGTCAGGAAAGTACAAATACCCCCCAAATGACCCCTTTTTTGAAAGTAGACATTCCAAGGTATTTACTAAGATGCATGGTGAGGTTTTTGATGTTGTCATCTTTTTCCCACAATTCTTTGCAAAATGAAGATTTTTTTTTTTTTTTTTTTTTCTCACAAAATTTTTAATGTAATAGGTTATTTCTCTCACATGGCATGTGTATACCACAAATGACACCCCAAAATACGTTCTGCTACTCCTTCTGAGTATTACGATACCAAATGTGTGAGACTTTTACACAGCCTGGCCACATACAGAGGCCCAATATTGAAATAGCACCATCAGGCGTTCTAGGAGCATAAATTACACATTTCATTTCTCAACCACCTATTACAGTTTTGAAGGCCCTGGAGCACCAGGACAATGGAAATGCCCACAAAGTGACCCCATTTTGGAAAGCTAACACCCCAACGTATAATCTATGAGGCATATTGAGTCGTTTGAATGGTTCATTTTTTTTCCAGAAGTTTTGGGAAAATGTGGAAAAAAAATGAAAACGCATTTTTTTTACGCAAAGTTGTCCATTTATAAGATATTTCCAACACATAGCATGTACATAGCAAAAATGACACCCCAAAATACGTTCTACTACTCCTCCTGAGTATAACGATACCAAATGTGTGAGACTTTTACACAGCCTGGCCACATACAGAGGCCCAATATTGAAATAGCACCATCAGGCGTTCTAGGAGCATAAATTACACATTTCATTTCTCAACCACCTATTACAGTTTTGAAGGACCTGGAACACCAGGACAATGGAAATGCCCACAAAGTGACCCCATTTTGGAAAGCTAACACCCCAACGTATAATCTATGAGGCATATTGAGTCGTTTGAATGGTTCATTTTTTTCCAGAAGTTTTGGGAAAATGTGGAAAAAAAATGAAAACGCATTTTTTTTACGCAAAGTTGTCCATTTATAAGATATTTCCAACACATAGCATGTACACAGCAAAAATGACACCCCAAAATACATTCTACTACTCCTCCTGAGTATAACGATACCAAATGTGTGAGACTTTTACACAGCCTGGCCACATACAGAGGCCCAATATTGAAATAGCACCATCAAGCGTTCTAGGAGCATAAATTACACATTTCATTTCTCAACCACCTATTACAGTTTTGAAGGACCTGGAGCACCAGGACAATGGAAATGCCCACAAAGTGACCCCATTTTGGAAAGCTAACACCCCAACGTATAATCTATGAGGCATATTGAGTCGTTTGAATGGTTCATTTTTTTCCAGAAGTTTTGGGAAAATGTGGAAAAAAAATGAAAACGCATTTTTTTTACGCAAAGTTGTCCATTTATAAGATATTTCCAACACATAGCATGTACACAGCAAAAATGACACCCCAAAATACATTCTACTACTCCTCCTGAGTATAACGATACCAAATGTGTGAGACTTTTACACAGCCTGGCCACATACAGAGGCCCAATATTGAAATAGCACCATCAAGCGTTCTAGGAGCATAAATTACACATTTCATTTCTCAACCACCTATTACAGTTTTGAAGGACCTGGAGCACCAGGACAATGGAAATGCCCACAAAGTGACCCCATTTTGGAAAGCTAACACCCCAACGTATAATCTATGAGGCATATTGAGTCGTTTGAATGGTTAATTTTTTTCCAGAAGTTTTGGGAAAATGTGGAAAAAAAATGAAAACGCATTTTTTTTACGCAAAGTTGTCCATTTATAAGATATTTCCAACACATAGCATGTACATAGCAAAAATGACACCCCAAAATACGTTCTACTACTCCTCCTGAGTATAACGATACCAAATGTGTGAGACTTTTACACAGCCTGGCCACATACAGAGGCCCAATATTGAAATAGCACCATTAGGCGTTCTAGGGGCATAAATTACACATCTCATTTCTCAACCACCTATTACATTTTTGAAGGCCCTGGAGCACCAGGACAATGGAAATGCCCACAAAGTGACCCCATTTTGGAAAGCTAACACCCCAACGTATAATCTATGAGGCATATTGAGTCGTTTGAATGGTTCATTTTTTTTCCAGAAGTTTTGGGAAAATCTGGAAAAAAAATGAAAACGCATTTTTTTACACAAAGTTGTCCATTTATAAGATATTTCCAACACATAGCATGTACATAGCAAAAATGACACCCCAAAATACGTTCTACTACTCCTCCTGAGTTTAACGATACCAAATATGTGAGACTTTTACACAGCTTGGCCACATACAGAGGCCCAACATGCAAGGAACACCATCAGGTGTTCCAGGGACACATAGCATGCACATACCAAGAATTACACCCCAAAATACATTCTACTGAGAAAAGAGTAAACAAAAGATTACCTGTGGTTTTAGCAGCGCAGTTGTCCACAGGATGATAGCACTGGTCCAGGCAGCAGGCAGGGACTTGGTCAACAAAAGTGAACACAATTTTCCAGGCAACAGGCAGGTATACTGTCCATAGTCATTATTGGCAGCAGGCAGGGATACTGTCCATATACAGTCCAAGGTCAGTGCAGGCAGAGATCGTCAGCATTGCCAAAATATTGGTCCTGGTAGTAGGCAGGAACATGGTCCATCCATGTGCTGTGGTCAGTTCATGCGACAGGCAGAGGCATGATGGTATAGGTCCTACAGGCAGCAGGCAGAAGTAGGGCCTTTTTCAGGACAGAATGGGGATAGGGGTAGAGGCTTCTCCCACCCAAATCTCTTTGAAGCCTCCGAGTCTCCAGACCCTAATCTAGGAATGAGAAAACAAGGGAAATTGTATTCTTCATCCAAAAAAACTATTCTGGAGCCCCTCACATATGTGAGACCCCTGTTATGAATCCCACTAGTCCACAGAGGGTACAAGATCAGTCCAAGAGGCAGGCAAAAGGCATGGTCAAACAGTCCAGGGTCAGTTCCAGATCAGGCAGAGGTATGTACAGAATCAGTAGGCAGAAGCGTGGTCGAATAACAGTCCAGGGTCAGTTCCAGATCAGGCAGAGGCGTAAACAGAATCAGTAGGCAGAAGCGTGGTCGAATAACAAGCCAGGGTCAGTTCCAGATCAGGCAGAGGTATGTACAAAATCAGTAGGCAGAAGCGTGGTCGAATAACAAGCCAGGGTCAGTTACAGAGCAAGCAGAGGCATAAGGGGTTTGAAGGTAAATGGCAGGAAGTGAGGGTTATGGTTACCATACTTCACTAATAATTCACTAAAGTATGGTAACGGCGGAAACAGTCACCTATGCAGAGGCCTGGTTGGGAAGGGCATTGGGCACAGTGATAAGTGGTGTCTCTTCTCACTCTTCGTTTGCTGCACACCCGACATTTTTTCTGACATCTTCGGCCTGTTGGTTTGGGAGGGATTTTGTCAGGAAAGTGGCGTTCAGAGAGTCTGCTAATTACATCGGATCGAATGTTTTGTGGTGGGCCGTTGGGGTAAATAAGGGCAGTGGTGATTTCCTCCTGGTAGCCAAGGAAGGGTATGGGTCTTTCTGTGGACTTACGATAAATGACATACGTGTTGTATATGGCCAAATTAAAGAAATAAATTGCAATTTTTTTATACCACTTGTATGTTCTTCTCGTGGCAAGATAGGGTTCGAGCATCTGGTCGTTCATGTCGACACCCCCCATGAACATGTTGTATTCATGGATACAAGTGGGTTTTAGTATTGGGCCATCCCTCCTGGTGATCTCAACAAAAGTGTTGTTGTGGATCGAAGAAAGCATGTAGACATCCCTTCTGTCCCTCCACTTCACAGCCAAAATTTCCTCGTTCCGTAAGCTCGCCGCTTCGCCTTTTCTTAGCCTTTTGTTGACGAGGCTTTGAGGAAAGCCCTTCCGGTTCGTTCGTACGGTGCCACATGCTGGAGTTTGCATTCTATGGAGGTTGCGGAACAGGGGTAAACTGGTATAAAAATTGTCCACATACAGATGGTAGCCTTTCTCAAGGAGTGGGTTTATGAGTTCCCAAACAACTTTTCCACTCGATCCGATGTATTCGGGGCAATTAGGGGGATGTAGCTGGGTGTCCTTCCCTTCGTATACCATGAAGGAATATGTATACGCTGTGGCTCGATCACACAACTTATACATTTTCACCCCATAGCGGGCCCTTTTGGAGGGAATAAATTGCTTTAGGCCCAGCCTGCCAGAAAATTTGATCAGGGACTCATCCACACATATGTGTTGGTCTGGGGTAAACAACTGGGGGAACATCTGAGAAAAATAATTTATTAGCGGCCGAATTTTGTAAAGTTTATCAAAATTTGGGTCATTCCGGGGAAGGCATTGGGTATTGTCATTAAAGTGTAGGAATCTCATTATCGTTAGATATCTGTTCCGGGACATTATTGAGGAAAAGATGGGCATGTGATAGATGGGGCGGGATGACCAATATGCATGTATTTCATTTTTATTGTTTAGTCCAATACAAAATGTGAGGCCCAAAAAATTTTTAAACTCCTCCACTGTTAGGGCTCTCCACTTGTAGGGACGGGCATAAGAGGACGTTGGGTTGCTTTCAATAAATTGTTGGGCATATAGGTTGGACTGGACAACAATGGATTCAAGCATGTCCTCTGTAAAAATTAGGTGGAAAAAGTCCATCAGGGAAAAATTTTGTGTGTCCACCTGGACTCCTGGGTTGGCAGTGAAAGGGGGAACGTTGGCTTCTCCTGAGTTAGGAGGAAGCCACAAGGGGTTCTGGAGGGAATAGGGAAGGCTGGCATGGGACCTAACCCTTTGGGGCCGAGTTGACACCCCACTTGTACGTGGCCTTTGCCGAGGTACTGTGGTGCTGGTGGATGGCACTGGGTTGCCGGTGGATGGCTCTGCGGTGCTGGTGGATGGTACCGCCTCCTCACCAGTGCGCCTTCGTCTGACGGGCGGACTATCATCTTCCTCCTCTGAGGCTGTCATGGTACCGCTGCTGAGGACAGGCTCGTAGTCCACATCAGACTCAGAATCTGAATAGGAGGAGGAATCCGAAGCGGAAACCTCCCCGTTGCTCTCGTCGGCTGCAAGGATATCATATGCCTCCTCAGCTGAATACAATCTTTGTGACATTTTTATTGACCACAAATGGCACTGACAGGTGACGCTGATTTGGCAGATGACACTGACAGGAGACGCTGATGTGGCAGGTGACACTGACAGGTGACGCTGATTTGGCAGGTGACACTGACAGGTGACGCTGATGTGGCAGGTGACACTGACAGGTGACGCTGATTTGGCAGATGACACTGACAGGTGACGCTGATTTGGCAGATGACACTGACAGGTGACGCTGATGTGGCAGGTGACACTGACAGGTGACGCTGATGTGGCAGGTGACACTGACAGGTGACGCTGATTACAGGTGACACTGACGTGGCAGGTGGCACTGACAACACGTGGCACTGACAAATGGCACTGGAGGCAGATGGCACTGGAGGCAGATGGGGCTGACAGATGTCGCTGACAGATGTCGCTGGCAGATGTCGCTGGCAGATGTCGCTGACAGATGTCGCTGACAGATGGCACTGGCAGATGGTGCTGGCTATTTGCTCTGGCAAATGGGGCTGGCAGATGGCAGTGCGGCTGGCAGATGGCGCTGGCAGGTGGCACTGGCGGCACTGGCACTGGCGCTGGTGGCACTGGCGGCACTGGCGCTGACGGTACTGGCGCTGACGGCACTGGGGCTGACGGCACTGGGGCTGACGGCACTTCGGCTGAAGGATGGCACTGGCGTTGGCAGGTGGCACTGGCAGGTGGCACTGGCACTGGCACTGGCAGGTGGCGCTGGCACTGGCAGGTGGAGCTGGGGTGACGGCACTGGGGTGACGGCACTGGGGTGACGGCACTGGGGTGACGGCACTGGGGCTGACGGATGGCACTGGCAGGTGGCACTGGCGCTGGCAGGTGGCGCTGGCACTGGCGCTGGTAGGTGGCACTGGCGGCACTGGCACTGGCGGCACTGGCGCTGACGGCACTGGGGCTGACGGCACTGGGGCTGACGGCACTGGCGCTGACGGCACTGGGGCTGACGGATGGCACTGTCGCTGGCACTGTCGCTGACAGGTGGCGCTGGCAGGTGGCACTGGCGGCACTGGCACTGGGCTGACAGATGGCACTGGGCTGACAGATGGCACTGGGCTGACAAATGGCACTGGGCTGACAAATGGCACTGGGTTGACAAATGGCACTGGCACTGGGGCTCACAATTGGCACTGGGGCTGACAATTGGCACTGGGGCTGACAATTGGCACTGGGACTGACAATTTGCACTGGTACTCAATACGGATACAATGTTTCACTCACAGATCCTCTCTCTCCTCACACGCTGTCTCTGTGTGAGGAGAGAGAGACACGGCAATGGGAGATGATCTCATATGTTTACATTTGAGATCATCTCCTATTGGCAGCTTAGATCGCTCTGTGAACGGCCGCTTTGATTGGCCGTTCACGGCGATCTGTATTCGCCTGTCTCCGGGAGACACGGCGAGTGCAAAACTTCCGCGATGCGCGCCCCCGGCGGCGCGCATTGCGGAAGTAAACACCTGGCCGTCCAGGGACGGCCAGGTGAGGGAAGCCGCCCGCCCGAAGGCCGGCATTCGGCTATAGGGCGGGCAGGAAGCGGTTAAAAAACAATAAATAACAAAAAATACAAAAATAGTGTCCAAATTCCCAAAAAATCTCTTCAACAGTGCAATTACAAAAAGTTCAAAAGATGTGACTAAAGTGCTCCTCGTGCAATCTCCAACGTGACTTCTGTGTTCCCCCACAAGGTCCCCCACTCACCAGAAGAATAAACCCCTGCAGGGGTAAATCGCCTTGGAATCAAAGTCTACCGATAATCAGCTCTTCATTCGCATCCAGAGAGAGTTTTTTCAGTCCCTGCTGATGTCCGGCTCCTCAATCGCAACCAAGGGGGAGATTTCCTCATAGGAAAAAAATTGTAGTCTCCATAGTGTGATTTGTATAAAAAATCAATTTATTGCCACAAAAATATAAACAAATAAAAACATAAAAGATGATGAAACGGAAAAGACAATTCTCATATGTTGAGACAAGATGTGGAACCACAGTCCATTAAAAAACCTTTCCAGCCTCCATATATGAATGATAACGTTCCAGGAAAAAAGATAAAAAATCCTAGAACAGGGCTGAGAGAAAGGTGATAACCATACGCTAATGGCACTTTATCCCAGATAACACAAAGGACTAGACACCAAAAAATATATATAATGGTAATGTCCCAGGATATAACCTGTTGTCTAGAGTCACTCCAGTGTTTGTAAGTCCCCCAGGGATAGAGCCCTTCTAGCGCGAAAAAAAAATAATAATAATCCGAACGTGGAAGCCGCCCGGTGGACACGCAGCTACGGCTTGCACTCCAACTGCGCTCCAACGAACGGAACTGACGTAATAGGCGTAACTCCGTCGAACGCGTTTCGTCATTGACGTCTTCAGCGGCGGTGTCACGCTAAAACGTCTTTCAACTTAAATAGGAAAAAAGGACCCGATCTAGCAGAATCTGATTGGCCAACGTTCGTAATTGACACCCAAACAGCCACCAATGGGCTATGCCCTTTGTCTGAAGGAGTGACAACCACCGTATCCAATCCGCATGTAGTTATCACCCAGTTACCAGCCAAAAGGCGAGGGGAGGATATCCAAAAAAAAAAGGAATTACAAAACTCAATTTATAGTAAAAAATCAATAAATTTAAGACCCATCTATTGTCCGCCTATTGGGTACACGGCACATAAGGGTGATCTATCCCAAAGGGAACTTAAAAAGACTGTATACATGATGACAGTACTTATATGTTAAAAACAATAATAACATCGATGACCCTTATAACAAGTTATCATAAACAGAAGTATGAAAATGAGTATTTATACAAATAAAAAATTTGGGAAAACCAGAAATAGGTCACTACTGACTGAGATGGCTGAATACAATTTCAATTTCATTAACAGAAGAAAAAGAAAAGGAGTCATCCTCTTTACTTCATTGCAATCCAGCTATTACCTGGTAAAAGTGTTCAAATCAATCTAGTCTATCTATCAATCTAGTAAAAGTTTTCATCTCTCCACAGTGTTATATAGTGGGCTGTAAGGGAAGCGACCAGGACTAGAAATGGTATAACATATCCAAAAAATTTTTTAATAATAAAAATAAAAATAAAAATAAAAATAAATATAAAATTAACCCCTTTCTAATGGATCCGCATTTAAATGTTTCAAAAGGGGGGAGAGCCAAATCGTGTCCATATGTCTCAGAATTGGCACATGTGATCAACAATCAGCAACATTTAGGATAATCCCAAGTGGATATAAAGTCCTCAGAATAAGTCGATATATACAAGAAGGAACGTTGTCTTATAATATTACCTAATAAAGAAGAGAAAAAAAATAGAGAAAAAAATGCAATAGTGCCAAACACCATTCTACTAGCTTAATATCGATGAATATATAGATTCCAATCTACAACAGATTGGTAAGTAACATACATCTCCTAAAAAACAACGATCAAGAGACCATCAGAGAAGAGAGATTTATGGATCAGCTATGAAACAGTTTAGGTCTATATCCAGGTTGAGGCCCCGTGGCGCAAGAGATCCCAACCTGTATATCCATGCAGTTTCATTCTGCGAGATGAGGGTGGTCTTATTCCCTCCCCTCCAGTTATCTTTAATGCAATCAATCCCATAGAAGATTAATCCAGAAGGATCTCTTCTGTGGAATTCGTCAAAATGGCGGGAAAGGTTATGGTTTGGGAACCCTTTTTTTATGTTGTTAATATGTTCCCTAATCCTAACAAATAAAGGACGTGTGGTCCTGCCCACATATTGTAAATTGCACGGGCACTCTATAACGTATGTTACATGCGTACTCCGGCAGGTAATTAATTCCTTTATTTTATATTCTTTATGGTCTGTTTTTGCCCTAAACGTTTCTTTCTTTCTTGGCTGTTTCTTGCTAACTTTACATGGGAGGCATTTCTGGCACCTATAAAATCCCTTCATGTCATTAAAGATTTTGATTTGTTTTGGTGGATCGATGGCGTTGTGTACTAGAAGGGAGCGTAAGGTGGGGGCCTTTCTGTACACAAAACAGGGCTTTTTAGGGAGGACCTTAGATAGCACTTTATCTTCTTGAAGTATAGGCCAATACTTTTTGATAATTTTTTCAAAGTCCCTATATTGAGAGTTGAAACCAGTAATAAAAGCCAGTTCCATCTTTCTATCTTTTTTATCCTGTTTCTCCAGTAACGACTTCCTCTCCAAATTCCCAATACTCTTTTTTAATTGGAGTAGTGGTTCTGGCCTGTATCCTTTTTCCTGGAATCTCTCTAAAATCATATCTGCTTGAAGATGATAGTCTTCTGCTGAGTGGCAGTTTCTCCTCAGTCTTAACAGCTGACCCTTCGGAATGTTACTTTTCCACTTAGGGTGGTGACAGCTCGTGGTCGGGATATAGCTGTTTCTGTCAGTTGTTTTGAATTCTCCTAGATGAATACATGATATATTCAGAATTATATATTGATATACATACATATAAGGAGTTTTATTTGTAGGTAGCGCCAATCACCCTGGTTATCATATTGCTGTTTGTTTGGCTAGGGGTTTGTTAGTGTGTGGGAGGGGCACAATATTTTTTTCGTTTGGGGTGGTATCTTTCACATGGGGGTTCTCATTTTAAGCCTTAACAGACCCAAATGGCTTTGTATGTATTGGAGAAGGGCAGACTATTTTTTGTTTTGGGTTAAAATCTTGCAGCTGCAATGTAGATTTTTTCTAAAGCCATACATCTTTGAAGCAGCATTTTGGATACATGCTACAGATGCCCCCAAGTTACTAGCTTTTAAGCAATTTTGCATTTTTAAAGGCACTTCTCTTTGTTTTCGTTTTTAGGGATGTCCAAATTGGTGACATTGATATATGCCCCTCAGGATGGGACCTGGGTTCCCCATACCCATTTTAAGGCCCATATATGTCCCTCGGGGTGGGCCCCCATTCCCCCTTTAAGGCCAATAACCAGAATATAAGCCAGCCAAGAGGGGGCTAGCAAAATTAACAAGTCAGTTCCCATAGACTGCAATGGTATTTGTTGTATAGCTTTTGCCCATGTTAGGCTCTTAGTTTGTGCCCCTGGACCGGGGGGTGTTTGTCCCATCTGTAACTGTGTAGCATGCTAGATGATGTGCTGAATTTTGGACAGGGGGTGTCTTATTTTGTGCTGGCTGCATTTGGGTTGTTCTGGGCATGCTCAGGGACTTTGGTTTTTTTTTGTGCTTTTTGTGTGTGAACAGCACTTGGATTTTTCTGGGCATACTCAGAGAGTATGTTTTTTGGGTTAGTAATTTAAGGATATACTTAACAGGTGTACCCACTTTGAAGTAATGTCTCTACACTGGGTGAACTTGCATTTTGTGTGTTTCATGGACTGTACATGTGTTTTCAATTGCCTCATTAGCACACAAACCTATGTTATATAAAGCTTGCAGATAGCATTCTTTACCTTGCCATGAAAATAGGCTGTGTCTGTCTCAAGAGAGTACATTTGGGTGTTCTTATAGCATTTGTAAAACTTGTATTTTCTCTTTGTATTTTTTTGTAGTTTGTTCTGTTTTGCAAAGACATGTTTTAGAGCAAGTATTTTTTACTTTTGTTTATTTATTTATTTTCACGTGCAAGGAAAGAAAAATGCCTTTTTGCTTGTGTAGCAAGGTCTCAGGCTCCCAAGAGGCCTAATAGTGACCTCAAGGGTTAGGGAGAGCTAACATCCTTCCTTATAAAGTGGGTTGCCAGGCATGATGGGTGTGGGAGCTAGAAGAATGATGGGCGCCAGGCACTTTTTTAATGCAAACAAGAGATTTTTTGTCTTTTAACGGAACTGGGGGAGAGCGGGTTAGGGCCAGCACACCCTTGAGAAGATGCAATGATAATTGGCAGATTCTGAGACTTCTATAGGTAGACAGCTATACAGGGAAAGGCCTCCAGCCAGATGCCATATCTGTATAGGTAGGACCGCTGTCTCCTATGGCAACTAGTTTTGTAACAGTCACTAACGGTAGTTGTACATAGCTCTTGATAACAAAAAACCGTCATTTTACTTATTTCACAGTATCCCACTGTAGATCTCCCCTAAACTCTTCCACAGCTATCCCACTGTATAAGTGTCACCCCTGCTATCCTACTAGGTCCCTGGCTTGGCACTTGCTGATGCTTTCCCACTTCTTCACCATCCATGGCTGGTGAGAAGACTGCTTAGATACTTGCTTCAGCTTACTCACAGTAGTCTCCAGTAACAAGGTGGATGGTCCCTTAGTGGTGACAGCTTCCCCTCTACCTCCAACCACAACTAGTTCCCCATCCGGCTAAACCTTCTCAACTCAGTTGGACTCCAGTCCTGCAGTCCCAATGTTATGCTGCTTCTCCTGCTCCTGGATAGGCCTCAGGCAGCATAGCAGCCAGATATCCCAAGATAGGCCTCAGGCTTCCAGCTTAGCAGCCTGGGGCAACATAGCACACGTCCACCCAGACAGCCGTCCAGGTGGCACAGAACCCCAATCACCTGACTCCACCCAAATAAAAAGGTTCTCCCAGCAGGCCAAAGGGCTTAAAGAAACCCTGCCCATTGGTTTGCCCTTGTCTATCTAATGTCAGTTGCTACAATGCCACCTAGTGACAGAAGAGAAACGTGCAGCAATTCCAGAATTAGGAGACAATCAATGGATCTCCTAACAATTAGCCAGGACAATTACTACCTGGCAAACTAAATTGGTTAGCAACCCTGCCTAAACACCTGGGTGCTACACTTGCACATGATTGGATGATCATTTATAAGCTCTGGAACAGCTGTTATTGCAGAGTGCAACTGCACTCTGCCTTTAGTAAATCAACCCTTAGGCATTTTCTGCTACACCAGTTCACTATGCTTTAGTTCCTTCCACAGACCTTATGGCATTCACAATGGAGACTTCCTCAACTTTGTCTGCCCCTTAACTTTCCCATGAAGAACTGCCTGAAGTCTCCCTACATGTAACACAGTGCTTTACTTAAGATCAATGTAAAAATCAACTTCTGTTGAGTGTCATTTGGGAGCTTGTTGTCCCGAGTTCCTGAAAGTTCTGTCTAGATGCCCTTGGCTCCATGCCCGGTACACTGAATACCAGGACAGCAGCTGTCTCCTTTGATAGCAGGACTGAAATCATAGTGCTTTGCCACTCTCTTGTCCAGCCAGACATAAAATAATTTTGTGTCTTAAACTGTAAATGGGAAATAGTCTACAAGCAACAAAGTCAGACTAAACACTCAGGGAGCTTGTGTTATTAAACATATCCAGTTAGAATTTATTTTTTCAAAGGAAAATGTAAGTTACAATAAAAGATGGGCACAGATGTCATTGGCGGCAGTGTCTAGACGAACCAGATGTTTACATGTTACATTGCACAACGGCAGGATGCAGGCTGTGAATGCCACAGTGTGAAAGGTTCCTCATTTTTAGAAATTGGCATGTGTAACTCAAGACTTCTATAAATTAAGCTCACATATTATCGTATTGTAAATTATAGGAATATTTTTAAAAATATGTAAGCCCAACATCTCACATTTCTGATGTGCCTGCTGTATCATGTTACTATATATATCTTTGTATTGCTTCCCTTGTGCGAAATCCCTGCTGTTCCTGCCAGTCCTTCTGCTTTCATAATGAAAACTGACCACATTAAGCAAAAGAGCACAGAGTGGTCAGTTCTTTAGCTATGCTCTCCTCCATTGATCACACTTGTCCTGACACACCCCTCCCTCCTGCACAGCCACCCACTGGGAAGATCAATGTGCTGCTGTTTCTCTCCCCCCCCCCCCCCCCAGCTCTTATGCAGCTGAAAACATAGGGAATGTGCGGAATGTGATCACTTATCAAAAAGGGAAAAAAGGTATTTATAATGTTTTTTGTTTTTTTTTAAATCTACATACACATGTTTTGCCGTTCATTTCTATTTTAAACCGAATGGGTTGTTTTAATGGGGTGAGGGTTTACAATAACTTTAACTTGCAAAGCCACAAAATAAATACACGTAAAATGATTGTAAACGATCACCTTGTAAAACAACGCATTCCATTTAAAATAGAAATGAAAGGCAAAACATTTGTGTATTGATATACAAAAAATTATTAATTATTTTTATCCCTCTTTTGATCATATTCTCTCTGTTCTCAGCTGCATAAGAGCTAGGGGAGGAGAATCAGCAGCACACTCAACTTCCCAGTGATAGGCTGTGCAGGGGGGCGGCGGATGCCAGGACAAGTTTGATCATTGAAGGAGAGCAGGCCGAGTTCCTAGCACAGCTAGTGAACTGACCACACTGTGTTCTCCTGCTTAGTGTGGTCAGTTTTTAATAGGAAAGCAGAGGGACTGGCAGGAACACCAGGGATTTCACACAAAGGAAGCAATACAAGATTCCCCATCAACACAGACAGAGACTCTCTCCTGCCAGGCCATTGTCTTCTCCTGGCGGGGGAGAAGCCACCCCTGCTGGGAGAAGACAGCGATTATCGCTAACGGCTATAGCAGCCACTAGTGATAATTGCAAGAGAATCCAGAAGGCTGGTTGTACCAAAGTTGATTGATTGATTAACTTGGTACATCCAGCCTGCCCATTAATGATTCAGACCGTGTATTGCCATCCTAACAGGCATCAGAGTTAAGCTGCGTACACACGATTGGCCTTTCCGACGAGAATTGTGTGATGACAGGCTGTTGGTGGTAAATTCGACCGTGTATGCTCCATCGGACAATTGTTGTCGGACTTTCCGCCAACAAATGTTGGTTAGCAGTTTTTCAAATTTTCTGGTGATACTGATGGAGTTATTGCAAACTAATTTTCAAAGGCTTTTTTAGTCTAGTGATATGCTTTTATTTTTTTTATTTTTTTAGATACAACTATGCAGTGGCATCACTAGAGTTGGTGTCACCTGGTGCGAAAAAAAATGGTGTCACCCCCCCCCCCCACCAACTATAGTCCTTCCTCAGTACACACTACCCTCCATCAATATAGACCCCCCCACCTCGGTGCAGACACCCCCACCTCGGTGCAGACCCCCCCAGCATTGCAGATCCCCCCACCTCAGTGCAGACCCCCCAGCATTACAGACACCCCCCAGTACAGATACCCCCAGCCAGTGCAGACCCCCCCCAGTGCAGACCCCCCTCTCAGTGCAGACCCCCCCAACAGTACAGACATCCCCCTCAGTGCAGACCCCCAAGCAGTACAGACACCCCCCTTACATACTTTAGAACAGCAGATACACACAGCGGTGTGTGTCCCTCCAGCTCCTCCTCCTCTATGGATGTACACAGAGAGGAGGGGGAGACAGCTTCGTCCCGCTCCGCTGAGAGACACAGCCACGGCGCAAGACACAGGGCAGCGAGCGGTGTTAGCTGTGCCGTTACCCATGGGTGTCACCCCTCTGACCCTCCGCGCCTGCCTAGCAACGCCACTGCAACTATGTTGGTGTCCCTTGTAAATTTTACATTGTATTTTTTTAAATGTAACTGCCTACTCCCAAACTGTCATTGAAAGTAAAACACATAGCCAAGTATTATTCTACACAATTTTTTTATTGTGCATTAAAAAAAGAAAACAAATAAAATGAAACATACTACCTGCCAATAGAATATAACCAAAAAGTGCAATCTATGCAAAATATAGAAAATATACCAAATCAAATCATTATTCAACCAAAAAAATAATGTCAAAGCAATAACTCCAAGACCAATAATAAATAACACGTTACGTCTCGTGATTCCGCAACATGGCTGGCTGACGAACGCAAAATGAAAAGAGTGAAGCAACACTCACCAAACTTCTACTAACACGAAATTAGCAGAAGAAGCCCAAAGAGTGGCGCTAAAGAGCTGAAAAACAACGCAGTACGTCACTATGTTCAAATTTGTTGGCCAACAATTGTGTGGCCGTGTGTATGCAAGACGTTTGGGCCAATGCCCTTCGGACAAAAGTCCACGATTTTGTTGGCCAAGAATCTGATCGTGTGTACGAGGCTTTAGGATCTAGTGCTCTCAGTAATCACCACTTAACCACTTACAGACCGGACCATTTTGCTGGTCAAAGACCAGACCACTTTTTGCGATTCGGCACTGCGTCGCTTTAACTGACAATTGCGTGGTCGTGCGACGTGGCTCCCAAACAAAATTGACGTACTTTTTTTCCCACAAATAGAGCTTTCTTTTGGTGGTATTTGATCACCCCTGCGGTTTTTATTTTTTGCGCTATAAACAAAAATAGAGCGACAATTTTGAAAAAAACGCATTATTTTTTACTTTTTGTTATAATAAATATCCCCCAAAAATATATAAAAAAACATTTTTTTCCCTCAGTTTAGGCCGATAGGTATTCTTCTACATATTTTTGGTAAAAAAAATCGCAATCACATGGAGCAGAGATCAGCGTCACTAGTTGCTAGGCAGAATGGAGAAATGCTGTTTACATGGCATTTCCTCCATTCAGCCGTCCCATGAGACGATCGCGTGTATGCCCGCGGCGATCAAGTCAAGGGCTCACGGGGGCCCCGACCAGCGTGGGAGCGCGCCGCCGCCGGCGCGCTCCCGATGGCAGGGCGGCATTGAAGATTGGACGTACATGTACGCCAATATGCCTGCCCGTTCCATTCTGTCGACGTACATCGTCGTGTGCTGGTCGGGAAGTGGTTAAAGAGAAGGGCCGTTTAAAAAAAAAAAAAATTAAAAGTCAGCAGCTGCAAACACTGCAGCTGCTGACTTAATAACCTGTCCAGGGCGCCCGCGATGTTGGCTGCCTGAGGCCGATCCGTCCCTCGGCTCTCGGGTCCCGGCGCCGACACTCCTTCTAAGGGAAACAGGCAGTGGAGCCTTCGGCCTTCGGCTTTGTGAATGGGACGCGCCCAGAACACAGCGCGTCCCATTACCCAGAAGACAACGCGACCAGGAGAGAAGAAAGAAGATCTCCGCGGAGGAGGAAGAGGAAGATTAGGATTATGTGCCTAGCAACAGACATTTCTGGTAAGTAAAAAAAAAAAAATTTTTCTTTTTATTTTATTTTTTAGATTTTTTTGTAATTTTTTATATTTTTTTTTTCAGGGTGGCCCTCCACTTTAACATAACTGGTCAGACAAATCCTCCCTCTTCCATTACAATGCGGGTCTGTATAAAGACACTTGTGCTGAGGGGTGTATCTGTTATTGGCTCTGCCAGCACAGACCACTGCAGTGTGAGGGCAGAAACAGCAAAAGGGTATTCTGAAACATTTCCAATATATAAAAAAAACGAAAACCCAAAACATGCAGATGTACATTTGAGCTCTCTTGCATTGCACAGTACTGTCAAAATTATATATTAATATTGATACCCCTGTGATAGAAGGAGAAAGCACAATTTTCACAATGATGACTTTGATAAGCCATGCTCCAACACTGTCCAATCAGCAGGCTCTACATAGGTGTGCGCAGCCTATTGCATTAGGGTGTGCACCCCAAAGCTCATATGTGTGCATATACTGTATTTATAGGGCAGTAGGGCAATGGACAGTTTCGGTAGAGCAGTGGACGGTGTCAGAAGGGCAGAGATTGGTGTCAGTAGTTTATTTTTTATATTTTTTTTATTATTACTTTTTTACAATTTTATAATTTTTTACAATTTTTTTTTTACAATTTTGTATTGCTTTTTTTTTACATTTTTTTTAGGAGCTCCATTGGGGGGCTTTGATGAAATATCATGGGTCTAAACATCTGATGTCTCCATTTTGAGACAGAGAAAGGGACTAAGGATAGATATTCCTCAGTCCCTTTCTCTGTAGTCAAGCAGCAGGGGAAATGTGCCCAGCATAGGGTGATTAGGGTGTGCCCAGGAGACACCTGGCACACCCTGTGCGCATGCCTATGGGGCTCTGGTAGGTTCATGACCAGGCTGTATTGCCTGATTGGGAAGAAAAGTGAAATCAATTACAAGTCCCTTAGCAGGTAAAGCAGTTCACACATGTATTTTAGTTGTGCACTTAGTTTTCTACCTGCCATAGGGATACAGGGGAAGCTGTATAGAGATACACCATTGAAAAACTACCATACTACTGCCTGACTAATACTGGCTGTATTTCTAACCCAGCTATTGTGTTCTCAAACTCTGATTATTGCTTATGACTAATCACATGCAAAATCTGACAAGCTAGTTGTACCCAATTTGATCGATCAGTCAACTTGGGTAGAAGCAGCCTGCCCATACTTGGTTCGAATCTCACATGGTTTTGAACCATCTATGGCCGGCTTAAGGAGGAGGGCTCCACAGATTAGGAGAAGGGTCTGATTACATTAGTTTCCCAGGATACACCAGGAAGGTAGAATGCTTCCCAGGCTACTTATAACCTGGGAGTGCTATGATACAGTTTTCTTTTAGATATTTATTTTTAATTTAAGGCACCCCCCATTCATGCTTGAGTTGAGCATCTTTGGTCATTTTTGGGGAGTTCTTTTAAACGTTTGTACATTTTTGTATATGTGTTAAGGCTTGTGCAATTTATTTTTTTATTTTTGGCCAATGGTGTCTCCATTAAAAGCTATCGGGGTTAGAATTTGCAACTCCGCCCCAAAAGAAGATCATGTACATTTTTAAATGACATGCCTCAAGCTTTAAGTGCTCAAGCTGGGCACCACTGAATATAAGGAAGAAGTGTTGAAGTGCTTCTGGTGGGGTTATAAATCATGCTCCAAATCGCTCATTTGTGAACAGGGCCACAAGTCTCATACACACGATTGGATTGTTGGCCAACAAAACCGTGGACTTTTGTCCGAAGGGCGTTGGCCCAAACTTGTCTTGCATACACGGAACACAATTGTTGGCCAACAATCACAAACATAGTGAGGTACTACATGGTTTTTCAGCTCTTTAGCGCCACCCTTTGGGCTCCTTCTGCTAAATTCGTGTTAGTAGAAGTTTGGTGAGTGTTGCTTTGCGCTTTTCATTTCGTACTTTTCAGTTCATTTTTGAACACCGTTCATCAACCAGACATGTTGTGAAATCGGAGGAGATAGTTATTTATTATTGGCCTTGGAGTTATCGCTTTGACATTATTTTTTTGGTTGAATAATGATTTGATTTGGTATATTTTCTGTATTTTTGGATGCATAGAATGCACTTTTTGGTTAAGTTCTATTGGCAGATAGCATGTCTAATTTCATTTGTTTTCTTTTTTTAATGCACAATAAAAAAATTGTGGAGAATAATACTTGGCTATGTGTTTTACTTCAAATGACAGTTTGGGAGTAGGCAGTTACATTTAAAAAAATACAATGTAAAATTGACAAGGGACACCAACAAAAACTACGGGATAATGGTGTTGTGGTAACTTGCCCAAATAAAAACAAAAAGGCGTAATAATAATATTCTTGATATCACTAGAAAAAAAAAGCCTTTGAAAATTCGTTTGCAATAACTCCATCAGTATCACCAGCAAAGCAGCTTCATTATTATCCCATTAAAGAAGAGAATGTGCGTTGAATTTCTCGATTTCATAATTTGCCACGTCACGCATGTTAATTCTCCATTAAGAACACTAGTTTACAAGACCGACCGCTTCTGGCTTGTCCTTGCTTCCGAGCATGCGTGTTTGTACTTTGGACTTTTGTCCGACGGACTTGTGTACACATGCTCGGAAAATCCGACAACAGACATTTGTCAACAGAAAACTTTAAAACCTGTGATCCAACATTTGTATGTGCAAAATCCGACAACAATTGTCTGATGGAGCATGCACATGGTCGGATTTTCCGCTAACAGCCTGTCATCGAACATTTTCTGGCGGAAAATCCGATCGTGTGTACGAGGCTTTAGACCTATCTATTAAATTTGTTGCATTTCTGGCATGTTTGTGGGGCCACTAATGGCACAACATTTTTAATTTCAGAATTTAGAAAACTTTATAATTTAGCGTAATTACAACTTGGGTAAACCCAAAGACAAAACAAAAGAAATAGGCAATAGTTAAACTCTGCCCTTGTATTGTGAATGGCTCCTAGTAGACCTGCTCTGTGCTTAGTTTGTTTTCTGTAAAACACATTCATTGGAGACTAAGTAGAAGTCATACAAATGTATCTCTAACCAGCTATTTATCATGCTAATGAACCCAAGACCAAAAGACTTCTCCACCCTGCAGAAACATCAGTGTAATTATTCTGTGCTAATTCGTAATGTACATTACCATGATGTACGAGCCATTTGATATGATCTGTCTGTGTTAGTGTTTCAGTGAAATTATTATGTTATTTGAATAACATAATCATTTTTTCCCCATTACTTGTGCCAGGGGATGCTACATAGTTAGGAACTATAAGGAGGGAATAATAAAAAAAAAAAAAAAAAAAAACACAAAACAATTATTTTACAATCTTCTTTGACTTGTGATATTTAATAAAATAAGAAAGTTTAGAACAAAAAAAATATATTTTTTTATGTATTACTGTTAATATTAAAGACTCCAGACGACATTTTTTTTTTGTTTTGAGTGGAGAAACATTAAATATTTCACCCATGTTTTTGTTCTGTCTATGACCCTATGAGAAGATTTAGCCTCCTTTCCTATCTCTGTGATGTTTGTACAGGAAATGGAGGTTGAGGTTACCAGTGGGCTAAAAAATAATGCCAATAGGCCAATAAAAACACTGTCCGAAGTTCTAACATAACTCTTAATTAAATGTATTTTTCCTAGTGAAGGGATTTGCCTGCCCTTCCTTTCCTGATAGGAAGTGAGGGAACATTTCCCCAATAGGTACAAAGACAGCAATAAAACCCAACAGAGACTCTAACCATTCAACGCTGTATCTAAAGCAACTTTGCTAAACTTGGGCTTTGATTGAACCGCATGTCATGAAAGGAGCTCTTTGGTTTATGGTTCTATTCAAGTAATGGGCAGAGGCCTGAAATCATATGTAGATAAAACACTAAATAAATACTAACATGTGACGTGTATATACGAAAATTATATAGTATAGAGAGGAATTACTATGAGTATGGTTTGTACATTGTACTGCATATAGGGTTGGGGGTTAGCTCATTTAAAGGGACAGTTGTCCTATAAATATAACCAATAACCAGTGGCAGAAAAATAGCCCAAGCAGCCCCCTATAAGGGGCTCTTTTGAGAAAAATTAAGAGAATAGTAAACTATGAAAGAAAAGAGAAGAAACGGCAATAACACAAATTCTGTACTATATCATTAACCACTTCCATACCGGGCAAATTCTGGTATTTTTCTCCTACATGTAAAAACCATAATTTTCTTGCTAGAAAATTACTCAGAACCCCCCTCCCCCATGTTATATATATATATTTATATTTAGCAGAGACCCTATGGAATAAAATGGAAGTCATTGCAATGTTTTATGTCGCCTGGTATTTGCGCAGGAATTTTTCAAGCGCAGTTTTTTGGAAAAAAAAAACACTTTTATGAATAAAAAAAAAAGAAAACACTAAAATTAGCACAATTTCTTTGTATAATGTGAAAGATTATGTTACACCAAGTAAATATATATCTAACATGTCACACTTTAAAATTGCGCACAGTCATGGAATTCAAAATCTCCATAAGCTACGCTCTAAATTTTACAGGTTACCAGTTTAGAGTTACAGAGGAGGTCTAGTACTAGAATTACTGCTCTTGCTCTAATGTTCGCGGCAATACCTCACATGTGTGGTTTGAACGCAGTTTACATATGCGGGTGTGACCTATGTATGCGTTGGCTTCTGCATGGAAGCATGTTGGTACAGTGGCGCTTTAAAAAAAAAACATTTTTTTTTATTGTTTATTTTATTTTTATATTTTTACACTTTCCCATTACATTTTTTTCACTTTTATTCCTATTATAGGAATAGGGCATAACAGGTCCTCTTTACAAAGAGATCTGGGGTCTATAAATCCCCAGATCTCTGCTCTATGCTGGAAAGCCCGAGATAGAAAAAAAAAAACCTATCTCCGCCTTCCCAGCAAAAAATAACAGCATACATCTGCCGGCATCGGAAGTGATCTTGCTTAAGGCCCACCGAGGGTCATTGAGATGACCAAAGACCATCTAGTCCACGGCGAGAACCAATTGCACAGGCGAGCCAAGAGAAGCACCGGAGGGCGCCTGTTAAAGCCGCCTGGAACAGCAATCAAGCTGCTAAACAGCTGTTATGATGGCTTTTACTTTGCAGAGAATCGCCTGCTGAAAAAATCCATCTGAATGATGCCTACAGATGACATCCTACAGGCGGGAAGTGGTTAAAAGAGGTGTAGGTTTTGAAAAAAACAAACACACATACTCACCTAGGTGGATACAGCATCGCTCTGATGTGGCATCTTTTCCCTGCTGCTTCTACACTGAGAAGTGAGCGATCAACAGTCACTGACTGCTCAGTTCTCCGCCTTCAGTGAGCAATCACCAGCTCTCTGCTCTTCCAGCACGCATTGGAGCTCTGAGCTGTGGAGAGGGGGGGAGCAACTGGCTCAGGATCTCTGCGGCGTGCTGAGAGGCTGAGAAAGCTTACCGGTCAGACGTCTGGGTTGATCCCAGCATTCAAGTTAGGATCCTGCTAGAATCTGGACCGGCAGAGTGACATCAGCCTGCTGTCAGCTGAATACAGGCCTGTCAGGGCTGGGCTCAGCCCTTCCTTCTCTGAGCTGGCCACTCAGCTGTCGGCTAATTGCCAGCTCCTATCGCTCCACAGTGACTCACCTGTTGATGATATCCTGTTCATTAGTCCTGCCTACTTAAGCCGTCCAATCCAGAGGATATCCGCCTTCACCTTAGTCAACATCACAGGAACTATCTCCTGCATTCCTGTTCAAGACTTGCTTTGCTGACATGCCTTCTGGCTCCAGATCCTGCTTGCTGTTCCACTACATTGATCCCTGACTTCTGGCTTGGCTGACTATCCGTTCCAGTTACTGAACTTCAGACTATGTTTTGACTACGTTTGTTCTTTTTACTTTTATTATTAAACAAGTGTGATTTAACTGTACTTCTGTCTCAGCCTGATTTCATGGTTTCTGACAGGGTCACAGGAATGCAGAATGAACTTCTGTGACCTACAGGAGAAGTAGGGCCAAAAGAGCTTTGGCCCTACTTCTCCTTTAAAATTGCAGAGGTTGTTGTTGACCCTGACCCTGTACCACCTGATGTCAGATGCAGAAGAGGAGACTTCATAACTTTCATAACTATTGTCATTACTCACAGGTCCCCTTTACAGGCTTTGCAGCAAGGAGAAATAGTTTTCCTGCCTTATTGCCTTCTGTGCTTTTGATCATCCTGGCCAGCACTGAAATGAACCCTGTATGTCTAATGCTGCGTACACACGATCAGACTTTCCGGCGGACTTGGTAAGGTGGACTAGAGTCCGTCAGACAATTTGATCGAGTGTGGGCTCCAGCGGACTTTTTCTTCCCAAAAGCCCGGCAGACCTAGAAATAAGACTGGCTTCAAATTTGTCCACCGGACTCGGCTTTTAGCGGACAATCCGTTCGTCTGTGTGCTAGTCTGATGGACTAAAACCGAAGCTAGGGCAGCTATTGGCTACTGGCTATGAACTTCCTTATTCAACGTCATCACGTTCAAATCCATCAGACTTTTGGAGTGATCGTGTGTGGCCAAGTCCATTCGTTTGAAAGTCCGGCAGGCCTCAGCTTCAAAGTCCGTCGGATTGTCCACCGGTCGAAAAGTCCGGTGGTGTGTATGCAGCATTACAGTTTTCCTTGGACTGTAAAAATTCTCAGAGTGTCCCCCTCAGCTAAAAAACATACAAGCCCTCCCAATCACACTTCGCTGGAGTAAATATATAAATCAGAAGTTCTGACTTGGTTTTAACTTTCCTAATTTGCATGCTAGATAGCTCATAAGGTACTGAAGCCAGAAACAGCCAGGCGATTAACTCGGTAAAAAAAAAAAAATGACAGCCTTACGTTTTCGTCTCAGTACAAGTTTCCAAAAAAGTGGCAGTTGGCAGTATTTGAAGTTAACTGTGGTTAGAAAATGATCCTTTCCTCCATTCTGACGATTTATAATTTGCATTTGGTATCTTTGCCATGAAACAATACTCAACAAACATTGCAATGCAATAAAGTGTGTCGAATGTTATTCACATACTTTAGCATTTTCTGTGTTGTAACTTGATTGTGATCTTTTGATTTATAAAGCCCTTTTATAAAAAGATTTTAATGGATTTTGAAAAATATATGGAAAAAAAAAACATTTTAGCAAATGGTTATCAAATAGCAATAAGAGGCCTTTCAATGCAATTATAGGGTTAAGGGGTGAGAAACATGAATAAAGGCAGTAGTAGCGAGCCTTCGCTTTACATACATTTCACTATGGCATCAATGCATAATTCATAGAAAATTAGACGTGAGAAATGAAACTGTGAGAAATTATTGATTGGCTTGCATAAGCAATTAAGAAAAAAATAGGCATTTAATGGACACAAGGGAGGGGTAAGACACTACGGAACCTTCAAGCGATACAAGCGGCTTTACAATTTGCAGGCTTTTATGGAAGCTTGATTGGGTGGTAAGTTGACACTTGCTGAAATAGCCTAATGCCATTAAAGAGTTCTGTGAGTGCATCGATTCCAGAGACTTTACATAACCTTCCTCAATAATGAAGTATCTCAGTAACGTTTTGCAGCCCGCCTTGTTCAAAAAATAATTGAATGTGTTTTAGCAACATGTTTTCCATATTAAAACACAGGCTATTCTAGGTGGGGGAATTGATCGAAACCGGAGCAGCCAGAATCCGGAGCAGCCATGAACGGCAACCAATCCGTTTGTAGCTTTCATTTCCGAAGCTTATCTGAACAAGCTGAAAATAGAAGCTGATTGGTTTCCATGCACAGCTGCTCCAGATTTTGACTGCCCTAATTTTAATAAATTCCCCTCTGCGTGCTGTATAGGCAAATGCAGGATTTTAAATTCTGCGGTAAGTATGTGGAACTCCCTTCCGCAGTTTTTTTCAGTGGAATTGTTGTTAATAAAAAAAAACTCTTAAGGCCTGTACACACGATCAGACTTTTTGACAACAAACATGCAAATTAGCTGTTTTGGAGCAACATCCGACCGTGTGTACGCTCCATCAGACAAACTTTTTTGGTTTTCATCAGACTTTTGTTGGCTGTGCGAACGGACAAACTTTTTGACAACATAAGTCTGATGGAGCAAAGTTCGATCGCGTGTACACAAAACCATCGGACTTTTGTACAATTTACAAGCATGCATGCTCAGAACCAATGCAAAAGATCAGACAACAATACAGAAGTTGACCAAAGGTGGCACTGGAGTAATTGAACGTCCTCTTTTGAAGTGTCGTCAGTACGTTGAAACGTCACTACATTCGTGTTTGTTACCTAAAAAGTCAGATCGTGTGTATGCAATACAAACTTACGGCCAACACCCTTTGTACAAAATTTGATGGGAAAGTTTATACATAATCGGATCGTGTGTATGTGGCTTTTTTTTTTTTTTATCGGCGAGTCACCTGTAGCTAAACTGCTAAATATATTCTATAGCTAATACTAGGGATGCACCGATGCTGATACCAAATATTTGCACAGTAGTCATACTCATGAATATGCTCCGATACCGGAAACCAATAATTTGCGGCGAGATTTGAGCCCATACAAAATTAATGGGCTTAAATTGCTCTATGTGATTTGAACAGGAATGCGGTGCGATTCCTGTCCAAATCACATCCAGTTTCCCACACTGCTCCTGTGTGAACACAGGCTGAAATCCATATGACAAGCCTGGGTTCACACAGGAGTGGCGGAGGAAACCACATGACAAATTGGACTGAAATCTCACCTCATTTCTGTTCAAAGCAAATGCGATTCTTTGAAGTGTAATCGCACCACAAAGTAACGGTACTCGGTATCGGCGAGTACTTGACCGAAAGTATCGGTGCTCATACTCGCCGTTAATACGCATATATACTGTGTGTGTGTGTGTGTGTGTGTATATATCTATATCTATATATAGATATATACACACACTATATATATGTATTAACTAGGGTTACACCAATACCCTTTTTTTATCGGCGAGTATGAGCACCGATACTTTCGGTCAAGTACTCGCCGATACCGAGCACCGTTACTTTGTGGTGCAATTGCAAAAGTATTCACCCCCTTGACTTTTTACCTATTTTGTTACATTTCAGCCTTGAGTTGAATGTTTTTTTTTATCTGAATTATATGTAATATGAATTATAAGTTGGTGAAGTAAAATTAGAAAAATATATACATAAAACTATTTTTCAAAAATAAAAAACTGATAATTGGCATGTGCGTATGTATTCACCCCCTTTGTTACGAAGCCCATAAAAAGCTCTGGTGCAACCAATTACCTTCAGAAGTCACATAAGAAGCCTGGAGCAAGACCCTTCCTGCTTCCTCATTTTTGGGGCAACAAGATACCCCTTTGAACCCACCTTTGATACCCCTTTGAACCCACCTTTGAACCCATCTATTTCCCAGTCTCTCTTTTGCCGAGTTAGGCCTTGAGGCTTTAACTCCAAAACTGCTTGTCACTGTGGCTTGAGCAAGGTGATTGAGCTTATATATAAGATCTATTGGTGACCGGCTTATACTTGTAGTACCGCTCAAAGGACGATATATATTGTTCCGGTGGTGCTCAGGAATGGGGTGCCGCCATAAAATATCCCCATCCAGAGGTGTGAAGTATGCTAAGAAAACTCACCACTCTCCCATTCCAGTCTATGTTGTTAACATGTGTCCAGCCTATGACTAAGCCCCAGTGTGTGGGGCAAAAAATGTGAGATGGCACGGCTTGTCAAGTGGTGTAAAGCCTAGTACACACTGCTAGTTTTTTCGTTCAACCCAGCGGGCTGAACGAAAAAAAAAACCTGACAGCTCAGGTCGGAGCTGCTGTACTAACAATCTGATGTTAGTACAAGATCTACCCTGCTGTTCTATTGTGTTCTGACAGGGGGACGGCCCTACCTCAACACTCAGGTCAGCACTTTTAACCATTGGCTGAGAGCTGTTACCAGGAGTCGGTCGGCAGACCTTTTTGCACCTTTGACAGAAGCTTACCAAATGGCTGCAGTACACACAGTCCGAATCCGGCTGGTTTCTATTGAACCAACCGATGCCACATGACATTTGACCCGTGTGTACAGGGTTTAAGGCTGGGGGCATCTCACATACGTTAATTACATAGACTGGACTGGGAGAGCAGTGATTGTTTTTAAGCATCTATTGGTGACCTAGCATCAAAGATGATACCAACGATTACACTGATGTCTGCACAGTCTGTGCCAAAAGTAAGGATACCAGTGTGTGTGGCACCCTCCTACTTTATTATACAGGTTATATGCGGACCTATATTTATGTAAATTCCATCACTGATCATTCCTTCCAAAAAGGATGATCTGGGTCAAAATAGACCACTTATAAACACAATTGTACAAGGCTCTTCCTTGATCTCCATATTGTCTTAAGATTTTTACCATCTTTTATCTCCAAAATCTAGATATTTTGAATTGATTCCAATAGGTGAATGCATTTTACAGAAAACATAGAATGATGTGCCAGCTTCTGGATATTCACTCTTTGCCGACCAGCCACCGTCTCTATACTGCAGCAGGTTGGCACAGCTGCGCAAATCGCCATAGGTGTACGTTGGCCGCTTTAAGAGCTATAGTGGGCAAGCCCACGGCATGACGCCAAAGCCAATGCGTGTAACTGGTGGCCTCGATGTCTGCCAGCGACCCGCGATTGCTCCTCAGAGAGCTAGAACGGGGATCTGTCAATGTAAACAGAGAGATCCCCATTCTGTTAGGGATGTAGAGAGAGATCTACTGTTCCTAGTGATCAGGAACAGCGATCTCTCTTTACTCCCTGTCAGTCCCCTCTGCCCACAGTTAGAAACACCTCCCTAGGGAATACATTTAACCCCTTGATCGCTCCCTATTGTTAACCCCTTCCTTGCCAGTGACAACATTTATACAGTAATCAGTGGCTATTTTTAGCTCTGATCGCTATACAAATCAAAAAAGTGTCAAAAGTGTCCAATCTGTCCGCCGCAATGTCCCACTAAAAATCGTTGCTCACCGCCATTACTAGTAACAAAAAAAAATTAATAATAAAAATGTCAAAAATATTTCACCTATTTTGTAGATGCTATAACTTTTGTGCAAACCAATCAATATACGCTTATTGCCTTTTTTTTTAATTTATTTTTTTTACCAAAAATATGTAGAAGAATACATATTGGCCTAAACTGATGAAGAAATTTGTTTTTTTTATTTATTGTAAAAAATATTGTTTTATTTTTCAAAATTGTTGCTCTTTTTTTGTTCATAGCGCAAAAAATAAAAACCGCAGAGGTGATCAAATGCCACCAAAAGAAAGCTCTATTTGTGGGAAAAAAAGGACATAAAGTTTGTTTGTGTACAGCGTCGCACGACCGCGAGAGTGTCAGTTAAAGCAACGCAGTGCTGTATCGCAAAAAATGGCCTGGTCATTAAGGGGGTAAGTCCTTCCAGGGGTTGAAGTGGTTTGAACTTTTCTTTGGCCTATTGACCTTTCCGTGTGGCTATCTGGCTCTCTACCAAACAAACCTCAAAAAAATAGTTTCGTATATGGTTTGTCCAACAGTATTGAAAGAAAATATAGCAAACTCCTATTACTGATCCTTTTGGCACTTGTTATGAACATGTTTGATTCCAGTAGGTGATGCACCATGTCGTTTCGGAAATATGGATAAGGATGATAGTTTTTTCAAAAATCTATCCGCTATGGCAGCTCTCATACCTTTATCCTAGCAGCCCTGAGAAATAAAAAGCTGCCTGCTTAATTTCATTGGGTTTATGAATGAAATGTGAAATTAATCATGAGTAATTAATATTTTAATCTCAGGTTTCTGCCAGTCTTTACAAGTCACTTAACCTCTCTATTTGCCCTCATCAACCCATCAAAAATCTTTAATGTGATTTCCCAATTTTCATTAAATTCTAGCCCAGTGATTTTACTTGTGTTTATGGAATTACCATCAAAGGTTGACAAAGTATTTATTAATATTTCTGTCAGCATATTATCTGTCAAAGCACAGCAAGGGAGATAACAAAGGTTAAGTAGCACTTTCTTATATCACTCTACTTACAGCAGTACAGATACCGACACCTTACTTTACCTTACGTACTGCTATTATGTCGCTAGAAATATTTATGGAAAAATAGGATGTAACAAATCATTTGTTCAAAATAGTTTCTTTATGTTTGTTCTCCTTATTGTAGTTTTTTTCTGTTAAATTATATGTAAAACCACTATTTATTAATATATCATAACGCTTTAAAGTGTATCTATGCAAAAACTGTTTCTGTTTTGCAAAAGACAGAAGCAGCAGGTATTGGCAGTGGTAAATCATGAAGAAGACAGGAGGACCCAGTAACAGTCCAGCCAGATTTGTCCTGCATTTTTACTTAGCAACACAGCAGTCTTCACTATCTGACTAACCGTGCACCCCCAAAATCAGTTCCCAAAACAGGCAACACTTGTACCTTTTTTAGTGTTCTGTCAGCGATCAACCTTTTCACACAGCAGCAGATTCCCACAGCAAAGAGAATAAGAAAGGTTCTAACCTGTTTTTTTTTTTTTTAACTATGGGACCACATTTTGTTTTTTTACAAGCATCAATTTCTTTTGGGACAAGCATCGAATTTGGATATTTCATTTTGTTTCCTGAAATCGCTGAAGAACCTCAGGCTGCCATCCAGTTTAAGGATGAGCACTTTAAGGCTGGACCACTCATTGTTAGATTCCTTTACAACCACAAGGGCTAACATTTCCTTTAACAACCACTTTTTTTAGCATACCTTTCAGGGTTATTTTGAACCATTCTTCCAGCCCATTCATTTAGGGTTGGTACACTGAGGTGGGTGAGTAATTTTCATCAACCGACACACAGCACTTTGGTTTGGACCTTTAACAAGAAAGGAGTATAGGAAACATGTGGAACAGCTCTTTTGCTATAAAGCAGTGGTCATCAACCCTGTCCTCAGGGCCCACTAACAGGCCAGGTTTGTAAGATAACTGAAATACATCACAGGTGATATAATTTGCTGAACAGTGATTGCAGTATTCTAGTCTGCATCTCCCCAAGGTAATACATAAAACCTGGCTCCCAGTCTCTGCTCGAATTCAGGTGCTCTATTGGCTTGAGGTCGGGACTCTGTGAAGGCCGGTCAAATTCCTCAAACCTCAAACTCGCTCATCCATGTGTTTATAGACCTTGTTTTGTGCTCTGGTCCAAATCATTTGGTGGAGAGGGAGGAGAATTATGGTGTGGGGTTGTTTTTCAGGGGTTGGGTTTGGCCCCTTAGTTCCAGTGAAGGGAACTCTTAAGGCGTCAGCATACCAAGACATTTTGAACAATTTCATGCTCCCAACTTTGTGGGAACAGTTTGAGGATGTAGTAGCACTGGCTCAGTCCCCTTGACACAGCTGTGGTGCAATGTTGGTGTGGAGCTAAGGGTGAAAGATGACCCCACAATGTACAATATAATAACAGTATACCTTTGTTATTACCGTATATACTCGAGTATAAGCCGAGATTTTCAGCCTCTTTTTTGAGGCTGAAAGTGCCCCCCTCGGCTTATACTCGAGTCATCGCTGTCTGCCCGCTCGATCAGCGTGTCGAGCAGACAGACAGCGGCCATTCTGATTCAAAAGCCGCGCCTCCGGCTCCGCCTTCGCCTGTGATAGGCGGAACACTGAATTTCCCAGCAGCCTGTGTTCCGCCTATCACGGGCATCTTCTCATCCTCGTACTACGGACGAGGATGATACGACGTCCGTGATAGGCGGAACACAGGCTGCTGGGAAATTCAGTGTTCCGCCTATCACAGGCGAAGGAGGAGGCGCGGCTTTTGAATTTTACAATGGCCGCCGACGAAGAGGGCACGGGACGGAGGCAAGGCAAGGCACGGCACGGGACAGGACGGGACGGGACGGGACGGGACGAAGGCAAGGCACGACACGGGACGGAGGCTCGGGACAAAGGCTCGGGACACAGGTAGGCTGGACACACACACACACACACACACACACACACACACACACACACACACACACACACACGGATGGAGACACACACACACGGATGGATGGATGGATGGAGACACACACACACACAGGGATGGATGGATACACACACACACAGGGATGGATGGATGGATGGATGGAGACACACACACACAGGGATGGATGGATGGATGGATGGAGACACACACACACAGGGATGGATGGATGGATGGATGGAGACACACACACACAGGGATGGATGGATGGATGGACACACACACACACAGGGATGGATGGACGGACACACAGGGATGGACGGACACACAGGGATGGACGGACACACAGGGATGGACGGACACACACACAGGGATGGACAGGCATGTCTCACCCTCGGCTTATACACGAGTCAATAAGTTTGCCAGTTTTTTTGGGGGTAAATTGGGGGCCTCGGCTTATATTCGGGTCGGCCTATACTCGAGTATATACGGTACATGAGTATCCAATGGCTCTACCTGCTGGAAAAGGAACAATACTCCACGCCAAAGTTCTTAACCAAAACATACTATGGCTATGTTTAAAGTAGTAATCTCAACAGTTGCACTGTCACATCAACATAACATGACAGTACGGATGGTTTAGACAATATACAAATATTGCACAACACAACTACAAGAGAGCTCCCCCTACTTTAATAAAGGTGCAAGGCCTTGCAGTACTAAATACAGTCTTTTATCTTCTTTCTTCTGCAAGCTATTAGTTTCTGTAATAATTTGTAATCCAAAGAGTGAGAAGATGAGGGTTAATTAAAAATGAATACTGGAACTATTCCTGTGAGATACTCCAATTGTTATTGCTATGACACAGTGCTAAAATGCAATGAGGGGTAGGCTTTAGGCCTACCTAATGACAGTTTTTGTTAGATCCTCCTCTGTGGGACTACAGGTCCCAGCACCACTGTGTAGAAGTCTAACTGTATGCAAGTGCGTAATAAACTGTGGGCCGCAGCCCTCTCACCAACTGGATATGAAGAAATACAACAGCTCTGCTCCAGTGCACTGTGTCTTGCTTCTGGCCAGCCAACTCCGTCACAACGTTCTGCTCTGCAAGGTGAACCGGGTCCCTCTGATGCTCCGACAGGTGTCTCTGGATCCTTCCCGATCCGGTCACTCAGTCTCTCCACGGATCGGGTGAATGGCAGAGTCTGTGTTTGCTGCGCTCCACAGTGGCTGTAGGCCGTGCTCTCTGGAGACCTCCTCTGTGGTCCTTACTGTCAGGCCATGCGTTCAGAAGGAGACCTTTTATAGCCTACCCAGCATGCAGTTCAGAAGAGGGTGACCATGGGTAGGTCACCTGACATTCTGGGTAGATAGGTCACAAATAAAAAGTAAACAACAGTTACTTCCTGTATCTTGTTCAGTGCTCTAGAAAAGGAAAATCATCCAAGTCCATTTCCTGTTCCTGGCCACTAGATGGCACCAAATACTAAGTTATAACATTGTCCATAGGTTTACATATTAAAGCATTAGTAGGCAAAAATATCAGCGCTACATATATATGTAGCGCTGATGCCGTATATATATATACTCTGAAGCAGGACTGTATCTTACATAGGTGCTTTATATTTATATAAATTTCCATTTATTTAGAATATGAATGCCACTGAGACCTCTGTTTTAGTTTAAAATTAGAAACAGCTTTGATAAGTCTTTTGAGGGCTGAGTGTATTTAGCACATGTATAATGCAGGAGCATGTATCTATAAAATCATCTTTAGTGTATGTTCTATACATCCATAACAGTGTATATTGTGTCGGTAACCTTTGCTTGTTTATTCTTTCTCAACAGGACAGCGCTGATCTGATGAGAGTGTCCAGGGAGCATCTCTGTCACTTTTGAGTGACATTCTGATTTAATGACCCTCAAAGCTCAATCTGTTTTATTTTCACTTCACCAAGGGGAACCCTCCATGAGCTCTAGGCTTTAACTGTTTGATCAGGTCTTCACACTGTCACAGAACTTAATCACAGACCAGCCAGGTTCAATTTGACCTATTACACCTGCAAGATAAAATATGAAATTGAGGCTATGTCCGAGAAATGTTTTCTCTCAGTGAATATTATTGTACGTCTCCTCTTGAAGCTCTTAGTACAGAACGGTTCATTAATATAATAGCACAATATGCTTTCTGCAGTCTAAGGCACTCCAAGCTATTTATGATTTCCGTTAACTAATAAAAAAAAGAATGCACGTGAACAGGCTATATGGAGAGCTCAAGAGGGGGGGAATTGTCTCACCCACCGCCAAACAGTGCGTGATAAATCTCATCCTTATCTGAAGGTAACAGTCATGCCATCACTATTATTTGGTATTAAGTATCAGAGAAGGAGTTAGCGTGTTCCTACTGGCAGCCAGTTTCCTTGATTGCGTCGAATCCCGCTGGGACCCTGGAAATATTGCCAGATCTTTGCTACAACTTCCAAACCTGTGTAAGGTTCCAAACAGCTTAATTTTCAATTTCTTCTCTTTGACTAAAGGCTTAATTTTTTTTCTCTCTTTCTAAATACATTCAATCAGAAATGCAAAGAAAACAAACAATTAGTGCAGGAAAATCTCTCAGCTTTTATGTGGAACTAATGAATAGGATAAAGTCCAATTTGGCATGGCTGGAAGAAATAAATGGCCCACCAATGGCTGAGTACGGCTTGACCGTCCTTGCTTGCTTCTTACGCAAATACATCTGCAGGAGTGGAACAATGGAAGCGTGGTCCCGGGCTAATTTCCTTCAGAGCAGTAGAACCTTATTTTGCTTCAGTGGGACATTTTATAGGAAGACAAAGCGAAATCTAAACAACGAGAAAAAAAATCATTGCAGTTCAATTCGCCTCTAAACAGGGGAATAGTCTCATTCATAACCTCAATGTAATATTAGCAAATTGACAGCTTCTCTGTGTTAAAAAAAAATCTAACATTTAATACAAGTTTATAACATTTTGATGCACTATTTTAACGTTTTTTTATTGTTAAGTTTTTGTATTAATTTTTGTGCTTTTCCTTTTACTTATTGTCCTATAGACGCAAGAGGGAAAAAAAAAGGGATTTCTTCTTTTGAACAGTTGTACAGTTGTCACCAGAACATGTGTCCTCACTGGAACATTTCCATCAATTACTGTTCTGATGGCTACTTAAAAATGTTTATTTTCAGTCCTGGGGATTGTAGCCACTAGGACAGAGAGAAAGGGTGAATCTTTCTAGCGGGTTACATGTAGAAATAAACTTTAAAAGGGGTTCTAATCATTCCTTACGCTTTTCAAAATTAAGAAAGTGTTGCCTTTAGTTAAACTTTTAGAGCAAATCAAGCCAACACATGAATCTGGTAAATTAATCTCTAATGGCATCCAGAAAACATTGCAAACAGTTTAATTAGTTACCTTTTATCTGAGTCCTATAATCCACTCCAGAGCTTTTTAAGAAGCCTTGGTATACATAATGTATGCAAATATACATTAAGGTATCACAACACAAAGAAAGTTCCTCTGCACACATAGCATGAGAAATATGGCAACATGTACATTTTGGTTTTGCTTGCCAGGAAGGTCCTGTCTGTACTTGACTCTCTGTGCCTATATTAGCTGCTTCCCCAAACAAACCCGAGAAGAGACACAGGAAGTGGCCAAATCATCATCAGGGAAAATAGCAAATGGGGTCATATACTGTATGTTGATTTAAAGGGCATAGGTTTCCTTTTTAATTTTTTTAAATATACTTTTGAAACAGATCATAATTCTGCCTTTAGCAGTACTACTTTAAGGCAAGCAGGCTGCAGTACAGCAGTACACTACTGGTACTTAGTTGCTCCCAGGTTTAAATCACAATTCTATAATTCCTGACCAGGTGACACTGGACTGAACAATGAGTCAAGGAAGGGTATATGTAGTGCCAAGGCAGCTGGCAAATGTAATTCAGCAGACAGTTACAAGGTCAGGGCAGGTAGTGGCAAGCAAAATCCAATAGACAGTTCAGAGGTCTGGACAGGTAGTGGGTAAGCATATGAGTGGCTCTGAAGAAGAGGGTTCTCCCTTAAAGTGATTGTAAAGTCTTGTTTTTCCCTATAAAAATAACAAACATGTTATACTTACCTGCTCTGTTGCAGTGGATTAACACAGAGCAGCCCAGATCCTCTTCTTCTCGGGGGCCTCTTCTGTGATCCTGGCCCCTCCCTGCTGTTTAGTGCCCCCACAGCAAGAAGCTTCCTACGGAGGCACCCAAGCCAAGTCATGGCTCCCTGTGCCCATTCAGAAACTGAGCCAAGCCCTGGCCCTCCCCCTCTCTCTCCTGATTGGCTAAATGCCAATGGTACTGCTGCTGTTTCTCAGTCAATCAGGAGGGGGAATCTTGGACAGCTGAGGCACTCATGGACATTGCTGGATGGAGTGGGGCCTCAGGTAACTATTAGGGGGCTGAGGGGGCTGCTGCACACAGAAAGATTTTTATCATAATGCATGATGCATTAAGATAAAAAAACCTTTTGACCTTACAATCCCTTTAAAATGCGTCAGCCAATCCATTATGGACACCACCTGGTCTAATGTGTGTTGCTTTTTATCCTCTAATAAATATTTATAGTGGTAATGTACTAGGTTGTCATTGTTTTGCAGGATATTTGGATTTGGATACCCATTGTTCTGAGGGGGCAGCAAGACCTTAGGCATTGATATCAAGGAGTAGATACACCATATATACACCATATACCTACAAGAATACCACTGTAGCGTGGGAGAGCAGATTTTTAGTGGGCAAGCATAATCCAGTAGATAGTTTAGATGCCTTGGGCAAGTAGTGGGCAAGCATAATCCAGTATACAGTTCTGAGGGCAGGAAAGGTAGTTGGCATAATCCAGTAGACAGTTTCGAGGCCCGGGCAGGTAGCAAGCGAGCATAATCCAGTAGAGAGTTCACAGGTCAGGGAAGACAATAGGCCTGCACCTGAACCGGTGAACAGAATTGCACCAGACCCCGGACTGCAAACTGCAGCCGCACATACGTGAACCCAGCATTAGTGCGAGAGCTACGGGGAGGGTTAGTTTGGGGATTACATGGAGGGTTAGGTTTAGGATTAAATGGAGGGTTAGTATGAGATTATAGGGATAATTAGAGTTAGGATTACAGAATGGGTTAGTGTGAAATTTATAGGAAGGGTTAGTTTAAGGGTAAAAGGAAAAGATAGTATGAGGGCTAAATGGAAGGTTAATGTGAGGATTACAGGGAAGGTCAGTGTTAGGGTTGCAGGGAAGGTGTCAGGGCTGGGTTCAGCCCTTCCTTCTGTGAGCTGGCCGCTCAGCTGTCGGCTAATTGCCAGCTCCTATCGCTCCACAGTGACTCACCTTTTGATGATATCCTGTTCATCGGTCCTGCCTACATAAGCCGTCCAGCCCAGATGATCTCTGCCTTCACCTTGGTCAACATCACACAGACTATCTCCTGCGTTCCTGTTAAAGACTTCCTTGGCTGACATTCCTTCTGGCTCCAGATCCAGCTTGCTGTTTCACTAAGCTGATCTCTGGCTCCCTGACTTTCTGGCTTGTTTGACTATCCGTTCCGTTTACCGAACTTTGGCTATGATTTGACTATGTTGTTCTATTCACTTTTATTATTGAACAAGTGTGATTTAACTGTACTTCTCTCTCGTCTGATTCATGGTTTCTGACAGAAGGCTAGATTACAGTGAAGGTCTGTGTAAGGGTTACAGCGAGAGTTAGTATTAGGGTTACAGGAAATTTTAAGATTAGTTTTAAAGGGATGAATAGGATTAGGGCAAAAGGTTGGTGTAAGAATTACAGGAAGGGTAGGTGTTAAGGTTACCAGGAGGATTGGAGTTAGGGTTATATGGAGGCATAAGATGAAGGTTACTGGGAGAGTAAGTGTGATGGTTATGGGGAGGGTTAGCATGAGGGTTGCAAGGAAAGGTTAGTGTTAGGGTTACAGGGAAAGTGAATTTTAGGATTAATGGAAGGTTAGTGTGAGATTATAGGGATAATAAATGAATGAGTGGCGCTGCTCTCTAAGTATTAATTAATCAAATAATATGAACACAGCTACACACATATGGAATCAATCCTAAATGCTAGTAGCTCATTATTTAGAATATTATATATTAATATAATATATAATATTAATTAAATATATATAACCATTATAGGTAAATAAAATAAAGTGCAAGTGATAACAGTGACAATAGTGACACACAGGGGGTTGATTTACTAAAGGCAAATTTACTGTGCACTTAGCACAGTGCAGTTGCACTCGGCAAGAGCAGTTGCTCTAGAGCTTAGTAAATGAGCAGAAGCTCTGCTGATTGCATCATCCAATCATGGGCACGCAAAAATGCTGTTTTTTTATTTTCCTTGCTCGTGATTGGATACTCTTTGCAAAGTGAAGGTTTACATCATTAACTAAGCTCTGGAGCAACTGCCCTTGCAGGATGCAACTGCACTTTGCAAAGTGCACAGTCTATTTGCCTTTAGTAAATCAACCCCACAATCTTCAAGTAGGTAATAATAAAGTGCTAATGCTGAAAACCACATAAATACTAATGCAAATAAATCAAAAGGGCTAATAGAACAATGTCCATATAACGGTGAGCTGGAAACGTGAAGTACTGCTCCCAATGACTTTAGTGATACATTTCTTCGGTGTAATTACACCTCTGTATAAGATGGTCCCTTACCTTCCCGCTGTAGGTTAACCGCGTAAAATATTATATAAAGACAACCAGATGGGTACGGGCTCCTGCAATGAGAAAGCTCAGAACTCTCTTCTTGAGACAGTGAAATTCAGTGATAAAAAATATAATAAAGTACTCACACAGGAGTATAAAACATAAACACAGCTCCATGAGTGACAAGCTCGTAACCTGACATCACTTCCAGTGCCTATCTCTGCTGACGCGTAGCGTGACGATCACATGACTTCATCAGGGAAAGGACTTTGATTTTTTATTTCAGTTTAATTTGGGTAAGGTTGACCTATTCCGTGTCTGCTGCAGCAAATGTCCCTGTCTCTGGATACATAGGCAGCGCGAGAATATGTCTCTTTTTATTTATAGATTATAGGGACAGTTAGTGTTAGGATTACAGGAAAGGTTAGTGTGAAGGTTATAGAAATGGTTAGTTTTGGGGTTAAAGGAAGGGTAGTGTGAGGATACTATTGAGGGTTGGGTTACATCATGGGTTAGTGTGAGGGTTACAGCAAGTGTTACCAGAAAGGTTAAGGTTGGGGCTACAGGGAGGGTTAGGATGAATGCAAAAGGGAGGGTTAATGTGAGGGGGTTGTTGGGAATGGTATTGCTGTCTGCGCCAGAGGCTTGGTTCCAAACACTACCAGCACCGAACTCTGGGTGCTGAAAGCTCAGGTATTGTCAAAGGCCATCCATGTCCATTAAGTAGATGCAAGGGGGTGGCATAGGTAAGGAAGCATTTAGATGGTTAATACTGTAGGAACAAAGAGTTACAGAACAAGTTGTATTCCTGGTTGCACTTTTTGCAGCTGATCTCTTATTCTTCCACAGCTACTGACTGTACATGAAGCAGAAAAAAATCAAATATGTGACACATTCTTATAATATAAGTGGGAATTATGGTCTCCTATACAGTTCTGTTACCTTATGAACTTTAATATTCAAGCTGTAAAGGGAAAGCTGAAAAAAAGATTACGACAGGGAGCTCTAATACTAAATTAAGAAGCTCATTTTTCATTTCATTAGGCGACCTACTCACTAATGAAAATGTTGGATATTATTTTACGTTAATAAATGAGCTCTTGGGATGATTTATGGTGGAGAGGAAATGTATTTTGAAATAGAGAACTCTTATTTAATTCTTTACAAATTCTCCACTTGGAGAAAAAATTCTGACGGCAAATGGGTTGTATGCCCGCAGAATGAAGGTTCCTGTGGTTTGAGTCTTGTTGTCCGAACAGCTGTTCTTGATAGACCTCCCTGCAGGTATCTGTTTGGGGATTAGTTATGCTTCACAGGACTGTACATCAGAAGAAGTGAATGTGTAATTACATTACAACATGCTTCATCTACGCACATTCACTTCTAGTAAATCGCTGATACTGGATGCACGGGATGAACTCTGAGTTGTAAGTCAGTAACAGATTAATTGAGAAGTCCTTTCCTAATAGACGGTTCAAGGTGAACTTTTCTGTCTGAACAAGAAATTATTAATAAGGGTATACAAAAAAAATATAGAAAAACATGAAAACATCCCACTCAACTGTAAAACAAACTGTTGACTTCCCAAACCACAATATGATTTACTGTTCATACACTGATGTAGTCACCTTGCTATTTCAGCAATACAATTCCCATCTGTTTTCTAAGTAAGCGGATGGAGTTTTGACAGCATTTCACACATATTTTTCAAAAGCTTCAGCAGAAAATATAAAGTGTTAAGAAGATGAATTTAGACTAGTGGACTACTGAACATTATGTGATGGGTGCATTCGTTTTTGTTTATTTTTTCCCTTTATTTTCAACTGGTGGACAGGAACACACTTCGCCCTTGTACACACGGTCGGAGATTCCGTCGGAATGTGTCCGATCGGAGCGTTTTGTCGGATATTCCGACTGTGTGTGGTCTGCATCGGACTGTTTCCGTCGGAATATCCATCGGACCAACTTTTCCAACTTGCCGGAAATATTTTCAGACAAAATGCTCCGATCGGACATACTCCGATCATGTGTAGAGAATTCCGATCGGACAAAGTGCCACGCATGCTCAGATCAAATTCCTACACCAAAGCTATTGGCTACTAGCGTGAACATAGTCCCGTCGTAACGAAATAACGTCGGATTTTCCGACAAGTTTGTCCGACCATGTGTATACAACAGTTTCGGACAAAATCCGTTGGACAAAATCCGACGGATTTGGTTGTCGGAATCTCCGACCGTGTGTACAAGGGCTTCCTGTCTTAGGATGACAGTGCTGACCCAAAATTCACTCAACTCTCTCAATGCTCGCTCATCATACCGTACATATGGAGGAGCAGCATTGGCAGCCTAGGGCAGAACAAAAGAAAACCTCCCTCTCTTCTTAGCAATGCCACGCAGAGATCAAAGCCAATGTTAAAATATGAGGGGCATTCAAGTCAAACCGAGGCTTTTGGGTTTATATAATAAAATAACAAATTTCAAGGAGTGGAAAGCATTTCTTTTTTGATAAACTCCTCTGCTACATTTATACACTTATTACAGCATTTAGCTAATGCCTAGAAAGCTTCGGCATGGAAAGATTTGTCAGTACACCTGAACCATCATAGGACAGCCTGTTTCACTTTGTTGTCAATACTAAAATGCTCACCTCTGAGACTTTTAGGGGTCCAAGCAGGTGAAAATCACTCCGAGCAAGGTCCGGGCTGTAAGGGGGATGTGGCCATGCCTCCCAGCTGAGTTGCTGTGATACGAGTTGCTGTTTCTTCACATCCCTCAGTACACAACAGTAATATTTACTATTGCTAGTGGCACCATGGGATAGAAAATCCACATGAATAATGCCACATTTGTCCCAGAAAGCACTTGACATCACTTTACCTGCAGACCTGCATTAAAAAATGTTATTTGGTGGTGGTGATGGTGAGTCTGTGGTGGAGCTGTTCCATGCATGCACTAACACTGTTGTTTGCCATCTTGAATAACGGCCTTTGGACTGGCTTGCAACATGTGCATCAGTAATAGGATACACCTGCCACCTTCTGTGTGCAGCTCCCCCAGCCTCCCTTATACTTACCTGAGCCTGATCTTGATTTAGCAATGTGCATAGGAGCAGCAGCACTCCTGGCTCTTTTCCTCCTCATTGGCTCAGACACAGCAGCGGGAAACATTGGATCTTCCTGCTATCAATCACAGACAAGGAGGAGGGAGCAGGGGGCAGGACTGATCCATGCTCTGTGTGTCAATGAACATAGAGCAGGGCTTGGGATTGAGTACAAATGCCACCATAGCAAGCGGCTTACTATGGGGGCACTTGGCAGGGAGGGGAGCCAGGAGTACCTGCAGGGGACATGAGAAGAGGATGATCAGGGCTGCTCTGTACAAAACCATTGCACAGAGTAGATATGTGTACCATGTTTGTTATTTAAAATAAAATCCTCTAACATGTTTCACTCAGAAAATATATCACTGCACCTAGGACAGGTTTGATCCTCCTGGCTAATCACTGATTGAAAAGAGCAATAATGATTGGTACCAGGAGATTATGTAATCTACACTGCCTAGGCAGAGGGCAATTTTATACATGTAATGTAACAAGGTCTCTGGCCTTGTCCAGTCTAATGAGAACTTTCCAAGCTAAAGATAGCTGACATCCTTCAATATGTAGTGGGTTGTGAGGCATGGTGGGTGCAAAGTTGGTGAACGTCATTGGGCGCCAGACGCTTACTGGATGTAAAAGAGGTTTTATTTCTCTTAACAGTCCTTTTTGTATTTTTGGGGGAAAGAGGGTTAGGTCCAGGACACCCTTAGGTAGTTGCAAATTCAATTGGCAGACTCTGAGACTTCAATAAGAAAACAGACTTATTAGGGAACTCAGTCAAGTAATTGCCAGACCATTGTTCCTAATTTTTACCAACAGTCTACTGACTGAAATCATACCAGCTGACTGGAGAAAGGCCAATGCAGCACCAATATCTAAAGAGGGCCCAAAATACATCTCTGGGAATTATAAACCAGTTAGCCTAACATCAATAGTATGCAAGCTCTTGGAGGGGATGATAAGGGACTATATACAAGATTTTAGTAATGAGAACGGTATCATTAGCAGTACTCAGCATGGATTCATGAAGAATCGTTCTTGCCAAACCAATCTATTAACCCTCTATGAGGAGGTGCCATCTAGATAAAGGAAGGCCCGTAGACGTGTTGTATCAGGATTTTGCAAAAGCATTTGACACAGTTCCACATAAACGTTTACTGTACAAAATAAGGTCAGTTGGCATAGACCATAGGGTGAGTACATGGATTGAAAACTGGCTACAAGGGCGAGTACAGAGGGTGGTGATAAAAAGGGAGTACTCTGAATAATCCAGGGTGAGTAGTGGGGTCCCCCAGGGTTCTGTGCTGGGACCAATCCTATTTAATTTGTTCATAAATGACCTAAAGGATGGAGTTCAATCTCTGTATTTGCGGCTGATACTAAGCTAAGCAGGGCAATAACTGAACAAATTAATGGGGTGGGCAACTACATGGCAATGAGGTTTAATGTAGAAAAATGTAAAATAATGCATTTGGGTGGCAAAAATATGAATGCAATCTATACACTGGGGGGAGAACCTCTGGGGGAATCTAGGATGGAATAGGGCCTGGGGTCCTAGTAGATCATAGGCTCAGCAATGGCATGCAATGCCAAGCTGCTGCTAACAAAGCAAACAGAATATTGGCATTAAAAAGGGGATCAACTCCAGAGATAAAACAATAATTCTCCCGCTCTACAAGATTCTGGTCCAGCCGCACCTAGAGTATGCTGTCCAGTTCTGAGCACCAGTCCTCAGGAAGGATGTACTGGAAATGGAGCGAGTGCAAAGAAGGGCAACAAAGCTAATAAAGAGTCTGGAGGATATTAGTTATGAGAAAAAGTTTGCGAAAACTGAAATTATTCTCCCTGGAGAAGAGACACTTGAAAGGGAATATAATTTCAATTTACAAATACCGTACTGGTGACCCCACACTAGAGCTAAAACATTTTTGCAGAAGGGAGTTTGACAAGTGGCCACTCATTAAAATTAGAAGAAAAGATGTTTAACCTTAAACTATGTACAGGGTTCTTTACTGTAGGAGCGGCAGGGATGTGGAATTCCCTTTCACAGGTGGTGGTATCAGCGGGAAGCATCAATAGTTTAAAAAAAGTATTAGATAAGCACCTGAATGACTACAACATACAGGGATATACAATGTAATACTGACATATAATTACACACATAGGTTGGACTTGATGAACTTGTATCTTTTTTCAACCTCACCTACTATGTAACTGTGTAAGCCCTTGTACACACGGTCGGACATTCCGACGGAAAATGTCCGATCGGACCGTGTTGTCGGATAATCCGACCGTGTGTGGGCTCCATCGGACTGTTTCCGTCGGAATATCCGACCAACAAAGTTTTAGAGCTGGGCTATAAAATTTTCCGACAACATGATCCGATCGGACTTTGTCCTATCGTTTGTAGAGAATTCCGATCGGACAAAGTGCCACGCATGCTCAGATCAAATTCCTAGACCAAAGCTACTAGCCTGAACATAGTCCCGTTGTAACAAAATTACGTCATCACGTTACGAACGATCAGATTTTCCGACAACTTTGTCAGACCATGTGTATGCATCGCCAGTTTCGGTCAAAATCTGACGGATTTGGTTGTTGGAATGTCTGACCGTGTGTACAAGGGCTAACAGTCATGCATGGAAAGTCCCCAGCAAGAAGCCACATCTGCACTTGCAGGAATGCTGTCTCCTATGGTAACAGTCTTTAATAGTTCCTAACTCAAATGTAACAGTCCTTTCAGCTTCACTATAACTGCCTCTTGTAGTTCTTCAGCACTAAGCTCCTGGTCTCTCACTAGACCCTCTGATTCACTGACTCTGAATCCCTTGAGCTCCTCCAAGGTTTGCATGGTATCCCCTCAAGCTTCACCCACACTTCCCTGCACGGTCCCTAGCTTGGCACTCCAGATACTTCTCAAGCTTTACCCCTGCTAACCGGCGAGGTCCCTAGCTTGACTCCCAAGGCTGCTCTGCAAGCGTCTAGAGACACTCAAGTCATGGACCCAACTGATGTCTCCTCCGTTAGTTGGGTCCCTGACTTGATCACCGCCTGAAGTTTCCTGGGTCTCCACCATGCCCTTTTGGCAAGAATGTGGTTCCAGTACTTGCTTCAGTTACACACTGTGGTCCCTGGTAAAGGTGGTTGGTCCCTTTTTGACAACAGCTTCCCCTCTACCCCCGACCACTGACAGATTCTCCGGCCGGCAGAACCATCACTTCTGGTTTGACTGCAAACCTCAATCCCAACCCTGCGCTGCTCTCTTTTACTTCTGGATAGGCTGTCACACAGCCTAGCAGCCAGATACCTGCCAGGATAGGCCCAATCTCCGGCCTAGCAGCCCGGGGCATACGACAAACGTCCACCCAGATGGCAGTCCAGGTGGCACAGAACACAGATCACCTGAACTCACCCAAATATATAGGTTCTCCCAGCAGGCCAGGGGATTCATGAATACCCCTGCCCATTCGCTAAGATACCCCATATACTCATAACCTGACCTTGGGTTGCCCTTCTCATATCTAGTACCACCAAGTACCCGGCCACCTAGTGGTTGAAGATAAAAGTGCAACAAGGCCAAACTTAGGGAGAATCAATATCAATCAACCAAGATAACTACTCCTGGCAAGTAAATTTGTGAGGAGCTCCCTGCCTAAACTACAGGGTGCTACAGTAAGAATACATTTTTATTTTTTACTTACAATAATAATGTGATTTAGTATAGGGTGACCACGCTCACTCACTGTACTGTATCTATGGAGAAGCAGCATTGTTACCCTAGGCGGGGCAACAGAAAAACTGTCTGCTCTTAGCAATGAGAAGAAGGGAGGACCTGCACACTGGGATCAAGGCCACTGTTAAAAGTTTATTTTCCCATCTGAGATACAAGTTCACCCTTTGTCTTTTAACATGTCATTCATAAGATAGAGGGGTAGGGTTCTGTAAGTCCACAGAGAGAGCTGGAAATGATGCTGAGTGCTGTAGAGGCAGACAGCAAAAGAAGGTATAAGTTGACAAGATTTCTGACAGGATCAGCAGGTATTTTTTTTTTGCTTAATCAGAAGAATATAATAAAATTGAACCAAAAAAAGATGGTCACTGTTAGGCTTCTTTCACATGGGTTGGCTTGAATTGCTATTTTACGAACCCCGGCTGCCTACCTAAAACATAATATGCAGCCAATGATGACTGTACACATGCTGCCACCACAGTGCTTTACCACGCGGATGCAGCAAATTTACTTCAGCATATTCAGTTTGATAGTCAGTCAATTGGGCTGTGCTGCAACTGCAAGCCAAAGGCATGGCTTACAGAAGTGGTGCAATGGATTTAAAAAAAAACAAGAAAATGCATTCAGGAGGTGCCAGGATATCCTAGGAACTGCTGCTCTGATCCTCTTGGAAAAGAGATGGATTGCTTTTCAGAGGGCAGAAGAGCAGCGGCTTTTAGGCGTTCAGAAAATGCTTGCTGTGGGAAAGTCTTTAGAGTTTATATACCTTTTAAGGTTGGCTTCACACCAATGAGTTGAATTTAGGCGTGATAAAATGCGCGTTTTACTGCACTGTACTGCGCAGTAATTTAGTAATATGTGTGTTGTGGTTCTATTCATTAAAACACACATTAACACATGAACAACAACTAGCAATGCATCAGCAGTATTGGGCATCGCAATCCATATACTGTAGCATGCGGCGCGTCATGCTGCATTGCTGAAAATGAAGCAGGTACAGCTTTTTGCGTGCTAAAGTACGCTGCAACACTAAAATAAAATGGCAAAATAGTGAAACAGTGCCGGTGGCACTGATTTGCAGCTAGCACGATATTGTATACGAAATATAAGGATTAATAAACAAAAGTACAGCATTAAGAGAGCAAATATAACATTTAGCAATAATGAAAAGTTTTGAGCAACGATTAAACTGTCCATCATAACTTGTGACTAAAACCTGATGTTACCACGCTAACTGGAAGTACGTCGTGCTGTACCATATCCCACACCAACCGTGCATCTCTGTGTCTCTGCAATGGAGTTTTTCTGTACAGCCCTGTTACCAGATATAATTGTAAATGTTTTTTAATCTTTTTGCTTTAACATTTTAAAGCAGTTCTACACTATTGGGGCTTGCGACCTTCTTCCTTTTCATGTATATACCTGACTGGATGACATAAGGGGTCACAACTCTCTGATATGCCCTCATTTTAACTACGGGGGGGGGGGGGGGGGGTGGATCAGGAGTGAAAAGCACAGTTGGATCTAGATGGTGGTTGTTGCTAATTTTCTTAGATTTTTTTCATTTGGGCACCAATCACAGGTTGCACGGTCACATTTTTTGGGACTTTTAATAGTATTTGGATGTTTGGAAAAATAATATTTTTTGGTGGACTGCTTACACCTTTTCATTGAATTGTGTATTCATTTATAAATGTTATATTTGCTCTCTTAGCACTACACTTTTGTTTATCACGTTATTTTAGCACAGCTATGTGATAGTTGGGGTTGTATTCAAGATGTACAAAGACACACAAATACCTATTATTAGGGATGCACCAATACCACTTTTTTTAACACTAAGGCCGCGTACACACGGGCGGATTGTCTGCCCAACTTAGTCCGCTGAACCGTGTTTCAGCGGACAATCCGCTCGTGTGTGGGCTTCAGCGGACTTTTTCAGCGGACAGTCTGACGGACTTTGTCTTTCGGAATTTCCGTAATTTTGTCCGTCCAAACTTGGTTTTGTCAGTTCAAACTTGGTTTCAGCGGACAGTCCGCTCGTGTGTAGGCAAGTTGGACGGACTAAGTATGGCGCATGCTCAGAAAGGATTTACACGGCCGAAGGTTGCATTGCAGTGTATTGGACGTCGTTTTTCTAGTCCCGTCGTACGTGCTGTACACGTCATCGCGCAAGTTTTCAGCGGACTGTCTGTTCATCGTGTGTGGTCAAGTCCGTTCATTCAAAAGTTGAACGGACTGTCTGTCGGATTGTCTGACGAACTTAGTTGGGCAGACAATCCGCCCGTGTGTACGCGGCCTAAGTACGAATACCAATATTTTTTTGCAAGTACTCTCCGATACCAATTACCGACACCTATCGCCTAGAAAGAGTATGTAGGAGGGTGGTTTGGGAGTTGGGGGAGGGCAGGGTGGGAGGGGGGAAGTAAAGGGGTAAGTGAGTACAGGATAGTTTAGAGTGGGGGGAAATATGGATTGTGGGGTGGGAGAGTTGGGATGGAAAAGGCTGTGATCGCTAGGGGGAAGAGCATGGGGATGGGAGGGTCATTGGGAGACAGCTGTTGGAGGACGCAACACAAGGAGGGCAGAAGGACACAGGTCCCTCCATTTTATATGGCGTTGCATAAATAATTAGAATCAGATGCATGCATGATGGCAGCTCAAGACAATTATTCCAAGTTTTAGCTGTAATATATAGGACTTGTGTGTAAGAAGGACACAACACAGGGAGGGCACAGTACAGGGCTGGCAGGAGGGCACAGTATAGGGGGCAAGAGGGGACAGCACAGAAGGTTAGGAGGGCACAGTACAGGGAGTTAGGAGGGCACTGTACAGGTGTCACTGGGCAGAGCTCTGTCTCCCATCCTTGCATTGTACACATCCTGAACACAGGTGGAGCTCCTGCTTCCCACACAGCACACACTGGAGATGAAATCCCATTCCCTTACAGCTGCATTGTGCATAGTGTATAGCTAGCTACTGGTTGTAGTTCCGACCTATGAAATTCCATGTTCGGAACAGCAATTAGTAGCAGTAGCTAGCTATATACTGTGCACATGGTAGCTGAAAGGGAATGGGATGGGGAAGAGGTGCTCTTAGTGCTGTGCTCAGGATGTGGGACTGCCGGCAAGCGTCAGGGGTCGTGAAGGATTTGGAAGGGGGAAGTGCACCTCTCCCCAGAGCCCCCTTAGATCAGGGCATGTTCTTACCACTGCTGTGCTTGAGAGATGGGTTTCTGGATGTAGGGGACTCTGAGTAGCCAGACTAGCCAGAGATATGTGTAAATCCTGGTCCGGCCAGTAGAGGGAAGACCAAAGATGGAGACACCCAGAGGACAGCTGCGCTGCCAGGACCAGCGTGAAACGCAGGGCCCGGAAGGGACATCAGTGGGAAGCGACCCTCCGACTGCTCTGATCCCCACTGCCAGAGGGGAGGAGAAGTTATTTGGGTCCCGGTATTGGTTTTGGGTATTGGTGCATTTTCATGAGTACTGAAACTTGTGAAAATGCCTGCTATAGGTGCAACCCTACTTATTCATATAACATTTAATTAGGTGATGACTGATACAGATAACACATGTAATAATATAGAAAATTATAACAAGAATACTTAACTAAAGATGATATTTTTTCTGCCACAGGTCCCTCCATTTTATATAGCGTTGCATAACTAATCAGAATCAGACGTATGCATGATGGCAGCTCAAGACAATTATTCCATGTTTTAGCTGTAGTATATAAGACTTGTATGTTAGAAAATGGTCAAGCTCTCCCATTGCAAGCAAAATTACCTTTTAGGGACTTGGTCAGTTTCTAATGACATTCCTTTGGTAGAAGTCAGCTAAGGTAACCAGGATATTTAAGGCTTTTAGATATTGGGAGACAACTTTAATAAGGAAATATGAAATATGCAATTTCCCCATCCTATACTAGAAAACTAAACTTATGAAACACACAAATGTGACGAGGCCCTAAAACCTTGGTACCCAATCTCTGGCTCTTTGGAACTTGCTGTGCGGCCTCGTTCACATGGGGTGTACTACAGTGTACACCCGGGCAGTACCTACCTTACCTAGATGGGGTTTCACAAGTGTTCTGTGTAACCCCATGCAGGAAGTCAATTGGGATGCAGTGACTGCATGGACACAGACACTGCTCCCAACTTGACATCTGTCCAGGTGCGTAAATAAGGCCATTCAGAGGCATACACTATAGTATGCCCCATGTGAAGGAGACCTTACCAACCCCTGCAGTCAGTAGGGATGGCATTTATTTGAAATTTATTTGCATACCCTCTGACTGTCACTTGCAGTGCGTTTTCAGTCTCCATCTGCACCAATTGGATGTCTGCAGTCTCTAACTGTCTTCTCCAATATGTTTGAAGGATTCAGACAGTCTTCTGTCATATACTGAACATAATGTGCAGCCTTTTGGAGCTGTCAGGTGCCACTGTTGAGGCTCCCTATACCTCATAAGTTGACAGCCACTAACCTAAAACCTGCTGTTTTATGTACATCTGCAGAATTTGGAGACAATTAAACCAGATTGTTCATGTCAGTGTTTTTATTGTAGTTGCGCTCTTGTTTGTGTCTAAAAAAAAAAAAATTATAATAGAAATAAATAAAAAATAATATATATATATATATATATATATATATATATATATCGTCTTTTCTGTCCAAGCATCTTGGCTTCTCGGGTCCTGGCACCAAATTTTGTAGCAGCACATCTCCGACTACTCAGCAAACTCAATTCTATCTCAGTGATAAATTGGAACAGACAGCTTTCACTGGGAACCTATATTGGGTTTAGTCCACAGTATAAAACATCAGGAATTCTGTGAATGTTCCCTCAAATGGGATCTGTTTTTCATCTTGATTATGTGCCCAACAGGTTTTACGTTGTCCTTTTTTTTTTTGTTTAAGTTTTTATGTTTGAAAGAAAGTTTGACAAAAGTTGGCAGGCTGGTAATACGATTTTGTATTCTGTTTTATTTCTGACAGAAGTACATTCTGTACTCGTGGAAATTTATTGAGTTTTAGCTTACCACTTAAAAGAATTCACTTGCTACAAAGTGCACAGACTCTTTGTATTACAAGAACGTGAGGCCTTTCATGATTAATTCAAGTAACGTTCATGGGAAATCGCCTCAGTGAAGTGTGTTCATCCCTTTTGCTGAACTAACTCTCTGTCTGCTGTTTGTATCCAACTTTTAAAGCAGAACTCTGGCTTTTCAGTCCATTTCCCAGCGCACTGAAAACAATCAGCATTCACTGCAATATTCATCTTCTTATCAGTGCTGTCCGCACAGAATTGGAAAACCAGTGCTGATCCTCTACTAGGTTAAATGATGACCAGTGTCATTAGACCTGTGACCTTAGGTTGTCATGGACATGGCACCAGGGGTGCAGCATCCTATCGGTCTGGGCTAAAAAAATAATGCTGGAAAATGGTGCCCGGGTCACTGTGTTTTGGTAAATTGAAGTAGGACTTTAACTTACACCTACTATATAAGAAGTACAAACTTGGCTGTGCTTCGCTGTGTCCTGCTTAAAGCAGAACTAAAACGAACTCGTAGAAAACTGCCAGTGGCAGCTCTTCAAACCACTTGCTGACCAGGTCTTTTCTGGAAGTGGAAGTTTAAGTTAGTATTTTTGCTAGAAATTTACTTAGAACCTCCAAACATTATATATTCTTTTTAGCAGAGAGTAGAAAATAAAATGGCGATTGTTGCAATATTTTATGTCATACTGTATTTGCGCAGCGGTCTTTGAAATGCATTTTTTTTAACAAAAAAAACACTTTAATGAATAATAAAAAAAACAAAACACACACAATAGTTACCCGAAACTTTTTGTATAATGTAAAAGATGATGTTATGCTGCGTAAATAGATATCTAACATGTCATCCGTTTAAATTGCACACGCTCGTGGAATGGCGATAAACTACAGTACTTAAAAATCTCCACAAGCGACGTCTTACATTTTTTTAAAGGTTACCTTTTTAGAGTTACAGAGGAGGTCTTGCACTACAATTATTGCTCTCACTCGAACAATGGCGGCGATTCCTCACATGTGTGGTTTGAACACTGTTTATATATGCGGGCACGACTTGCGTATGCATTCGCTTCTGAACACGCGCATGGAGGGATGGGTCGCTTAACATTTTTTTATTATTATTTTTTTTTTTTTTTTACACGCCCCCTTTCATTTTTTTTGGATCACTTTTATTCCTATTACATGGGATGAAAACATCCCTTGTGATAGAAATAAGCATGACAGGACCTCTTTATTTAGAGATCTGGAGTAAAAAAAAAACAGACCTCTCATTTACCTTTAAAAACAAAAGATTTATTTTTTTTATTTTGACTTTAGGAAAAAAAAAATTTGTTTATGCCTGAGAACCGGAAGTCACTGCGGTCCTCCAAGGGCCATCTTGCCATCACTCGACTTCCTGCCAAGGCATTGGCCGCATAATATCGCTTCTGGACATTACTGACAGCTCCGGTAAGCCTGGAAACTAGCGGGAAGCGGCAGTGGGCACCTTTCCCACCACTTGTAAAAGTGATCTCACTGTAAATCCGCTGCTGTGATCACTTTTATTGGAAAGCCAGCTACCTAAGGGGAAAAATGATACTGGGGATATGGCATTTAGCTGCAGCCAAAAATATGGTGTACATTCCCAGTTAGGCGGTCAGCAAGTGTTTACTGCAGTAGAGTCATGGTATGTCTATTCTTCAATAATACACACCTGCTGGGTTACCTTACCTTACCTGCCTGCTCATAGTGTTCTACTGAATACATGCACAGCTCTGTGTACATTCCTGGCTGTTCCAGAATGACCGTCTCCCTTGCACATGTACAGGATGCTGTCATCCCTCACCAGGGTCGAAAAAGAGGCTAAAAACATGGCACCCAGGGATAAGATGACAGCTGACAGAGAGGGCTGTAAGCACAGTAAGTATCGTGTAATCATGATAAAAATAAGGACCCACACTCCCCAAGAATGATCTTACTTATTTATACTATGTTATTCACCCCACTTACAACCCGCCCCAAAACTTACACTTATCAGTGGGCGGCAGTCCTTGGGCTAGATGTGGAAGCTGCCAGTTGGTCCTGTAGCTGGGACACAACAAAATCTTGCTTTCCTAATGTGCTTGCGATAGAACTTAATTACAAGGTTTTGACCCAATGGTATTTGGGGCCTGTTAGAATTGCTAGATTTGTTCCTGGTTATCCCCTTATCTGCTTTCAAGGCTGCGGACAATTGGGAAGCTTTTTTTCATATATGGTGGACCTGCCCACTGGTTCAGCAATTTTGGTCAGCAGTCTTTTTAATCTTGACTAAACTCAAAGGACAGGATATTCCTCTCAAAGCAGGATAACTCTTCTCTGTCTAAAACCCCCTGAATTGCTGAAAGTACAATTTAAGCTAATGATCCATGTCATTATTACTGCTAAACAGACACTTGACAGAGAGTGGAAAACCCCTACTCTTTTTATAGAAACAAAATCTCAGATCACATAAACTATGTTACATGAGAAGGTGGAGGCTAGGTTAACTGGTACAATGGAAAAATACATACAGGTAGCTGTGTGGTATTCATGGTTTACACATTTTTTTCCCAGCTGGAACGGACTGTAGTCTGTTCGTCATGTAGGTTGGGCTCTCCAGCTTTTCCTTCTTCATCTACCTCTACTTTTCTCTAATGCTGACAGGCCTTTTCCTTTTCCTTCATTTCATAATCCCCACTGTCTGACTCCTAATTATATTGAGACTTGGGCCACCACATACTTGAAGTTCCTTTATACTTTGCACTCGCTCATTGTAGGGCAACCTGATGTTGGATAACAGTATCATAGACACAACGTGATCACTTTCCTACTCTTGTTTCTTGCATTAATGTTTCTGTGCTATATTCTTGACTATTCTATGAGTTATTTGCATTCTGTGATATGTTTATGAAAAAAAATCAATAAAAATGTATTGAACCATAGGTGTGTACTACAGACAATAATAGTGATTTGAATTGAGACCATGTGTAGTTCCTTTTGTGTCCTAAGTTTAGAGAGGTTGTACTGACTATGGAGAAGAGGACTTTGATATAAGGAGGCCAAGTTCCAGGCTACATTGTCATTTAACCTAGCCTTGTAAGTCTTAGGTTTATCAGATAGGTACAGGTGTAAATGGTAAACAAAAGAGGTTTGATATTGCCTGAGTGTTCCCTTAAAATTTGGTATGTTATAAGGAAGTCTATGCAATTTGGTATGCTATTAGGCTGTCAGAGCTCAGAGGAGAGTGATACATGGACATATCGCAACCACTTTGGTTCAAATTCAGATTATTGCACAATTGAGGTGGGGGTGGCCAATGAGCATTTTCTTTTACATTTCTAAAGTTTAAACATTATTTCTTGAAAACTGCAATTTCTTGTAACAAGGTAGTGCATGGACTGACTACCATCTCCTTCTCTCTTTTCAATGAGACAATGGAAGGGTCAAAGTCATCATGTAGAAATTTTCCTACACAATATGTAATAATATCTATGAGTGATACAGAGCACTTCCACCATTATCGTCCCCTAAGGCAATGTTTCTCAACTCCAGTCATTAAGTACCCCCAACAAGTCCTGTTTTCAGGGTTTCCATTATTTTGCACAGGTGATTTCATTAGTTTCACTGTCTTAGTAATTACCACTGCCGTTTCATCTGAGGGAAATCCTGAAAACAAGACCTGTTGGGGGTACTTGAGGACTGGAGTCGAGAAACATTGTCCTAAGGGATCCTTACTATAGATTAACAGAATGATTTTTACTGGTCAGCTGAATTATTAATTTAGTACTCTTTATATTTATATTATGTTATGTTTTTTTTTTTTAACCTTTTTTGTGTGTATTTCATCATTATGTGTGTATAGGCGCTATAATGTTTTATTTTACTTAAAAAATCCCCAATCTTTAGTCATTTAGGGCCCATTGTACTATGAAAAAAAACACCCACAACACCTCAATTTCACTTTTCTTATTTATGCCAATTCCCCTTGCCGAATGACCACACTGCTGAAAACTAATAGTTGTGCCGAAACATCAGTAAAACTCTAAATATAAATAAATAAATAAATATATATATATATATTTATTTATTTACACATACACAGTATCTCACAAAAGTGAGTACCCTCCTCACATTTGTGTAAATGTAAATATTTTATTATATCTTTTCATGCGACAACACTGAAGAAATTACACTTTGCTACAATGTACAGTAGTGAATGTACAGCTTGTGTAACAGTGTAAATTTGCTGTCCCCTCAAAATAACTCAACACACAGCCATTAATGTCTAAATCACTGGTAACAAAAGTGAGTACACCCCTAGTGAAAATGTCCAAATTGGGCCCAATAGTTTGTGTGGCCACCATTTTTTCCAGCAGTGCCTTAACCCTCTTGGGCATGGAGTTCACCAGAGTTTCACAGGTTGCCACTGGAGTCCTCTTCCACTCCTCCATGATGACATCACAGAGCCGGTGGATGTTAGAGACCTTGCGCTCCTCCATCTTCCATTTGAGGATGCCTCACAAATGCTTAATAGGGTTAGATCTGGAGACATGATTGGCCAGTCCATCACCTTTACCCTCAGCTTCTTTAGCAAGGCAGTGGTCATCTTGAAGGCATGTTTGGTGTTGTTATCATGTTGGAATACTGTCATGTAGCCCAGTCTCTGAAGGGAGGGGATCATGCTCTGCTTTAGTATGTCACAGTACATGTTGGCATTCATGGTTCCCTCAATGAATTGTAGCTCCCCAGTGCCGGCAGCACTCATGCAGCCCCAGATCAGGACAATCCCACAACCATGCTTGATTGTAGGCAAGACACACTTAGTCTTTGTACTCCTCACCTGGTTTCCTCCACACACACTTGACACCATCTGTACCAAATAAGTTTATCTTGGTCTGATCAATGCTGGCAGCACTCATACATCTAGTTCCCAAAGTCAACCTCTGGATATGATGCTGAGCATGTGCACTCAAGTTCTTTGGTCGACCGCGGCGAGGCCTGTTCTGAGTGGAACCTGTCCTGTTAAACCACTGTATGGTCTTGGCCACCATGCTGCAGCTCCGTTTCAGAGTCTTGGCAATCTTCTTATAGCCTAGGCCATCTTTATGAAGGGAAACAATTCTTTTTTTCAGATCCTCAGAGAGTTCGTTGCCATGAGGTGCCATGTTGAACTTCCAGTGACCAATATGAGAGAGTGAGAGCGATAACACCAAATTTAACACACCTGATCCCCATTCACTGAGACCTTGTAACACTAATGAGTCACATGACACCAGGGGGAGGTAAAATGGCTAACTGGGCCTAATTTGGACAATTTCACTAAGTGTTGTACTCACTTTTGTAGTGAGTACAAAGTGTAATTTCTTCAGTGTTGTCACATGAAAAGATATAATAAAATATTAAAATATTTACAAAAATGTGAGGAGTGTACTCACTTTTGTGAGATACTGTATATATATATATATATATATATATATATATATAAAGACTTTTTTCTACATCAAATAAAAATCATTGATAACATAACATAATGTGATCAGTTTGACATAAGTAATGTGTCTTCCGAAAAAAAAAAAGAGTACAGATCTCTTTCTAAAAGTACAAGTGACGTGCTGTCAAGTGCAATCCAAACTGACCTGAGACAGGGCAAGTATGCTGTTATGATGAAAAGCAGGACCATGTATAACTAACAAATCCATTAGCAAATCCTCCAACTATTTTGATCAGTAGGTAGAAACTTTTTTTTTTAATTGACAGGGGCTATTTTGTCCATTAGTGGCATTGATTTCACCCATCTAATATTAATTCTGTTTAACATCTATTATGACCTGCACTCTGAAGTAGCACTCTCCTGGTGATGAGTATATCTTAGAGGAACAGTGTCTTGAGGAAAAATTGTTTTGTGTTTTGGCAAGTAAAAAGTTTCATCTGTATTTTAAGCGGAGCTTTATTGACTTGTATGGAGTTCATTAAAAGATCAGTATTATCTAAATAGTAAAAGATTTGGTGAAAGTATCAGACCTGCCAAACTTTCTAAACAAAGTGCCAGTTTACTGCCCTTCAGACTTTAGGGGGGCAGGACTGTGGCGGGGGGAGCAGAAAATGTTCCGTCCAAATACAAATGATTTAAGAACTCAGATGTCTTCTCTGCCCTTCTTTCCACTTTGTCCCTTCCTTCTGGGCAACCATCCAAATGAGTCACTATCAACGTGATCTGGTTCAACATGAACTCCCCCGCTCCCCGTTTTTTTCTCTCGCTCTCTTTCCCTTAGCTTCTGCCCTTTTTATGGTCCCTCAAGTTGGAGCCCATTACCCTCCCTCCACCATCCTTCTGTTTCCTAGACCTTACCACCCTATTCCATGCCTCAAGATTCTCCTCGGGCCTACATCTTAAAAAAATGTTTGAATGTTTTTACTGACTAATGCATGCCAGAGTGTAGGCAGGTTGAAACATATTGGTTCTAGAAAGTTAGTGTATGGCCCAGGCTGGGAGGACATGGTTTGCTTTTCTATGCTTAGTTTCCAGGCATTGGGACTTTCTGAGACATCCAAGTCATGGAGAACACCGGCATGGACTTTGACCTCATAGAGGCATACCTGGGCAGCCATACAACGTTAGTTAGTGTTAGGACATGGACGTTGTTCATATTGAATGTCTGACTCCTATTAATATTGAGACTTGGGCCACCACATACTTGAAGTTCCTTTATACTTTGCACTCACTCATTGTAGGGCAACCTGATGTTGGATAACAGTATCATAGACACAACGTGATCACTTTCCTACTCTTGTTTCTTGCATTAATGTTTCTGTGCTATATTCTTGACTATTCTATGAGTTATTTGCATTCTGTGATATGTTTATGAAAAAAAAATCAATAAAAATGTATTGAACCATAGGTGTCTACTACAGACAATAATAGTGATTTGAATTGAGACCATGTGTAGTTCCTTTTGTGTCCTAAGTTTAGAGAGGTTGTACTGACTATGGAGAAGAGGACTTTGATATAAGGAGGCCAAGTTCCAGGCTACATTGTCATTTAACCTAGCCTTGTAAGTCTTAGGTTTATCAGATAGGTACAGGTGTAAATGGTAAACAAAAGAGGTTTGATATTGCCTGAGTGTTCCCTTACAATTTGGTATGTTATAAGGAAGTCTATGCAATTTGGTATGCTATTAGGCTGTCAGAGCTCAGAGGAGAGTGATACATGGACATATCGCAACCACTTTGGTGCAAATTCAGATTATTGCACAATTGAGGTGGGGGTGGCCAATGAGCATTTTCTTTTACATTTCTAAAGTTTAAACATTATTTCTTGAAAACTGCAATTTCTTGTAACAAGGTAGTGCATGGACTGACTACCATCTCCTTCTCTCTTTTCAATGAGACAATGGAAGGGTCAAAGTCATCATGTAGAAATTTTCCTACACAATATGTAATAATATCTATGAGTGATACAGAGCACTTCCACCATTATCGTCCCCTAAGGCAATGTTTCTCAACTCCAGTCATTAAGTACCCCCAACAAGTCATGTTTTCAGGGTTTCCATTATTTTGCACAGGTGATTTCATTAGTTTCACTGTCTTAGTAATTACCACTGCCGTTTCATCTGAGGGAAATCCTGAAAACAAGACCTGTTGGGGGTACTTGAGGACTGGAGTCGAGAAACATTGTCCTAAGGGATCCTTACTATAGATTAACAGAATGATTTTTACTGGTCAGCTGAATTATTAATTTAGTACTCTTTATATTTATATTATGTTATGTTTTTTTTTAACCTTTTTTGTGTGTATTTCATCATTATGTGTGTATAGGCGCTATAATGTTTTATTTTACTTAAAAAATCCCCAATCTTTAGTCATTTAGGGCCCATTGTACTATGAAAAAAACACCCACAACACCTCAATTTCACTTTTCTTATTTATGCCAATTCCCCTTGCCGAATGACCACACTGCTGAAAACTAATAGTTGTGCCGAAACATCAGTAAAACTCTAAATATAAATAAATAAATAAATATATATATATTTATTTATTTACACATACACAGTATCTCACAAAAGTGAGTACACCCCTCACATTTGTGTAAATGTAAATATTTTATTATATCTTTTCATGTGACAACACTGAAGAAATTACACTTTGCTACAATGTACAGTAGTGAGTGTACAGCTTGTGTAACAGTGTAAATTTGCTGTCCCCTCAAAATAACTCAACACACAGCCATTAATGTCTAAATCGCTGGTAACAAAAGTGAGTACACCCCTAGTGAAAATGTCCAAATTGGGCCCAATAGTTTGTGTGGCCACCATTTTTTCCAGCAGTGCCTTAACCCTCTTGGGCATGGAGTTCACCAGAGTTTCACAGGTTGCCACTGGAGTCCTCTTCCACTCCTCCATGATGACATCACAGAGCCGGTGGATGTTAGAGACCTTGCGCTCCTCCATATTCCATTTGAGGATGCCTCACAAATGCTTAATAGGGTTAGATCTGGAGACATGATTGGCCAGTCCATCACCTTTACCCTCAGCTTCTTTAGCAAGGCAGTGGTCATCTTGGAGGCATGTTTGGTGTTGTTATCATGTTGGAATACTGTCATGTAGCCCAGTCTCTGAAGGGAGGGGATCATGCTCTGCTTTAGTATGTCACAGTACATGTTGGCATTCATGGTTCCCTCAATGAATTGTAGTTCCCCAGTGCCGGCAGCACTCATGCAGCCCCAGATCAGGACACTCCCACAACCATGCTTGATTGTAGGCAAGACACACTTAGTCTTTGTACTCCTCACCTGGTTTCCGCCACACACACTTGACACCATCTGTACCAAATAAGTTTATCTTGGTCTGATCAATGCTGGCAGCACTCATACATCTAGTTCCCAAAGTCAACCTCTGGATATGATGCTGAGCATGTGCACTCAAGTTCTTTGGTCGACCGTGGCGAGGCCTGTTCTGAGTGGAACCTGTCCTGTTAAACCGCTGTATGGTCTTGGCCACCATGCTGCAGCTCCGTTTCAGGGTCTTGGCAATCTTCTTATAGCCTAGGCCATCTTTATGAAGGGAAACAATTCTTTTTTTCAGATCCTCAGAGAGTTCGTTGCCATGAGGTGCCATGTTGAACTTCCAGTGACCAATATGAGAGAGTGAGAGCGATAACACCAAAATTTAACACACCTGATCCCCATTCACTGAGACCTTGTAACACTAATGAGTCACATGACACCAGGGGGAGGTAAAATGGCTAACTGGGCCTAATTTGGACAATTTCACTTAGTGGTGTACTCACTTTTGTATTGAGTATATGTGTAATTTCTTCAGTGTTGTCACATGAAAAGATATAATAAAATATTAAAATATTTACAAAAATGTGAGGAGTGTACTCACTTTTGTGAGATACTGTATATATATATATATATATATATATATATATATATATATATATATAAAGACTTTTTTCTACATCAAATAAAAATCATTGATAACATAACATAATGTGATCAGTTTGACATAAGTAATGTGTCTTCCGAAAAAAAAAAAAGAGTACAGATCTCTTTCTAAAAGTACAACTGACGTGATGTCAAGTGCAATCCAAACTGACCTGAGACAGGGCAAGTATGCTGTTATGATGAAAAGCAGGACCATGTATAACTAACAAATCCATTAGCAAATCCTCCAACTATTTTGATCAGTAGGTAGAAACTTTTTTTTTTAATTGATAGGGGCTATTTTGTCCATTAGTGGCATTGATTTCACCCATCTAATATTAATTCTGTTTAACATCTATTATGACCTGCACTCTGAAGTAGCACTCTCCTGGTGATGAGTATATCTTAGAGGAACAGTGTCTTGAGGAAAAATTGTTTTGTGTTTTGGCAAGTAAAAAGTTTCATCTGTATTTTAAGCAGAGCTTTATTGACTTGTATGGAGTTCATTAAAAGATCAGTATTATCTAAATAGTAAAAGATTTGGTGAAAGTATCAGACCTGCCAAACTTTCTAAACAAAGTGCCAGTTTACTGCCCTTCAGACTTTAGGGGGGCAGGACTGTGGCGGGGGGAGCAGAAAATGTTCCGTCCAAATACAAATGATTTAAGAACTCAGATGTCTTCTCTGCCCTTCTTTCCACTTTGTCCCTTCCTTCTGGGCAACCATCCAAATGAGTCACTATCAACGTGATCTGGTTCAACATGAACTCCCCCGCTCCCCGTTTTTTTCTCTCGCTCTCTTTCCCTTAGCTTCTGCCCTTTTTATGGTCCCTCAAGTTGGAGCCCATTACCCTCCCTCCACCATCCTTCTGTTTCCTAGACCTTACCACCCTATTCCATGCCTCAAGATTCTTCTCGGGCCTACATCTTAAAAAAATGTTTGAATGTTTTTACTGACTAATGCATGCCAGAGTGTAGGCAGGTTGAAACATATTGGTTCTAGAAAGTTAGTGTATGGCCCAGGCTGGGAGGACATGGTTTGCTTTTCTATGCTTAGTTTCCAGGCATTGGGACTTTCTGAGACATCCAAGTCATGGAGAACACCAGCATGGACTTTGACCTCATAGAGGCATACCTGGGCAGCCATACAACTTTAGTTAGTGTTAGGACATGGACGTTGTTCATATTGAATTGTTATGCTGCAACTTGTTCAGTAAAGTTACATTTATCGTTCTAAGCCTGGTCAGAAGTTATTCAAAGGGGTGCATGTTGGGTCTGGCTTATCTAAAGAACCAGGGTCTGTAAAGCACTACAAAGGGTATGAAGTAACTCGGCAAGATAAGGAAGAGAAGTGTTGTTGCTAAGAGTAATCAAACCCAGTTCAAGACAACAAGCAACATGTCCTCCGGTAACAAGGGGGTAGATGTTCTGGCTCTCTTCCTAGGGGTCGGTATCCAGTAGCAACCAGATCTGAATCTGTGTTATGGAGATATATGGCCTGGTCATGAGGTACCGAAAGAAAGGAGTTAAGTACATGCATGAGGTCCATGCTAGGTGCATGACGGGACCCCATTGTGTTACTGGGAGTGAGGTAATGGAGGTATGCTGGACTGGTGGAGTAGGAGCAGGCTCAGCGCGTCCCTCCTGCCTTCTGCCTTAATGTTAAATACTTCACATGACGGCAGTCCTCACCTTGTCCCGGGTGCTCTGAGTAAAAGTTACCCTTGTGTGCAGGGGCAAGTAGGCCCCGCCCACAACTTGTTGTAGTCAGCAGGATATGTCCCTCTCATGCACCTGAAGCCCACAACTAAAGAGACCAGTTTTGTAGGTAGGTATATCATTTTCTAGAACTTGCCCAGTCTTGCCCAGAGACTTGGAATATGACTGCTGTGCTTTGCTTATGATTGGCTCCTGTGTCACTGTGGCACTGTCCCAGACTGGCTGGAATCATGAGGCGTATATAACATCCGAAAACCAACAGCTTCCCAGATCTCCATGTGGTATGCTACGTGACTCCCATTGCTATGTCAGGAGAGGTACATCCCTGGATGAAGTCTGTTCCAGTGCTGAACATGGACCTTGTGCACCAGCCAATTGTGGGATTTGCCCACGGTCAGGTACAAGACTGGGACATCTGCCCATCATGCCGGTGAAAGAGAAGAACTTTTCACCTTGGGCAACATGACCTGGTTGTGGGTCTCTCCTGTATCATCGTATAGAGTGGACTGAGGAGCCGTCCCATCTCAGCAAGGATAAACTGACAATTACCCAGATTCCCTCTTCTGTTTCAAGCCCTTCCATCACCAATAAAGTCCTGAGCCCACCCACCTCTCTAAGCACCATTGACGGACAAGATGTCCAGTAGTTGGCCTCCCCCGAGTAGAAATGGTTTGAGCAGCCGGCGGAAAAACACCTGCATCAGGAGAACTGTCCATATGGGATGATGTTTAAGCTACCACCTGCTCACAGGATTCTGCAGATCCTCCTGTTGCCGCCCTGCTGGCACCAACAGTGGCAGCGATGCCTTCCAAACTCTTGCTGGACAGCACCAGTTTATTGGACTTGCCAGCTTTTGATCAAAAGGTTCTGCTGTGCCTACCTCCAGATGCTTCCTCTGCAGCTGTTTCACCAGAGTCACCACAGCTATTTCTGTCTCGCCTTAAGAAGTTTGTTCAAGTGTCCTGGAGTGCCCTCATGTTTCACAGCAGTGAGAAGGAATGTCCATCCTCCTGAGGCTGTCATCTGCCTTCCATAGGTCCTTGACCAAGGAATCTGCTGCTTTAGCACTACCTGCTTCTATCCCACACAGAGACTGGCCTCTGGAAAATCCACACAGCCCTGCTGACTAGACATGTGCAAAATTTAGAAAATTTTGGAAATTTGACTTTTCTGCAATTTTGGAAATTCAAAAATGTGGAAATTGGAAAATCTGAAAAATAAGAATGAAAATCAGAAAATTCAAAAGAATGAAAATTAGAAAATTCAAAAACCAGAAAATCTGAATTAATAACCAACTAACAATAACAATTAAAGTATAGGTATTGGAATTTCCTTTCAAATTTGGCTGTTAGTGAACGTAACGAGTATGAATTTATCCAAAGTTACGAATTACCTGAGATCAAGATCACAGGTCAGATCAAGCTGGATCAATAACAGAAGTTCAATCAGGATACATAGGAACACAGGATCAAGGAGAATATGAAGATAATCTAGCAATGAGCAGCTCCAGCAGCAGGCTTCAATAGACCAGGGAGTAAGGCCGCGTACACACGCGGGGACTGTTCGCCCAACTTTGTCCGTCAAACAGTTTCGGCAAACAGTCCGCTCAAAATTAGCATGGACGGACATGGCCACACACGACGGACGAACAGTTTGCTGAAACCGTGCGCGATGACGTGAACGGCACGTACGACGGGACGAAAAATACGACGTCCTATACACTGCATTATAACTTTCGGCGTGTAAATCCTTTCTGAGCATGCGCGGAACTTAGTTTGATGAACAAGCCTACACACGAGGGGACTGTTCGCTGAAACAAAGTTTCAGCGGACAGTTTTTCGGAATTTCCGAAAAACCTTGTTCAGCGGACTGTTCGCTGAAACTGTCCGCTGAAAGCCCACACACGAGCGGACTGTTTGCCGAAACACTGTTCAGCGGACAAAGTTGGGCGAACAGTCCCCGCGTGTGTACGCGGCCTAAGTCATGTAATCTGTTCAGGTTACAAGGAGGAAGTACCTGTCTGGGCTGGGCCCAGCCCTTCCTTCTTTGAGCTAATCACTTAGCTGTCGGCTAATTGCCAGCTCCTATCTCTCCACACTGACTCATCTGTTGATGATCCTGCTCATCGGTCTTGCCTACTTAAGCCGTCCAGTCCAGATGATCTCTGTCTTCGCCTTGGTCACATCTCTAGAGACGCTTGCCTGTGTTCCTGTTAAAGACTTTCTTGGCTGATATTCCTTCTGGCTTTTTGGCTTGTCTGACTATCCGTTACGGTTCCTGAACTCTGGCTATGTTTTGACTACATTTACTCTGTTTACCTTTTATTATTATTCTTAAACAAGTGTGATTTAACTGTACTTCTGTCTCAGTCTGATTCATGGTTTCTTATAGTAGGCGAAGGCCATGAATTCAGAAGATGCAGTCAATATATTTTTAAAATATTTTTTCCAGATTGGATGAGCAGGATCACCACATTAATCAGTTTTCCATGGCGTTGCAAACACTCCTAAGTCGCACGGCTCATCTGGAATCTCCCACTGTGGCTGCTCCGGTACAACCTGCTGCTCCTCCAGTCTCTGTGCAGGCACCCGCCACGAGTATTACCTCTATAAGAGGTATGTCTGCTTCCGCTCCACTTCCCCAGCAATTTGGGGGTGATCCAATCCAATGTGACAAACATTTTTACTGTTTAGGTCCCTGCTCCTCCTGAGAAACCTTGTGACCGCTGCTTTGTCCCTGAGAGTCTCTGTACTGCTCCAGACTCACCATTCTCCCAAGGCTGCTGGCCACCCTGTGAAGAATACACTCTTTTGGGCCATTTCCCAACAATTCTAGTGGCCTACTCTACGTGCTGATGTAACCTCCTTTGTAGCTGCCTGTTCCCTGTGTGCTCAGAGTAAGACTCCTCAACACCTTCCAATGGGTCTCCTACAACCCATACCCAAAGGAGAGAGGGCCCTGGACCCACCTGTCTATATATATCATTGTGGAGTTACGGATCTCCCAGGGTAACACAGTTATCCTTATGATGGTTGACCGGTTCTCGAAAATGTCTCATTGATTTCCACTTAAGAAGTTGTCCACTTCTAAGGAACTGGCTTCCATTTTTGCTTGGGAGATCTTTCTCTTACATGGGCTACCCAAGGTGATTGTCTCGGAAAGGGGTAGTCAGTTTGTGTAATGGTTCTGGCGAGCCTTTTGAGCACAGTTGGGAATTCAGCTTACTTTCTCCTCTGCTTATCACCTGCAGTCTAATGGGGCAGCAGAACAAGCCAATCAGTCCTTGGAGCAATTCCTACATTGCTATATTTCTGACCATCATAACAACTGGTCAGACCTCTTACCGTGGGGGAGTTTGCTCACAATAGGGCCTTGAATTCTGCTTCCCGATTGTCCCCATTGATGGTAAACTATGGTTTCCAACCTTCCATGTTACCTGACTCTTTTGTTCCGCACAGTATTGTTGCATTAGAGGAGCCTCTCTGTGGTCTTTGTTCCACTTGGGCACAAGTCCAGGAGGCTTTTTGACATGCTAATGATAGATACAGACTCCATGCTGGCTGCAGACGCCTGCCTACGCCTTCCTACCAGGTTGCGGACAGGGTCTGGCTGTCATCTAGCAACCTCGGACTTTGTGCTCCCTCTCTGAAGTTCGCACCTCGGTTTATTGGGCCTTTCCGTATTCTTTGCAGGATTAACGCTGTGACTTACACATTAGACCTTCCTTCAAATATGCATATCTAAAATGTATTTCATGTCTCCTTTTTAAAACCTTTGGTCTGCAACCACTTTACCACCTTGGTGCCATGTCCTCACCCTGTTTAGGTTGAGAACCATGAGGAGTATGAAGTACAGTCCATTATTGACTCCCATAGGTTCCATGGGCACATACAGTACCTGGTGCATTGGAAAGGTTACGGTCTGGAGAAACCCTCTTGGGTCCCATCCTCGGACGTACATACACCTGTCCTCCTCCGTAATTTCCATAGACGTTTTCCCCTCAACCCTGGGGAGGGGTCGTTGAGTAGGATGTATTGTCAGGACTGGGCCCAGCCCTTCTTTCTCTGAGCTGGTTGCTCAGCTGTTGGCTAATTGCCAGCTCCTATGTCTCCACAGTGACTCACCTGTTGACGATCCTGCTCGTTGATCTTGCTTACTTAAGCCGTTCAGTCCAGATGATCTTTGCCTTCACCTTGGTCACATCTCTAGAGATGCTCGCCTGTGTTCCTGTTAAAGACTTGCTTGGCTGACATTCCTTCTGGCTCCCTGACATTTTGGCTTGTCTGGCTATCCGTTATGGTTCCTTAACTCTGGCTATGTTTTGACTACATATAGTGCACTGTGAAAAACAACTAACACAATATAGCAAAATAAATAATTAAACATATGATAAAGTGTATTTTTGACAACTCACATATAAAGTGACACCTTTAATAAGAATAATTTCACAGTGCACTATATGTAATCAGGTCTAATTTTGTGTGATATTCATATTACACCTGTGAGCGCTGCTTTTTTCTTTCACAATTAGGGAAGGAAAGAGTATTTTTTTGCACGACTTTTATTTTACAGTAGCGGCTTAGTTTAAGGGATTTATTTTTGGAAGAATAAGTGCAGTGGTGATACACGGTTTGCGAGGGAGTAGTGTGTGTGCATTATTGAGTTATGTTTTGACTACGTTTACTCTGTTTACCTTTTTTTTATTATTATTAAACAAGTGTGATTTAACTGTACTTCTGTCTCAGGCTGATTCATGGTTTCTGACAGTACCGCCAACATTAGTCACACTGTGAACCATGGCGGCCATGATTGTCTTGGGCGGAATTGCCAGTCCTTCTTCAGCCATTTCCCTGACACAGGGTGGGTATTCCGAAGGGCACATGAAAATGGGGACTGGTTTTTGGTAGCAGAGGGACAGGAATTAGAAGTGGATTGCAGTTGTTGTGAGAGGAAGGAGGGTGTTAGATATAGGGGTGGCAGTTAGCAGAGGGCCATTGTTAAAGGCACATTTGCTAAAACATGTTTGCCTTGTGTTGCTTTAGAAAGTGGAAGGTATGCCTTTGCTATGGCAAACTAAATGTCACCCAGTTAGGGTCTGCATTTGCTGTAAGACAAATCATATAACTAAGCTAGCTATATTTAAAAATATATTAAATTTTTTTAAATACATTTAGTGCAATACTATAAATCTGTCCAGAGCTCTGCTTTAAAATGATGGCATTGCAGCTAGATTACTGTAAACTGCAAGCGGTTGAATTCACTTTTCTCCTTCGAGATGTCATTCGATACTTTGATAGTGTTCTAATATTTGAAGACTTTATTTCTGGCTGGTGGAATAAATAAAGCAGTTACAGAATGCCTAATGGTTCAGAAGATAATGCTGTTTGTGTGATTAGTGACAGGTGGGAAACAGTGGTAGGTGAATGTGTCAAGTGCGAGGAAGCCGAGGGAGCCGTGCAATGAAAGGAACATTTATAATTACAAGGTGATCTTTTCAGTAACAAATTCCTTTTATACATGATTTAGGATGATGGGAACACGCTCTGAACACAGATTAGCCGGTGCTGAATGCATCTTTCTTTCCGTTACACAAAAAGCAAGTTATGATTCTCATTATTTTAGCCGGGAATTAGATTTGGAAACCATATGATATTATTTCAAGCTCTGGATAATAATAACAGCATAAGACAGACAATGTTTTATGTTTCCTTGACACAAAATGTTTATGGTATTAGTAGGCAACTTTGTCATTCCTTTTCAGGGAAACCTTAAAACAAAATCTCTACTTTTATTCAAACTGATATACACTTAATTTGTATTGTTTTGTTTTAATTTTATTCTGGTGTCCTACAGAGCCAACAGTATTAAAATTGGGCCTGTGTCCAAATATATATGGACCTACCTGTATATACAGTTTACATTGTAGACGAGTTTTGCTATAATTCTTAACCCCTTGCATCTGTAACTGGCTTACTGTCTTTCCCAGACTACGGTACGGAGCACAGTGCGGAACATACTACACTGAAAGTTCCATATTTGGAAAAATACTTGGGGAGGGATTTACTAAAACTGCAGAGTGCAAAATCTGGTGCAGCTCTGCAAAGAAACCAATCAGCCTTCAGATTTGATTTTTAAAGCTTAAAGGGTAAGTTCACCTTTGTACACTTTTTTTTTCTAAATTCCAGCTCCCCTATGCACCAATATAGCATTCATGTACTTTTTTTGCAAAAATATCAAAGCTTTCCTTTAAATGTACAGTCACTTACTTTTCTTGACCTAATCCACGTTTCCAGACGTTTCCATTAGTAATGTCTTTCTTCCTTACAGACTGTAGGTGATGACACAGGAAGGAGTTGACCAGCTGACCTCATTAGCACACACCCTGCATCATCCACCCACCCACTCCAGGTGCATGTTTTTAAATGACATGCAGTCTGTAAGGAAGAAAGACACTATTAAAGTGGATGTAAACCTGAAAATGTTTTATTTATTTTTTATGTCATAATGTAGAGTATAAGATTTCCTATCATTTGAGCCCAGTCTTGCCACAAAGAGTTAATCCATCTTGGAGCAATCATCTTTTATTGTTCAGTCAGATAATTCTTGACAAACAGAGAAAAACTTTGTCAAATCCTCCCCCTTGCTGTGAGTGACAGGTGATTTACATATCTCGTGCACAGGGGTGGACTGACAACTCATGGGGCCCCCGGATAATAGGAGATTATGGGGCCCCCAGGCAATCAGACATTATGGGGCCACACAGTATACACAAACACACACACACACACACACGCACAGTATACAATCACACAGTATACACAGACATGTTTCTATTGGCTGAGAAGGTACTGGAGAGGTGGGGCAGCTATAATCTCAGAATTTTTAGACCAAAAGGATGTCGGTAAGGGACATTCTAGAGACAGATGTAAAAAAAAACACAGATTTTTACATACTGTTCCTGGTTTTACTGAGGCTGGCAACCCTAATGGGGCCCCCTAGTGGCACGGGGCCCTCGGGCAGTGCTCGAGTGGCCAAATGGTCAGTCCGCCCCTGCTCATGCACTAGCCTAAGAGACATGCCTTATTTTTTAATTCCCTCCCACTCCTTTCTTCTGCTGCTCTGCCAGAATTGGATGTTCCCCACCTCAGCATGAGTGGGCATGCTAAAGTCATGTGGTTACTTTCCTGTCTTTTCCCTGGATGTTAGAGTTCATAGCAGAAGTTCAGTGTAAGAAATACACAGGACAATATGCATATTGATAAGGGGAGTGTAGAGGTGGGCGGGGAGTCTATTGACATCACGACCCTACCCACCGATCTCCAGACAGCAGACCCACCCACAGAATATGCAGTTTTTCGGGTCTCATAGCAGACAGAGGGGAGACATTTGACAGGAGGCATGTATATCCTTATAGATAACCCCTATGGCAGTAGTTTAGAAAGGATTACATTGGGTTTACATTCACTTTAATGGAAATGTCTGGAAACGTGGATTAGGACAAGAAAAGTAATTGACTGTAGATTTAATGGAAAGCTTTGACATTTTTGCAAAAAAAGTACATGAATGCTACATTGGTGCATAGGGGGGCTGGAATTTAGAAAAAAAAAGTGTACAAAGGTGAACTTACCCTTTACTTGAACAAGCTGAAGTTAGAAGCTGATTGGCTATCATGAACAGCTGCAACAGATTCTGTGTGCTCTAGTTTGAGTAAGTCTCCCTCTTTGTGTTTAAAAAGGTTTTGAACAGTGGCATATGAAAAAATGTTTGGATCCCTGTACAAATTTTAGACGAGTGTCCGCCATTTTGATGAGCTTGTAGTTTCCCTTTAAGGATGGTTATTAAACAAGTTCCCACACCAAAAATAAACAAAAATGCAGCTCTCAGTGGGACCCATCCTATTGAGCGCTGCATTTTTGTTTATTTTTGCTGTCTACTTTTCTTCCAGAAGTTTGCAGCCGCACTGGTGTCCAGCTATTCCTTGCATAATTGTTATGACATGACATAAGTTTCCAATGACTGACAGTTTTAGTGCTTTAGAACTCTTTTTGTTTTCCCCACACCAAGGCCTATAGTAAATGTTTTCAGTAATAGAAGTTCGGAGATCTCACCAGTCATCCCTCTGGTTCACAAGATTTCACAGGTTACTCACTAAAGTCTTCTTTAGGGCCATGTCAGGAATCACACTTTACGCACTTACAAGTGGTCTTTCTGTCTCCAGTGGTTCCAGGCCTAGTTCACAGGGGGTTCCCACCAAACACCTGTGGCCAATGAGGAATGGGAGCTCAGATTACCAGATGTGTGCACCCAGGAGAACATTTTCTCCCACAATCCTCCACCACTAGGCCACCACTCATTTTTGACCCAAACTGGCTGCCATTTACACACTCCCCGGTATTAGCATTAACATTTTTATAAAGATTACCCAACCACTCAAGGACTTGTTACTGCAGCTCAGCCCATTACCTTAGCACTAGGTTCAAATTCTCACCAAGCCAACCTTGGCTTTTCTGTGCTGTTAGTTTTCACCGAACCCATCACAACACATTTGACTTCAAATATTTATTAATTTCTTTTGCATAAGTTAACATGTTAAAAACAGTCAATGAAATCCATAGTTCTTTCCAAATATATGGAAAAGTATAAAATGTATATTTTAAACTTGTGCATAACTCACCCCATTGTCAGGTGACATAAGGAAAAGTGCTGCGTTACGCACAATTCTATTCTAGCCTCATACGGTAGAACATTCAAGTTGCTCCACACCAAGTTCATGCTCATTAAACCATGTTTTTATTGAGCTGGCTTTGCGCAGGGGACATTATTTGTCTATGCTGTGGCATCAACAGTTCCCATCACTGGAAACACTTGACCTAAATTTGGAGGGGTTTTAAAACACATTTGGCCATATATTCTATGTGATAGTTACCCACACGCTTTTGACCGTATGGTAGATACTGTATATAGTATACAGCAAGGCCTTTGGTCAAACAGCCCAACTGTGCATTTGAGCATTTCTCTGACTATTTTAAAAGATCAGTTAGGCACAAATACATTTCAAATTTTTTTGATTTTCTAACTTGCATCATTGGGAAATGAAGGAAGGAAAAAAGGAAGGAAGACAGGAAGAAAATAAGGAAGGAAGGATGTAAGAAAAAAACGAAAGAAGGAGAAAGGAAAAAAAGAAGGAAGGGAGGAAGAAAGGAAGGAAGTAGGATGGAACGAGGGGAGGGAGGAAGGGAAAAAGGAAAAATGAAAGTAGGAAAAAGGAAGGAAGGAGGGAGAGAGGGAAGGAAGGGAGTAAGAAAGGAAGGATGTAAGGAATGAAGGGAGGTAGAAAAGAAGGAAGAAAGGAAGGAAGAAAAGGGGGAAGAGGGAAAGAAGGAAGGAAAGAAAAGGAAAAAGGAAGGAAGGAAGGAAGGAAGATGTGCATTTTTCTTCTTAATCTTTATGTTTATGGTTTTCAAAACTTTTTCTAGCCCTGTATTCCTCAGTCATTGCTGAGGCAGTCGGCTTGTCTCACACCAAGATCTCATACTGTGATTTATAAATATACAAGGCAGCTTTTGATACACTTGTGATAAGGAGAGATTGAAATCACAAGCAATGTTCTGCTGCGGAGGGGTTCAGGATGTTTTAGGTTAGAATAGCTGAGTTAAAGATTGCAAAACAGCAGCATGAAAACAACACAAACTGGACCGGAAAGACAGAAAGAAATATTCCTAAATGTATTACTAATAAAATAATGCAAAATGACAAAAAACAAACAAAAGAACAAACAATGGAAACAGAATCAGATTTTGCAGGTTTCCGACTTTATCAGATTCTATACCCAGTATGTAATTTGGTTAATGCTCATGTTTAAAATGTTTTATAACTAGCGACTGCAAATATACATGTAAAATGGGTAGATATTTGCTAGTTAGGAGTACATTATGTGTTGCTGCTAAGCTGTTGTTTTAGTAAAGTTGTCATTTAGGCTCCTTTAACACTAGCGGTAGTGTTTACTGCCCCCCTGAAAAGCGATCCATGGTGGATTTAATGTTTTTTTTTATTGGCAAATGCCCCACAACTATTACCAAAGTCTTTAACTCTGGGTTGCAGTACAGCCCCATTCACTTACATGGGAAAGTTCGAGAGGAGGTGCCACCTGTCAAACCCTGCATATAGCATTACAATTCCCACAGCAATATACACACAAATTTCTCACAGCTACCAACACATTCAAACCGGTACCAGAAGTTTGAATTTTCCTAGTACCAGTTTTGTAGCGTTGGAATTGTTTGTCTTTTTTTAAAATTCTTTATTCATCAGTTTTTACATCATATGGGGATTATCTGGGCCAACGGGCTCCAACAAACAACAAGCAGCATGGACAAGGAGCATGGTACACATAGAGAAATAAAGTCAACAGTAGAATCCCAGATAGACCAGCAGATATAAGGTCTATCCAAACACTAGCTGTGGAGTTCCCTTCGCCCAGGGAACACTGACAAGCTTATATCCCGTATAACTTTTTCAGTACAGACGGAAAAGGATTAAAAAAGATGAAAAAAGGAAAAGTAAGGGGGAAGGAAAGAGCAAGAGAAAGGGTAAGAAGAGAAAAAAAAAGGGGGGGGGGGTTTAGGAAAAGGAAAGTGAGTATGCTGCCTGATTAGAGCTGGCTCAAGGAAGTCTGTTGGGGTCAAAGGCCTCAAAAGTAACTGTCAAGGATGTCACTGTTGAGAGCCGAGAATGTCTTGATATTCAGATGTGAAAGTAAATTCTGTCCCGTAAAACCATGTTTTACAAACCCGTTTCTCTCTATGGTGTGCCGCATCCATGAGATCTTCCATTAGTTGAGCTTCACTGATCTTGCCAACCAAGTCTTAATGGAAGGGGGTGTGGTTTGTTTCCACAATAGTAGGATACATGCATTTGCAGCTTTCAGCAAATGAAGTAAGAGTGAGCACTTGTAACGTTTCAAGAACATGAGGGTCAAATGCAACAGAAAAGCGGCTGCATCATCCGGCATATGGATATCAATAAACCTTCGAATCCAGTGTTTGATTTGTGACCAGAAATCTTTAAGACCCTCACAGGACCAGAATAGGTGACGCACCTCCCTTTGCCATCTCTAACAAAACAAGGAGCTCTGGGGGAACAATTGTTTTTTTGCTTATATAGACAGCTTACTTAAACCTGCCGTACATGGGTCGAAATTCATCTGGTCCAGCAGGGGAAAAAAATCCCCCCCCAAAAATCTTAAAAATCCCATTTAATATGTTTTTTACTATGTCCCATATTGTTCAGGCAGCTGGATCCTGAAGGAATTTTAATTTCAGGGATGCCTTGTCCTCTTCCTGTCTGTAAATGGGGAAAATATTCCTGTGACTAATCAGACTCTCCACCATTCACAGATCATGTAACAAGTAAAACGTTTCTAAGGTTGAGATGGAAGAAGGTTGTGTGTCCCCCTTTGGCAATCTGTACTGCTGTTCTGCCTAAAGACCCAAACCTGTGAACTTCTGCATTACTGGAAATTCAGAGCCAGAAAGAGCACAGGGATCAATGCAGTAAAGCTTTTGCCAGGATCCAGCTGCCTCCACAACATGGATCATTCTTCATTACAAATAAGTGATGTGACTAAAGCTGAAGGCATTTATTTTTAAGCCAAACTTCAACTTATAAAAAAAAATCTAGAAGCAATATTCACCCTCTTCTACACACCTGGCCTCTAGCAACATTTAACCCTTTTGCTATGAGCCAAGGGTATCAAAGACATGAGCCCAGGGCATCAAGGACATGAACCCAGTGTTGACAGTGCAACAGCTTGTACTATGCACTCCAAACTATAGATGGCGCTATATTTCTATACTAGCGCCTGTGTGTTTATATATGCATGTATATTCTGCACAAAAATTATTTTTTTCTCTACTCTCTCCTGTAATGCTGTTCTCGCACATGTATGCTGTTCTCCTATGGAAGTAAAGCTGCATTCTACATTCCTCAAGCTCTCAGTGCCTCATCTTATAACATAACCAACACCCAAGGCATAAAGGACATGAGCCCAGGGCTTCAAAGACATGTCCCTTGACGGCCCATTGTCAACCTGCATTGCAGCTATTGTCATTATGAGGAGCTATTCTCTACATCATAGGGGACCCACCCACAGCTGCCACAGGAAGATGAGGAAGAGGGCCCAAAAACATCACAAGACTGGGCCAAGGCCAACAATGTAAATGTACCAAAAATGTAAAATAAAAAAAGCAGGGGAGTGCTCTAAGGACAAAATGGGGTGTAGTGGTGCCTAGTTGTCTCTGCTCTATCTAGAGTCACATATTTAAAATAAACACTGCTCCTACTGTCGGGGATGTATTCCTAACATATCTATGTGCACAATATGTATAGGAAAATATTGAGTCGCACCCAGGGAATAAAAGTTAGCAGCTATTAAAGTTTATACCGCTGCAATTTGGGCTCAGTTATACTGGCTTGCCATAGGCTAGTATGATGGATATATTTGACTCATTTACTGTGTAGTCTATCCATGCTGTAAATTTATCGGCTTAATAATTGCAGAGGGGTCGCAAACAGCCTGTTTGGAAAATGTTGCCACAGTCTCACTCTCTTCCAAGTGAGATTCTGCCGGGTCTTTCGCCTCCCTGCTACCCATGAGTGCTGCCTGGCAAATGCTGACTGTAGCATTCACATTGTATGGTTTATGCTAAGTATGCATATCTTAATTGCATTAGTCAAAATAATTAGCTAATATATTTTTGCATAATGACTAGGTAAGCAAATATCACTATAGCTCAGTGCTTCGTGCCTGAGTAAATCTGAGAAATTAATAGACTCCCAATTTTCTCATTATAAACTTGTACTCTAAACCCAAACAATGAAATGCTATAGAGTTCTCCTGGGCTTGCCGGAATTGGTTTACCATTTGAAAAGTTCCAAACACCTGTGTTTGTTTTTTTAATTCTTTTTTTTTTTTTATTCAAAATCAAAACCTTTGTCTATATAATGTGTTCAACACTCAGCCACCTCCATGGTTTTAGCTGTTGGGCAGGATACCGCAGAGGCGGTTTAATTTTTGTTAACAATAATTAAATGCACTGGATAATTATTTGACAACAAATGAAGAGAAGATAATTCCTTTTTTTGTTAAAGAACTATGAAATCTATATCAACAGATCATTTATTCTGTTAATGTGACATTTCCCATATAAATAGAACTTAATCATTTAACCTTTTAATTGGAAATTTCTGGAGCATAGTTGGCTTAGACCAGTAAAGAAAAATAAATAAATAGTATGTAATTTACCATAAAAAATTTATATTTACTAATTAATATATTCATTTATTTGGTCTACAAATTCGATGCTTTTTTTTTCCTGCAGCAGATTGCATTTTGTGTGTAATAGACTTCAAAAGACCCGCACCAAAACTGCAAATGTTGTTTTTGATGCATTTTTACATGCATTTTGCATTTTTTTTTTCACAATAACAAACTGAACAACTGCTTGTTATGGAGCGGGTCGGGAAGACGCCGCGTCCTTAACAACAAATGAGTCATTAGCTGTTAGCAGGGTTCCCTGCTGACAGCTCCATGTAAAAGCAACAATTGCCGGCAATAAAACAAATTGGGGAAAAAATGGCGTGGGGTTCCCCTCCAATCCATCATGCCCCTGGCTAATGGTGTCACAAGCGGGGAGGGGGGGGGTGGTGTACCCCTATGTGTAATAGAGAGTTCAATGGACCTGCACCAAAAAGACAAGTGTTGGGTTTTTGATGCATTTCCTTTTTGTTTTAGTTTTTTTCTCCCTAACAAACCGTGAATACAAACTGCTCATTCGTCGTCACCCCCTCCCTTTCCTTGTCTACCGGGCTGCATGCTTGGATAAGGGTCTGGTATAGATTTTGCGGAGGAGGGGGGCCATGCTGTTTTTTTTAAATGTTCTTTTTGCCTCCTAACAACTGGCTATTCACTGAAAAATGCAAAATGCACCGCAAAATGCGCCAGTTAAACTGCATCAACCGCAACTGCAGAACTCAGAGAAAGGATGTTGTGTTCAGTTGGTGGTGCTGTTGCTTTGTTGAACCTTCGTGATTTATTACTGTAATGTAGTCAAGTTGCATATACAATAATAAATCCCCATTAAGGGAGCTTTCAGTTAGCCGCTGGTAACTGTGTCGGGGAGCGCACAGGGCACGTTCTCCTGGCACAGTGCTATTGACACTATTGCATGCAAATATGTGGCCACTCTGTGCCAAGGGGTTGCATATTTACATGTGCGCTTGGTGCTAAGAAGTTAAACTGCTATTGCTAATGGATTAAATACTCTGAGCTGAAAGCAGGTAGGAGAGTCATTGCAGCTCTCTCACACAAGTATCGGCCTGGGTCTACATTGTTTGGACTCAATTCTGAACACTCCTCACATCAACAATGTCGTTGAAAGGAGAAGTGTTTCAAAGGGGCAAAATCCTCTTTATTTAAATTGCCCTCCCAGTATACAGCAGACACTCTGTCATTTTCTAAGCCACAGCATTGCCAATGTGCTATCACCCAAAATCAGCATGTAGGCAGGTACAGTCTACTTTCTCAACCGCAGCAGCATTGCAGAGGGAGAGGAAGTCAAGAGGAACACACAGTAGTTCCTATATGGTTTCCTGGGTCACTGGGGAAGGTATCCAATTGGATGCTGCTACCCCATGGGACTCTGGCCACCGTCTTAGTTCAGGCAGAGTCTATTAAAACCCCTTGTCTCCCATGCTTGGCACACATTTCCCATGTGGGTAGTACGTGGGATAGGTCACTTCGTCGGACAGGGACAGCGATTAGCAGCAGGGGGAGGTTCCAGATGAGTAGTGAAAGGATAAGGAAACACTGTCCTTCCTGGAAATCTCCCTATTTGGGAAAAGACCGGCCAGGCCTCATTCTGCCCCTTCAGACAGACTCTGATGGCACACCTAAGACCTGCTCTACTACACATCGCTGTGGATCCTGGGAGTTTTCATGGTTAGGTGCCATCCCAAAGGGCTTGTTGTGAATTGCTGATGTTTATTACAATTTTTTTTCTGTAACTGGAGTGTTTACTGCTGCAGCACTATGCTACACCTCCCCACAAACAGGCTTAATGACCACCTCAGGAAATTAAAAAATAGAACTACCCTTCTACCCTTGCAGTGCACCTCCCCTTCCCCCAGCATTGCAAGAGAAAAATGCTTGATAAAGCGGCAATAAACCCCAAACTCAAAATGTAATATATTGCAGCTTACCACTCATCAGCTGTGGTGGCTGCATTTGTTTTCTTTTTTTTAGGCATTTTTCCCCAGCAGCTCTGCACAAGCCGAGTTGAGCAACGGGGAAGGGTTACAGGCACCCAGCAGGAGCATACAGGCACAAGAGGGTGGCCGGATTCACAAGAACTTCCACAATGGTGTCCCCCCCAGCAGCTCTGCACAAGCTGAGGGGAGAAGGCAGACAAGCAGCACAAGGCACAGCCAGAAGGGTGGTTACAGCAGCAAGACTTTCTTCAGTGGCAGTCCCCCCAGGAGCTCTGCACGAGCCGAGGTGGGTGGACAGAAGGGGGAACATGTCGACGGCTGTGGCGGGACGAGCGGGCAGTTCTTCTGAAGGCACAGCGGGTGGGTGTACGCCACAGTGCAGTTGCAAGAAATGGTCGCAAGGCAGGAGTGGTGCCTGGGCCAGCCCAACTGCACAGGAGTCTGGGCGACAAGGGGTTCAGACGGACAGCGGGTTGGCAGTTAACAAACATGCTGGTGAACAGCATCCAGGAACCCCTCTCCAGGGGGGTTGCTGTATTTCTCTGAGCAGGATGAGGTGAGCAGATCCTAGGGGGAACTGTCAGAGGAAGAGGAGGAGCCCAGACGTCTGAACACGTCGGTGGAGGTCAGCACAGCGGCTGTGGGGAAGGCGCCCAGTCAGCCCGGTAAGTCAAGTGATAACGTTGCTTTTACTAATGCTTTGCAAAGTTTACTGGGTGTAGTGTCTGTCGGGGGAGAGAGGGCTGTACCTCCCACACCGCTGTTGGCAGCCTCTGACCAACCGTGGGCAGAGAGTGAGACTACAGGAATGGGGTCCGGGGGACAGATACAGGAGCTTCTGGAAGGTCTATGGGTTTTGGTAGGCCGTTTCGAGGGAGGACAGGTTCGAGCACCAGTAAGTGCGCAAGGAGTCGTCAGTGCTGGAACAGCCGGTGGGGTTGGTGAGGCCGCCTCTGGGTGGGAGATGGTCGAAGCATCCACGGTGGTGTCGCCTGCCAATGCGGCGGTGGCAAATACGGAAAAGGAGAGTCCTACGGGAAAAGGGTCCCCGGAGCCGATTGGTAGATCTGACATTGTGAGGATGGATCGCGGATGCTGCTAAATGCGAGGTATATGTATGCTTCAAGGGACCACTGGGAGCACACTTGAAACAGGAGGTAAGGGATAAAATTTGCAAGGGGGAATACGTGGAGCTTTTCTCCCTGTTGCCTTGTGAGAAGTTTAATCTGGATAGGGTCAAGCCAGATGACACAAAGAAGGAGGACAAGGAAAATCGGAGATACAGGTTGATCCTGCGGACGTTTGCAAATTGGCTGCAAGCGTTCGCCATTTTGGCAAATGTCATAGGTGTAGAACCCCCGAATATTGTTCGTCGTTAATTTGCTACATGGATGCCATCGGGGAGACGTATCGGGTGTATGGAGGCATGGCTAAGCTATGACGAGCAGTTCCGACAATGCAGGGCGGTTCGTCCCGCTCTGCATTGGGACCATAAAGACATTAGCCTCTGGATGAGACTAATGGCGTCGGAGAGGGCCTCGCCACAGTCATTTCAGGGGGGGGGGGGCGGGGGTAGCCACTCCTCGGGACTGCCGGCTGGAAAAAAATGGGGAGTGTGCTGGCAGTTTAATGAGGGCTCCTGCAAGTTCGGAGGTACTTGAAAATTTAAACATGAGTGTTTGGGGTGTGGGGAAGCACACACACTCGCCAGGTGCTTCAAAAAGGGGAAGCACACCGGAGAGCCTACTCACAAGATGGATGACTCTGGTGATGTGGGAAAGGTTGCAGCCTTTCCTAAATAGGTACCCGGATAGGGCAGCGGCGGGGTGATCAGCGCTGGGTTTAAACATAGGTTCAAGATTCCGTGTGCATTGACAGTGGTTCCCCCGCTGGCAAAAAATTTGAAAACGGGTTTGCAACACCCAGAAGGGGTGTCGGAGAAGCTAGCTACAGAGGTGTCTTTGGGACGCATGGCAGGGCCATTTTCAACCAAACCTTTAGCCGATTTGGTGGTTCCCAAAAAGAAGCCGACTAAGTTTCGGTTGATACACCACTTATCGTTCCCAAAAGGGGGTTCAGTGAATGAATTCATTGACCCCGAGGCCTGAACGGTATTGTATACATTATTTGATGCAGTGGTCAGGTGGGTCAGGCGATACGGCCAAGGGGCGTTAATGGCAAAATTGGACGTGGAGTCGGCGTTTAGGCTCTTGCCCGTTCACCCTGACAGTTTCCGTTTGCTGGGTTGTTGTTGGCAAGAACAATATTACGTAGATTGGTGTTTGCCCATGGGCTGTTCCATTTCATGCGCTATGTTTGAGGCATTTAGCTCCTTTTTAGAGTGGGTTGTTGCAGGGACATTGCAGGAATAGACTCCGTCATCCATTACTTGGATGATTTTCTCTGCATGGGCCCCCCCTTCTTCCAATATGTGTGCCATCCTGTTGTCAACATTGCAGCACATTCCGGAGAGATTTAGAGTGCCTTTGGCAGCCAATAAAACGAAGGGCCCGCGGACAGAGCTGAGCTTCCTGGGTATAGTAATTGACTCCATGACTATGGAGTGCAGGTTACCGGAGGAGAAGCTCAGGGATTTGCAGAAGGAGATTAGGGAGATCCATGGTTGTAAAAAGGTTCAGTTGCGTACGTTGCAATCGCTGTTGGGGAAACGAAACTTTGCCTGCAGGATCATTCCCATGGGCAGGATTTTTTGTCGCCGGATGTCGGCCGATACGGCAGGGGTGAGGGCCCCTACACATTTTATTAGACTGAGCAAGGAACATAGGGAGGATCTACAGGTATGGTATCAATTCCTTTCGGAGTACAACGGCAGGTCGGTTTGGATGTCGGGCCCGGTGAGCAATTTTGATGTGGAATTGGTTACAGATGTTGCGGGATCTATGGGATATGGAGCATTTTTCCAAGGACATTGGAGTGCTGAACCATGGCCACAGTCATGGTTTGAGGCAGGTTTCCTTCGGAATTTGGTGCTACTGGAACTTTTCCGGTGGTGCTGGCGTTAGAATTGTGGGGGCAGGCCTGCTGCAATCTAAAATTGTGGCTGAACTGTGACAATATGGGTGTAGTGCAGGTTATCAATAGCATGTCAGCGTCTTCGCAACCTGTCATACAACTGATGCAACAGTTGGTGTTGCGCTGCTTGCAATTGAACGTCTTTCTCTATGATGTGCATATTCCGGGAGTGGACAACACCCTGGCTGATTCTTTGTCTCGCTTCCAGTGGGACAAGTTCAGGGCTCTGGCGCCGGAGATGAAGAAGGAGGGAGTCCCTTGCCTGGGCTGGATATGGGATATCTGGCGTTGGGATCGCCGTGGGATGGATACAGCGGTCAGTGAGTGTGCCCCCATGGTTGGCATATTAAAAGGTATGGAAGGAATGGTCAGCTTTGGTGCAGGAGGCGGAGGTCAGGAGGGATGAGTCAGCGGTGAGGCTTTTAGTGTTGTATTTTGTATCCAGAAACATGGAAGCAGGGAAGTCAATTTCGTCCATAGAAAAGAAGATGGCGGGGTTAGCATTTTGGTTTAAGTTGCAGGGAAATGTGGATTGGACGAAGGATTTTTGGGTTAAACAGGCCATTAAGGGATACCGGAAGGAGCACAGGAGTAAGGATACGAGGCAGCCAATTACTTTTGTGAACCTGTTGGCATTATGTGCACAGCTGGGGTTGGTGTGCTCCTCACACTATGAAAGACTGTTGTTTTCAGCCGCTTTTTCGCTGGCTTTTTTCGGGGCATTCTGCATTGGGGAATTGGCTTGGATAGTTCCGCCTACGCTTCACACTCCTTCCACATTGGGGCGGCCACAGAGGCCGCCAGACGCAGGCTGGATGAGGCGGATGTGCGACGGATTCTGCGATTCTGCACATATATTCGGCCTCAGTTGGTTTGCGAATAAAAAAAAAAATATTTTTTTCAAAATATAATATAAATCTGTACTTGGGTGCTGAGAAGTTGTTCTTGTATTGATAGATACGGGAAAAGGGAGGGATTTTCTTTGGGTTTGACTGAAATTCAAGTTAGGTTTGTTGTTTCAGATGGAGGGCTTCCGCGCCTCGTCTGGATCCTTGGGCATTCATATGTGTGTTGGGGTGCCCGAAGAGGGGACGCGAGACCAGGTGGGAGACAGCTAGAGATCTCCAGAAGAGAGGCGTCCATAAGGTGATTGGGTAGGCCAGGAATGATGTGGGGCCTTTCCAGCTTCCTCATTCAGCTGGGTATTGCACTGTAGGGGGAAGCAGAGAGCAAAGCACACTTCCCTGCGTTTTACTTTCACTTTTGAAGCCCACTGAGTTTCACACAGTGCTCAACTGAGAGCCCTGATCCCACGGTACACCAGGTGGGCCATTCAAAACCGGACCGCGGGCTGCAATTGGCCCGCGGGCCGGACTTTGGACATGCCTGATTTAGGGAATGATCAAAACCCCTGTCAGATTTTCCCATCGGTGTCCCATTACTGGATCCAGCAGGAAACAAGAGGAAATCAATAGACAAGATACCCCATCTAATTTTCTTCTGGTGACCACTCAAAATGTTGGACAAATAAAAAGTGTAAATGTCTCTGAGGGAAACTCAGACAACAATAATACCCTGACAGGGGGTGTTGTGTCTTTAGATACAAATTAGGACATCTGTAAGAACCTCTTTCAGGTTTCAGGCTTCTTTTTCTGTCTGGGACAGAAAACAGGTTGAAAGACAACATTTTGCATTTGTCAATGGAATATAAAAAAAAGTGAAATTGATGCAAATTTAAACATTTGTTCTAGTACTCCCTTACTTTTGAGGTGATTACTTCCTTTGACTTCCAGAAAGAGGAAATAACCTGATAACATGATCACAGACAGTATTTAAAACCTTCCCTCCCTCTATCAAGAACCAAAAAAAAGCTGGATTTCCACTTTAATTATTACTATGTGTAGCGGCCATAACCCTCAATGGGGCGGCCTTGACTTTTGGGCTTACCGGTTACCTCCGCTTGGCTTGTTCTTCCATGTCTAGGGGTTCCCAGGGTTAGTACCCAACAACTTTGGACGCTGACACCATAAAAGTCCTTTAGAAAGGTTTTTTTATTTGCAGGGGTAACATCTAACAAACACAGTCTCGTATGGGAACAGAGGGCAAGGGTGAAGAAACTCAGGCACCTTGAACTGCTAATCATTAGAAAGTCTCTAATACAACCCAGAGAGTAGCCACTCGCAGCTGGGCACTTCAAAGATGAACAAATCTCTAGCCAGAGATTATGGCAGTCAGCACTTTGATCCAGAACTTGTGAAGTCTCTGACCTTGAATAAATTTACAACAGAAAGTGAACAGGAACCTTTCCTCAGTACATGGAAAGTTCTCTGTCTCTTTGGCAGTACTGGAAAACTGTGGATTCGTTAATGTCCTTAACAACCCAGCAACCAGGAACTTCTTGGGATGCCAGCTTGTTGGCCCTCCTCCGGAGAGCCCTCCCCCAGTGACTTACACAAGCTGTGGCGCCCCTCCAAGTTGAGAGCACACCCGGACACCTTGAATCCTCCCTCAGTTACTGCACCTCGGACCAGCCAGTTCCGAGACTCGGGAACAGATGGATCCTTACCCCAGACCATGCGGGTCTAATGGGGTCAGTCAAACGGACCATGTTGCGGGGCGACACACGTTCCCGTGACCGGGACCCTTCACGGGGCTACCCCGGTCCAGACTCAGGAACAGTCAGCTCTTGCCTCATGAAGAACTCCGAACATGTGACTTCAACATCTTAAGTACCCTTCCCCAGACTCCTGGGGGCCAGGCGCACCCACTGGTTCCGGGGAACGCTGATACCTAAAGCGTCCAACCAGACCTGGTTCTGGACCTGTCATGTGCACCCAACTGTACACATGACCAGGCAGAACCCTATCACAGCCCAGCCAAACTGATGCCAAAGTTAAACCTACACAATCAGCCCTCAGAACCCCTTTACTGTTCTGAGGAAAAACAAAATTTGTACATAGCGGACACCTTGTCCAAAGTGTCGCCGCTACACAAGTAATTAAAATTATTTTATGCTTGTATCCTGCATGCAAAAGAAAAAAAAATGACACAAGAGAGAGAGACCACTATGGCTTTCTTCTAAATATGAATATAAAATAATTCAATTCGTAGTTCAGTAGATTAAGTCCAGCCCATCAATCCTATATACATAAAACCCAGTTAACAGCAGCTTTATACGCTATGTCTCCAGATAGTTCTGATATTGTGAGAGACAATCACGAGTCCCTAACACAAAACCAACCTGACATGGCACACAATCATTTTTAATTTGTAGCAAACACAAATCCTATTAAGACAAAGATTAGCCATTTACATGTGTTTGAATACAGCAGCTCTACTGCCACTCCTTGGAGGCTTCCTTCCTGTTCAGGATGGGGGCACCTGAGCTCACAGGTAGATGTAACACATTTTAATATGAATGCCATCTTGGCACATAGCCACAAGATGCTGGTCGGCTTGGAAGTCCCAAAGGACGGCATTGGATTGGCTTTCTACACAACCCTTAGCGCCTTATAAGAGGCAGATGTATTTACTGCAAACTTAACAAGCATTTATGAGAAAGAACAATTGTACATTTCTGTTTAAATTTTGTATCAGCTGGTTTGAAGTATAAACGCATAAAGAAGGATAGCTTGAAATTAAATTACATTTTTTTGTGACTTGTAGAACACGATTAACGGTCATCACCTAAAAATAGATTTTTTGACTATTTTAAACATGCATTTTTTTTACTTTTTCTTAATTAAACAAATAGATTTTTAACCCTGTATTTCTTTCCCTGTGCTCCCAGATAAAGACATTTAGACTCCATGTACACTGGCAGCTCCTAAACTTGAGTTTAGGAGCTTTTGGCATTTTTTTTGCCCAAGCTCCTAAACTCAAGTCCATAAAAGCCTCTCTGTTCATATACACAGAGGCTTTTAGGATTGTTTATGAGCTGCTGAGTTTAGAGCAGGTTCAACACCCTCCCTAACCTCCCTGCCCTGAATGCGTATGAATCGCATTCAGGATAGGAATGTTTTGAGCACTGGCCGCAAAACACGCAAAAGTGCGGCAAAATCACGGTACCCCGTCTTATGTTTTCCCACGGTTGGCAGTCAAAGTAGTTCAAGTGTACATGAAGCCTAAGCCCTTGTACACACGGTCGGAGATTCCGATGGAATGTGTCCGATCGGAGCATTTTGTCGGATATTCCGACTGTGTGTGGTCTGCATCGGACTGTTTCCGTCGGACCAAATTTTTCAACTTGCCGGAAATATTTTCCGACAAAATGCTCCGATCAGACATACTCTGATCATGTGTAGAGAATTCCGATCGGACAAAGTGCCACGCATGCTCAGATCAAATTCCTACAACAAAGCTATTGGCTACTAGCGTGAACGTAGTCCCGTCAGATTTTCCGACAACTTCGTCCGACCGCGTGTATACAACAGTTTCGGACAAAATCCGACGGACAAAATCCAACGGATTTGGTTGTCGGAATCTCCGACCGTGTGTACAAGGGCTTATTGTGTCTGTTTAGTAATTGTACAAGGCATGTTTTTTTAATTAATCTCAAATGCACCTGGCAGCCAAACAAACCCACCTATCCATCCATATGTACATGCTTTATTTTGCCGAGAAATCACTTGTAAAAACACCCTCCTAACATTTCTAGCCATCTTGAGTAAGGGCAGATAACTCATGTACTTACTGCTGTACTTATGTACTTACTTCCTGGAATCCTTAGGCCAGGCATGCAGGCAGGAGGGTACCCAATTATAGGAGGGTGCCCAATCATATTAAGGTTGTGACCAGCTAATAGTTGGTCATGTTGTGCTCTGGAGGCTTTCATTGTCCCCCATTCAGGCATGTGTGAGGAATTCCTACTTCTTGTGTTTCCAATGTCCTCTTGCAATGCTTCAGTTCTTGGTGTCAGTAGGCTTGTTGTTCTAGCTGTCACAAGGGACTCAAACCATACCTACCATAATTTTCATCCTAGGCCTGGGGACACTGTCACCCTTGTCCACTTCCAACACTTGATATGCCCATTTTCTAGGAGATTCCACACAGATCATGTCTACTTTCCAGATGGTCATGCCCAGGTCACACTATTTCTGGATTGTCCCTTCCTAATTATGCAGGGACAACCAACTTACAGCTGTGATATCCCAGCATGCTTAGGAACTCAAAAAAGAGTATTAGCTAGGGCAGTGATGGTGAACCTTGGCACCTCAGATGTTTTGGAACTACATTTCCCATGGTGATCATGCAAACTGCAGTGTAGTTGATAAAAATGGGAAATGTAGTTCTAAAACATCTGGGGTGCCAGGGTTTGCCATCACTGCCCAAGCTAATACTCTTTTTTTAGTTACTAAGCATGTTTAGTAACTCGAACAAGGGTGCTGTGATCTCATGTTGCAAGGGACAGTAGACAGCATTAGAGTAGAGTATTGGGACTGTCCCAGGAAATCCAGGACAATTAGCATCTATGCAATACAGAGAAGATCATTGGCTAGTAAGTTTATTGAAAGCATTTAAAAAAGGGCAAGCTCTTGATAAAATCTCTTGACAAAACTCATTTATCATTGTGTATAATGACACAATTTTATTTAGTATTAAATGCTTTTATAAAATGTTTAATATGGGGAGCTTACAGCACTATTGTCGGCATTATTTTGTATATAAGGCAGCAAAAGCTTTGTATATCTCAGGGCAAGATAACAACAATCAGCATATCTATGCAATACATACATATTTTCCATTTTTGTCTTATTCAAATGTAGCACTGACTCCCGAAGGAGCGGCTGCTTTGATTTGGGCCTGCACTCTGGTAATAATACCCCACTAACTTGGCTCTCTATCCCCCTGCCACAGCTGTGGTGCAATATAATACAGTACAATATAATACAATGCAAGGTACCTGTATTATAACCTCAGGATCCACTGGCTCCACCTACTGGGAGAAAACAGTAAGCTACACAACTGAATGCTTTAACAACAGTGCATTTTACTGCAAAAATATTCACAGGTGATTACAGTAATTGCGCTGTCATCCCAACATAGGACAATAGTACAATGGAATCCAATATAAACAATATCAAACAATATACATATAGATAAATACCCGGGAGCTCCCCTTACTTTTTAAGCTATGTGTGAGATCTCACTTAAAGTACTTGGTCTTTGGTCTTCCTGTCTTTGCTAGCTAAAATAATTCCTTGTGATTTGTAATCCACAGGTTAAAGTAGGTTAAGTTGAGGTAAAGGTGCTCCTGATATAACTTCAGTACTTATACTACAAGGCTTGGGATATCAGAGTAGGTAGGCCCCAAGCCTGCTCAGTGTCAGTTGCTCTGCTCCTCCTCTGTGGAACTATAAATCCCAGTGAGGCCTGTGTATGAGTCTAACTGCGTGTGGAAGTTAATAAAAATTGTGGGCCGTGACCCGCTCACCAACTGGATCGAAGCTCCATGTAGTAGCTTTGGTCCAGTGACTGCAGCCTTCTTCTCTGTCAGCTGGCCCCATCGCTCCGTTCCACTCCGCTGGGTGAGCCTGGTCCTCCGGTACTCAAACGAGTGTCTCTGGATCTCTCCAATCCGGTCACTGTCTCTCTGGCACCGTCAGATCACTCGCACAAACAAGCGAGATTTGCGTTCCGCAAAGGCTGTGGGCCCTGTCTCCAGGAGGACCTTCACACAGATCCTCACAGTCTGGCCATGCGATCCCACCGAGAGCTAAAATGGCCGCTCAGGGTCCTTTCATGTCCTACCCAGCATCCACTGCTAGAGAAAGTGTTCATGGGTAGGTCATCAAGCCTCCTGGGTAAAAGGGTCAACCTTCTGATCAAAACAACAGTCACTTACTGTTTATGTCTTTTGTGCTTTCTTCAAAGCAATAAACATTTAAGTTCAGTACCAGTATTTGGCCGCTAGATGGCACCAAATACTAAGCCATAGAAACATCCATAGACTTCTGTTATAACATGCTATCATACATTAATATACAGGAGAGTCATCGCTACACAAATATCTATCAATAGCTATTGATTTGCAAGAAACCCAGTGAGCACCAAACTTTCTCTTTGAGATTTTTTTGTCCCAAGCATGTTTGAAGCCATTTACTGTTGACTGGCTTACTACCTCTGGTGGAAGTTTATTGCAAGCATCAACTACACTTTTGGTAAAATAATACTTTCTAAGATTAGTTTTGAACTTTCCTCCTGCTAGTTTGAGGTCATGTCCCCCGTGGTGTTGATTTGAAATGGTTTCATATTGAAAATACTGCCCTCCTGAACTTTATTCACCCCCTTGGTGTATTTAAAAGTTCCAATCATGTCCCCTTTATTACCTTCTTTGCTCCAGACTGTACATATTATGTTCCTGAAGTCACTTTCTATATGTTTTATCCCCCAGATCTTTCACCATTTTTGTTACCCATCTCTGGACTTGTCCTATCTTATAAAGTCTGCAAAACTGGGCATAATATTCTAAATGAGGTCTCACAGATCTACCTTTATAAGGTAATCAGGATCTCCTTCCTCCTGCTGATGATCCCTCTAGTGATTAGGGATGAGCCGAACACCCCCCTGTTCGGTTCGCACCAGAACCTGTGAACAGACCTAAACTTCGTGTGAACTTTAGAACCCTATTAAAGTCTATGGGACTCGAACGTTCACAATCTAAAGTGCTCATTTTAAAAGGGTAATATGCAGGTTACTGTCCTAAAAAGTGTTTGGGGACCCGGGTCCTGCCCCAGGGGACATGGATCAATGCAAAAAAAAGTTTTAAAAACTGCAGTTTTTTCAGGAGCAGTGATTTTAATAATGATTAAAGTGAAACAATAAAAGTGTAATATTCCTTTAAATTTCGTAGCTGGGGGGTATCTATAGTATGCCTGTGAAGGGGCGCATGTTTCTGGTGCTTAGAACTGTCCCTGCACAAAGTGTCATTTGTGCAGGAAAAAAAGTCTTTTAAAATCACTTGCGGCTATTGTCGGGTCCCGTAATACAGAGAACACTCAATGAGTGTTCTCTGTATTAGCCGACAATTCATTCATTCATTGATAAAAAAAAAAAAAAAGCGTGGGGGTTCCCCTAAATTCAATTACCAGGCCCTTCAGGTCTGACATGGATATTAAGGGGAACCCCGTGTCAAATGTAAAAAAAATTGACGTGGGGGTCCCCCTAAATATCCATAACCAGACCCTTCAGGTCTGATATGGATATTAAGGGGAACCCCGCATCAAATTAAAAAAAATTGATGTGGGGGTCCCCCTAAAAATCCATATCAGACCCTTTATCTGAGCACGCAACCTGGCAGGCCGCAGGAAAAGAGGGGGGGACGAGAGAGCGGCCCCCCTCCCTCCTGAACCGTACCAGGCCACATACCCTCAACATTGGGAGGATGCTTTGGGGGTCTGTGACCCCTCAAAGCACCTTGTCCCCATGTTGATGAGGACAAGGGCCTCATCCTCACAACCCTGGCCGTTGGTTGTGAGGGTCTGCGGGCGGGGGGCTTATCAGAATCTGGAAGCCCCCTTTAACAAGGGGACCCCCAGATCCCGGCCCCCCCCTGTTTGAAATGGTAAGGGGGTACAAAAGTACCCCTACCATTTCACAAAGAAAGTGTCAAAATGGTGAAATAAGACAAACACACTTTTGAAAAATTCCTTTATTAAAAATAAAAAAAATAAAAAAAAGATTCCAGCGGTGCTAATCCACTCTTGCTATCCAGCGACGGATCTCCGGGGTCCAGCGATGGATGATCATATCCAGCGACGGGGGATCTCTCAGTCCAGCGCTGTCCATACATCCTTCTTCTGTCTCCACTCCGGAGACACTGCAGAGAGCCGAGCGCTGACGTTTCTTATATTAGGAGGGCGGGGACACCCGTCACCTGACCCCGCCCCCTCTGACGCTGGTGAAGGGAGCCAGGGGTTCCCCAGTGACGTATGGGTGACCCCGCCCCCTCTGATGTAACGGAAACCTGCGTTACATCAGAGGGGGCGGGGTCACCCACACGTCACTGGGGAACCCCTGGCTTCCCTCTCCAGCGTCAGAGGGGCGGGGTCAGGTGACGGGTGGCCCCGCCCTCCTAATATAAGAAACGTCAGCGCTGGGATCTCTGCAGTGTCTCCGGAGTGGAGACAGAAGAAGGATGTATGGACAGCGCTGGACTGAGAGATCCCCCGTCGCTGGATATGATCATCCATCGCTGGACCCCGGAGACCCGTCGCTGGATAGCAAGAGTGGATTAGCACCGCTGGAATCTTTTTTTTATTTTTTTTATTTTTAATAAAGGAATTTTTCAAAAGTGTGTTTGTCTTATTTCACCATTTTGACACTTTCTTTGTGAAATGGTAGGGGTACTTTTGTACCCCCTTACCATTTCAAACAGGGGGGGGCCGGGATCTGGGGGTCCCCTTGTTAAAGGGGGCTTCCAGATTCTGATAAGCCCCCCGCCTGCAGACCCTCACAACCAACGGCCAGGGTTGTGAGGATGAGGCCCTTGTCCTCATCAACATGGGGACAAGGTGCTTTGAGGGGTCACAGACCCCCAAAGCATCCTCCCAATGTTGAGGGTATGTGGCCTGGTACGGTTCAGGAGGGAGGGGGGCCGCTCTCTCGTCCCCCCCTCTTTTCCTGCGGCCTGCCAGGTTGCGTGCTCGGATAAAGGGTCTGATATGGATTTTTAGGGGGACCCCCACGTCAATTTTTTTTTTAATTTGATGCGGGGTTCCCCTTAATATCCATATCAGACCTGAAGGGTCTGGTTATGGATATTTAGGGGGACCCCCACGTCAATTTTTTTTTTAAATTTGACACGGGGTTCCCCTTAATATCCATGTCAGACCTGAAGGGCCTGGTAATTGAATTTAGGGGAACCCCCACGCTTTTTTTTTTTTTATCAATGAATGAATGAATTGTCGGCTAATGCAGAGAACACTCATTGAGTCTTCTCTGTATTACGGGACCCGACAATAGCCGCAAGTGATTTTAAAAGACTTTTTTTCCTGCACAAATGACACTTTGTGCAGGGACAGTTCTAAGCACCAGAAACATGCGCCCCTTCACAGGCATACTATAGATACCCCCCAGCTACGAAATTTAAAGGAATATTACACTTTTATTGTTTCACTTTAATCATTAATAAAATCACTGCTCCTGAAAAAACTGCCGTTTTTAAAACTTTTTTTTGCATTGATCCATGTCCCCTGGGGCAGGACCCGGGTCCCCAAACACTTTTTAGGACAGTAACCTGCATATTACCCTTTAAAATTAGCACTTTAGATTTCTCCCATAGACTTGTATAGGGTGTTCCGGCTTTTCGAATTTGCTGCGAACAGCCCAAATTGTTCACTGTTCGCAGAACAGGCGAACAGGCAATGTTCGAGTAGAACATGAGTTCGACTCGAACTCGAAGCTCATCCCTACTAGTGATATAAAGATCTCTACAAGGGAATCAAAACTTCCTTCCTCCTGCTGGTGACCCCTCTAGTGATATAAAGATGTATATAGAGGAGTCAGGACCTCCTTCCTCCTGCTGTTGATCCTTCTAGTGATTAAGGATGAGCCGAACACCACCCGGTTCGGTTCGAACCTCAATCTACGAACAGACCTAAACTTCGTGTGAACTTTAGAACCCTATTAAAGTCTATGGGACTCAAACGTTCAAAATCTAAAGTGCTAATTTTAAAGGCTAATATGCAAGTTACTGTCCTAAAAAGTGTTTGGGGACCTGGGTCCCGCCCCAAGGGACATGTATCAATGCAAAAAAAGTTTTAAAAATGGCCATTTTTTCGGGAGCAGTGATTTTAATAATGATTAAAGTGAAACAATAAAAGTGTAATATTCCTTTAAATTTCGTACCTGGGGGGTGTGTATAGTATGCCTGTGAAGGGGCGCATGTTTCCCGTGCTTAGAACTGTCCCTGCACAAAGTGTAATTTCTGCAGGAAAAAAAGTCATTTAAAATCACTCGCTGCTATAATGAATTGTCGGCTCCCGTAATACAGAGAACACTCATTGAAAGTCATTGGAAAAAAAAAAAAAGTGTGGGGTTCCCCCAAATTCAAATACCAGGCCCTTCAGGTCTAGTATGGATATTAACCACTTCAATACAGGGCACTTAAACACCTTCCTGCCCAGACCAATTTTGAGCTTTCAGCACTGTCACACTTTGAATGAAAATTGCGCGGTCATGCTACACTGTACCCAAATAAAATTTTTATCATTTTTTTCCCACAAATAGAGCTTTCTTTTGGTGGTATTTGATCACCTCTACGGTTTTTATTTTTTGCGCTACAAATAAAAAAATACCGAAAATTTTGAAAAAAAAAATGTTTTTTTTGTTTCAGTTTCAAAACTTTGTAAATAAGTACGTTTTCTCCTTCACTGATGGGCACTGATGGGGCTACACTGATGGGCACTGATAAGGCGGCACTGATGGGCACCAATGAAGTGGCACTGATGAGGTGGCATTGATGGACACTGATAGGCGGCACTGATAGGCGGCACGGATGGGCGACACGGATGGGCGACATGGATGGGTGACACGGATGGGCGACACGGATGGACACTGATAGGTGGCACAAATTGGCACTGATAGCTGGCACGAATTGGCATGGATAGGCGGCACAGATGGGCATGGATAGGCGGCACAGATGGGCATGGGTGGGCACTGATAGGCGGCACAGGTGGGCACTCATAGGCGGCACAGGTGGGCACTCATAGGTGGCACAGGTGGGCACTCATAACAGGTGGGCACTCATAGGCGGCACGGGTGGGCACTCATAGGCGACATTGGTTTTATACTGTACTAATGGATGCCAATCAGTGCCAAACAATAATGCATGCCAATCAGTGATGCCCATTGTGGGCACTGATTGGCATCCATTATGGGCACTGATTGGCATCCATTGTGCTGACCATGGGCATCCCTGGTGGTCTAGGGAGGATTACCTTTTCCCTGGTGGTGTCCCTGGTGGTCCAGTGTGGGCATCCTCGGGGGGGCTGTGCTGATAATCGATCAGCACAGACCCCCCCTGTCAGAGGAGCAGCCGATCGGCTCTCCTCTACTCGCGTCTGACAGACGCGAGTGAGGAAAAGCCGATCACCGGCTCTTCCCATTTACACTGTGATCAGCCGTGATTGGACACGGCTGATCACGTGGTAAAGAGTCTCCGTCGGAGACTCTTTACCGAGATCGTAGTTGCCGGGTGTCAGACTGACACCCCGCAACAACGATCGCCGCGATGCGCGCCCCCGGGGGCGCGCAGCGGCTCATAATCCTGAGGACGTCATATGGCGTCCGGTCAGGATTATCAAACCACTTTGCCGCCGTCTATTTGTAATAGGGCGGACGGCAAGTGGTTAAGGAGAACCCTGCATCAAATAAAAAAAAAAATGACGTGGGGTTCCCCCTAAAAATCCATACCAGACCCTTTATCTGAGCACGCAACCTGGCAGGCCGCAGGAAAAGAGGGGGGGACGAGAGAACGCCCCCCCCTGAACCGTACCAGGCCACATGCCCTCAACATTGGGAGGATGCTTTGGGGTCCCCCCCAAAGAACCATGTCCCCATGTTTATGAGGACAAGAGCCTCATCCCCACAACCCTGGCCGGTGGTTGTGGGGGTTTGCGGACGGGGGCTTATCAGAATCTGGAAGCCCCCTTTAACAAGGGGACCCCCAGATCCCGGCACCCCCTGTTTGAAATGGTAAGGGGGTACAAAAGTACCCCTTACATTTCACAAAGAAAGTGTAAAAAATAGTTAAATAAGTCCTTTATTAAAAATAAAAAAAAATAAAAAAAGATTCCAGCAGTGGTAATCCATTCTTGCTATCCAGTGACGGCTGATCATCTCTCCGGGGGCCAGCGATGGCGGATCTGATCCAGCGACGGGTGATTTCTCCCTCCAGTCCAGTGCAGCGCAGTCCATCCATCTTTCCTCTGTCTCCACTGGCAGAGACACTGCGGGATCCCGGCAGCCTGACATTTCTTATATGAGGAGGGCAGTTAGCAGATTTCTCCCATAGACTTGTACAGGGTGTTCCGCGGCTTTTTGAATTTGCCGTGAACACCCCAAATTATTTACTGTTCGCCAAACAGGCGAACAGGCAATGTTCAAGTCGAACATGAGTTCGACTCGAACTCAAAGCTCATCCATACTGTGATATATAGATCTATATAGGGGACTCAGGACTTCCTTCCTGCTGCTGGTGATCCCTCTAGCGATGCATCCTAGAATTCAATTTGCTTTCCCCACTGCCTGGTCACACTGTTTGCTCATTTTGCAATTATCTGAAATTAGCTGCACTAAAATCCCAAGCAGTGTTATTAGCACTACCTGAGTTCTTACTGGACTACAGAACACCCCCCCCCCCCCAATCGCCCACATTAAGCCTGCCATACAGCAGGAGGGGGCTTGAATTGATAGGTGGCATCGCCTATCAAACTCACCTGTTGAAGTCAGTGGGGTTGTGCTGCAGGTCTTGGCTTGCGGTTGTAGAGCAGTTATATAATTTTTTAACTGATTTATATTTTTCATGCATTTGTTTTTTATATTTTCTTATTTTATTGTTAGTCTTTTTTCAATTTTATACATCATATATTATTATTTTTGATTGATATAACCTTTTAATAAAATCTGAATTCTTATATTAAAATTTCTTCATAAGGTAAGTAGTATTTTTTCAGACTCTGGACATTTTTTAAATTGTTTAATGCTTTATTTACATTCATGTATTTAAACAGTCTCTTTAGTAAGTTGTTAATACTGCATAATGGTTGGATAATGATAGATATCAAGATTGTTTCTTTTCTGTTCGCAATTAGCTGCATTAAAATATATATTAGGAACGTAGGTTTCAATTTGAATGCATGGAAGTTGAACACTTCCTTCCTCTGCATGCTGTGACCAGTTCCTGTTCTTTCGCTATAATAGGATGACATTGCGCGCTGTCCTCCATTCCCAGTTGATGCCTTCTGAGTAAAAACGCATCAGGTAGGAGGCAGTAGCATGACATCAACAGGCAGCTGTGCATTACTGATGTTTATCTGCCTCATACAAGCAACTATGTTGTAAATGCATTTTTGTTTTTATTAAATTACGTTTTTTACGTTAATGAGCCCTCTCCATCGCTTTCATTATATCATGCTTTTCAGAGACATGAGCTTGGATCTATCATAACCTTCTGATGCTGGCTGACAATCATTACTTAGATGTGATCTTGTTTATGCACATATGATCCCTCAGGTGGGATCAATTTGTCTGCTAAGTGATATACTTTTTGTTTTGGAGCGTGGTGGTGATTCACAAGCACTTTTGATACATTTTTTGAACAAGGACACTTTTTTCTTCTTCTTGCATGTGGGGAATCTGGACTTTATGCAAGGAGGCTATATGAATTATTGGAGTACTTTTTATATAAACTCTGGAACACCTGTGTAGCACTATCCCCGCAGGAGCCGCTGGTGAATGAAATATCTCTCACCCTGCACAGCGAGGCACACAGAATTTTCCATATCACGCTGGAGTCAAGAATCAGTCCTTGTAGCTTTGTTTTGGTATTTTATTAGAATTGAACTTGGATAGGGTTGAACCACCACCCGAGGTCACCCCCCCAGAATAGGCGGCACCTCAAGGGCCACTGACAGCCTAACACTTCTTCTCCATCTTCCACTCGGACTCCACTGCCCCAGCTGGGCTGACCCTGAGCTTTTGAGGGGGCCTGCCCCCTGCCAACTTGTCTGTTGGGGGATTGGTCAGGGCCCTCATGAATACTCCAGGCAACATCTCTTTTCCTCCGCTCACATTCTTCTAGAATCTTCTACCAGTTTCTAGAAGTAAGGGGGGGGGGGGTTAGAGATGCTGCCTGTGAGTCATATCAGCCTCCCTGAGTCACTCCCTTGACCCACAAAACAACACAGGCTTGGCTAACAGCCAAGCCTGACAATTGACCTACTCTGTACAAAAAAAACTATTTGCACTTCTAGCACACTGGAGGGTGCTACACATGTTTAATTAAAGCGGTAGTAAACTCTGACAATGTGACAAAATTTCAGTAATATAATGAATTAATTATTCTAGTTGTTTTTAATCAAAATGCTGCAAACAGTATTCTCCAAAAACTTTCTTACTTGCAGTAATAAAGAATTTGTGAACACTCCAGCTTGTTCATCGCTGCCGCCATTACAACTCCTCCCTTCTGCGTCTGTACAGTACTTTATTTCCACCCTCAATATGTATCCCTGGCCATAATCTCGCACATGCGCATTATCTGTTGAAGCCAAGCCTCATTTTCGTTTCCGGTTACTACGGAAACCTTGTCCAGCAAATAGGAGCTGATCCTGTTGTCAATGGGGAGGGAGTTTCATGGGATCTCGGAGGCTGACGTAGACTGTGGGAAATTACGCAGCTCAGGCAAAGACACAGCATTTAGGGCTAATGCGCTGGTGATGTCATTTTAAAGAAAATTTAAGGATTACTCCGAAAGTAATTGGGTAAGACGCATTTAAAAAATAGCAAACAGTACTATGATCTGCACTAATTAATTTAAAGGAAACTACTCAGAATGGGTATACAACCGCTTTAATTGTTTTAGTTGGAGCACATTAACCATATGAATTCTGGAACATTTGCTTAATCAATTGCAAGTATAGAACAGCATACAAGCACTTTTTGATTATTATTATTATTGATTTAGCACTTTATATTGATTTAGGATTATCGCCATTTTTGTGAACTGATAATGGGTTTGATATTCAGTATGATGGTTTATCTTTTGATATAGTTCTATTTTCACAGTTGCAATAGATCACTTATGATGAACTAAGAGAAACGGTTATATATATTTAAACACTTCTTCAGTATTCAAATTTTTTTTACGGTTACCAGGTTAGAGTTACAGAGGAGGTCTAATACTAGAATTATTGTTCTCTCTCTGAAGATCACGGTGATACCTCACATGTGTGATTTGAACACCGTTTACATATGCGGGCGCGACTTCCGTATGCGTTTTCTTTGCTGCGTGAGCTCACGGTGACAGGGGGCGGTTTGCAAAGTTTTTTTCCTTATTTATTTTATTTATTTTTATATTATTAAATTGTGTTTTAAAAAAAAAAAAGATTTGATCACTTTTATTGCTGTCACAAGGAATGTAAACATCCCTTGTGACAGTAATAAGTGGTGACAGGAACTCTTTATGGAGGGATCGGGGGTCTAAAATCCCTCCAATCCCTCCTTTGCACTTCAAAGTATTCAGATCACCGAAAATGGTGTATCTGGATACTGTATATTTTTTTTAAATCCGGCGCCATTGGCAGCCGAGTAAACAGGAAGTGACATTGTGACGTCGCTTCTGTGTTTACATTAAGGAAGCTGGAACAAAGCCGTTTCCAGCTTTGTTCCACTCTGTCACTAGCTGCCAGTAAGGATGGCCTTGCGATTCGCGGGAAAATTTTGCGTGTTCGCGATTTGCCAAACCGGCGTACTTCTGGCACTGTTCGCGCAGCGGACATTTGCGTTTACATTGTGAAAGAACTTTGACCCATGATGACACATCCATCATGGGGTACAGGACAGCCAAATGAGACATTTCAGCACATGGACAATTGGACATTCCCCCTACCTTATAAATAGACCTGATCTGGCAGCCATTTTACATTCTGTCTTTTGTCAGTGTAGGGAGAGGTTGCTGTGTGGAGAAGGGACAGACTGTAGTGACACAAATCACTAGCTATTAGGTCCACAAAAGTCCTTTTAAGGACTGGTATAGGTGTACAGTATATAGGGTTCTGGTGCACTGCTGCTGACTGCTGTGCTGCTGATTACTGAGTGCACTGCTGACCGATTCTGCAGCTGTCTTTTGTCAGTGTAGGGACAGGACGCTGTGTGGAGCAGGGACAGTCAGTTTAATCACTAGCTATTACTATTAGGTCCACAAAGGTCCTTTTAAGGACTGGTATAGGTATACAGTATATAGGGTTGTACACGTATAATATACTTTCTTTCAAATATACAAAGCCTATTATACTTGACTGCTGAGCTGAGTGCTGACCGATACTACAGCTGTCTTTTATCAGTGTAGGGACTGAGGGACAGTCTGCAAATCACTAGCTACTAGGTCTACAAAGGACTGGTATAGGTGTACTATTTGGTGTGCAGTATATAGGGGTGTAATACACGTATAAAATACTTGCACATATAGAAAGCATAGTATAGCGCATTTCCACTGTGCAGCATTGTGGCTGCTGAACGGTTCTGCAGCGATACTACAAAGAGTAACAAACACAATTAAAAAAAAAGTATTATAACTGGTGTGATAGACCAGTGTCCCCCAAAAACGACAGATTAAAGTGGGCACTTCTCTAGAGACTTTTGTCACAGAGTCATTTAAAAAATGACAGGCAGAGGAAGAGGCAGGCCCTTCCGCAGGGATGGTACGGGTAGGGCAGGAGCAGCAGACTGTAGCCAAAGTGGCAAATTGCAGAAGGTGCGTGCAATTACGTCAAAGGACGCACCAGACTTGGTTGAGTGGCTCACTCAGCCTTACTCTTCTGCACCCTCCTCATCCTCTCGATCTGCACCCTCTTCACTCTCTGCTGTGTGCACCCCCAAAGACAGTGCTCTCTATCTCGGTGCTGGTGTCACTGCTCTCTATCACGGTGCTGGTGTCAGTGCCCTCTATCACGGTGCTGGTGTCAGTACTCTCTATCTCGGTGCTGGTGTCAGTGCTCTCTATCACAGTGCTGGTGTCAGTGCTCTCTATCTTGGTGCTGGTGTCAGTGCTCTCTATCTCAGTGCTGATGTCAGTGCTCTCTATCACGGTGCTGGTTTCAGACAGTGAGGGAGATAGCAGCAGAGAAGCCAATCAGCAGGCAGTGCCAGCACCATGGCTGAGGATCAGCACTGGACTGGCACCTCCGGACCACCACAGTTGAGCCCTGCATAGGTGGGGGTAAGGGCCGGGCAGAGGGAGGGGCTCAAGCACAGGTTGGGACACTGGGACACTGGCACAGGACTGTGCTGCCCTGACTGTGACACTGATCATCTCCTGCATCCCCTTCATAGCCTTGCCTGACCTTGCCTCTCCTCCATGGCCTTCAAGCCCTCCTGAATTGTCAAAATTTCACAGATAAAAAAAGAATGCTTGTCATTGTCGATCCCAGATTCACTTAATACTTTTGTTATGTCAGTGTCCATGTGGTGGGACTATGTGTGCACAGCTAGTAAGTATTTTGTGGTTGAAAATATGACCTGGAGGTTTTTAAGGTTCGCCTGCCATTAAAGTCAATGGTGTCCGCTGCGAACTTTACGGTTCACAAACTTTTGGCCGCGTTCGCGTTTCGAGTTTCGCGAAACGTCCTGTCGGAAGTTTGTCCATCACTAGCTGCCAGAAGAGCTGAATCATCGATCGGCTCTCTGGTGCCACTGGGAGGCCCGGGAAGAGCGGCAGGAGTTAGCGAGGAGGGAGCAAGATCACTTTTTTCAGTGGAGGAAGAGGGTCCACCCTCCCGCCACAATCCGGTGACCTCCGCCGCTTACCAGAGCCGCCAGCAGCGGCGGAGGCGATCGTGTCTGTCCCCTGGGCTGACATGGAGATGAGTGAAGGGAAGATGGCCCCCACCCATCTCCATGACACTGCAGGGCGGAAGCGAGCTTGCGTGCAGAAGCGAACGCATACGTGAGTAGCACCCGCATATGAAAACGGTGTTCAAACCGCACATGTGAGGTATCACCGTGATTGGAAGAGTGAGAGCAATAATTCTAGCCATAGACCTCCTCTTCAACCCAAAACATGCAACCGGTAGAATTTTTTAAATGTCGCCTATGGAGATTTTTCAGGGTAAAAGTTTGTCACCATTCCAAGAGCGGGCGCAGTTTTGAAGCATAACATGTTGGGTATCAATTTACTTTACTGTTGTCTTTTTTTTTATTCAAAAAAGTGTATTTAAAAAAAAAAAAAGTGTGTTTGTAAGGCCGCTGCGCAAATACGGTGTGACAGAAAGTATTGCAACAACCGCCATTTTATTCTCTAGGATTTTAGAAAAAAATGTATAATGTTTGGGGGTTCTAGGTAATTTTCTAGCAAAATTTTTTTTTTAACTTGTAAACACCACATCTAAAAAAGAGGCCCGGTGTTCTGCCAAAATCTGTCCCCCCATCGGATAGTGTCCACTCCGTACTGCGCAGGCGCAGCGCTTGCGCAGTACGGAGCACAAGGAGACTCCGAAAGTCTCTGAAACATGAACGTCCAAGTGGACAAATGGTAGCATTTAGTAAGAGGGTCCCTCGCTTTGGCAATTTTTTATTCTAATTCTATGACCACTTGGATGGTGGGGTTTGAACCTGGAGTCAGTGTGCAGGCGCCGTTCATCTTCAGAGACCTTCAGTGTGTCCTTGTCCTCCGACGGGGGACAGTATTCAACAGTACACCGGTCTTAAAGTGGTTAATGCACAGGATGCATTAAGATAAAAAAACACGAGTCTTTACAACGCCTTTAAGGGAAGCCAATCCTTATTTTGATATTCTTAATCTGCTTTGCCACTTACACGGGTGAGGCCAATTTATTGTAACCCACATGAACACTAAAGAAGATACACAATGTGTAGAGTGATGGGACACAAACTTATCATTTTGTATTCTTTTAATGGACTAGTCGTGGATGGAAACAATATTATCACTGTTTAGTCTACAAGCTTAACGTTTGGAAAAAAGATACATTATTAGGTTTATCAATTCTATTCAAGGACAACATATTTTGAAATGATACACCCCAGGAACACATAGGGCCCTTCTGGCTAATGTTTGATGCTCTAAAAAAAAAGCATGCAGATAAGGAATTCTGATTTTATTCTGACATTCCATACCCACATACTTGTTCAAGGTCAGTTATGCAATTTATTGAATGTCAGCATAACCATGACTAGGTATGTAACATTTTCAGAACGTTAGGTTTATATTAAATGGATGTTAAACCCTAATTTATTTATTTATTTATTTTTTAGCAAATTCAACAGCTTAAAGTGGAAATTCAGTCATTTTTTTCAACTATTAAATCTTCTGCCCTTGTTGTTTTACCTTTGGATAGTAAAACATTTTTTGTTCTGCCAGTAACTACCTTATACAGCCCACTTCCTGTTTCTTGTCTGGTCATTAGCCTAGGCTTATGACATCATGCACAGCTCTCTTTCACTCTTGTAAGAGTTTGCTAGGAAGGGAGGGGGAATGAGTCATAAGAGGACCAATGAGGGCTGCAGAGCTGGAGATGTGCCTCTGTGTGTCTGTGTAAATCCAAGAAACATGCTATTGGTGGTTTAAACACAAAGTTTGATAAAGGTGCACTAGATCCAGGGCAAGGGAGCCAGAGGTGAAGTGGTTAAAGTGGTTGTAAACCCTTACATATACTCAGTGAAGGGACTATCCTAAGGTGATACACAGAGATGAAACAAATATTCCTACATAAGTTGTACTTATCTTTCTGCAGTCCTCTCTTCTCTACATTCATTCAAAGTGCTGAATATTTAAGCTTGCCTAAGAGTTCAGAAAAAAAAACGGGGCGGAGGGGTGAAGTTACACTCTGCAGAATTTAGCGAGGAAAGCTCTGAGAGCTGATTGGAAGAAAGAGACACCCCCCCCCCCTTCACACAACACACATGAAAAGTTTCGAGGTGGGCAATCTGCTGGAGGTCCCTTTCCTGTCATCATTTTTCTTTTGGTGTCAGGAAAGTGATTCATGCTGATAGCAGAGGAAGGAAGCAACAGAGAGAAATTACACTTAGTGCTCTGGATTGAGACAAGTACACACTATAAAAGGTTATGCTTTGTTCATATTTCATGTCTGAGTTTTAATGTACAGGTCATACAGTGGGAGGATGGAGATGAAGGGGTTAATGTGCAGATGCACAGGGTAAGGGAGGTAAAGGTTATGCCACGTACACACGACCGGACTTTCTGGCAGACTAGGTCTGACAGTCTTCCCGATGGACTTTCCGAACTAACGGACTTGGCCACACACGAACGGACTAAGGGGGCTTCTAGATGGAAGGGCTTTGCATGGCACAAACCAAAAAAATATATGTGTACTGGAAAGACTTTTGGTTAGTTTATCCTATTTCACACAACCCTGGCCAGGGAGAATCTAAAAGCCCCCTTTAATAATAAGGGGGCACCTGTGGTGAGAAGGAAGGGGCGGCTCACAGATGTGAACACAATACTGTTTATATTTATGAGGGATGTGATTGGTCTCTATATGATTATGGATGAGCTTCTGGTTTGGTCCAAACACAGGTTCAGACTTTGCTTGTTTGGGTGTTCATCTGAAACGCTGCACTTTCAGACCATTTGGCAGCATCTGAACATCATATGCAGTAACGTTTTCTATGTATGACAACTTTCTTCATCCAATGTCCAGGGTATTAGGAAGCAATGGGTACCAGCCGCCCCATTTGTTTACTGGTGGGGAATCCCACAATAAATACAATAGCTAGGAATAGTTTAAAAAAAATGTTGGGTTCCCTCTATGATTCATACCAGTCCTGCTATGAATTTTAAGGGGGACCCCACACAAAAAAACAAAAACAAAAAAAGACATGGCGTCCCCACCAAAAATCCACAGTAGCTGCTTAACTGAGCATGCAGCCTAGCAGGCCAGGAAAGGCGATGGACATACCTGCAGCCTCACTCTTGAACCATTCCAGGCCTCATGTTCTTTTGTGTGATAATGAAGGAAGGACTCCCTGGAGCCACACATCCGTGCTGTTCTTATGCTGGGTGTATGAATGGCAACCTCAGCCTGGACTCCAACCAGGCCACCTGTGTATATAATGAGAATGTGTGTGAAAGAATGTTATAAAATACTAGTTTGTATGTGGTACCCAGACTGCCTCACACATGGCCACCATGAGCACCTGGATAATTCCATATCACACAGGTTCCAGGGCCCCCTGAAGTTCTCAGCTCAACCTGTTACTGTCCCATGCATGTTTGGTGGTCAGAGGCCTATCTTCCCCATCCTCCTGTCTATGACCCCCCCCCCCTCTTCCAGGACTACAAACACATTAAAATCAATAGCTTCCAGGACTCTGCAGTCAGGTCTACACCAACACTTATTTCTCTTGTTTCCCCTTCCAGGCATTGGCTGTAACAATAGGCATTTCTCTTACTGTCCATTTCTATATCCTCCATCTGACCCCTAACTCCACTAATCATCTCTCTTGGATGGGGAGAACCAAGGTAAACACCAACTCCTGGACGCAGTCTCTCTCTTTAACTCTTACCCAATTCCAGAAAAGGATCACCTTCTTCCCTAGATGTACAGTGTGGGAGGGACTCTGCAGCTTCTCCCCCAACTGGGGGAGAGCAAGTGGACCTCATTCAGTCTGTCCTCTACTTAGCTTTCTAGGGACTCCCAGGACCACTCCAGAAAGAAATGGTCAACCCATCAAGGGACCTGAGCCTAATACCACTTGCCTACACCCTCACATGGACCCCCATGACAAAGCCCCTCTTCCCCATAAGCTAAAAAAATATGGCAACCACGCAAATTCATAACAGTAAGGAGCACATGTATGGGCTTTGCACAGCAAAAATATTATGTTTGTGCTGTGCAAAGCCCTTCCATGTGGACTTTACTTTAAAAGCTAGTCGTGGGTTGGGATGGTTGCCCTTTTTTTATAGCTTGTGTAACACGAGGGACCATTAGCTCTAATGGTAGATGCGTTTTCAAGTGATTCATAGTAGTCAGGAACTATATTTGAGGGCATGACAGCCCATGTTCGATAGCAAAGGCAAAAACAAAGCAAAGGTCCAACATATAATGTTTCCCTGTGACAGGGGTTCTCGTCCAGCTATATACACAACTGAAAATACTAGCCCACCTGGCTCTCTCTCTTTAGCAATACCTCTGCTCTTTTTGCTAATCGCACAGACCACAGGATTCTTCAGTGTGGACGGCTTCACACTAACACACACAGCTCTTTTAGTGTGGATGGCTTTACACTAACGCACACACAGCTCTTCTAGTGTGGACGGCTTTACACTGACGCACACAGCTCTTTTAGTGTGGACGGCTTTACACTGACGCACACAGCTCTTTTAGTGTGGACGGCTTTACACTGACGCACACAGCTCTTTTAGTGTGGGCGGCTTTACACTGACGCACACAGCTCTTTTAGTGTGGACGGCTTTACACTGACGCACACAGCTCTTTTAGAGTGGACGGCTTTACACTGACACACACAGCTCTTCTGGCCTCAGGCCGTTTACTGTCTCTTACAGACACACAGGCTTTGGCTGCCACATGCAGCCTCTCTGACTACTGGAGACCTCCTGTCTTCCTTGGGTGGAGCAGTCTGCAACTGGGAGTCTTGCGGTATTCCTAAACCTCCATTATAAGGACGGTGTGCACCTGAGCACACACCTTGCTCATCCTCCACAAAACCTGGACACAGGGTTGGAGATTCCGTCCCACCCAAGACACTATGGAATCTCCAAACGACAAAGCCCCATGCAGGAATACCAAAACCCAGTCCACATATATGCTCTGCAGTCCTGCACCAAGCTAATGGGCACACCCTGTGTCCCTCAAACAACCAACTTCACAATGACAGCATCTCATACCGTCACATTTGCTAGAAATGGCATGGGGACACATTGGACTCCTCCAACTGCCAATATGGGGCTTCTGGTGTGTCCCTGCACCTTTAAGCAGCGATGGGCTGCCTCCAGGCATACCTGCCCTCTATTTATCCAATGCTATATATTCTCCACCTTGGAGACTCTTAAAGAATATGTACGACTGTACTTTACAGCGTAGCCAGTGGGGCTTCCACATATATTTGCAAATGTGTGCAACTAAAACCTCTGTTTTTAACACAAATTATTAGTGTATATTATTTTTCTTTTTTGCTGGCTAGCTGGAACATGTGGTCAACTTTTGTTTTATTTGTTCCCTTACCCACAACCTTGGCTCGTTGATTGTGGGGGGCCTTTGGGCAGGGAATTATCACAATCTGTAGGCCCCCTTTAGCAATAAGGGGCATCCAGATACTGCCCCCCAGTATGCGAATGAGTAACAGGTACATTGTAACCCTATTCATTCACAAAAAATGTAAAAAGTAAATAAAAACACAGGGCCAGGTAAGTAAAGCTGTGTTTCCTAGTCCCCTAGACATAAATGAGCTTTTGATCCTTGCAATCCGGGGACAGCTCCACTTCAGTGGAGAATTTTTAATTTTCACCTTTAAGTTAATTAAAAAAAGGTGATTTATTTGAAGATCAAACCTTTTATGTCAGCAAGACATGGTTCTTTAGTATCCAGTGTACATGTACATGTAATTAGACTGTGCTTCTTTGTATCCCCTTGTATTTCTGAACCAAGCACTGGAGTTTTTATTCTTAATTTTATTGATAATAAAATCTAAGGGGTAGCATTAATGAAAGCACAAGGCTTCCTTTACTATTTCATCTATATTCCGGAGTTTATTTTATAATAGCTATGTTACCCCACTCACTTCTGACCTTATTTTATTTATGTCTATGGGCACACTTTTTGACAAGTAGAGATGTTTTGCCTTTTTCTTGCATAACATAAAACTCTGTAGATTCTTCTCTGTAGACTTGTTGACAGTCGGCTGGGGATTAAGTCGGCTTTGTTTTCAGTAAAACAAATGTAATGAATAAATCATTTTTTTCTTGAAAAAGGCTTTTTAGAAGCATCAAACATATTCATTTTGAGAGTGTACAATATACTGTATCCCAATAACCTATTTTTTAGTTTTATTTATTTGTGTTTAAAACAGGAAATGACAGGACAGTCAGGGAAGTTTTGCACGTGCATAAAATCAATACATTTTGTAGAAATCAAAGATGATGGCAGGAATGTGTATTCTGCCAAACACCCAGTCCTCCTTTCAGAATAATTATTTTTTGAAAATCTTTTATATTAATGTTCAGAAAGAAAGAGACAATTCTTAAAAAAGTTTAGTATTATGGTAAAGTGTACCATACAACTGACACTGTACTTGATCCAAAATGTCATACACTTAATCCAGTGCTTGCTCCAAAATGTCATACACCTGACCCAGTGCTTGATCCAACATGTCATACACTTGACCCAGTGCTTAAGCCAAGGTGTCATACACCTGACCCAGTGCTTGATCTAATTTGTCATACACCTGACCCAGTGCTTGACCCAACATGTCATACACTTGACTCAACATGTCATACACTTGACCCAGTGCTTGACCCAACATGCCATACACTTGACCCAGTGCTTGACCAAACAAGTCATATACCTGACCCAGTACTTGATCTTGATCCAACAGGCCATACACCTAAACCAGTGCTTGATCCGACATGTCATACACCTGACCCAGTGCTTGATCCAACATGCCATACATCTGACCCAGTGCTTGACCCAATGTGTCATACGCTTGATCCAGTGATTGACCCAACACGCCATACACTTGACCCGGTGCTTGATCCAACATGCCATTCATCTGACCCAGTACTTGATCCAACATGTTAAACACTGGACCTAGTGCCTGATCCAACATGCCATACACTTGACCGAACACATAATCCAGCATGTCATACACCTGACATAGTGCTTATTCCAACATGGCATACACCTGATCCAGTGCTTGATCCAACATACCATACACCTGACTCAGTGCATGACCCAACATGCCATACACCTGCCCCAATGTTTGAGACAGCATGTCATACACCTGACCCAGTGCTTGACCAAACATGTCATACACTTGACCCAGTGCTTGACTGAACATGCCATACACCCGACCCTGTACTTGATCTTGATCCAACATGCCATACACCTGATCCAGTGCTTGATCCAACATGTCATACACTGTGATCCAACATGCCATACACTTGACCGAGCACATGATCCACCATGTCATACACCTGACCCAGTGCTTGATCCAACATGTCATACACCTGACACAGTGCCGAATCCAACATGTCATACACCTAACCCAGAGCTTGATCTTATATGGCATACACCTGACCCAGTGCTTGATCCAGCGTACCATGCACCTGACCCAGTGCTTGATCCAACATACCATGCACCTGACCCAGTGTTTGATCCAACAGCCTATTACAGCCTGGGTACTCTGCCAAACACCCAGCTCTCTTTTGAGATCAATTATTTTTTATAGAAAATCCTCTTTTCTTGTTTAGGAAGAAATAAACATGATTTTAAAAAAATCTATTATCTATAGTATAGCACACCAAAGTGTGCCATACACCTGTCCCAGGGCTTGACCTAACACACCAGACATCTGACCCAGTGCTTTCTCCTGCACCTGCTTTGATTCAACAACCTATTACAGTTTGGGTACTCTGCCAACACACACAAAAAGAAAGAGAAAATTATTATGAAAATGTTTAGTATCTACAGTGTGCCATTCACCTGTCCCAATGCTTGATCTAACATACCATACACCTGACCCAGTTCTTGATTCAACATGCTATACCCCTGATCTAGTGTTTCATCCAACATGCCATACACCTAGCTCAGTACTTGATCTGACATACCATGCACTTGACTGAGCACTTGATCCAACATGTTGGCATGGACCATTGGGTGGGTACATGGATTGAAAACTGGCTACCAATCCTATTTAATTTATTCATAAATGACCTGGAGGATGGGATAAACAAGCAGGGCAATAACTTCTCCGCAGGATGTGGAAACCTTGCAAGAAGATCTGAACACATTAATGGGGTGGGCAACTACATGGCAAACGATGTTTAATGTAGAAAAATGTAAAATAATGTATTTGGGTGGCAAAAATATGAATGCAATCTACTCACTGGAGGGAGAACCTCTGTGGGAATCTAGGATGGAAAAGGACCTGGGGGTCCTAGTAGATGATAGGCTCAGGAATGGCATGCAATGCCAAGCTGCTGCAAGCAGGGCAAACAGAATATTGGCATGCATTTAAAAGGGGATTAACTCCAGAGATAAAACGATTATTCTCCCGCTCTACAAGACTCTGGTACTGCCACACTTGGAGTATGCCATCCAGTTCTGGGCACAAGTCCTCATGAAGGATGTGCTGGAACTCGAGAGAGTCCAGGGAAGGGCAACAAAACTAATAAAGGGACTGGGGGACATTAGTTATGAGGAAAGGTTACGAGCACTGAACTTATTCTCTCTGAAGAAGAGATGCTTGAGAGGGGGATATGATTTCAATGTACAAATACCGTACTGGTGAAAACTTTTCAGCGAAAGGGAATTTAATAAGACACGCAGCCATTCACTAAATTTTGAAGAAAGGCGTTTTAACCTTAAACTGCGTAGAGGGTTCTTTACTGTAAGAGCGGTAAGGATGTGGAATTCTCTTCCACAGGCAGTGGTATCAGCGGGAAGCATCAATAATTTCAAAAAACTGTTAGATAAGCACCTGAACAACCACAACATACAGATATATACAATGTAATACTGACATAAAATCACACACATAGGTTGATGGACTTGTGTCTTTTTTCAACCTCGCCAACTATGTAACTATGTCATACACCTTACCCAGTGCTTGATCCAATATGTCATACACCTGACCCAGTGCTTGACCCAACATGCCATACACTTGACCCAGTGCTTGATCAAACATGTCATACACCTGACCCAGTGCTTGATCCAACATGTCAAACACCTGAACCAGTACTTGACCCAACATGTCATACACCTGACCCAGTGCTTGACCCAACATGTCAAACACCTGACCCAGTACTTGACACAACATGTCATACACCTGACCCAGTGCTTGATCTAACATACCATGCACCTGACCCAGTGCTTGACCCAACATCCTATTACAGCCTGGGTACTCTTCCAAACACCCATCCATCTTTTCCCATAAATTGTTTTTAGAAAATCTTCTTTTCTGGTTGTGTTTAGGAAGAAACACATTTAGTATCTATATCTTATTGCACACCAAAGTGTGCCATACATAGTTAGATAGTTACATAGTCAGTAAGGCTGATAAAAGACAATAGTTCATCCAGTTCAACCTGTGTAGGTGCATTTATCAGTGTCTATAATGATTTCCCATACCCCTGTATGTTGTATCATACATACCCCTGCCCCAGTGCTTGATCCTACTTGGCATACATGACCCAGTGTCTCATCCACCATGTCATACCCCTGATCTGGACCCGGTGCTTGATCCAACATACTGTACACCTGACCCAGTGCTTGATCCAACATACCATACACCTGACCTACTAGTTGACCCAACAGACTATTACACATTGGGTAGGAATTCAGCTGCTTAGGGTAATCCTGCAGGTAGCACTGAACACTTCTTACAGTAGCAGTTCTTGTTATTACACAGCTAGTTGGCAAATTTCCCTGTGACAATATGAATTTCTTTCTCTCCTAAATTAATGTGTTTTAGGGACTGTAAAGTGGTTTCTCACATATTTTTTTATTTAAAATGGCATCTTTGCTTGCTTTTATCTGGTCCCTGGGGCACTATTCCTCCCACTGATATGAGGCACTATTCCTCCCACTAACATAAAAAATGAGCCACCATTTCTTCCACTGACACCAACAGTAGGGCATAATTCCTCCCACTGACACCAATGATGGTACTTCATTTCTCCCACTGATTTAAACTGTGGAGCACTATTTTTCCCACTGATACCAAAGTTGGGGCTTTATTCCTCCCTTCAATACCAACAATAGTGGACTATTCTTCTCAGCAAAATCAATGAGGGGACACTATTCTTTCCACCTAGCACATTTTTTAATCCCATTGGCCACCAGGCCTGAGGCATTATTTTCATTCCAACTGAAACTGGGGCATTTTCCACACCCACTGGTCACAATCTGGCCTTCCTAAAGTCTCATAAAGTGGTAAAGTCTGTAAAGTGGTTCTGTCATAGAACATTTAATCACAGTGGATTTAATTTTTCATATTTTTTATATTGATAGAAATATACTCTTGAATGCCAAAGTGAAAACATATCTCTGCAAAGTGCTTTACATTAACTATAATGAAATAACACAAAAATGTATCCACACTCACTAGCCTGCTGTTATGGATATTTAGCTAACCCATGGTGCTCTGGGAATGCTTCATCACATGTAAAATAGATTTTTGTAAAACAAAATTTAATATTTTGTACATATTAATAAACAACATAAAACACTATAATACAGCAGTGTAAAAATATAAACATTATAAAAACATCTTAGATAAAGTGTCATCATAATGGAGGATTTTAATTATCCAGACATAGACTGGTGAAGGGAACCACGCATTAGTCTAAGGCTCGCCAGTTCCTAAATGCCTGGCAGGACAATTTCATGGGTCAGATGGTAGATGAACCTATTAGAAATAAAGTGTTACTAGATCTACTGATTACCAACAATATAGACCTGATCACGGATGTGGAAATACGGGGCAATTTAGGAAACAGCGATCACAGGTCAATTGGCTTAAGTATAAATCACACACACAAACAGGAAACATAAGGGAATACAAAGACACTGAATTTCAAAAGAGTCAACTTCCCTAAACCGTGAACCTTGCTAGAAGGCATAAATTGGAATAAATTCTTAGGAACAAAGAACATGGAGGAGAGATGGGTTCACTTTAAGAGAATATTAAATAAGGGCATTAGCCAGTGTATCCCATTGGGTAATACATTTAAAAGAGTGAACAAAAGTCCTGGATGGCTTAACACCATTGTAAAAATGCATATAAAAGCAAAGGAGAAGGCCTTCAAAAATTACAAGGTTGAGGGATCATCATCAGCATTCAGACTTTATAAAGAATGCAACAAGATATGTAAGGGTGCAATTAGGGTGGCTAAGATCGAACACGAAAGACAGATAGTGGAGGATGGCAAAAAAAATCCCAAGAAATTCTTTAAATATATGAACAGTAAAAAAGGGAGGACAGACCATATTGGCCCCATAAAGAATGAGGAAGGACATCTGGTTACAACGGATGGAAAGATAGCGAAGTTAGTGATTTTTTTCTTCTCCTTAGTCTTCATGAAGGAATCGGGGGGGTTTTAGTAACCAAAACTGCAGTGTGTATCCTCATGACACGTCACAGGAAGCGCCCTCATGGCTAGCTGAGGACAGAATTAGAATTAGACTTGGGAAACCTAACATTAATAAATCACTGGGACCGGATGGCCTGCACCCAAGGGTACTTAGAGAACTCAGTCAAGTAATTGGCAGTCCATTGATCCTAATTTTTACTGACAGTCTACTGACTGTAATGGTACCAGCGGATTGGAGAAAAGCCAATGTAGCACCAATATTTAAAAAGGGCCCAAAATACATCCCTGGGAATTACAGACCAGTTAGCCTAACATCAATAGTATGCAAGCTCTTGGAGGGGGTAATAAGGGACTATATACAAGATTTTTATAATGAAAACAGTATCATTAGCAGTAATCAGCATGGATTCATGAAGAATCATTCTTGCCAAACCAATCTATTAACCTTCTATGAGAAGTGAGTTGCCATCTAGATAAAGGAAGGCACTTAGATTTGGTGTCATTTGACACAGTTCCCCATCAATGTTTACTGTACAAAATAAGGTCTGTTGGCATGGACGATAGGGTACATGGATTGAAACCTGGCTACAAGGGAGAGTTCAGAGGGTGGTGATGAATGGGGAATGCTTGGAATGGTCAGGGGTGGGTAGTGGGGTGCCACAGGGTTCTGTGCTGGAAAAAAATGATATTTAATTTGTTCATAAACAACCAGGAGGATGGGGTAAACAGTTCAAACACTGTATTTGTGGAAGATACTAAGCTAAGCAGGGCAAAAATGTCTCCTCAGGGGGAAGATACAAAATTTCCCTTGTTAATCACATGTAAGGGAGGGGACAGGACAGTGTAGGAAGCAGCTGGTCTGCTTCACAGAAAACATACGACCTCAACTAAAACCCAGCATTTTAAAGGCACATTACAGAGTGGTGCACTATATGCACCTAACCCATGTGAGTATCCTGTGCTGGGCCTTTTTTTGTTTGTACCATAAAATTGTGTTTAAACAATATCACACTATGGAGTTTCTCTTTACTGTTTGTATATGAGGACAAAGCACCAGCGAACAGTTTGGAACTTAGAATCTCTGTGTGATTGAGCAAACTTAATTGTGGGGTCACATGCTCTGAGGTGAGTGCCTATTGTCTGAGGGTGGGGAGAACTTGAGTGTGGACACTGTAACACTTTGCTTTCACGTTTTATGAAGTCACCATTATACCTATAATAAGGACTATATACCAATAATGTTGTTGTACTGATCTTCGTTTGATTAGGACGTCACTGTTATATGCACCATAGCACTTTATGATTCACGTTTGTGGCACCATATATATTTAAAAAAAAAGTTTGTTTACTATTATTTTTATATATATTCTGTGGAATGTAACACTTTAATAATTAATAACTAATATCAGGAGATAGCGCAGGATAGTAATTTTCTATTTATATTGTTTTCACACTGCTTTATGAGACGTGACTATTGCTAGCAGCTGTTGATCATTACTACGCACCAATTATATATGTAGTGGCCATAACCCTTTGTAGAGCGACCTTAACTTATTGGGCTTACCGGTTACCTCCGCTTGGCTTCTTCTTCCAGGTCTAGGGGTTCCCAGGGTTGATACTCATCAACTTGGATGCTGACACCAATAAAGTCCTTTTAAAAGGTTTTATTTTGCAGGGGTAACATCCAACAAAACAGTCTCGTATGGGAACAGAGGGCAAGGGTGAAGAACTCAGGCACCTTGAACTGCAGACATAACAAAGTCTCTAGTACCACCCAGAGAGTAGCCACTCGCAGCTGGGCACTTCAATGCTGAACAAATCTCTAGCCAGAGATTAAGCAGTCAGCACTTTGATTAAGAACTTGAAAAATCTCTGACCTTGAACAACATGTAACTGAAAGTGAACAGGAACCCTTTTCCTCAGTACCTGGAATGTTCTCTGTCTCCTTGAAAGTACTGGAAAAAGCGTGGATTCGTCAGTGTCCTTCCCAACTCAGTAACCAGGCACTTCTCAGGATGCCAGCTTGTTGGCCCTCCTCCGAAGAGTCCTCCCCCGGTTACTTTCACGAGCTGTGGTGCCCCTCCAAGCCGAGAGCACACCCGGACACCTTGAATCCTGCCTGAGTTACTTCGCCTCGGACCATCCGGTTCTGAGACTTGGGAACAGACGGATCCCTACACCAGACCAGGCGGGTCTATTGGGGGTAACCAACAGAAGCATGCTGCGGGATGCCAAACACCTCATGACCGGGACTCCTCGCTGGCTACCCTGGTTCAGGAAACAAGGACAGACTGCTCAGGCCTCACAAACTCCTACTGAACACGTGACTTCAACATCTTAAGTACCCCTCCCCAGACTCCTCAGTGGGGCCCGGCCCACCCACTGATTGGTTCTGAGGAAGCTGATACCCAAAACGTCCAACCCGGCCTGGTTCTGGCTTGTCATGGGCACCTCACTGTACACATGACCAAGCAGAACTTCTAACACAGCCCAGCCAAACTGATGTCAAAGTTAACCTACATAATTAACCCTCAGAACCCCTCTACTGTTCTGAGGCAAAAACTAAATTTACACATGAATGACACTTTGTCCAAAATGTAATCCGCTACATATATATATATTTATATATTGTTTATTATTTTATTTTCACAACGGGTAGCTCACAAGATCCTCATGGTTTGTTTACATGGTAAATGAGGTTTAATGTAGAAAAATGTAAAATAATGCATTTGGGTGGCAAAAATATTAATGCAATCTATACACTGGAGGGAGAACCTCTGGGGGAATCTAGGATTCAAAGGGACCTGGGGGTCCTAGTAGATGGCAGGCTTAGGAATGGCATGCAATGCCAAGCTGCTGCTAACAAAGCAAACAGAATATTGGCATGCATTAAAAAAGGGATTAAAGCGGGAGTAAACCCGCTGATGTGTTTTTTTTTTCTACCTGCAAAGGAAAAGGCATAATGAGCTAGTATGCACCGCATACTAGCTCATTATGAAATACTTACATTAGAATGAGGCCCCGATATCTTGTCCGATCCACGCCGAGGGAGCTGACATGCTTCCTCTGCGTTTCTTCCGGGTATCGTGGCTCCGGCGCTGTGAGTGGCCTGAGCCACGATATTGTCTCTCCCGCGCGCATTTCTTCCCGGCAGCGTCCGTAGTCTGCTGGGCTTTCAGCCGGGAATCCCCTGTGCACATGTGCCGCTGCAGTCAGCGGCGCATTGCGAGGGGGATATCTCCTAAACCGTACAGGTTTAGGAGATATTTTTTTTACCTACAGGTAAGCCTTATTATAGGCATTCCTGTAGGTAAAAGTCCCAAAAAAGGCTATACAACCACTTTAACTCCAGGGATAAAGCGATAATACTCCCACTCTACAAGACTCTGGTCTGGCTGTACCTACAGTATGCTGTCCAGTTCTGGGCACCAGTCCTCAGGAAGGATGTACTGGAAATGGAGAGAGTACAAAGAAGGGAAACAAAGTTAATAAAGGGTCTGGAGGATATTAGTTATGAGGAAAGGTTGCGAGCACTGAACTTATTCTTTCTGGAGAAGAGACGCTTGAGAGGGGATATGATTTCACTTTACAAATACCGTACTGGAGACCCCACAATAGGGATAACATTTTTTCGCATAAGGGAGTTTAACAAGACACGTGGCCACTCATTAAAACTAGAACAAAATAGGTTTAACCATAAACTACGTAGAGGGTTCTTTACTGTAAGAGCAGCTAGGAAGTGGAATTCCCTTCCACCCGCGGTGGTTTCAGCGAGGGTCATTGATAGTTTAAAAAAACTATTAGATAAGCACCTGACCGACCACAACATACAGGGATATACAATGAAATACTGACATATAATCACACACATAGGTTGTACTTGATGGACTTGTGTCTTTTTTTAACCTCCCCTACTATGTAACTAGGTAACTAGTTGAAGTTCATAAAAAGATAGTACGTTATGAATAGCTATCATATCACAGATGCCTAGACAAGACCAGGAGGAAAGATTTAGGTGCGGGATGCGTAATTCTACATAATTTAGTAGTAGTGGATGCTTTAGTAGTAGGGAGGTGATGTTGGGTCTTAGTTTAATAAAGCTGCGGATTTCCATCCAGTAGCATTGATATAAGGATAAGGCAGTGCCAGGAGGGAGTCACCCATTAAAGTTGCCAAAAGAGAGGTTGTTGTATTTCTTGGTTGGAACCACTGAGGCTTCAAAGAGTGATATTATTGTTTGTGAAACATTCGAATATCTTGTTTTTTTTTTATTGAAATTTTTTAAAATTGAACAAGACATACATGAAATAAAAAAGAGAAAAAGAAAAATGTAAGTAAAGATAAACACCAGTGTTACATCGAAGTGGGTAGTGTACATGCACAGCCATTATCAGTAGGCTTATGAAACACCCATCCATATGAGGGTCACATAATAAACACAGTGACATCATAAACAGTGTCATCAGGTTTTTTGTACAAGAAAAAAGGGGAAAAAAAGGGGGAAAAGGTTGTTAACCAGAGCCCACCTGCTTCCAATAACCGTATCATCATAATGCCAATTTTACAAAACCAACAAAACTAAAAGACATTAAAGAAAAGAGATAACAAACTGTGTTGCATCTTATTCTCATCACCAAGTAACCAAAGTAGTTATTAAGTAGAACACCGCTCATTAAGTGCCTCATGCCATGGTGTTTAGACTAAAGGACAAACTTGGAAGTTACCTGGTTCCCCAGAAAAAATAAGTTTAATAGTGAACTAACTAGCACTGGAATAGTCCTAAGGAAACAAAGAAAAAAGGAGCTCAGCCTGGCATTGCTATCCAAGGTTCCCAGAACTTAGAGAACCGATTAGGAGTACCTCTCCGTGTGTAGATTTGTTGTTCTCTTAATAGGGTGGTATTGACATGCTGTCTTCAATCTCCAAATGCAGAGGAATTAGAAGAGATCCATCTCATGGCTATAGTTTTATGGGCTATGAACAGTAGCCATAACACTGGCACTTAAACCTCTGGTTGTTCCTCATCTATATCTCCCAACAAGACGATCACTGGTGAAAGTTCCATTTGTGTATAAAATACTCAATTTTGTGTGTCCACAACCTCCCGCCAGTATCTAACATGCTTGGGGCATCGCCAAAGCATATAAATAAAGTCAGCTATGTGCCTGAGACATTTTGTTCAGTCAGGGGTAGATCTACAGCCCCATTTATATAGTTTAAGGGTGGTACGATATACCCTGTGGATGATAAGTAATTGGGTGAGCCACTGTGTTGGGGATAAAGAAATCGGTGTCACTCATTCTAATATAGTAAGCCAGAATTCATCTGATATCTCACTTAGGTCTCTTTCCCACCCTCTACTTCCTAGGAGAACTAACCTAGCCACATACTTTTCCGGCAACTGTTTATATAGGGATGAGATAAGTCCCTGTTTGCCAGCAGTAGCCTCCAAAGAGGAAACATATTTTAAAGGGAAATGTTAGTTTTCTGGGCTTGGACCGTCAAAGTGTGACTTAACTGGAGACATTGAAAGAATCTAGAGGTAGGTAATTGATATGCCTTTTGCAGATCCTTATAGGACCTTAAAGTTTGTTGAGTGTACATTTGAGATACATATCTAATACCGTGAGTGTACCAGCCGTGAAACCCTCCAGTTTCCGCACTTCCTCTTCACACAAGAGCGTAATCACTGATATATCATCATAGTGCATAATAACTTCATTTCTTTCAATACCTTTTACATAAGTTTGAATGTAGGGTCCGATGTAGTCTCTGCAAAGGAGTGATTCCAGCTGTGGCATTAAATTTTACATAGAGGAATGTGCCAGTAAGAGGGCTTGAATAGGATCACAATGATGTCTTGTCAACTCTACGCCCCCTATGGAATCCCACTATGGAATCTGATTGCTGAATAGCCACTGCCAAGAGCTTGAGTGCCAAGGCATAAAGGAGCACCCCTGTCGAGTACACCAATATCTTGTTTGATCTAACAATGAAATCAGAAAGTTAGAATAAGACCCGGGTAGAACTAATCCTCCAGCTAAGACGTGCTTACTAAGTGTGGAGGGTGTACAACAAGGTTTTTGACTCCCCATATGAATTTAGTAGGGAGAGAGTGTAGGTTGTTAAAGAATCTCTGATGCATGGAGATAGATATCATTTGGAAGAGGTATAACATTTTAGGGAGAAGTACCATCTTGAAGAATGCTCTTCTACCTACCGAGGACATTTCATAGTATAGTGACTCTAATTAATTAGGTATCTTATCGAGGAAGTCTTTGAAGTTAAGAGAAAATACTTGTGTCGTGGAGGATGGAATATCGAGGTATTTTATGGAGTTGGGTGGCCTTGAGTATGGAAAGTGAGATAGAATGGGTGGATGCTGTTTTTATTTAATGAAATCTTGGACCTTTACTGAAGCCTTTCAACTCTCTGCTCTGCATTTTTCCTATCATGAGGCTGGACCTTCCCAAGATGCATCCTGTAAATGCTGCGTTTGCTGTTCTGCTCACTCCCAAAAAGAATACTGATTTTCCAAGAGATACTGCACTATCCTCACTGATGCCATAGGACTTTTGTGACTCTTGGCTTGATTCGGGTTCTTGGATTCAAAATTACCTTTCCTATTTTCAACCAGTGTTTACTACCATCTTCCACTTCCCTATCATCACCAAATTGGACCAAAATACCAATCTAAAAATTGCCAACTTCAGCTTTAATACCTACCACTATTGCTTGTGCCCTCAGACCCCACATTCTTCCAATGCAAAGCTTTCTTGAATGTTGGAAGCAGGCGCCCCCTTCTACACTCTACAGTCTGTAGTAGGGTACACACTATAGCACAGAAGTTGCAGGGAACCCAAGAGATGTGTAAGCCCACACCCACTGACCAGCTTTGACTGTGACAGGGTCTCAGAGAAGTATCTTTCTTTGTTGGAGCACTTGGAGAAAACTCAGAGGAACTACATTATGCAGTTGAAACCCTAATGGCAGTGAAACCTTAAGCTTCCAAGTGCTGCAAAGAGTATGTTTTTTTTAGATTAACAATGTTGGCAATGTTTCAGTGAAAAAGCCACAGAGCTAATTTATATAAATAGAGCAAACGTGGCTATGAGTTGCACCACCACTTTATAAATTGGTAATTACAATAGGTGGCTTATTCTCTGTAGCACTGCAAATAATAAGCACCTACATACCTACCTATATTTACTGTAGCAAATATAGTTCTTGCAAAAGACGGACTGCGCTCCATCAAAACGTTGACAATAAAATGCTGTTGCTTTGACCTATCTCCGTTGCAAGACCTATAGGTGCCTCCATACGAGTCACTGTTGTTTGAGTTTCATATAGTGTGCACACAACTTTCGGTATCCTATCCAGCCCCTCCAAACTAAAATTTACAAAGGGACACACTTAAATTTTTCTCGTATGTGAACAATTTGAACAATTTTAATTTAATGTGTACTGTTTTTTCACTGTTTACGTATGAGAAAAATCTGATACAAAAGACTGCGCATGATCAGAAACAATAAAGAACAAAAAAAGTCTTTGTCCTAAAATAATTTTCGTACATTAGTTCCATTCTCAGTTTTCAACTTGATGTGAAACAACGAGGAAAACCAGACGATCGTTTGCCCAATTTTCTTATAGTGTGTACAAACCTTTAGGTTTCATCCACTGACCTCAATTGGACTAGGGGCCAACAGGAAAAACCACAGAATGCAACAGGGAACCGGGCATCCTACACACCTGGAAGGGTCAGATGCAGTAGATATTTAATTTTTTTATTTTTTTTCTAAAAGACAGCGCCATTCTGATGCAGGGGCAGCAAGTAGTAAACCTTTGCTTTGCATGTCTTAGTTTTACTTTTGAAGAAAGGACCTTGTAAAAAAAAAAGACAGCAGAGAGTACATTTATTAAAAGACAAAGCCTTTAAAGTTAACACAACCAGTCAATTCAACTATGAAACTTGTATCGTTTTATTGTCCTTGGGATCCCCCTCACCCCCCTGTTAACACATTTATTTGTTATTTGGCTTTACTCACTGTATGTGATTACGTTTGCAGGTAGGCTGACTTCAGGCGGCACACTGCTAGATTGGATATCACTGACATATTGAATCATGGGGACGAGCTCAGGAGAGTAGACACCGAAATGAATTTGTGTAATGCAGTCAGAGCCGTGTGAGTGGCTATCACAGAAAATTATATTTCTTTATAACATCAATATGTTTGCTAAAATGCAATATATATTTATAGCCTAAGAAGAACCAGCTTTCTCTCATATCAATATTCCAAGGCGATATTATGAAACACAATGCAATATCAGCATACAGACAGACTACCATTCTTTTCTTTATCTTGCCGGTTACTTTCTACGTTGCCTATTTTGGCGTTGTTTAATAAGAAATAAAAGGGAAAAAGAAAAAGGATTTGGGGTTCTGGGAAAAATATTGATGGTATATTTTTATAAGTATGTTAGATAAATAAAAAGCATGAAAATATAATAGAGTCTGCTGAAATGAGGTGTCCAGGTTTTAAAAAAGGAGCAATGGATTTTTGTCCAGGGATATCCATATGGCTATGAAAGGAAAAGTCATGACTTTGAAACATCAAAGTTCTTCATTTTTCACTGCATGAGAGAAGAATATTTGTCTTGATCTGTGTATTAGGGTGTATTTTTTTCTACTAGGCTGTTTCTATGTATTAGGCAGGATCTGTACTAGGCTATGTCTGTATAAGATTGTATTTGTGTACTAGCAGTGGCAGCTGGTAGAAATTGTTTTTGGGGGGGGCGGCAAACAGTATAACACTCCCCGTTGGTCGGTCGGTTGCACTTACCCCATCACCGGCGGCCTCCGGTTCTCCTGCACTCCACGGCGGCGGCCGTGTTTCCTTCCTACTCCTTGGCGGCCAATCAGGAGTCTTCTCTTTTTGGCCAATCGAAAAACGTGTCTCAGGTCCGCTTCTGATTGGCTAGATTGAGGATCAGTGTTTCAACAGCGAATATACATTTGCTGTTGTAACACACCTGGGTGGGATCCGGTCACATGCTCTGCAACTCAAACCCATCCTATTTTGAAGCCTATTAGAGCCCTTGGCTGCTGCTTTAATTCATGCGCCCGTTGCCCTGAAAGGGGCCGGATGCATGAATAGGGGGTGGCCAAGGTGGCCACGGATAGATTCATGCAATGCATGAATCTATCCAATATGCATATAGGGGTGGCGAGGAGAGAGAGGGTGGCGCCTGGGGGCCCTTAATGAACACGTGTACTAGACTATATCCAGAAACTATGCTATATCTATATACTAGGCTATTTCTGTGTACTAGACTATATATCTCTATACTAGGCTATATCCATAGACTAGTCTATATCTGTGTTCTAGGCCTTGTCTGTGTATTTGTGCAAATGAGGTGAAACAAATGTCAATGTAAAAAAGAGAGAGAGACAAATAATTCCACAGTAGCGCACTAAATTAATCTAAAAAACTCCTAAATATTAAAATTGTGAAATGATCAACATAAAGCACACATACATAATGAAAAGTGTCCATAGGGCCTAACCAAAAAATATATATCCTCCAACATATGCGAATCAATATGGTAATACGGTCCAACTTAAAGTGATGAAAAAATTGTGAAACTAAATTTTGTTGATCCACCAAACTCCTTCATCAAAGTGATGTGTGCCAATTCCACTCTCTTAAGAATAAAGCTCACCAGATGCTGTTGCCATTCGCTCTCATTTCTGGCAAATATCGCCTTATTAGATGTTATTGAAAAGCTACTTTTACATGCAAATCTCCAACCATATTAATAAAGACGTGGGGATAGAAATTGAGACGGAGCCTCCAATAGTGTAAAAACAGTTTAAAGTAATCGGTTTATTAAAAGTAATGCACTTACATCAAAAAAGATAAAAAATTGCCTTCTTAAAATTCCAAACATGCCAGGTGACTCAGTGTTGTGATCTCCTCATAGCTTCCTTCAGTGTAGCCATGGACCGACGCATTTCGTCACTTTGGACTTTGGACACAGGGGGGCAAAGTCCGAAGTGAGAAAACGCATTGGCACACAGCTCTAATGCATATTCGTTGCAGTGCACCATAAAGCATAGTAATGCATTACCACACATATTGGTGCACAGCATTGTCAAAAATGGTGCATGTAAATTTTCTTGGATGTTTTGATGCCTTGCCAGTCCATTCTTTTGAAGCAGCTCATTACTGCAATGTACGATAACACATGGAAAAATACACATTAACGCACATGCTTTAAAGCAATGCACCAAGATGCCAGGGTCTGAAAGCCAAAGCCCATTACTTCATTAAACATATTTTTTTTTTAAATACAAGGCTTGTAAGCAATGCAAGCAACTGTATTTGACCTGGTGCCAGCCACACGCAGCCCCCCTATAATAGAGCTAAGGCTGGATTCACACCTATGCCTTTTTAGTGGTTTTTGCATTTTGCAGATTTGCACTACATAACGTGTTCCATAGGAAACCATGTTAACTGGGCTGTAGTGCAAATCTGCAAAAAGCACAAAAAATGCATAGGTGTGAATCAAGCCTTAGACTGAGAAGTAGGACAACAAGACAATAAAATGTGCTACTGTTCAAGGGCCATACCAATAGGAGAAGAGAGCACAATTGCTATGAGGTAAGACTTGTGTAGCACTTAGCCCCGGAGGGACTGTTGAATATGACTCAGGTCTCCCTCATCAGTTCAAGAGCTGCCAGGCCCAAACCCCAGCCACAGGAGAACAGTCTCTTCAACACAAATCCTCTAGAAGCTGCTTTTATTGGAGGTAGAGGGGGATAGCAAGTTAATATGGGACTCTTTTAAGCAGTCCTTTCAGTAACCTCTGGCATTCAACCCCTAAAGCATATGCACACTTTGAGTCTTAAGCAAGCATCCTACCCAATGTTCAAGGACAGCTGTTGCTGAATCCAAGGGGCAGTAGCCAAAGGACAAATGAACACTGAGCAAGCCTCCCAAAACTGTATCTTCAGCCTTAGCCACCTTCTGGATACCCCTCCAAGGGACTGGCAGAGAGCAGATAAATATTCATAACTTCAGTGATTGGCCTCCCTGCTCTGTTCTTTGGAAGCTTCTTCCAGAGGCAAGCAGGAATAATCAACCACTAAGTTGACGGAAACCTGACCAGACCTAGGAACAGATCACCACCTCACTGAGTACAGCAGAGGCAAAAAATTAATTTAACCCAACTAGGCAAAACGCTATACTTGCATAGCTCAAAATACATTTCAAATGTATCTCTAAGCAGTAGCATATGAAATCATTTACACTTGTTTGCCACAGCCATAACGGAAAGTCCGCTGTAGTATATGTTTAGGTCTCTGTGCACATCACAAGTGCATAGTAATTATGTGATGATATGATTCTGCCTTTTGCACACAATCAATGCACAGGCATTTGCATATGAGCTTTAGTAAAGTCATTCAAATAGCCTAAATAGAGAATATATGAAAGCTGGACTAGGTGGGGTCAAGCCAGACTGTTACATCAAAAGTAAAGTTCTGCTTATAATTTCAGCTGCCTATGTCTGGATCTCCTGGAAATTTGTACCTGTGGTTTTCAAAGAAGGCAAGCTCTGCTTACAGTATGTACGTTTTTTTCTTTATTTTTTGATCAGAATCACCCAGGTTTGGAACAGATTTGCTTTAAAGAGACTCTGACAGTCGAAAAAAAAAAATCAAACTCAAAGATTCTTGCCAGTGAGGAGCCCTAGGGGGTTATTTACGAAAGGAAAATCCACGTTGCACTACACGTGCACTGCAAGTGCATTTGGAAGTGCAGTCGATGTAGATCTGAGGGGAAGATCTGAAATGAGGGGAAGCTCTGCTGATTTTATCATTCAGTCAAGTGCAAGCTAAAATTATGTTTTTTATTTCCTTGCATGTCACCCTCAGATCTACAGTGACTGCACCTTCAAGTGCACTTGTAGTGCAAAGTGGATTTGCCTTTAGTAAATAACCTCCCATGTCTCTATTCCATTCTAGTGCTTCAGCATCTATTAGTGTCTTCATATTTAGGCACTTCTTGGATTATCAGATGTCTAAGCATGCTGTGGTTCAGTAATAGATAGGGGGATCTGCTGAATAATCAGACAGGGTTTTAACTTGTTTTTTTACTAAACAGGTATGGAGTAGGATTTATAATGCAAACAGGGTCAAAATGGCAAAAGGGTATGCATACAGTGCAAGACAATGTTAAACTGATAGCACAGTCTCTATAAGGCACAGTAGCCATACATACTAGAGAACGACCACTATTTTAGTAAACGGCTCGGTACAGCTATTTGCTTGTAGCTTTACCTCGCATGAATTAGCTGGTTCTTTCCTAAGGTTCATGCAGAGACAGCCAGGCACACAGCAATGGTTCACTCATTCTGGCTCGATATTCAGTATAGGGGAATGCTATTTTTGTAATTTTTTGCCGAAGAATAATGGGGCAGGGTGAAGGTTTGTGAGATACTCCTAAATGCTTAATACAGCTTGAAGAGAACACTTCTCTCTCAGCAGTAGCAATACAAGGACTAATTGACTAGTACCGTCTATGGGGTGCTTAACTGAAGACCATGCTGGTGTATAGAGCACAAGTAGTTATAGACTTGGGACCATCTATGGGTACACAGCTTAAAACCAGGTGGACATATGAAGTATGCAGAATCTACTCATGAGGTCCTGGCTCATAGCCAGTTCATAGGTGAAGCCCCAGCAGAGAACAAGCATCCAGTGCAGAAGTGCCTCAAGGGCAACCATTCCCCTCCTCTACCCTGAACTCCAGCCTATTTAATAGGAAATTGTCCACCATATGAGCACACTTACCCAGGAATTGAACAGGTCCTACTAAATATTCAGGCAAAATATTTGAATCCTTATGCCCTAATCTCCAGAAGTTTCTCCGAAAGTCAGGGGGAAGTAATCAAACTATCAGCCCGTTGAGTCTTGAGCAGACCAAACAAACCAATTCCAGCCTCTGAAGCTGTAGCAGAAGCCCAAAAAATTACCCAGCAGCCTGGCTAGGAGAGTGCTACATGCGCTTAGCCTCTGCATCAGTATTTCTAACAGTAAATTGCAGGGTAGATTTTGGTACAGATGTGAACAGTTGAACATATCGCTGAAGTCCCAGGGCTGTACCACAGGGGTGCATCTGTAGCTGTAGGGACACCTCACTAGACATGCGGTACTTTGGTAGCAATTAGAACAGTACTCTTCTCTGGGGCTGGGTTTTCCTTAGAAGCTGCTACTATTGGGCTCCTGCCTGGCTGCCTGCATATCTGGACTAATAGTGGATCAGAGTACACCTGACTGTAGATCACATGTGGGGACTATGGGCCAAAGGTCTGTGGGCCCCCAAGAGTACGGCCAAACATAACAAGGTAGGGTAAGTGACTTGTTGTGGACTATACTGTATGGTTGTATTTCCAGACCACTTTGGCAAAGTAAAGGGTCTATTTAATTAATTTCCCATGAGCTATACCTCTCAACAGCTGTATCTTGGTGCAACTGAACCTCTTATTAGCCTTCTTGCCTTGTGGGTGGTGTGTAAATAGGAGAACAGCTGAAGAAATCTGAGGGCTGGCCCACAGGCAAGTGGCTGAAGGAGTACCATTGCTGGTATCACAGGTGGGTGGCAGAAGATGCAAGGCCACTCCACTTGAAGCACACTACTCTGGTAGCAATTAGAGCTGTGTTCCGTACAGTGGCTGCCTGCTTGCCAATACTAACAATGGAGGACCATACACCCGGCTGCTGATCACATGCTCAGCCACCTCTGCCTTATCAGGTGTGGTCTTTCTGAGCTGCATGAGGGGGGGGGGGACAAAGAAATGTATATTCCCTTGGTGTGTCTAGGAGCCCTGGAATGTGTGGAAAAAATTAGGACATGAAACCCTGAGAATTGTGGGGAAGGAAGTTAAAAGGAGCCCATACCTGTATCAGAGCATTTGAAGTCAAAGGACACTCCAATGCAGTTCTTCTGACCTCTATCACTGCTGTGTCCTGTATAGATCAACCAGAGGGACCTCCCAGAAGTGATGAATGCCAATTATTCTGATTATTATTATTGTTATTCTATAACAAACCAAAGCAGTGAAAAGGGAAACAGAGAGGTCAGGAGAATAGTTTTTCCCTTGCAGGGAGCTTTGGAATTTATTTTATTTTATTTTATTTTTTTAAGGGATTGACACAGCCTCTTTAAAGTTCCTTAATAAAATTAACTTCTTACAGTTAAATAATTTTCTATTTTAAAATGTAAACGTTAGATTTAATTAAACATTTTTATAGATGTTATATAGGCTGCAGTTTCTACCAAAGTAGTTTGAGGGCACCTGTGCCTGCCTTAAACAAAGTACCCAGCTAAAATATTGCATTTGATAAGCCAATAAATCTTGTCTGGTTAATGAAGAGAATTCTTTAGATTGCAGAAAGTGTTGGGTACTTATCTTACTCCATAAGATTAAATACTGTCTGGGCATAATGCATTGCTCTGCATTTTCCTTTTGTACACATTGCTCAAGAACACATTTTCCATTAAATAATAATCACCTTAATTAATTGACTGGTAAGTTTATCTCCCTCATCTGGTTACAGTAATTTATCAGAGACATGTAAATAAGTGCCACTTGGAAAGTAAGAAGCGTGCTGTAAGCAGAAATAGATGCCCGCTTTTTTGGGGTGTCAAAGGACTTACAGGGAATGTGGCAATTTTTCCTGTCTGCTTTACAACTCACAACTGGCCTTTAAGGTGCAATTAAGGAATTTTGCCCTGGGGTGTAAGACATTGTGGAAGTTGCCGTATAAAACTTTCTGATAGTAGAGCTTGTCTCTAATAGATAGATTTCCACTCATTTACTGTCAGGAAAGGAATGGAGTCACAAACAGAAATAAAACGTTGCCAGAGTTTTTCATTCTTTACCACACTATCTAAAAAAAGTTTGCAGTTAGTCTTTAATGGATTCTCATTTGGAAAAGTTTTAACCACTTCAGATCTGGAAGATTTAGTCTCACATCTATGCGGCTGCGCTTTGATGCATTTTTGCATGTATTTTTCATGCATTTTGTATTTCTTTTTCTCTTTAACACACTGTGGATAGCTGGCTGCTAAGAAACCAGCCGGTAAGCTGGATGCCGCGTCCTTAACAGCCGATGAGTTATCAGCTGTCAGCGGGGTTCCCCACTGACAGCTGCATGTAAAAAAAAGAATTGGCGGCAAAAGGAAAAATGGTATGGATTTGGAGGGGAGCCCCACAACAATCTTTTTTTTTAAATAGTGTGGCCACCCCCCAAATCCATACCAAACCCTCATCCAAGCATGCTGCCGAGCAGGTCAGGAAAGGGATGGGACAAGCGAGTGTCTCCCACTCCTGAACCTAACCAGGCCCCTTGCCCCCAGTTTTTGACATGTCCTTTATTTTAAAAAAAATGTAGGTCCATCGTCAATCATGACTCCCGCCGCACCGCCGAAAAAAAGAAAAAGAAACTCTGTTTGCAATGAATGCTCCTGTGTCTGCCTGTTATGCCATGTGACATTTCTTAAATAGGTAAGGGGTTGAGCCACCCAACTATGTCATCTGCTGGCACCTCACCACTCCCCATGACATCGGCGGCCCAGCATGCATGTTGATGTCAAAGGGGGCGGGGCCGCGGGTGGTGGTGGGCGTTGTGATTGACAATGGATCTACATCGGGAACATTTTTTTTTCAATAAAGGACTTGTCAAAAATTCTTGTACTGTCTTTATTCACTTTTACATTTTTTTGATAAATGGGTAGGGGTACCCAATACTCATTCTCATAGGGGGTGGGGCGGGATCTGTGGGCCCCTTTTTTAAAGGGAGCTTCCAGATTCCGATAAGCACCCCATCCGCAGACCCCCACAACCACAGTCCAGTGTTGTGGGGCAGAGGCTCTTGTCCCTATGGGGACCAGGTGCTTTGGAGTGGGGGGCATGTTGAGGGCATGTGGTCTGGTATGCTTCGGGGGCGGGCGCTCGCTTATCTCCTCACTTTCTTGACCTGCCATGCTTGGATAAGGGTCTGGTAAGGATTTTGGGGGGGATTCCAGGCCATTTAGAAAAAAAACTTGGCGTGGGGTTAATCTTCAAATCTATACTAGAATTGAAGGGCATGGTATGGATTTGGGGGGAACCCCACGTAGTTTCTCTCAGATTTTTTTTGCCAGCAACTCTTTTTTTATATTCTCTTATAGTCCCAGGACAGTCTTGGGGGGGGGGGGGGGGGTTGCTGGGTGCTTGTGGTGACCGGCGATCATGGGTGTATTTGATGCCTATCCCAGACCATCAACTAAAAACTGGGGGATTCAGAGGAATGAAGTATTATAAAGAGGCACAGTTTGGTCTGCTTTAGGAGTCGAAAATGTCTATGTAATGGACACATTGAATGATACTGGGTGCTTGTAATATCATAGTTTTTGAATTGTGGCAGCTTTGGTTCCTTGCTTCATGGTGGTCTATATAGGTTCTGGGGAAGCATGTGTTAGTTAAGTGTGGGCCTGACCAAACGGTGGGGGTTGGTGGGGGGGGGGGGTGTCACGATGTCTTGTTTGGCACCAGCTGCCACTGCATTTGTTTCTAACAACCAAAATTGTACTTAAATTATTAGTGACTTTGGGAGTTTCCCACACTGTCACATCCATTGGTTAAAGTGTTACTAAACCCAGAACCTGAATTCCCTATATCTGGTCTCCCATAGTACGCAGAACATGGAAATGCAATTATTTTAGCAAATATAAACTGCTAAATACCTTTTCTCATCAACAGTCTTGTGACTTGTATCAGTTCCTAGTAAAGCTTGTAAGAGGAGTTTTCATTCTCCTCTGACCCTCTGTCTGGACAGTGCTGATTTGCCCTGTGCTGATCACATGCACTTTCCTAAGAAAAGAAAAAAAAACTTTTTAGCAATACACACCAAACTGAGCATGTGTAGCCTGTCCCCTGGATCTGTAAATATCAGGTTATTTTTTGGAGACAGTGAAAGAAGAGAAGGATCAGAGAGCCAGGCTCAAACAGCCTTTATACACAATGCAAAGGATGTGTGTATAACAGTGAGTATAACAAGCATGCTTTACTGCATATACAGACTGATTTTACTGTTGTGGGTTTAGTAACACTTTAAGTAGCAAGCCTTGCTGTCGCACTGTATAGCCATAGGTTTAAGGACAATTCTTGGGTGATCTACTATCCGCTAAGCTGCCCAATTCCTATCAGTTGCTAGTTTGATTAAACTGACTTACACATTTCTAATGACCAATATTGAAAACAAGCACAGACAATTCCAGCACAACGCTTGGGGAGTCGTTGGGGGGCCACAAAAGATATATACCATATTTATTGTTCCTCGGAGGGGACAGGGAGGGGGCGAGACGAGTGCTGTCAGATTACAAACAGGAGAATCTCAGTGACCTCTGTAATAGGAAGTCCCGTCTCCTGGGCTGGCATTGGGCGACTGTTCTGTCCATCATAGCAGGTGGGGCTTTGTATTAAAGAGATTCTCCTGTATGTAATCTGTTGGCGCTTGTCAAGCCCCCTCCCTGTCCCCTTCAAGGCTGCAGATGGGCATGGATCAGGCTGCAGTGATGGCATTGGTGAGGCTGCATTCAGAGGCTGTATCCATGGCAATGGTGAGACTGCATTCATGGCAGTGGTGAGGCTGCATTCATGTTAGTGGTGAGTGGTGGTATATCCAAATAACATGCCCAAGCTCATCCTTGGACGCTTCACCACACTCAGCCAGAAAGGCAAGAGAATTCATGTTGGGCATGTATGTTGTATTAGTAAATTTGCATTTAATTTTAATGGTTCAAAGAATGTCACACGCATGTTTACTTAATCAAATATGGCCCTCTTTGAAAAAAGTTTGGACACCCCTGCTGTTGGGTCTATTTGGCTTCAAGCATTTTATGGCATTGCAAATTTAATATCATGTACCTGGTGGAGATCAAACTGGAGAGGAGCTTGTCTTGCACTTCTTGTCCAACACTGGTAGTGATAACAAGAGATGTAAGGACACAGAGTCGCACAAATGCCAATGTAGCAGGCAGCATAAACTGTTGGGTGGGAGACACAGATGACTATGGACCACCAGATAAGGACTGGAACATGGTGACACTCAATTAGAACACATGACACAGGATCAAGGCCAGGACACTAGCCAAAAGGTCATCAACAGTTGGATAGCGACATACAGGAACATAAGGCATAGTCAAGATACAAGCTAAAGTTACAGTTAGGGTCCAAACACAGGCCAAGGACACAACAGGTAGACAGGTATCCAAAGACCGGTCAAAGGCAAGCTAGGCTGTAAATGAGAAGGCAAAAATAGCAGGTCAAGTCACAGGTAAATCAGGGACTAGCAATCTGTCCATATCACAATCCAACTTATATAGGCCATTTGCCGCCAGTACCAATGCTGAGCGTGCACATACGCCCGCACACACGCTGCTTAGCGTGCACACTAATACATTTGTGAATGTGTGCTACAATGGTCTTCTCATTCTAGCATTAAAATTAGTTAGATCAGTGGGGCACAGACTGTCATTGATTTGTGTCAGTGATTGAAAAAATATTGAATGTTTTTTTAATGTATTTTATGTACTAAAAAAGAATATAAACCGCACTCACTATTATTTATCATTACTTGTTCCATTCATAGCCCCTAACTGTCCCTCATTTTGGACAGAGGCAACAACATTTTTGCTAGGAACCTGTGAAACCAGTGTGTGGGTGGGGGTAAGTGCTCAATGTGGGGACCCTCTTGAACACGCTCGCTAATGTTCTGGGAACACGGGCTGCAAGCATTTTATGGCATTGCAAACCTTATGTCATATACCTGGTGGAGATCAAACTGGAGAGGGGCTTATTTTGTACTTCTTGTCCAACACTGGTAGTGATGACAAGAGATGTAAGGACACAGAGTCACACAAAGGCCAATGTAGCAGGCAGCAGAAACTGTTGGGTGCAAGACATAGATGACTGTTGACCACCAGATAAGGACTGGAACATGGTGACACTCAATTAGAAGACAGGAGCAAAGCCAGGGCACAAGCCAAAAGGTCATCAAAAGCTGAATATCGAGGTATAGGAACATAAGGCATAGTCAAGATACAAGCCAAGGTTACAGAGTCCAAAAACAGGCCAAGAACATAACAGGTATCCAAAGATGGGTCAAAGGCAAGCTAGGTTGTAAATGAGAAGGCAAAGGTTGCAGGTCAAGTCACAGGTAAATAAGGGACTAGCAATCTGTCCATTTCACAATCCAGCTTACATAGGCCATTTGGCGCCAGTACCAATAACGAGAATGCACAGGCGCCCACACACACTGCTTAGCTACAATGGTCTTCTCATTCTTCTCATTCTAGAACATACTGGACTTTCTTTACACCTAAATTTAGACAGCACAGTGGAGCACAGACTTGTGTCAGTGATTGAAAAAATATTGAATGTTTATTAAAAGTATTTTATATAGGAAAAAAGAATATAAACCGCACCCACTATTATTTATGATTACTTATTCCATTCATAGCTCCTAACTGTCATTTGGACCCGAATGCCTCTGTACCTTATTCCTCATCATTGTCCCACTTGATGTATAGATCTTCATAAAAATGTATTTTAAAACTACCAAGAGTGTTTTATAATAGTTAACCTTTCATCCATCCTCTAACTTCCTACATTGCCCTGTGAATATCCAGGAAAAGTAGTAGTTCTACAAGGATGGCAGTAACAAGTGTGGCAAATAATTCTAGCTATGGCCATCACAGACCTTGGCCACTGTGCATTGTCCCTAATAAGTGCTATCAAGCATTGAATCCAAACTGCATTAAAACAATGTTAATAAAACACATTTAACTTGAATGCATCTTCAATTTGGAAGTTGCAATTGGGTGTCAGTCAGCTCTAGCCTGGGCCTTGAACATTGCCTGCAATAATTGCTGTTAACCTAAACTGCATATAAAACATGTTAATTAAACACTGCCAAAGTGAATCTGTACCTAGCTGTCAGGTCACCTTGAGACGAGGTGACAGATGCACACCGTAGGGATCAGGAGTGCACCTCAAGGTTGTGGACCCTATGGCTGGCTGCTGCGGACGGGAGACAGGTACCACCAGGGTTAGAGCGTAAGATTCCCTGGGGCGCGGAGTCTAAGAGCCAGCAGGTGTTCACCAGGTGTTCGCCTCGAGTGGTGAGGATGGACTTGGCTGCAACTGGCTCCAGGTCGCGACCCCCAGGGTCCCCCAGCTCACACCCACAGTAGGCAACTGGAGGATAGGGATGGTGAAGGTTAAAAGCCAAGGTCGGGGCCACAAGCAGACAGGAATAGTCAGGGACACTCCAAAAGGTCAGGATCACAGGCAAACAGGGATAGTCAAAGACACGCCAAAGTCGGTAACGGAACAACAGAAGAGCACACGGCAGGTAACAGGAAGCTAAACACACAAAGGAATACACAATGGTTGATCAGCACTGTTGGCTTGCAGTGCACAGGTTAATATAAGGTTCCCTGATAGGGCCTGGGGTGGAGCCATGCTTAGAGGAGAGGTTATAAAAACAACCAGGTGGAAGTGGCTGGCCTCTTAGCCTGAAAACATGAGGGGAGGTAAGCAAACAGGAAGATCACTGCATAACCATGACACTAGCCCATAAACAGAAAAGTAAAAGGTTTTCAAAGTAGGCACCCCTGACACCTACCCTTCACTCCTGAAGCTTTTACTTATAGTTCATTTACCACTGCCCTGAATTTAATCACTTAGCCAGTACTTCCCAATATGTGTAGAAAACATGATTCAGCAATGGGTGGTGGTTTGCTGGAGTGACCAATTACCATGCCCAAGGAGGAGCAGGTGAAAGCCTGGGGAGAGTCCTCAGCTCTGTAAAAGCTTTGACACAACTGATTTGGAGCTTACATGAAGCTTTTCAGCTTTGCTTTGGTGGGCAAACTGGAAGTGAAGAAACAGGGAGTGAATATAAGCTCTTGGTGGAGGGTCATCAATTAAATTAACCAGCTCCTTGGCCAGCATGAGCCAAGTACAGTTTCACTTCAACTTACCTAATAGTGTGATGTGACAGCTTGTAAAATCTTACTGTTTAAACTAGCCACGGCAGAATGTGTTCTAGTACCCCAGGACAAAGCCAACGTTACTTTATTTACAGAGACCTATGACATCACAGCGTACAAGCTTACCATTATCCAAGTCCATTGTTCATTCAATTAGTCTGACATTGACTGAAAACCTCCCTTAACAAGCAACATAAAAGCTTCTTGAATGGAGCCCTGGTTGAGAATCTATTGGTAATAAGATAAAACAAGGCTGATTAATGATCACACCTGAGACAAGTGGCACTTTAACCAACTTTAACTGTTGATGTATGATGACATAATGTCCCTTCCAATTAATGACATGGATATGAAACACCTGCATTTAGCTGAGCAGATGCTGATTTTATGGTTAGCGGCACAGATTAAAATTACATTTAAAGGACCACCTACAAGTTTATTTTCTAATATCTGGTTATGTATTTTTTCCCATTAATAATTTCACATGGATAATTATGTTCATTAATAATTGGTAAGAGTGTAAAGTTGACGCCCGCACTTGACGTGTGATTTACGCTGCTTTTTTTTTTTTACTGCTGTGAGAAGTTGGCAGCGGATGTGAACAAGAGCACCAGGAAGGTATGAAGAAGGTGCTGAGCGCTGATCTGATACCTTTGTAGTGTCTTCCTGTTCAGCAAAATACATATTTATTGACTGGTTTATGATTTTAAAGAGGATCTGTCCCTGCTTATTCTACACCAGTGTTCTGAGGTGGCTACAGTAAAAATAATCAGTACATCATGATCCACAATAACTCATTCCTCAACTCTTTTCCTCCCAACCCAAGCTTATCCAATACTACCTATGACTTGCTTCAGAACAACTGATATTTCTACATCACAAAGGCTCCTCCACTGTAATACAACACTGGCTCTCATGGCCATTACCATTACTGAGTAGCACTAACCTCTGAAGGGACTTCTGGAAATATATTGGGTCCCCATTACTTGTTCAGAGGCTGCCCGTCCTGTTTCCAGTCCCAAACACACTGACAAAGTCTTCAGTCTTGGTGTCTTTTAAAAAAAATTTTATTTCCGGTCTTCAACGAAATGCAGGGAGGAGAGTTTAGGATGCAGGATACTCAAAGGCACACACAGAAAACCTTCCTGAAATATCCTGTCTCAGCAGTATTAGCCCCTATATTATCGGCCACAAAAATAAGAGGGAGATAGCCAGTAAATCTGGAACCCTATGCGAGCAAAGTCCTTAAGCAGCATCTCAAAAGGTACAGCCATGCCTGACGCTATAAAGCAAAAGGTCCCACTCACAATGCCCAGGGACATCTCCAGGTCCTCGGTATATAGTACCTGCTGGGGCCTAGTAAGAGTCATTTCTCTGGAACACACACACACACAGGCTTCCTCCCAGGGGAAAACCCCAGGGAAGAGAGCTCTGTATAGATCCTACCCAACATTTATCTTCTTCCCAAGCCACTCCTTCTGCGCTAGCTTCCAAGAGATTGGCTAGGGTCCAATAAATATTCATAACCTAGTAGTTCCACTTCTCACACAATTACTGGAATATTTTTCCAAGAAGCAGACAGAAGCAATCAGCCACTGAGCAAATTGCAGCTCAGCTGGTTACAGCAGAGCCTTATACTAAATTTAACAGGCAGTGGTATAATAGTAGAGATCAGGATGGAAACTTGAAATGTCTCCCTTGCAGTGGGGCTGTGCCCGCATTGCGAAGAGTTAACTGCTTGTTTAAGTCTAGGGGACTCGGTAAAGTAAATTTTTAGCAGTTTTAGCCCGTCGGACTAGCACACAGATGAACGGATTGTCTGCTAAAAGCCGAGTCCGGCGGACAAATTTTAAGCCAGTCTTATTTCTAGTATGACCCACTTTCCGAATGACATTTTATATTCAGTATGTAAGGCCACTACATGGTTGGTAAACCTAAAGAAGTTTGTGTAATTGTTGCCAATAATAATGGTTATGGACAGTTTGAAAGCTGACCTTGGAAACAGAATTTTGCGTTAAAATTTTCATTTTTAGAATGTTTGTTCAATTTTCTAATGGCCAGTGGGGTTAAACTGATATTTATTTTTGACTGTAGTATTGAAGAAATTCGAAGAAGCAGGATGTAAAATGTTTCTCATATTACTGAAATTGTAACTCTGAATGCGTTTTTTGTTTGCAAAAAAATATAAAAAATATTGTAATGTGTAGGTTCTAGGCACAAAATAATAGGGTTTAATGTGATTATAAAGCTTTTTTTGTACTTAAAACTAAAATAACAAACCTTAGCTGCTCTGTGCAATGCAATTGCACAGAGTGGCCCTGAACCTCCTTATCTGGGGTCCCCTGCCGGTGATCTTGGCTATCCTCCTCTTTTCTGAGTACGCCCATAGCAAGCGGCTTGCTATGGTAGCACTCGTGCAGGCTTAATCCCGAACCAGACTGTGTGTGTCCACAGACACATAAATACATAGCAAAGCTCAGCCCCACACCCTGACTGACAGCACCAGGAACCAATAGCTCCCGCTGCTCCTGAATGCAAGAAGAGAGGAGAGCAGGTTTGCATCAAGCGTGGTGTCAGGCAAGTTCTTAGGGGTGGGGGCGAGATACAGACACATAAAGGTTTTTTACGTTAATGCAGAGAATGCATTATAGTAAAAAATACCTTTTATGCCTTTAGAACAACTTTTTTTCTGGGATTCCGTTTAAATAGCAGGTCTGGGTGAAATTTTAAAGGCATTCTAATGAAATTAGTTGTCTCAATAATGGCAAAAAGGAATGCCTTGACAAACAATTTTTTCATTCCATTGTCCAAAAGAAATTCCAGTGATAGATGGCCAGCTTAGTATCAAAAGGTCCTCATTCTAAGCCTATATCAAGGCTACTTGCTGCTGCATGAGTCTCCTCCAAGTTAAGTTAGTTCTTGTAGATGTCTGAAAATCACATCATGCAATTGAACTGTTGTAAGGTTCAAACTTTACAATTTATATATCAGAACCAAGATCTTTTGGGTGTAACATGTTTACATCTGACCCAGTGACCACTCCTTACCCCTTTCATGACTAGAGGTCATTGATGCCTAGACCAAATTTCACTTGCCGATTTAGCATATACAGTATCTCACAAACATGAGTACACCCTCACATTTTTGTAAATATCTTGTTATATCCTTTCATGTGACAACTGTCATGTATCAGATAAGACCAGAACTGTGTGGACTGCAACAGAGGAAACCCAAACGTGTATACGTGAAATATGATTTATTAAGGAAAGTGAATAATATAAATACAACCACACAGTGCAATAAATCAACCAACAGAGACCCCCAAACACCAACAGACAGATATGTACAATAAATGGGAAATGCTAGGATCGTAAACAATAGGCAGGCCAGGGTCATACACAGAGGATCAGTAAATAAACAAGGGCAGTCCAGAATCAGAGACACAAGCCAGGCCAAGGTCATACACGGGGAGATCAGCAGATGGGGTAGGGAACACAGGACAGGGAGAGGATGGACGGATAAGACTGCAGGACAGGGATAATGATAACAGATGGGACAGGGTAGGGACCAGGACAGGGAAACAGGATCAGAACCACGGGTCACAGGTTCAGGGCGCAGGAACAGGTTCAGAATCAGGCTCAGGATCGCAAGCAGCAGGTCAGGGCACAAGGAACAATACCGAGGCAAACATATGAGTGCTTGCCAGCTATTTATAGGCCTGTGATTGGCCTCAAGTGACACCTGATTGCAGGAGGTGCTGCCTGATCCATACTGCCAGGATCCATCCGCTGGTGGACGCCAGTACTGCGGCCCAAAGATGAAATAGCATCAGCAGGGAAAAGCTCTCCTGACAGCTCAAAACTGACAGGAGACACCTGCTGGTGGACCTCAGTACTGCACGCCTAAAGACAGATATTATCAGCGGATGGAACATTTCCTGACAACAACACTGAAGAATAGTGATGGACGAACTTCCGACGGGACGTTTCGCGAAAGCGAAATGCGAACGGACCCAAACGTTCGCGAAACCGAACGTTCGCCGCGGGCCCCATTGACTTCAATGGGAGGCGAACTTTGCAAACCTTCATGTCGAATTTGCGGCCACGTGGTAATTATTAGGGGGTAAAACGTAGTCCCACCATCTGGACAATGACATAATACATGTATGAGGTGAATTTGGGATCGATAACTACAAGCATTTTTATTTTATTTGGGAAATTGTTCTAACAATTCAGGACTATGGAGCTAATGAAGGCAATGGAGGAGAGGGAAGGTCAGGGACCAGGGTAGGCAAAGAAGAGGGTGCAGGAGATGATCACCAGCAGCGTGACATACCGGAATGACACATGCACCGTGATAGAGGCATCTGACAGCAGCACCGTAATACAGAGCACTGACAGCAGCACCGTGACATACAGCGCTGACAGCAGCACCGTGACATACAGCGCTGACAGCAGCACCGTGACATACAGCGCTGACAGCAGCACCGTGACATACAGCGCTGACAGCAGCACCGTGACATACAGCGCTGACAGCAGCACCGTGACATACAGCGCTGACAGCAGCACCGTGACATACAGCGCTGACAGCAGCACCGTGACATACAGCGCTGACAGCAGCACCGTAAGCAGCCCCAGGAGGAAGTCAGCACAGCACAGGGATGGTGTGATCCCCTCATAATAAGAACCCCCAGGAGGAAGTCAGCACAGCACAGGGATAGTGTGATCCCTTCATAATAAGAACCCCCAGGAGGAAGTCAGCACAGCACAGGGATATCATAAGCAGCCCCAGTAGAAATATGACACCGCTCAACCTCTTCAAAGAGGAGGGTAGGGGCATATAGTACGGTGTGCTTTTTTGGGTCAAGGAAGTGAGCAGACTGTACGTCAGTCCCTATACCGCTGAAGGACTGCTGCAGTATAGGGCAGCGGTCAGCAGTGGTGCACGTCAACCCTATCTATTGTGGACCGATAGCGGTCCTTACAGAACAGCAGACTGTACCGCACTCAAGCCTATGTACCGTAGCACCCTATACCAAGTTACCAGTCCTTATAAGAACTTTTGTGGACCAAGCAGGTTGTGTATTAGTGTTTAGCAGACTGTACGTCAGTCCCTATACCGCTGAAGGACTGCTGCAGTATAGGGCAGCGGTCAGCAGTGGTGCACGTCAACCCTATCTATTGTGGACCGATAGCGGTCCTTACAGAACAGCAGACTGTACCGCACTCAAGCCTATGTACCGTAGCACCCTATACCAAGTTACCAGTCCTTATAAGAACTTTTGTGGACCAAGCAGGTTGTGTATTAGTGTTTAGCAGACTGTACGTCAGTCCCTATACCGCTGAAGGACTGCTGCAGTATAGGGCAGCGGTCAGCAGTGGTGCACGTCAACCCTATCTATTGTGGACCGATAGCGGTCCTTACAGAACAGCAGACTGTACCGCACTCAAGCCTATGTACCGTAGCACCCTATACCAAGTTACCAGTCCTTATAAGAACTTTTGTGGACCAAGCAGGTTGTGTATTAGTGTTTAGCAGACTGTACGTCAGTCCCTATACCGCTGAAGGACTGCTGCAGTATAGGGCAGCGGTCAGCAGTGGTGCACGTCAACCCTATCTATTGTGGACCGATAGCGGTCCTTACAGAACAGCAGACTGTACCGCACTCAAGCCTATGTACCGTAGCACCCTATACCAAGTTACCAGTCCTTATAAGAACTTTTGTGGAACAAGCAGGTTGTGTGTTAGTGATTAGCAGACTGTACGTCAGTCCCTATACCGCTGAAGGACTGCTGCAGTATAGGGCAGCGGTCAGCAGTGGTGCACGTCAACCCTATCTATTGTGGACCGATAGCGGTCCTTACAGAACAGCAGACTGTACCGCACTCAAGCCTATGTACCGTAGCACCCTATACCAAGTTACCAGTCCTTATAAGAACTTTTGTGGAACAAGTGAGTTGTGAATGTTTAGCAGACTGCAGCAGAAGGGCAGCAGTCAAGTATAATATCCTTTCTATATTTGGAAGAAAGAATATTATACATGTACAAGCCTATTACTGTACCACTGATACCAGTCCTGAAAAGAACCTTTGTGGAACTAATAATAACAGCAAGTCTTTAAAATTACCCTCACTGCCTGACAACACTGCTTCCTTCCTGTCCCTATACAAATTGGCAAAAAAAGAGAACGATTAGTGGTTACTGGAACAGCTCTTTTGTGGACCTTGATAGTAACAGCTAATGATGATGATGATGATGATGATGATGAAAGACTAATCTGGCTGTCCCTGTAGCATACACCGTCCTTTCCCTTTCTCTAAACTAACAAAAGACACTCAGGCTGCTGCAAGAATCAGCAGCACAGCAAACCTATCAACACCTAACACCTATACCAGTCCTGAAAAGAACTTTTGTGTACCAAATAGCTAGTGGTTTATCTCTCCCTACTCCACACAGGAACCTGTCCCTATCGTAACAGAAGAAAGAATGTAAAATGGCCACCGGATCGGGTGTATTTATAGGTTAGGGGGAATGTCCAAGTGTCCATGTGCTGTCATGTCTCAATTGGCTGTCCTGTATCACATGATAAACGTGTCACCAAAGGTTAAAGTTCTTGTATACATTAAACACGTAAGTCCGCCGCGGCGAACGACGGAAAAAGGCGTTCGAACGTGCGGACCGCGAATGTCGGAAATTCGCCGCGAAACGACCGCCGGGCGAAACGTTCGTCCATCACTACTGAAGAAATTACAAAGTCCAAAAATCAAGGTTGGGAAGGGGGTGTCACCGCTCCAGGAGGATTGTTTAGTAACAAGGTGCTCTGGCCAGCTAAAGAAGCCACAGGTGCCCTCAGAGCATATAGCAATGAATGAAAAATAGTTCTGGACAGGCGCACTCCAAAAAAAAACTTTTATTCAAAAAAATTCACTAAGCACTGTGTGTAGTGCGAAACGCGTCAGTTGTCTTGTTCTGCTGTGACATGCATTTTGGATTTCGTGTGTTTTTTTGAATAAAAGGCTTTTTTGGAGTGCGGCTGTCCAGAACTATTTTTCATTCATTACTGAAGAAATTACACTTTGCTACAATGTAATGTAGTGAGTGTACAGTTTGTATAACAGTGTAAATTTGCTGTCCCCACAAAATAACTCAACACACAGCCATTAATGTCTAAACCTCTGGCAACAAATGTGAGTACACCCCTAAGTGAAAATGTCCAAATTTGGCCCAAAGTTATTTTGAGGGGACAGCAAATGTACACTGTTATACAAGCTGTACACTCACTACTTTACATTGTAGCAAAGTGTCATTTCTTCAGTGTTGTCACATGAAAAGATAGAATAAAATATTTACAAAAATGTGAGGGGTGTACTCACTTTTGTGAGATACTGTAACTTTTTACTTTTATTCTGTATTTTTTCAAATAAATAGCATGCTCGTATTTTTTACTACTATTTTTCTTAGTTTTCCTCTTCTTTTATTTTATGCAAAATGTGGAAAAAATGTGTTTACCACTTTAAGCCCTTGTACACACGGTCGGAAATTCCGCCAGAAAATGTCCGATCGGACCGTGTTGTCGGATAATCCGACCGTGTGTGGGCTCCATCAGACTTTTTCCGTCGGAATTTCCGACTAACAAAGTTTGAGAGCTCGATATAAAATTTTCCGACAACATGATCTGATAGGACTTTGTACGATCGTTTGTAGAGAATTCGGATCGGACAAAGTGCCACGCATGCTCAGATCAAATTACGAGACCAAAGCTATTGGCTACTAGCCTGAACGTAGTCACGGCATAATGAAATAATGCCATCATGTTCCGAACGATCGGATTTTCCAACAGCTTTGTCGACTGCGTGTATGCAACACCAGTTTCGGACAAAATCCGTTGGAAAAAATCCATTGGAATTTGTTGTCGGAAAGTCCGACCGTGTGTACAAGGGCTAACAGTTTATAATAATCTTTTTGAACATGCACAGACATGGGGGTTGATTTACTAAAGGCAAATCCACTTTGCACTAAAAGTGCACTTGGAAGTGCAGTCGCTGTAGATCTGAGGGGGAAATCGGAAATCAGGGGAAGCTCTGTTCATTTTATCATCAAATCATGCAAAAACAGAAATGCATTTTTTTTTTTTATTTCCTTGCATGTCCCCCTCAGATCTTCAGCGACTGCACTTCCAAGTGCACTTTTAGTGCAAAGTGGATTTGCCCTTCGTAATTAACCCCTTTCCCTATTGTTGCTGCCATCAGGATGTCTGCGGAAAACAATGATGTGCCACTGCTGGACTTTTCTGAGGCTTCTGAGTTAAGGCCAGCTGATTGCTTTTATCAACTGTTCTATACAGTATATATGCTACATAGGCTCCTTATCGTCATAAATTTAAATTACATAAAAAATTTGAGTATAGCTATTGCTGAGATGAATGGAATTCAGATCTCCAACTCAGGAAAAAATGGGGGTTATGTGGCGCTACCTAAATATAAGTGGATCCTATATGAATCTCAAACCAATTATATTCTCAAAGTGTATAAGAAAATTAATTAATTATAAAGTGAATAAATCTAATCAGATTTATTCACTTTATAATTAATACATTTTCTTATATACTTTGAGAATATAATTGGTTTGATATTCATATAGGATCCACTTATATTTAGGTAGCGCCACATAACCCCCCTTTTTTCCTTAGTATTTCAAGAGTGTAGAGAACACTTTTATACATGTGAGCGGCTTTCTAGAACTATACGATTAGTATTTACTGGCGAGGTTTGTGCGCACCAGTATTGTTATTTTTTTCAGATCTCTAACTCACCTTCCAAAACGGTGAATATATAATGAAAAAGTATGAAGTAAACACACACTCCATACCGTTTTTTCAAATAAAATTTATTGAGAATCAAGTAGGAAATGACATGCATAAGGGATAATATGTCAAACCTTATATCCAAAACTCAAATGAATTCCTAGGTAACTCTATTTTTATGATAATGAAATCTCCTCCTTGCTTTTGTTTCTGTCAAAATTCACTCCGAGACAGTGCCAGCTTGTTTGTAAACCATGTCATGTGATCATTATGATTTCATAGTGATCACATCATTGGGAACCAAGCTGACTGGCTCCTAATCACTGTATTTGAGAGGGCAGATGTCTGACTGTCACAGAACTAGCAGCTGGCAAAGGTGTCGGCAGCTAGTTCTGCTTGGAAACACATATAAATGTATCCTTAGAACAGGGCATTGTGCGAAGGAATATTTATATGCAAATTGCAGATGGGAAGGGGTTAATGTCCATAGCCAAACTTGTACCATTATTGGATTTCACACGCGTTAATGCTAAAAAATTGATAGCCCCCTTAAAAGGTTCACCTGCAGAAGTTGGCCTCCTTAAAGTGGCACAGCTGCCGATATTATATTTTTTGGAGCAGTGCAGGTACAACTTTTATTGTAACCTCTTAATTTACAAGAATACTCTTTGATATTGATGCCTGGGGAGCTTTCGTATACAATACCATATGTAGGATAGCATAATTAGCAATACTTTCCCTTTAAGCTGTGCCAAGTATAGTATAATTACCTAGTTAAAAAAAAGGAAAATAGAAAAGGGACAAAAAAGGTACTGCCTCACAAAGAAATGTTATATTAGCTTGTTTTTTTTTCCTTGGGGCACTGGTTTAAAATAAATAATATATATAAGAAAAAATCTTCATTATCTATATATCTTTTCTTATATTAATTATTTTCCTTCTACCTGACTATTTTTCAATTAAAATATAATGTACCCAGTAACATGCAGCTTATTAACATCAAACATGCTATGTGTCAAGCTGGGATTTTGATGTTTTAAAAATCATTCTAGGTAAATATATTTTTATATATGAAATTCATCAAAGAAGTCTTTTTTAATGTAACCTTTTTATAGTTCTTTCCAGGTAAATATATTTTGCAGATAATGACAAAAAACAACAACAACTTGCAAGAATAAAATGCAGTTGTGTCCTATGTTCTGCCCATCACCATGCAGCTTATTAACTTCAAACCTGTACTAAATAAAGCAAGTAAATATATTTTTACATCTAATAACTAAAAAATAAATAAAAAAAATTCAGCTGTGTTTTAAGCTCCCCCTTGTTTCAAAAATAAAGTTTTTTAAATTCCTAAAATGGATATTACTGATGCCTCCTATAATGGTTAAATATTTATAGTATTTTTTTTTAAATTGAGTTATATAAGATCCCCCCAGGAGCAAGCCATGAAATACTATTAACACATTATTAATGCGTAACACTGTTGTTCTAAAAAGCATTTGATGAAATATTTATTTTATCTCTCAACGCTTGTGTAGAGGTACAGTATAATGTAATGTAAAAAAAAAGGGAAAAAAAATCACAATGCAATTACTGCTCCTTCCTCCCCAAATGTTGGAATGTTGCCGAGTATTGTGCGGAGATTCATTGTGACTGGGAATGATGCATGAGAGCGTTATCCCATGGTAAAAAAATGCTCTGTCTCAGATGTATGTGCACATAACCTAGTTTTTTTTTGTGAACTAGGTCCTGGGAGATTAAGGACATCTGGTGTATGCTAGACAGACAAAACGTGCTGGCATTCCATTATGGGTATACAGAAAACACATTCTCGTAAAGGTAAAATACCCACAGATAATCATTAAAATATACTGTATATATTTTTCAATAATCAAATAAAACCCAGGCTGGATTTTGTTTTTGTACATTTTTCTGTTGTCATTGCAATCATCTGGCATCTGAATAAATAAAAACACAAAATTGATTATATCAAAAATCCAGCCCAATTTTTTTTTTTTTTTTTTTTTTTTAGCTTTGGATAGTGTGAGAAAGAATTAAAACCTGTCTTGGGTTTTTACTGCTGTCTAGTGCTCCATTAGATTTTCCTTCACTGGGAACTGTCTGTGTTGCTACTGGAGATTTTCCATCACTTCCTGTCCAGTTAAACCATTGAGACTGGGACACACAGAAAATAATGGTAAATCTCTCTAATAATGTCCCAGAACTGTGCAATGAAGTAGAGACCTGATTAGTTTAGATTTCTGCCCCTTGGAGTGGGATTCTACTATGCTTAAAAATACAAAAGACTTCCAAGAGTTTATTTACTAAAACTGGAGAGTGCAAGTCTGATGCAACTCTGCATAAAAAACAATCAGCTTCCAGGTTTTATTGTCAAAGCTAAATTGAACGAGATGAAGTTAGAAGCTGATTGACTTAGCATGAACAGCTGAACCAGATTCTGAGAATTGCGGTTTTAGTAAATCTACCCCATAGTGTTGTGTAATGGGATGCCATGTGTTGTGTCGCAGACAAGTCGTATACTGGGGCTTCCGTCCTTCACAGCCATGTGGTAGGGGAGCATCTGTGTTTTTTAATCCAATCCTGCCTGGCACTGGTTTGGGCACTATGGAGTGCTATGTGCACAAGATCCTTCCCGAGTGCCATGTTAGGGCATCCCCAGAGGCATCATCATCAGCCCCTTCCATACCTTCCTCAGATCTTAAAGCAATGGACTCCATTAGCAGTCTCACCCAGCACAAATTTCATTGGCAGAAGACACTGTCATCTTGAGGTTAGGAGGAGGAAGAGTCCACACAACTACAGCCTTTTTACTCTTTACTGGAAAACAGTAGATTTATATTCTTTCAGTCAGCCTGATGCTGATGTCACATTCTTTAGTTGTAAGTAGAAAAGAGCAGAGAAGAGAGCCAAGTTAATGTGCAGCCAATACCTTAGGGGTTTTCCCAGAGTCCTATATTACAAACCAAAGGGATGTGAGTAGTCCCATCATTTCTCCACCTCTCCGTTCTTGCTTCCCCTTTCTTGCTTCCCCTACAAGGAATCTCCTGAAAACTGGATTTTCAAATATTACATCTGTGTATTCTTTGATCCTTGCATTGCTTCCCATTTCTGGTACCCCCACTTACTACTTTGGAGACCACCAGCAGTTACCTAGGTTCTTACACTGCCTGCTCTTCGTTACAGTATCCCCAACCCAAAGTGTGGATACATCTGGTGGCCAATTTAGAGAAATACACCAGATACCCTACAATATCAGGTACAGGAGTGAATCTCCAATGTTTTCAGGCATTAATGTAAAGGGGCACTACCACTGACACTAGTGATAGGGGGTCCTTCCACTACTGACACCAATGTAAATAAAACCCTCTTCTCCCATTGACAACCAATATAAGGGACACTTCTTTTCCACTGAAAACCATGGTAAGGGAGCCTTCTTTTTCCAATTACTACTCACATAAGGGACATTTTTCCTTCCACTGATTCCAAAGTTATGGAGAACATCTTCTACTAGCACCAAAAATATTATATATTTGGGGGAATTTGAGCCCTTTTGTTGAAATATTGGTTAGTAAAAAATGCCCAATTACATTGGTAGTCAGTGTAGAAGCCTTCATTACACTGGTAGTTGGTGAAATGTCTACATTGGTGGACAATGTAAAATCCCTTGTTACATTGCTGGTCAGTGACCATTAATATCACTACATTACAGCAAATTAAATTATTTCCACAGATTACAAATCCATTTTTTCTGTTTTCTCTTCAAACCATTAGCTCCAGGCATCTATCTTCAGGGTCACACTGCAATACAGAGGTTCTAGAGACCATAGGGCACAAGAGTCACAGTACATTTCTGGAGAAGGGGAACCCATAGACCCCAAACACAGCAATAGCTACTCTATCCCAAACCAGAGCCCACAGCAGTGCCAAGCATTTTTTCTACTCTATACTCGCTCTTCTTCTTCATGCCTGCCTATTTCAGACACTAGGTGTCCAGTTGGATTTAAATTGTGTTTAAAGAGCTTTACTTTATCATGTTAACTTGTCAACAAGCTAATTTTATTTCATAAAGAGGCCTTTCCAACACTGTGACTTAGGGCAAATTTCAATAGAACAAACCTCTTCCAGAAATGGTAGTACTCATTGAAAAAATAAATTAATACCTCTAGCTTAGGATTTTTAAGATAATTTTGAGAAGAAAAAAAATACATATTTAATTAAAAAAGTTTATTACATATTAATTAAACGTGATTAACATTCCAAAAATGTATTTGATAACAATATAAAAAGACATATAGTGTATCATGATATTACACAAATAATCATCCTGAAGTAGTATTTCCCAACTACTTGCGGATACACCATCCATGCATCTTACAGATGTCGATGGATAGTAGGGACATCCAGCGCATTTTGAAATGTATATAAACAATATTCTTTTTCAGGGATATATACCACTTATTTCATGCTATATCACTGGAAAAAGCACTCCTTCAAAACAAAATACGGGTCATAAGAGTCTGCATAAATTGCCCTTTACCACATACAAGGACCACTGAATGGTATCCAATAAAGGCACCCAAAATGAAAAAAGGGAGGCAGGTAGTATTCAAATGAGCAAGGCCTCCTATGTGTCTCTCTGAGAAAACATATTCCTTCCTCCACTGAGTCCAATGCGGATGTTGTTCTTTGTGGAACAGTTTTTCCTATATGGAGGCACAAAAACTCATGCAGTGGGTATTATTTTGCCTGGGTTCATCTGTGTTTTCTCAGAGAGACACATAGGAGGCCTTGGTCATTTGAATATTACCTGCCTCCCTGCCTCCCTTTTTCATCCCTTTTTAAATTAAATATATAGTTTTTTTCTTCTTAAAATTGCCTTAAAAATCAGAAATGTACTCATTTGCTTACAGTGTGATGGGTGCTCAATTAGTCTCTTAAAAAGGTAGACACTCCTCTCTGCTTTCCATTACAGGCTTTTTGTTTCTGTTATGCAGTGCCTGTTATTTATAAGCTATGTTTGCACCAAAATGGCCACCAAATCTCTCTGGGATCCTTTGATTTTAATAGGCACAGGGCTTCCCCAAGATGGTCTATCAGAAGCCCATAACAGAGGACAAGTTAGAGTTTAGAAGGTTCCCTCTAGTGTACTGAGTGTGACCACTCAGTTCTCTGTACTTCAAGTGTTTTGCCAGGACACAGTCCCACCAGGCTTGCTTGGTAGAAAACCCTGGAGAGATGGGTAGGTAGCCCTGCACCCAACCCTCCCTACTAACACCCTGTTACAAGCCCTCTCATGGTAGCGACAGTCTCAGATATTTTCTTGGAACATTGGTCCAACTAATGTTTTATAAATCGACCCTTAGCTTACTAAAGCACTAAGTTTCCTAAAATGCATTACCATGTTGCTTACTTTTTAGGAAATACTGTTACTTCTTTTCGCAATAAGCGCAATGAGCATTGCAAAGACTGCTTACAGTTGCTACTGAAAGCCCCCTCCACAGCAAAGAGGGGTGTGAATACCTCCTTTCCAAAGAGCTCCAGCAGCCATTTCTCTAAAAAGGCTGTGGGATCACGGCCTTCCACTTTCTCTGGTAATGCCACAATGTGAACATTATTGCGACAGAAACAATTTTCAATGTCATCCGCCTTTTCATTGGCAGCAGCTACCCGAAAAGCGCCCATTCTGGCTTCATGGGCAAGGGCTGCAAGCTGGTCTTCTACATCACTTATTCTGCCCTCAGGCACGATTGTGCGCTCCCTGATGTGTCCCAGATCCTGGCGGGGGAGGGTTACCTCCTCCTGCAACCCCTCAAGCCTTTCCTTTAAATCATCCACTGATGCAGTGCATTTCTGCACAGCCTGCAGGATTTCACCGAGAGTGGGTTGTGGAAGATCATCAGTACCTACTTTTTCCGGATCAGCAGCCACATCAGGCATTCTTTCTATTAAGTCACCCTCCTCACAGAAGGCTTCCCAGGTATGATTCCCAGGATCAGGGGCAGGAGAGAGCACACAACTCTCCTGAGTTGGCTGACCCACAGAGGAGGACAGTTTCTCTGTGTAATAGAGCATGTCCCGTTTAGGAGGTTAAGGAGTCCCTAACATTCCCTTTGGCCTTGTCCCCTCCACATGGGAGCTGCAGCTGGGCACCATCTTGGAATTCTGAAGTCACCAAGGCTGTTGCGTCCTCCCAGCTGTTATGGGTCATTATACTGGTGGCCGAGATCAGGAGACACTACCCGAGGCTGTTGCAGGTAAGCGCGGGAGAGAAGGATCTTTGCAGAATCATAGTTGGAAGCCTTGTAAAGAGGTGACCGTTCACATGCCCATGCAGGCCACGCCCCAATTAAGGCCACTACTGAAAGCCAATGTGACAAGCAGCAGAGCAAATGTTATACAGAGCCCTATAACAGGTAGTGCCAAAAAGGACCTTCATGGCAAGATCAACAAGTATTATTTTAGTGAAAGCTGCAGATTTAGGTTGAACTTGTGGATTATGATGAATATATTTATATCTGCTGTAAATAAGAACTCTTATGATTGTGAAAATTAATAAATACCAGACAGTACATTTATGTATAATGACTTCCCTTTGCCTCTCTAATAAACCGTTTGTGTTTTATAAAGAAAATCCATTCTTTACTTCTTGTATTCCTGCATAGATGCTCCTCCTTTTGCATTTCTAGTGAATGTGCTTGTCTCGGGCAAGAGCATGGAGCTTGAATCAAGTGCCATCAATCAAGGCCTATTTAATATTTGTCCCCTTGTTATCTGTGTGGTCAAACAGCAGTGGATGGAAGGGGCATACAGTCAACTACGCTAGCTTTAACGAGAGACCACGTAGAAAGATGGGGCCTAGAATAAACAAAAAAGTAACTGGAACTTCACCTTAAAGTAGCAAAGTGCTATAGTTTTTTTTTTTTTAATGGCATGAAATGTCATCCTCAGTAGACATAATGTGGCCCCTTAAGGCTAAATTTAACACAATTTTGCCTTCTGTTTCATTTGAGCTTGACTGGTCTGCTGTACAAACCCTCATTCAAAAGCCAAGTGAGCTTCTTTGACTTATTTTCCTGCAGTTGTAATATTCAAATGACTTAAATGCAATGAAAGTTGAGGAAGGTATAATCTCCGAATTTAGCAAATTAAATTATTGCTACAGATTACAAATGCATTTTTTAAGCCTGGTATAAATAATTTACAAATTCAACTAAACACAATTTCTTGGCCGAAGATCAAGATCTGCTCTGCTTGTTTCATGGCAAAAGAAATCTGTTTTGTTGTTATATAATTTCATTAAATAATTTAATAAAAAGAATGTGGACCCTGTTTCATCCTTCATGCCAAATTCATTCGCTTTAGATTTCTATTAGATGAACTGGTGGAATTGGCTTAAGAAAGCCTGCTGATATATTTATTTAGCATGGGTGGAACCAGGCCGAATGTGGAAAGAAGTTGCTGAGAATATATTATTTAAAAAAAATGAAATGATTTGAAAAGGCATACATTCTTCATTTGGAAGCACAGGTTATAATACATAATTCTTTCTGGGTGTTTCAAGGAGTGAAGATTCTAACCTGCTTGACTGCTTACCACCCTCCAGCATCCAAGCTGTCTCTCTATATCTTTTTCTTTTAGCGGTGGGAAGCTGTTTACCCGGAGGTGAATGGGAATGTGAAGAAAATATTTTCTGTGTCAGCTAAGTCATAGCTATCCGGAAATAGGTGATTATATCAATAGTGAAGAGAAACGCACTTGTTTTCCCTGACATGTGTATAAAAAAAAGCAGGTTTAAAATGTGTTCCTTTGATTTATTTATTTCTTTATGTGTTTAAAATTTTATATAGAGCCAAAACATTCTGTAAAACGGTCAGAGGAGGTCCCGCCCCTGGAGAAACCTACAGTTTAAAGGGGAGGGCCAGTGGAATTTTTTTTTTTTTTAAAGTCAGCAGCTACAAACACTGTAGCTGCTGATTTTTAATAAGCACACTTACCTGTCCAGGGTGCCTGCGATGTTGGCCGCCCGAGGCCGACCCATCCCTCGGCTTTCGGGTTCGCGCCGCCATTCTATCTAAGGGAAACAGGCAGTGGAGCCTTGCACTTTGTGAATGGGGCGCGCTGTGTTCTGGGACACACACAGTTCCCAGAACATAGAATGCCCCATTCCCCAGAAGACAACGCGCGTAGGAGAAGACCGAAGACCAACGAAGATCACCACGGAGTAGGAAGAGGCAGATTAGGATGATCTGCATAGCAACAGGCATTTCTGGTAAGTTTAACCACTTAAGCCCCGGACCATTTTCCAGCTAAAGGACCAGGCCCATTTTTGCAATTCGGCACTGCGTCGCTTTAACTGACAATTGCGCGGTCGTGCGACGTGGCTCCCAAACAAAATTGGTGTCCTTTTTTTCCCACAAATAGAGCTTTCTTTTGGTGGTATTTGATCACCTCTGTGGTTTTTATTTTTTGCGCTATAAACAAAAATAGAGCGACAATTTTGAAAAAAATTCAATATTTTTAACTTTTTGCTATAATAAATATCCCCAAAAAATATATAAAAAACATTTTTTTCCTCAGTTTAGGCCGATACGCATTCTTCTACATATTTTTGGCAAAAAAAAATCGCAATAAGCGTTTATTGATTGGTTTTCACAAAAGTTATAACATCTACAAAATAGGGGATAGTTTTATGGCATTTTAATTAATTATTTATTTTTTACTAGTGATGGCAGCGATCAGCGATTTTTATTGTGACTGCGACATTTTATTGTGACACGTCGGAAAATGTTAACACATTTTTGGAACCATTGGCATTAATACAGAGATCAGTGCGATTAAAAATGCACTGATTACTGTAAAAATGTCACTGGCAGTGAAGGGGTTAACCACAAGGGGGCAGTATAGGGGTTAAGTGTGACTGTGTTTTTTTTTACTGTAGGGGGCGTGGCTTGGCGTGTGACATCACTGATTGTCTTTCCCTATGACAGGGAACAGACGATCAGTGACAGTCTCACTAGGAAGCACAGGAAGAGGTTTGTTTACACTTACCTCTCCCCGTTCTTCAGCTCTGTGACACCGGGACACCGGCGGCGATCGGGTCCATAGGTCCCCCGGCCATGGTCACGGAGTTCATATCGGCGAATGTAGTTTTGTTTTTTAGGGTGGCTCTCCACTTTATGCTCCTTAACCACTTTAAGACCAGGCCTTTTTCAGACATTTGTTGCTTACAAGTAAAACGCTGTATTTCCTGATGCCAACATGGCAGCATACTAGTGATAGAGCTCCGCCTCTTGTCCACTCCCTCAGGACCAGTAAATAGCATAAGCATAGCATAAAAGAAAAGGTGTGGTTAGCCGCCCCCCATTCTTCTTTTTTCCTCATACCCCAACGTATCAGTGATGAAGTAAGCAGTGTTATGTTCCCACCTCTGCCTCCATGCGGCATCCGGCTGGGTTGAGCCTCTCCCAGTTCGAAGTACCAGTGCTCAGGCTGCTAAATGCACTGAATAGCCTGGGAGCCCCTTCTGTTGGTCTTGATGGGGCCCTGCAATGTTTCCTCGCTAGGAACAAAATCTGCCAATTACTAAGTGACTGTGGGCAGAGGTGTGGAGGGGGGGGGGGGGGGGCAGCTGTTGCCTTTATTTAGTTTGTTTTGGATGCTTGCTCTATGTAGGGTTGCTGTCCCTTTTGTATCCATTTGCCTTACCCTTTAATCTTTTCTTCCTTTTCTTTTTTCTTTCTTTCTCAGGTCCTGGGCAGTGGATCAGCGTTCGCCCCATCTGGGGTGTAGAGCATGCTTGTTTGGCTTTTCCATCTGCCCTATAGGGCCAGCGTGGCTGCCATGTGCTCCTTTTCTTACTAGGGGACCCTGTGAGGACATCTTCAGGCCGGGCTGGGCCGAGCATGCTCAATGGCCGCCGGAGGCACCGTCCACCATCTTTTTTGTGAGCAAGAAAGGTAGTATTTTGCCAGCAAGTGAGTGTGTGGGTCTGGGGGGAGGTCTTTTGCCTTCCATAGGTCTATTAATAGGCTTAGTCTGTTTGAATGTCAGGCAGACAACTAGCCTCCCCCTGTCTGGCAGACTACCCTCTTTGGATTTTCCCCTATAAAAAAAAGCCTCATTTGAGAGTCCTCTGCTGTTTTTACACAGGTACTACATTAAAAACAAAACAAACAAATTGGGTAAATTTACATGTTGAGCGCAAAGAGCGCATTCTAATTGCAGACTGCTTTGATTTGTTTCAGCCCTGCACACTCACGCGCTTGAAGATCTAGAGCCAGAGAAGAAAGAGACTCCTCAGGAGAGCGCAGCCACAGGCACCGCCCTCATTCCAAAAGGAAGTCAAAAAAGAGGTGGCACGCCTCCTCTTCTCCTGAGCAATACCAGTGCCCAAATAAAAAGACCTGCTGGGCATGTGCAGCAGTCCTGATGCCAAACAATTTAGTTTGCAAGGGCTGCCTGGAAGAATTTGCATTGGATAGAGAGCAGGAGACTGCCCAGGTGTGAAGAGTCTATCAAGCGGCTGGAGCAGCCTGTCGCCCAGACATAACCCTCACCTCAGTTGCCAGGGCCAGGTCTGGACTCGGAACATTGAGTCAGTGATAAAGGAAGGGGTACCAAGAGCAGATATTGTTCAGGCTCTAGAAGAACTCAGGGTATCTTCGCCCTCTCTTTGGGGGGTCTCCCTTCGGGGGAGCCCCTACCCTAGTACCTGGGTGGGTCTGTTTCGACAGACCTTCCGGAGAAAGGCGGTCGTCCGGCTTCGGCTGGATGGGCCATGTATTTGGTACCTCAGTCCCCGTCTGGAGCCTAACGCCCCGGGGATCAGGGTAAGGTCCTTCCTTGTGGAGGACAGCAGACACCCGTTGCACGTTTTTGTGTGTCACTCTTGACGTGTGTCCACTTTTTTTTGGCACCGGGTGGAAGTTTTTGGGTGTGTTTTGCATGCCATAGGCTTTTTCAATCGAAAAAAAAAGAACTCAAGGTATCTTCAGATTTCACGGCGGCCATAGACATGAGCCAGAGCAATGCTGCACTCAGTCACGGAAAAAAGAAAAAAAAGAAGGCTCTATGGTTAAAGCCTTGGGCCACCGATGCATCATCAAAACAGAACTGGTGCAAGATCCCTTTTGACGGGAAGTCCTAATTTGGCAGAAAGATTGAGACAGACGTCTCAAGAGTGTCAGGGGGCAGGTCAGGCCTGCTTCTGCAGAACAGGAAGCAGAGGAAAGCCATATATTTCCACAGTAGATCTAATTTCTCCAGATCCAGGGAGCTGAGATCCAGCAGACATGCCAGAGGATCAGGTGGCGAATGGAAGCGTACCCAGACAACTGTCCTCAGAACAAGCAAAAAGCCATGAATGTCCCACAAGAGCCTAGCAAGCCCTTTTGACGTTTCGTGGCCCCAGGCATTCGTAGTAGGGTCCAGGTTGGCACATTTTGCGGATGCCTGGGCGGAAATTTATACAGACCGTTCGGTGAAGGCAACAGTTACCTGAGGCCATTTCTGGCAGTTTTGCAGTACCTCTCCTCCGGATCATTTCTCCTCCATCAAGATTCTGGAGGTTCTGCGGAAGGCAGCTGTACTACTACAATCTATACACACACTTCAAAGCAAGCAAGCTGTGATACAGATTCCATCTTTAGAAATAAATACCAGGGTTTTACTCCACCCTGTTCATGGTGAAAAAGGATGAAGGCTGGTGGTGTCCATTCATAGATCTAAAAAGGCTAAACCGCTTCATACTTCTGGAAAGGTTCAAAATAGAGTATATCCACATAGTCATGGGTGCTTTTCTTTGGATCTGCTAGATGCCTATTTTCATGTCCCAATCTTGCCCTCTTTTCACAGGTATATGAGTCGGCCACACGCATCTGCAGTTCACCAGCCTTTCTTTCACCCTGTACACATCCCTGAGAACATTCACAAGCATTCCTCATCAGAGTATTAGCCTTGCTCAGGACACAGGGTCTATCATTACCTGGATGATGTCCTCCTATAGGCCAGGGGAGCTCTTGACACACAGGGAGATCCTTATCCATACCTTTCAGAACTGCAGTTGGATCATCAACTTCAGGAAGAGCAAACTTGCGCAACCCAGCAGTTGATATACCTGGGGGCACTCTTCAACACAGCCAACACTTCTGTCTCAATTCCGCCAGCAAAGGCATTTATAGTCAGGAAGAGAGTCTTGATGGCAGCAGCTTCCACTCATCTGTCAGCAGCCCAGTGTCTCAGCCTGTTGGGCGCCATGTCTTCTTGCATTCCAATGCTCCCTTGGGCACATTGGCACATGCGGCAATTCCAGCTAGGTTTCTTGCACGGTGGAGAAAGCAGTACATAGCACAACTAATAGCAGTGTCTCTCGGAATGAGGAGGAACCTGCAGTGGTGGCTGATGGAGACCTTGAAGAACTCTCGCCCCTTAGGGTCATTAGACTGGACCATTGTTACAACAGATTCCAGCGAGACAGGCTGGGGGGACACCTTGCAAAAGGCGGTCAGTCCTGGGCAGATGTTTGGGTTAATGTTTGGGTTAAGTAAGGGTCAACGTTTAAGGTCAGGGTCAAAGGTCAAGGTTAGTATTTAAAAAAAATGTTTTTTAAATTAGTATTAGTGTCAGTGTGTATATGGTGTGTATATGGTGTGGATAAACATTATTATTATTATTTCTGGACTGTACTACAGGCGCAAACAGCAACTAACATACACATATGTGGTATTGCTGTGATCATTCAGAGCAAGAGAATTTATTTTGGGTTGTCATTTGGTGTTAGTTTATGGTAGTAACAAGAAATATACAGCTTATCAAAGGAAAACTAGTAAACAAAATAATTTTTTCAAATTTAATGTAGCTGTATAATTCTTATTACTACCATAACCTACCACCAAAGTACAACCCAAAAATAATTCTCATGATCCAGTCAATTGCAGCAATACCACATACTGTATGTGTATACTGTATGTGTATGTTAGTTGTTGTATGTATGCGTTGTATATCCCAGAAACAATAGTGCGCATTTTGCTTTTTTTTCTGTTTCTCCTACCTAAAACACACTGACACTTAGGCCGCGTACACACGGGCGGACTGTTCGCCCAACTAAGTTCGTCAGACAATCCGACAAACAGTCCGTTCAAAATTTGCATGAACGGACTTGACCACACACGATGAGCAGACAGTCCGCTGAAAGCGTGCGCGATGACGTGAACGGCACGTACGACGGGACGAGAAATTCGACGTCCAATACACTGCAATGCAACCTTCGCCGTGTAAATCCTTTCTGAGCATGCGCCAAACTTAGTCTGTCGAACTAGCCTACACACGAGCGGACTGTTGAAACCAAGTTTGGACGGACTGTCTTACGGAAATTCCGTAAGACTTTGTTCGTCAGACTGTCCGCTGAAACAGTCCGCTGAAGCCCACACACGAGCGGATTGTCCGCTGAAACACTGTTCAGCGGACTAAGTTGGGCGAACAGTCCGCCCGTGTGTACGCGGCCTAACTGACACTGTTACTAATTTAAAAAATGTTTTAAAAGAAAAATCCTGGCCAAAATATACTCACCTTTCAATTTGACCCTGAGCTTGACCTTTGACCCTAACCCTGGCACTGACCTAGATCAAACCTTAACCACTTCCCAAAGCACGACGATGTATGTCGGCAGAATGGCACGGGCAGGCAAACTGGCGTACAGGTACGTCCAGTTGAAATTGCCGCCATGCCACGCACGCGTGTGCCGGTTGGACCCCTGCGAGTCCGGTCGCGGGTCCCACGGACTCGATCGCAGCGGGGATACCCGCAATCGTCTCACGGGGAGGCTAAACAGGGACATGTGGAAGTAAACAGTATCTCCCCATTCTGCCTAGCAACAAGTGACACTGATCTCTGCTCCCTGTGATTGGAACAGAGATCAGCATTCACTAACACACAGCCCAGGCCCCCACAATTAGTAACATGCCCCTAGGACACACTTAACCCCTACACTGCCACCCCCTGGTTAACCCCTTCACTGCCAGTGTCATTTACACAGGAATTTGTATAGCACTGATTGCTGTATAAATGACAATGGTCCCAAAAATGTGTCAAAAATGTCCAATGTGTCCACCATAATGTCGCAGTCACAAAAAAAATCGCTGATCACCACCATTACTAGTAAAACAGAACAGTCCTTCGCCATGGTCGACCAAAGAAGTTGAGTGCACGTCCTCAGCGTCATATCCAGAGGTTGTCTTTGGGAAATAGACGTATGAGTGCTGCCAGCATTGCTGCAGAGGTTGAAGGAGTGGGTGGTCAGCCTGTCAGTGCTCAGACCATAGGCTGTCTGTGTTGCAACCCGCCCTCAGACACAGGCAAAACCCTCCGTTCAACACACCAAACCCGCTCTGCAACACAGACAAAATGTGGCCTTTAGCACACTGAAAACTCGTCTTGCAACAGCAAGGCAGAATCTGACAAATACGGTCTCCCTCCACTGTTTGCATACCTGTAGCTTTCAATTCTGGTTGTCAAACGCTGTTTCCCATTGAAAAATGCCTCATACGATGTGTGCATGCGCTATGGTGATGTTTTTCCAGCTGATCGGGAAATCAGCTAGAGTGACGTTCCTTACTGCTCATGTGCTGGCATTTTTCGATTTACTATTCAATAGAACACCGACACTGGGAAGCTACAGCTCTTTGAGGGAACCATGAATTCCAACATGTACTGTGACAAACTGAAGCAGAGCATAATCCATTCCCTTCAGAGACTGGGCAGCAGGGCTGTATTTCAAAATAACAAACCCAAACACACCTCCAAGATGACCACTGCCTTGCTAAAGAAGCTGAGGGTAAAGGTGATGGACTGGCCAAGCATATCTCCAGACCTAAACCTTATTGAGAATCTGTGGGGCATCCTCACATGGAAGGTGGAGGAGCGCAAGGTCTCTAGCATCCACCATCTCCGTGATGTCGTCATGGAGGAGTGGAAGAGGACTCCAGTGGCAACCTGTGAAGCTCTGGTGAACTCCATTCCCAAGAGGGTTAAGGCAGTGCTGGAAAATAATGGTGGCCACACAAAATATTGACACTTCGGGCCCAATTTGGACATTTTCACTTATGTTGCGTACACACGATCGGAATTATCCGGCGGACTTGGTCTAGCGGACCAGAGTCCGCTGGACAATCCGTCTGTGTGTGGGCTCCGGTGGACTTTTTCTTCCCAAAAGTCCGGCGGACTTAGAAAGAAGTTTTGACTCAAAATTGTCCGCCCGACTGTCAATCCGCCCGTCTGTGTGCTAGTCCGCCAGACTTTTGAAATAAACGGACTTGCCCACACACAGAGAAAAGTCAGTTCATTTTGTACGTGACTCCAGGTAGACAGGACTAGCGAGGGAAGGGAATGTCGCCGCCTCCATCAGCGAGATTGACACCTCGCTAGCCTGGTCACCTGGTATGGATTTAAAGGGGGACCCCTACGCCGAAAAAACAGCATGGGGTCCCCCCAAAGCCCACAGCAGACCCTTATCCGAGCATGCAGCCCGCCCGGTCAGGAAAGGGGGTGGGGACAAGCAACCGCCCCCCCTCCTGAGCCGTACCAGGCCGCGTGCCCTCAACATGGGGGGGTGCTTTGGGGAAGCGGGGCCCTGCGGGCTGGGGGCTTATCAGAATCTGGGAGCTCCCTTTAATAAGGGGGCCCCCAGCTTCCGGCCCCCCGCCCTACGTGAATGAATATGGGGTATATTGTACCCCTACTCATTCACCTGGGGAAAAAAGTGTACATTAAAAAAAACACAACACAGGTTTTTAAAATATTTATTAGACAGCTCCAGGGGTCTTCTCTTCTTCCATCTTCGGGGGGTCTTCTCGCCGGACTCCTCGATATCTTCTGCTCTTTTACTAGCTCTTTTACTAGCGGAGGAGCTCGGCTTTCTCCTTCATCGCCGCCGCAGTCCGGGGGTCTTCTTCCGACTTCGGGGGTCATGTCCTGCTTTTCGGGGGTCTTGTCCCGCTCTTTGGTTCTTCTTGCCGGGCCTCTGCTTTCTTCTTCCAGCTCTTTTACTAGTGTTGGCCCGGTCTTCTGTCACTGCCACCGCCTTCTGCTTCTTCTGATTCTTCTTCTCTTCTTCTTCCGATGTTGACACAACGCTCTCTCTGGCCGTAATGGCAGGACCGAGTTGTGTGGTGACTTATATAGGGACAAGGAGCGGGGTCACCGGGTGATGTCACATAGTGACCCCGCCCCTTATGATGTCACAGTCCGCTCGTCTGTGGGTAGGCCCGCTCGTTCGGAAAGTCTGGCGGACCCTCCCTGCAAAGTCCAGCGGGTTGTCCGCCGGATAGTCCGATCGTGTGTATGCGGCATTAGGGGTGTACTCACTTTTGTTGCCAGCTGTTTAGACATTAATGGCTGTGTGTTGAGTTATTTTGAGGGGATGGCAAATTTACACTGTTATACAAACTGTACACTCACTACTTCACATTGTAGCAAAGTGTCATTTCTGCAGTGTTGTCACATGAAAAGATAGAAGAAAATATTTACAAAAATGTGAGCGGTGTACTCACATTTTTGAGAGACTGTATATATATTTAGATCTATATATTGATTTCTTCCATGGTAGTCTTTCAAACAGTGCTTTAGATCTATTGATTTTTATTGTTTTTTTTGTTTTTTTTTAATTCTTTACCATTATTTATTCTTTCCATTTTCTTAATTTTGCTTGGTATTTTTTTCAGTGCTGCAGAACAAGAAAATGAGCTTTTATTTTCTCAAACATTGTTTAAAAGGATTTGGTTTTAAATGTCTTTCTATCTATTGATTTTAAAGGAAATCAAATATTTTTTGTAAAGAAAGAAAACCAAATCCCCCCCCCCCCCCCCAAACAATGTTTTATTTTCTTAACCCAAGTATGTATTGCACAATAAACAGGCCCATAGTGAAAATATAAAAATTGCTCTGGTCTGTAAGGAGTGTATAGGTACGAATGCTGAAAAGCTTAGAAATTAAAATATAAACGATGCAGAGAAAATAAAATAAACTTGGTGACAACTTGGTGACAACTTGGATTCTAAAATTATTTGTAAAATATATCTAAGCACACAAAATGCTATTAGAAAGATAAATCCAACAAAGGGTCTTAAAAATATCAGTACTTAGAAATTTCTTCTTATAGCCATCTTATAGGATTTATGGAAAAATCTGCAGAGCTGTTCGTTCTGTAAAACTGCAAGTACTATGTAGATGGGGGCAAAAATGTAATATTTATAGGTTATTTTATTTCAAATAGTCAAATAGTATTTATTTATACAGAGAAGAATGAATCAGAAAAATATTGCTGTGTAAATGGGGAGCAACATAAAATGATGTTAGGCATTTTTTCTCTCTTGGTCAAATGTGTGAATGAGGAAAATGTTGCATTATGGCCACTAGATGTTGCTGATGCTAAAATTAGCTCATTAGCTCCATCTAGTGGCCATAATGTGGTATTTGCCCAAACCACTCAATTATGTATCCATAAATAAAATATCAAAATGATGCAAAACAGCCAATAGTCTCTATTATGATAAAGACTTGGTACACAGTTCATAGGTCTATAGGGGTAGCAGACTAGCTTGCTTGTCCTCATAGCAGCTTCTCAGCAGATAGACGGGTATCTGTAATATAGTGAATGAACACCAGAGGGCTACATCAAGGTCCAGCAAGTTTTGTTCTAAATTACTAAACTTGCTGCACTTGGATGCACCCTGTGGCAGAGGCGTAACTAGAACCTTCAAGGCCCCCTGATACAAGAAACCATGAAGGGCCCCCTGCCCCCCAACTGGGGCCCTTCCCACTGATCCCAGGGCTTTTACTCCCATTGTGGGACCTTTTATTACAGTAGCACAATGGGCCACCTTCCCACCATCTTAGGGTCCTCCCCCCCGGTGGCGGAACGCCAGAGCCCAGTCACTACCTTTGTGGTCCTGGTAGTTCCGCCACTGGTGTAAGTCCTTTTTACATTTTTTTTTTTTTTTTTACCATTTTGTTTTATTTTAATTTTTTCATATTTTTTGGACCCCTGTTGGGGGGGCTTTGATGAAATATCAGTTGTTTAAACAGAACCCTGATGTCTCACTTTTGAGACAGTGAAAGGGAGTGAGGACAGATTCATGAGTCCCGTTCTCTGTAGCCTCAGCTGCACAGAATGAATGAACAGGAATAGCTCTATACAGAGACTTCCTTTACAATTTACTAAGCCTCAGCTATGAATACATGGAAAAAACAAACAAAAGAAATTAGTCACTGCTCTATTCATTAAGAAAAGGAAGGAGCTGGTAAATCATATTTTTTAATAGCTCCCTCCCCCACCTTTTTTAAATTTTATAAATACCCCCCATTAACTCATATAATGTGGCAGTAAGAAGTTCCTAAGTACAAGACCCTTTTAAAGACCCCCACATAGAACAAACGTGCATACAGTTTTGTGGGAAGAATAGCTCACAATTTGTTTTAGAAATATACCCAGTGTAGCTGGATCATCACATCACAAAGTGTATCAAAAATGTAATATCATGCAGATTACTGGTTTATTTTCACCTGTAACCCTGCAAATAACACTTTCCTTCCTGGCTACACTTGCTTCTCCACTGTATCTAAGGAGGGAGCCATGGGTGGCACCCAGGCTGGACATCAAACATGTCTGCCTTTATTAATCTCTGTGCCATGGTGGATTGACGGGATCAGTAGTTTACACAAGATAGATATATTTCCTTTCTCTAATGCCACGTACACACGACCAGACTTTCCAGCAGAAAAGGTCCTGACGCAGTTCCGATGGACTTTGGACGGAGTTACGACAGACTTCTGACCGAACAGGCTTGCACACACACAAACGGACCAAATACCGTTTGTTTTGAACGTGGTGACGTACGACGGGGACTAGAAAAGGAAGTTCAATAGCCAGTAGTCAATAGCTGCCCTTGCGTCGTATTTGGTCCGTTGGACCAGCATACAAACAAAAGTTTTTCCTGATAAAAAATTGATTCCATCGGACAGATTTGAAACATGTTCTATTTCTAAGTCCGTCCGAATTTTTTAAGTCCAATGAAGCCCACACGTGATCATAATATCCGACAGAATGACTCCGTCTGACCTTTTCCGGAAAGTCCGGTTGTGTGTACGCGGCATTAGGCTCACAGGAAGGGATAAGAGCAGAGTATTTCTGGAAGGATAAACAGGTGTTTTCTGTAATTTGGTTAAAATGTTCCTAGAAAACAAATGCAGTCACCAGATCTAAGGTCTGGTAAGCTGTAATATATTTAATGTTTGTTTTTAGTTTTAGACTTTTCAGTTACTTCTTCCTCCGCATGGTCGGGTACATCCCAGGCTGGGATGCCCGGTCCACTCCTGCAGATTACATTGTGGCTGCTGTTGTGACTATCCAGCACTGATGTCTCTGAACCCTCAGGCCTTCAAGTCCGCTCCTGCTATCCAGCGATGGGGGTCTCTGAACCCCCAGGCCTTCAAGTTCACTCCTGCTATCCAGCAATGGGGGCCTCTGAACCCCCAGGCCTTCAAGTCCGCACCTGCTATCCAGCGATGGTGGTCTCTGAACCCTCAGGCCTTCAAGTCCGCTCCTGCTATCCAGCAGTGGGGGTCTCTGAACCCTCAGGCCTTCAAGTCCACTCCTGCTATCCAGCGATGGGGGTCTCTGAACCCTTAGGCCTTCAAGTTCGCTCCTGCTATCAAGCGATGGGGGACTCTGAACCCCCAGGCCTTCAAGCCTGCTCCATGTTCGCTACATCTTTCCTCCTTCTCTGCTTCCGACTCCTCCCATGAACCACCCGGAAAGTATGTGACCTCCAGCTTATACGCGAGTCCTGCCCCTGCCAATACAATTTAATGATTGGTCCAGGGCTCTCCATACAAGTTGCCTGCACCCCAGTCCCAAGTCCACCTCCCTTCCAGAACATTTCCAATGGAAGGTAAAGAGGGATCTTTCTGGGTCAGAGTGTAGGTGGTCACACCCCGCTATACTCTGTCACTCTCCTCTCCCAAAACAGACAACCAGGCCTAAAAGTGTAAGGCCCTGGTTAAATTTACCTGACACTTACCTTATCTAAACCTATTTAGCACCCACCTAAGTGTGGTGGGCGCTACATATTTTTTCTCTAACTGACAAGAAATTCAAATATGAATATGGTCATGTCACATGACCTTTTTTTTTCTTCTAACTGACAAAAAATTCTAATTTGTAAACATTTTAACCCTTCACTGCCAGGGACAATTTTGCCATTTTTCACACACTTGTTAAAATAAACATGTTTTTTAGCTAGAAAAATGGCGTATAGTAGCCAAACATGATATATTTTCTGAAAGCAGCGACCCTGGAGAATTAAAAGGTGGTTGTTGCCATATTTTATGTCACACGATATTCGCACAGCTGTTTATTAAATGCAAATTTTCAGGGAAAAAAATACACTTAAATGCATTTTAGTGCACACAAACACCATATAATACCTATTTTTTTTTCAAATAAAATATAAAACATGAGGTTAAGGTGAATAAATAGATACCCAAAAAGTCAAAATGTAATCATTTTTTTTTCTAATTGACAAAAAATTTCAAATATGAATATGGTCATATCACATGACCTGTTTTTTTTCTAACTGACAAAAAAAAATTCAGATTTGTAAGCATGTTACCCCTTTACTGCCAGGGTCAATTTTGACATTTCTTGCACACTTGTTAAAATAAAAAAATTTTTAGCTAGAAAAATGGCTTATAATAGCCACACATGATATATTTTATGAAAGCAGCAACCCTGGAGAATTAAAATGGTGATTGTTGCCATATTTTATGTCACACGTTATTTGTGCAGCTATTTATTAAATGCAAATTTTCAGGGAAAAAATACACTTAAATGCATTTTAGTATACACAAACACCATATAAACCTTTTTTTTCATTTTTTTTTTATTTTTATTAAATATAAAACATGAGGTTGAGATGAGTAAATAGATACCCAAAAAGTCAAGATTTAATAGTTTTTTGTTTTTTTTTACTAACTGACAAAAAAAATCAAATCTCCTGGTGCCTATCCATGGCAGCATACCTGTGACAAGCTCCGCCTTTGCTCCTCCCTCAGGACTAGTGAATATTATAAAAGAAAAGGTTAGTACAACCCCCGCATTCTCCTTTTTTTCCTCATACCTCATGGCAGTGAATCCTGGTCGGCGTCCTTACCTTCTGCATTCGGCAGCGTCCGTCCAGGTTCAAGCCTCTCCCGGACACAGTTCCTTCTCTTGGGCAGCTAAATGCGCTTATAAGGTTGGAAGTCCCTTCTGTAGGATTTTTTGGGGCAAGCAGTTTGTCTCTTAAGTAAGAGCTTTACCTGCAGTATGGGCGTTCAGGCTCCAGTCTATGGCAGCAGAGGTGGCAGCTTTGCTCTGTTCCTGAGACTTGATTTTCCTCTCCAGTCTCACCTGTCTTTTCCCTCTCTCTCTCTCTCTTTTGCGCTCTGGTTCCCCTGGCTCCCATAGTTTTCGGAGGCCCCCCTCCCTTCCCCCTTGCGTTTGTCATCCCCAGACTCACTAGGGGCCGCGCGCGGCGAGTCTGTGTTGTTTTATCGTAGGTCAGCGTTCCCCGCCGTCGTCTGCGCATGCGCCGGCAGGTCGTATGTTTCGACGGCCAGTCTCGTCGTTCGGCGCATGCGCGGTAGCGTCGGAGGCTTCATCGGACATTTTTACTGAGGGCGAATTGTTCACTTTGCCCTCAGAGCGTCAGGGGAGGAGCACAAGCGTGCCACCACTCCTCCTCCTATTTATTTCCCCAGCAGCACAAGTGAAATGCCTGTGGCTAACAAGAGAACTACACTCTAGAGTTCCAGGCTATACCCACCCCTGTTAAAGGTAAGGCATGTCTTAATGCTTGTAGATGCATTTGTCTTCTTATACATGTGAGCATGCGAATATATATATATATAGCTCTAAAGGATATGAAGGAATAATTTATTTATTGAAAATGTATTAATTTATTAATTTATTAAATTATTTAAAAAAAAATTCATTGGAGCCTCCAAAAAAAAAAAAAATGGATGTGTAAAAAAAAAAAAAACACAGCACACAGTAACAAGGGGGGGAAAGTCGTTACTTATGTAGGCAAATTCCCTTTTTTTCCTCGTGAATCAGTGCACGACCAGTTGACGCCTCTCCTCTGACTCTTTCCTAGCCGTTACCTCTGCTAAGCCGCCTAACATGAGCCTTTCGCCGCCCGCTCAAGATCCTACTCTACTCCCAAGGTAAGGACCTACGCCCAGGTAAGTTTAAAAAAAAAAAAAGAAGAAGAGTGCACTAAGGACGGTACTTTTGTATTTCAGTCCTGTACGCCAGAAGACGTCTAAGAAGACCTCAAGGCGATACGAAGATGATGATGATGACTCCTGTCACAGCAGGGACAGGTCACCCAGACATGGGCATTACAGAAGTGGCAGGAAAGCTTCAGCCAAGAGGCGCCGTCATTCGCGCTCCCCGAGACCTAGACCTACTAGATGTCAGGCCTGCGGAGGCACCCCGCTTCCGGATAAACTGGTTTGTCGAGATTGCCTTAGAGACTATGCAGCGGACAGAGAGTCTGAGGGCCTACAAGTGGCAGATCTCCTTAAAGAGGCAGTAAAAGACTCCCTTGCGGAATTGGTCGCCACAATGCCGATGCAACAACCGGCATCCCCTCCTCAGGAACAGATGGCTGAGGCCTCCATTCCCGGGCCATCCACGAGTGGAAGTGGTCGTCCGTTCCCTCCCTCCCCCTCTAAGCATCAGGACGAAATGGCCATTTCAGAGGAATCTTCAGATGACACAGATGCCTCTGGCTTTGCCTTCGCCATGGTCCAGCCTTATGTGCAAGCCGTTAAACAAGCAATCGGTTGGGAGGATTCCAACATGGAGGTCAGGAAGTCCAAATCATACTTCCCCTTCCTTAAGCGCCAGATCTCCTTCTTCCCTCTTATGGAGGAAATCAAGGAAGTGATCGAGGAAAAATGGGGGAGGACAGAAAAAAGACTTTCCACCAATCGATTGGGAAAATGATACCCTCTCTCTGGGGCAGATTCCGCAATGCTGGAGGGCCCTCCAGTGGTAGATGCCGCAGTGGTAAGGCTGGCCAAGAATGTCACTTTGCCCCTAGAAGATTCAACTTCCTTCAAGGACCCTCTGGACAGGAGGATGGACCTCGACCTTAAGAAGGCCTATCAGATGGCAGGAAATGCCTGTAAACCTGCAATAGCCCTGACATCAGTGTCCAACGCATTACGCGTCTGGACGGATAATATAGAGTCGGCAATCCAACAGGACATCCCTAAGGAAGATATAATCAAGGCGTTGGATGAGCTGAAGCTCTCAGCTGACTTCATTGGGGAGGCCGCTATCGACTCAATTCGTTGCTCCGCAAGGGCAATGCTTCACACAGTAATGGCTAAAAGGGCACTGTGGCTAAAACCATGGGCAGCGGACGTTGCCTCAAAGCAAAATTGGTGCAAGATACCTTTTGACGGTATAGCCTTGTTTGGGGAAAAACTTGACAAGGCCATCTCTCGGGTCACTGGCGGAAAGTCAGGCCTACTTCCCCAAGACAGGCGATCCAGACGTTTTAGATCACCCGCACCAAGGTTCCAATACTCCAAAAATAGGGACTACCGACAGTCCAGACAAGGGAAAGGCTTCAGGCACAACTGGAAAAGTACACAGTCTACGTTTCTCAAGTCCCGGAGGCAGAGGCCAGTACCCACCCCACAGGATTCATCAAAATCCTTTTGACGCCAGGCCAGCCCAAGTGATCCCTGTGGGGGCCAGGTTAAAACAGTTCTCAAAGATTTGGGAACAAAAATGCAGGGATCCTTGGGTAGTTGCAACAGTCAAACACGGTCATTTCTGGTCTTTCCTAGACAAACCTCCCAAGGACTTTTTTTCCCCGACAAGGGTATCAAGATCCCCTCAAAAAGCAGAAGTGCTAAAGCAATTTCTTCTTTCCCTACAGGAGCAACGAGCAGTAGTTCCAGTGCCTCCATCCGAGAGATTTTTAGGTTTTTATTCCACCCTGTTTCTAGTCCCCAAGAGAAACGGGGGGTGGAGACCCGTGATAGACCTAAAAAGGCTAAATCGCTATATCTTTCTGGAAAAATTCAAGATGGAGTCTCTACGGACGATTATTCGCATAGTCCAACCAGGGGATTGGATGTTGTCAATAGACCTGCAAGACGCTTACTTACACATACCCATACTCCCTACGTTCCAGAAATACCTGAGATTCGTGGTGGGGCAAGTACATCTCCAATTTCAGAGCCTTCCATTTGGCCTCTGCACGTCACCAAGAGTCTTTACAAAGACCCTGATTGCCATCATAGCACCTCTGAGAGAATTGGGGCTTCGGGTGTATCACTATCTGGACGACCTTCTACTCCTGGCGAGGGACCCAACCCAGTTAGTGGAACACAGGAATATCCTATTGACAACACTAGCGGATTTTGGATGGAAGATAAACCACGAGAAAAGTCTCCTCTCTCCGACTCAAGAGATGGTCTATCTGGGAGCCCTGTTCAATACAATGAACGGAACGGTGTCTCTCCCACCACAGAAGGTATCTTCCATTATCCAAAAAATGAAGAAGGTGAGCTCGAGATCCTACCTGACAGCCTCAAATTGTTTGAGCCTGATAGGTCGGATGTCGTCATGTATCCCTATGGTCCCCTGAGACATTTTCAGCTGGAGTTCTTAAGACTGTGGAACAGATGATATCTATCCCAACCCATACACCTGATGACCCGGATGCTCAGGAGTCTACATTGGTGGATGAAGAGACAGACGCTTCTGAAGTCTCGCCCGCTAGGGCATGTCGACTGAATCATAATTACTACCGATGCCAGCACAGCTGGTTGGGGAGCACATTCCAACCAGACCTCAGTACAAGGAAGATGGTCCTTCAATGCAGCCGGCATGGTGTCGAATGTCCTGGAGCTCAGAGCGGCCTATCTTGCACTGCTAGCCCTGGAGTTCGAGATTTCGGGCAAACCAGTTCTCCTCAGGATGGACAACAGGGCCGCGGTATCCTATGTGCACCGACAAGGGGGAACACGCAGCAGATCCCTCCTGAACGAGGTAGAGCCCATATTCCTCTGGGCGGAAAGGAATCTGAAGGACCTGAGGGCAGTCTATCTGCCTGGTCATCTCAACTCAAGGGCAGACAGCCTTTCCCGCAAGTTCGCAGATACCAACGAGTGGTCCTTACACCCGGAAATCTTCAACTGGATAGTGATCCAGTGGGGGCCCCTCGAGCTAGACCTCTTTGCGACAGCATCCAACACAAAACTTCCAAGGTTTATCTCGAGGTTTCCGCACCCCCAGGCGGAGGCAACAGATGCCCTCTCAGCCCCTTGGGCATACGATCGGACCTACGCTTTTCCTCCGCGGCCCCTCATACCGAGGTTCCTGTCAAGACTCGTGAGGGAGACATCGACGGTGATAGCGATTCTACCATACTGGCCAAGAAGGCCTTGGTTCCCTACGGCAATGGATCTGAGCACCAGTCCTCCAGTCAAGGTTCAATAGTACCCCTCCTCCTGTCGCAAGGATGTCACACCCACCCAGATCCCCACAGGCTGGACCTTCACATCTGGCAACTGAAAGGAAAAGGTTCCAATCCCTGGGGTGCTCCGACAAAGTGACCGCAACCCTGCTCAAAGCGAGAAAACCATCCACGAACAACATATACGATAAAGTATGGAACAAGTTCAGGGCCTTCATGCTTGACAGAAACTGTGATCCAGGTTCCCCTTCATCATCTCAAATTCTTGAGTTCTTGCAGACAAGCCTGGGCCTAGGTATTTTATGAAAGCAGCAACCCTGGAGAATTAAAATGGTGATTGTTGCCATATTTTATGTCACACGTTATTTGTGCAGCTATTTATTAAATGCAAATTTTCAGGGAAAAAATACACTTAAATGCATTTTAGTATACACAAACACCATATAAACCTTTTTTTTCATTTTTTTTTTTTATTAAATATAAAACATGAGGTTGAGATGAGTAAATAGATACCCAAAAAGTCAAGATTTAATAGTTTTTTGTTTTTTTTTACTAACTGACAAAAAAAATCTAATTTTTAAACCCTTTTCTGCCAGGGACAAATTTGACATTTCTCGCACACTTGTTAAATTAAACATGTTTTTTAGCAAGATTATATTGTCGGAAAATCCGATCGTGTGTGGGCTCTATTGGAAAAAATTTGAGCGCAGGATCTCAAATTTTCCGACAACAAAATCCGATCGGACTTTTTCCAATCGTTTGTAGAGAATTCCGATGGGTCAAAGTGCCATGCATGCTCAGATCAAATTACGAGACCAAAGCTTTTGGCTACTAGCCTCGACGTAGTCCCGTCGTAACGAAAGAAACGTCATCACGTTACGAACGATCAGATTTTCTGACAACTTTGTCCGACTGTGTGTATGCAACACCAGTTTCAGACAAAATCCGTCGGAAAAAATCCAATGGATTTTGTGGTCGGAATGTCCGACCATGTGTACGGGGGCTTAAGGTGGCTTTTTTGGGCTGTCTGCAATTGGGAGATCATCAAGAATACCAAGAATACATACTTTGGGGTCCTGTGGGACATTGACCAGGAATACTCCCTTCCAATATAGGTGTAGTTTGGGGCAGCGTCACAATAGATGAATGAGGTCCCCTTGGTCTCTAGCACACCTTGTACAGTCAGCGCTCTCACTTATGCCCATCCTATGCAGCCTGGCAGGTGTGAGGTGAACCCTTAACACAATGTATAACTGTGACAGTCGTTGTGCTGCGTTAAGTGAGCACCCCTGTATTGCCTGTAGAGCCTTCGCCCATTGGTCCTCCTCAAAAGTACCCATGTCTCTCTCCCATGGGGATGTCACTTCGGTAGGAAAGCCAGCCAAGAATATTGATAGTAGCATAGCATATGACCTAGATATGAAACCCTTAAAGTGGGACATATAATGGACAATAGGGGGCAGGGGATTGTGTCCAAAGATTTTTTCCTGCTTGTGCCTTGACTGTATGTCGTAACTGTAAATAAGGGAAGTACATTGATTAAGGCAATCCAAATTTTTCCTGCAGTTCTGCGAAAGGGAGCAGACTGCCATTTGAAAAAAATGTGGACCAGATGTGTAACACCATGCGATTTCCATCGCTCTGCGCAAGTCAGAAGAAGCAACTCCCCATAATACTTATTGTTCCATATAGGGCTATGCCCTGTAAAGCCATGAATGCCCCGTATGGGTGGAGCCATGCCAGCAGCGGAGTCGGGTGGAAGATGGAGTTCTGAGGAGGTTGTCGTTGACCTAAGAGGGCTCCCCTAGGTCTAGGGAGGATTTGCATCTGGGCTGGGCTTGGGCTGGCGGAAAATAATTATTTTAGCATCTGCTTTGAGAAGGAATCTTGCCTAAGAGCAAAGGGGAGCAAGAAGGACAAAGTGATTACATCAGCACACCCAGGGATTCACAAGGGGAGAGACTTCCACATGTAACAAGCTTCCAAAAGACAGTGCAGTGCTTAATCCTTTGATCCCTTGTCCTGGGAGATCTTTGGAGCAGCCAGATGGGCTCATAGACAAGCAGCCAGGAGGGCTGGTAGAACATGCAGGCAGTGGAGCTGGGAGCAGTTCTACAGAGGAGAGGAGGTACTTCTGCATACAGTTTTGCAACATTTTGTGCTATTTTCTAGGCGAGGGGAGTAAGAGCTCAAAGTCTGCAAGGTTCTTTTGCCACTGATCCTTAACCACCTCAGTACAGTGCAGTTACACCCCCTTCCTGACCAGACCAATTTTCAGCTTTCAGCGCTCTCACACTTTGAATGACAATTACTCAGTCATCCAACACAGTATCCATATGAAACTTGCGTCCTTTTTTCCACACAAATAGAGCTTTCTTTTAGTGGTATTTAATCACTAGTGGGTTTTTTATTTTTTGTGCTATAAATAAAATAAAACGTAAATTTTGTGAAAAAAATGCCTTTTTCTTCGTTTCTGTCATACATTTTTGCTAATTAGTAATTTTTCTTCATAAATTTTGGCCAAAATTTATACTGCTACATATCTTTGGTAAAAATAACCCACATTAGTGTATATTATTTGGTCTTTGTGAAAGTTATAGAGTCTACAATCTATGGTGCCAATCACTGAAAATTCATCACTTCTGATCAGGCCTTCAGTACATCAGGTGTATCTCATTTCTTGAGACTCTAACTAGTCAGGAAAGTACAAATACCCCCCAAATGACCCCTTTTTACAAAGTAGACATCCCAAGGTATTAAGTAAGTAGCATGGTGAGTTTTTTTAAGTTGTCATTTTTTCCCACAATTCTTTGCAAAATGAAGATTTTTTATTTTTTTTTATTTTTTTTTACTAAATTGTCATATTATCAGGTTATTTCTCACACACAGCATATGTATACAACAAATTACCCCCCAAAATACATTCTGCTACTCTTCCCGAGTACGGTGATACCACATGTGTGAGACTTTTACACAACCTGGCCACATACAGAGCACCAACATTGATGTAGTACCTTCAGACGTTCTACGAGCAAAAATGACGCATCTCATTTCTCAACCACCTATTACACTTTTGAAGGCCCTGGAGTACCAGGACAATGGAATTTCCCATAAAATCACCCCATTTTGGAAAGCTAACACCCCAACGTATAATCTGTGAGGCATAATGAGTCTTTTGAATGGTTAATTTTTTTCCAGAAGTTTTTGGAATATGTGGAAAAAAATTAAAACGCATTTTTTTTTACACAAAATTGTCAATTTATAAGATATTTCTAACACATAGCATGTATATAGCAAAAATTACACCCCAAAATACATTCTGCTACTCTTCCCGAGTACGGCGATACCACGTGTGTGAGACTTTTACACAGCCTGGCCACATACAGAGCACTAACATTGATGTAGTGCCTTCAGACGTTCTATGAGCAAAAATGACGCATCTCATTTCTCAACCACCTATTACACTTTTGAAGGCCCTGGAGTACCAGCACAATGGAATTTCCCATAAAATTACCCCATTTTGGAAAGCAAACACCCCAACGTATAATCTGTGAGGCATAATGAGTCTTTTGAACGGTTCATTTTTTTCCAGAAGTTTTTGGAATATGTGGAAAAAAATTAAAACGCATTTTTTTTTTACACAAAATTGTCAATTTATAAGATATTTCTAACACATAGCATGTATATAGCAAAAATTACACCCCAAAATACATTCTGCTACTCCTCCCGAGTATGGCGATACCACATGTGTAGGACTTTTACACAGCCTGGCCACATAGAGAGGCCAAACATTGAAGTAGTACGTTCAGGCGTTCTAGGAGCATAAATGACAAATCTTATTTCATTCCTACCCATCACACTTTTGAAGGTCCTGGACCACCAGGACAGTGAAATTACCCACAAAATGACCCCATTTTGGAAAGTAAACACCCCAACGTATATTCTATGAGACATGGGCTGCAAATAGGTACTCGGGTACTCTGATGGGCTGGAGATAGAAACTCGGGTACTCAGGTGGACTGTGACAGGTACTCGGGTACTCAGATGGACTGGAACAGGTACTCGGGTACTCTGATTGCCTGGTGACAGGTACTCGGGTACTCTGATGGCCTGGTGACAGGTACTCGAGTACTCTGATGGCCTGGTGACAGGTACTCGGGTACTCTGATGGCCTGGTGACAGGTACTCGGGTACTCTGATGGCCTGGTGACAGGTACTCGGGTACTCTGATGGCCTGGTGACAGGTACTCGGGTACTCTGATGGCCTGGTGATAAGTACTCAGGTACTCTGATGGCCTGGTGACAGGTACTCTGATGGTTTGGTGACTGGTATTTGGGTACTCTGAAGGGCGGTGACAGGTACTCAGATGAACTGTGACAGGTACTCGGGTACTCAGATGGGCTGTGACAGGTACTCGGTACTCTAATGGACTGTAACAGGTACTCGGTACTCTAATGGACTGTGACAGGTACTCGGTACTCTAATGGACTGTGACAGGTACTCGGTACTCTAATGGACTGTGACAGGTACTCGGTACTCTAATGGACTGTGACAGGTACTCGGGTACCCTGATGGGCCGTGACAGGTACTCGGGTACCCTGATGGGCCGTGACAGGTACTCGGGTACCCTGATGGGCTGTGACAGGTACTCGGGTACTCTGATGTGCCGTGACAAGTACTCGGGTACTCTGATGTGCCGTGACAGGTACTCGGGTACTCTGATGTGCCGTGACAGGTACTCGGGTACTCTGATGTGCCGTGACAGGTACTCGGGTACTCTGATGGGCCGGGACAGGTACTCGGGTACTCTGATGGGCCGGGACAGGTACTCGGGTACTCAGATGAACTGTGACAGGTACTTGGGTACTCAGATGGGCTGGGACAGGTACTCGGGTACTCTGATGGGCTGGGACAGGTACTCGGGTACTCTGATGGGCTGGGACAGGTACTCGGGTACTCTGATGGGCTGGGACAGGTACTCGGGTACTCTGATGGGCTGGGACAGGTACTCGGGTACTCTGATGGGCTGGGACAGGTACTCTGATGGGCTGGGACAGGTACTCGGGTGCTCAGATGTGCTGGGACAGGTACTCGGGTACTCTGATGGGCTGGGACAGGTACTCGGGTACTCTGATGGGCTGGGACAAGTACTCGGGTACTCTGATGGGCTGGGACAGGTACTCAAATACTCTGATGGACTGTGACAGGTACTCTGATGGACTGTGATTGACAGGTACTATGAGGGGTGGTGACAGGTCCTCTTTATTGGGGGGGGGGGCAATCAGTATGTTTGGTGTACACTGTATGCGGTAACGAGATGTTACCGCAATCTCCTCCTCACACACGATCGGTGTGTGAGGAGGAGAACCCGGTAACATCCCTTTACCGCGGTTTGTTTACATTTTAGTGATCGGTTGTGAAAGGATCACAGCCGATCACGTGGGTAAACAGCCAGCCAATGGCTGTTTACCAGTGTCGGTGACGAGCAGTGTTCCCGGGAAACACGCCGCCACCGACGTGCACGCGCAGCGCGCTCGCGATCGCGCGCATGCGCCGTGCACGTAGGGGGTGTGACCATCTGCGATCACGTGGTAAACAGCCATAACGAATGGCTGTTCACCCCCTTCGGTGGCGAGCGGTGTCTCCGTGACACGCCGCCACCGAAGAAACAGGGATGCGCGCGCACGATCGCGCGCATCCCTGTTTAAACGGGAGGCCGTCATATGACGGCCTCCCGCCGCAATAGCTGCGCCGCCTGGCCGTCATTTGACGGCCGGCGGTCAGGAACTAGTTAAAGATTGAGGTGCCCGTTTATGAAACTGTGAACAGCAGTGATCTCGAGGATTCTAGGGTTGCCACTTTTTCTTCAAGTCAAACCAGAACACTTTAGCAACACACAACAATTTTTTTTATAGTATAAACCAGCCTTTCTCAACCTTTTCAACTCAGAGGAACCCTTGAAATAGTTCTCTGGTTTCGGGGGGAACCACTGCTAAAAATTAGAAATCTACAACTCACGATACATTAGTGTGATGGTCAGTGGGGAGAATGGTCCTTACACTTGTGGTCATTGGGAAGAATTACCTCCTTACAGATAGCTAAAAAGATCAATGGTGTCGGTGGGAACTTATCTGAGAGGCAGAAATTGCCCAATGCTGAAGGAACCCTGGTTGAGAATCACTGGTATAAACTATACATATATTTTGCAATTAAATACATTTCTAATCATATGAAGTTAAAGGGGTTGTAAATGTAATTTTTTATATTTTTTTATAAAAATAACAAACATGTTATACTTACCTCCACTGTGCAGCTCGTTTTGCACAGAATGGCCCCGAACCTGGTCTTTTGGGGTCGCTTGGCGACTGTCTCGGCTCCTCCCCACAAGAACTAAGCACCGTAATGCGTGTTCTGTCGCATGGTGGTTAGATCTTGTGGGTGCGCTCCAGTGATACAGCCGGCGGCTATAGACGCTCCTTGTATCACTCGGCCCCGCCACCACATCATTGGATGTGATTGACAGCAACGCGAGCCAATGGCTGAGCTGCTTTCAATCCACTATAGCCAATCAATGGCCAGGCTTTGAGGCGAAGAGGATATCGGGGGTGAGTACAGCAGGTGAACGGGCTCAGGTAAGTAAAATGGGGGGGGGGGCGGTATTGTCGGATGTTTTTTCACCTTAATGCATAGGATGCATTAAGGTGAAAAAACACAAACCTTTACAACCTCTTTAATCAAAAGAGTCCCCCTTTACATCAGAGTCCACAGAGTTCCCCTTTTACATCTGAACTCGCAGAGTTCCCTTACAAGGGGGGTTCTGCAGACTCTGATGTAAGGGAGAGCTCTGGGGGCTCTAACATAAGGGATTCTGTGGGAACCCTAATTTAAGGGGGAGCTCTGAGAACTCTGATGTATGGAAAGTACTCTGATGTAAGGGGGAACACTGTGGACTCTGGTGTAAAGGGGAACTCTGATGCAAGGGGTGCTTTGAGAACCCTGATTTACCTTAGTGTACTCACTCAGAGGCAGGAGATAGAAGGGGGAGACTTCAGTCACAGACAGGGATGAATAGTGAGCTCACTCACCCCTTGGCACTCAGCACCTCTCATTCAGATGTATCTGAGGCTGCTGGACTTCAAATTTCCAGCCCGTACTTTCCTTTTCTGAGGAGTATGGGCAGACACAGAGGGGTAGGGGTGGGAGGAAGAGGAGCAGATCAAGCTTTCTCTATTCTCCTGTCTGTGTGTGTGTGTGTGTGTGTGTTGGGGGGGGGGGGGGGGGGATTGTTAGTGCTAGCTTTGGGCAGCATGAAAAAGAGTGTAACAGACACTCTCGGTTTAGACACTTGCAGCCAGCAAGCCTGGAGGGAAGCCATAGTCTGGTCTGAATAATGTGTTTCAGGTAGTCTGAAACCTGGATGCAGGATTCCAAACCTGAACTGTCCGGATGAATCCCGGACAGCTGGTAACCCTAGAAGATCCCAGCTGATCTCAGTTTATGAACGGTTTATGAAACAGAGATGATCGGGGGAGAACAAGTTCTCATTGCAGCACCCAGAGAAGCTGTCATTGACTGATACAGAAACGGCCAGCTTATGAAGGTGCGATCTGAGCACTTCACTGGCGATCTCTGTCAGAATTCTCCCTCCCAGATTCCCAAGCTCAGAGGTGGTGAATCGGTAAATGAAGATAGAATCCTGGGGGCACTGAGGAGAAAGGAAAAAGATTATTGACTTCCTTCCTTCTCGATCAGACCCCCCCCCCAAGACAGTACCATGTCCTCCTGTCATATTTATGTGTGTATATATATATATATATATATATATATATATATATATATATATATATATATATATATATATATATATATATACTAGGCCGAACACCCCCCAGTTTGGTTCGCACCAGAACCTGTGAACAGACCGAAAATTCGTACGAACTTTAGAACCCCATTAAAGTCTATGGGACTCGAACGTTCAAAATCAAAAGTGCTAATTTTAAAGTATAATATGCAAGATATTGTCCTAAAAAGGGTTTGGGGGCCCGGCTCCTGCCCCAGGGGACATGGATCAATGCCAATTTTTTTTTTTTAAAACAGCAGTTTTTTCGGGAGCACGATTAAAGTGGAAAAAAAACTGAAATATTCCTTTAAATATCATGCCTGGAGGTGTCTATAGTATGCCTGTGAAGTAGCACGTGTTTCCCATGTTTAGAACAGTCCCTGCACAAAAGGACATTTAACGGAAAAAAAAGTAATTTAAAACTGCTTGCGGTTATAACCGCTTAAAGCGGGACTGCACTGCGGAAAAAAATATTAAAATATTAAAATATTAAAATTTTAATAAATGGACACTCACCTGTCCCGGGGTCCAGCCATGCCGGCAGCCGAGGCCGATCGATCGCTCGGCTCTCGGCTGCTGCCGCCACCATTCTAGGTGAGGGAATCAGGAAGTGAAGCGAAGCGGCTTCACTTCCCGGTTCCCTACTGCGCATGCATGAGTCGTGCAGCGCAATAGGAATTGTCCGCGCTGTCTCTGGGACCCGTGTGTGTCCCAGCAGACAGCGCGCAGGGACAGGAAGAGGCATAGACTCCCGTGGGAGTCTATGCCCGGAAGTGGGTGTAAACACCTGTCTTTGACAGGTATCTGCACCCCCCTCCCCCCTGAAAGGTGCCAATTGTGACACCGGAGGGGGGGAGGGTTCCGATCAGCGGAAGTTTCACTTTAGGGTGGAACCCCGCTTTAAGGACCGCCTCACGCCGATGTACGTTGACAGAATGGCACGGCTGGGCACAAGCACGTACAGGTACGTTGCTCTTCAAGTGCCCAGCCGTGGGTCGCAAGCGCGAAGGCGGCAGCACACTCGTGACCCGGTCCTGAGCTCTGTGACCGTGGCCGCGGGTCCCACGAACTCGATCGCTGCGGGTGTCCCGCGATCGGGCCACAGAGCTGAAGAACGAGGAGAGGTAAGTGTAAGCAAACCTCTCCTCATGCTTCCTCCTGAGCCTGTCACTGATCGTCTGTTCCCTGTTATAGGGAAAGACAATCAGTGATGTCAGATGTCAAGCCACGCCCCCTACAGTTAAAAAAAACCACACACACGCACTTAACCCCTACACTGCCCCCTAGTGGTTAACCCCTTCACTGCCAGTGACATTTTTACAGTAATCAGTGCATTTTTAATTGCACTGATTGCTGTATTAATGCCAATGGTCCCAAAAATGTGTCAACATTGTCCGACGTGTCCGTCATAATGTCGCAGTCACAATAAAAATCGCTGATCACCGCCATTACTAGTAAAAAAAAATTATTAATAAAAATGGCATAAAACTATCCCCTATATTGTTGACGCTATAACTTTTGCACAAACAAATCAATAAACGCTTATTGCGGGTTTTTGAGATGAGGGAAGAGGACGCGTTGGCAGCTGCTTTGCTAGTACCCTGAGCCTGGGTGAGAGACGATGAGGAGGATGAGGAGGGCTTGGTCATCCACTCTACCAAGTCTTCGGCATGATGCGGGTCAACACGTCCAGCTGCCGACAATAAGGACAAGAATGTCCCATGGCCACGTGCTGATGATGATGCACAGCGTCCATGACCAGCACTGTTGTCTCTAGACACAGAGCCTGCTTGCCCTCTTTTATTGGCTTGTGACTGTCTGCCTCTCCTTGTTGGCCTTCCAGACATAGTAATGGCCTGCGGGCAGATGGGAAAACCAGCAATTGGGGTAGCTTTAGGTGCACACTGAGCAGATGACAAAGTACACCGACTGTAATTACTGCAGCTGCCTGCCTGTGTTACAGAAACAGAACAAAACCAGCAATAAGGGGTATCTTCAGGTGTATACTGTGGAGGAGGCACACAACACCCACTTTAACTGCTGCAGATGCCTGTATTACAGAAACAGAACAACGCCAGCAATAAGGGGTAGATTCAGGTGTATGCTGTGCAGGAGGCACACAGCACCCACTTTAACCGCTGCACATGCCTGTATTACAGAAACAGAACAACACCAGCAATAAGGTGTATCTTCAGGTGTATACTGTGCAGGAGGCACGCAACACCCACTGTAAATGCTGCAGATGTCTGTGTTACAGAAACAGAACAACACCAGCAATAAGGGGTATCTTCAGGTGTATACTGTGCAGGAGGCACACAACACCCACTTTACCTGCTGCAGATGCCTGTATTACAGAAACAGAACAACACCAGCAATAAGGGGTAGCTTCAGGTGTATACTGTGCAGGAGGCACACAACACCCACTTTAACTGCTGCAGATGCCTGTATTACAGAAACAGAACAACACCAACAATAAGGGGTAGCTTCAGGTGTATGCTGTGCAGGAGGCACACAACACCCACTCTAACAGCTGCAGATGCCTGTATTACAGAAACAGAACAACACCAGCAATAAGGGGTATCTTCAGGTGTATACTGTACAGGAGGCACACAACACCCACTGTAAATGCTGCAGATGCCTGTATTACAGAAACAGAAAAACACCAGCAATAAGGGGTATCTTCAGGTGTATACTGTGCAGGAGGCACACAACACCCACTTTAACTGCTGCAAATGCCTGTATTACAGAAACAGAACAACACCAGCAATAAGGGGTAACTTCAGGTGTATGCTGTGCAGGAGGCACACAACACCCACTTTAACTGCTGCAGATGACTGTATTACAGAAACAGAACAACACCAGCAATAAGGGGTAGCTTCAGGTGTATACTGTGCAGGAGGTACACAACACCCACTCTAACTTATGTAGATGCCTGTATTACAGAAACAGAACACCAGTAATAAAGGGTAGCTTCAAGTGTGTACTGTGCAGGAGGCACACAACACCCACTGTAACAGTGCTAGGTTCCCAAGCAAAAAGACACTGTCCCTGCCTATCTTGCTCTTTCCCTGCACGCCAACACACTACTCGAGGCCACCAAGCTGACGACCTTATATAGTGTGGGGCATGTACTAAACCCCACTGAGCTATAATTGGGCACAGGCATCCTGCCTGTGGCCAATTATGGCTCTCCTTGCTGCCAGTGCTGTGATTGGCCAAGCATGCGGGGTCATAGTCCATACTTGGCCACTTATGAGCCAGCAATGCACTGCGATTGTGTAGTGCATTGTGGGCCGTTCGTGCCACACGAATATGGTGCGAACGGTCCACAAAGTTCTGAATTCGCCGAACAGGCGAACGGCCCGTGTTCAAGCCAAACATGCGTTCGAGTCGAACACCGAGCTCATCCCTAATATATATATATATATATATATATATATATATATATATATATACACAGTGCCTTGCGAAAGTATTCGGCCCCCTTGAACTTTTCAACCTTTTGCCACATTTCAGGCTTCAAACATAAAGCTATAAAATTTTTATTTTTTGTGAAGAATCACCAACAAGTGGGACACAATTGTGAAGTGGAACGAAATCTATTGGATTTTTGAAACTTTTTTAACTAATAAAAAAATGAAAAGTGGGGCGTGCAAAATTATTCGGCCCCCTTGCGCTAATACTTTGTAGAGCCACCTTTTGCTGCAATTACAGCTGCAAGTCGCTTGGGGTATGTCTCTATCAGTTTTGCACATCAAGAGACTGAAATTCTTGCCCATTCTTCCTTGCAAAACAGCTCGAGCTCAGTGAGATTGGATGGAGAGCGTTTGTAAACAGCAGTTTTCAGCTCTTTCCACAGATTCTCGATTGGATTCAGGTCTGGACTTTGACTTGGCCATTCTAACACCTGGATACGTTTATTTGTGAACCATTCCTTTGTAGATTTTGCTGTATGTTTGGGATCATTGTCTTGTTGGAAGATAAATCTCCGTCCCAGTTTCAGGTCTTTTGCAGACTCCAACAGGCTTTCATCCAGAATGGTCCTGTATTTGGCTGCATCCATCTTCCCCTCAATTTTAACCATCTTCCCTGTCCCTGCTGAAGAAAAGCAGGCCCAAACCATGATGCTGCCACCACCATGTTTGACAGTGGGGATGATGTGTTGAGAGTGATGAGCTGTGTTGCTTTTACGCCAAACATATCGTTTTGCATTGTGGGCAAAAAGTTCGATTTTGGTTTCATCTGACCAGAGCACCTTCTTCCACATGTTTGGTGTGTCTCCCAGGTGGCTTGTGGCAAACTTTAGACGAGACATTTTATGGATATGTTTGAGAAATGGCTTTCTTCTTGCCACTCTTCCATAAAGGCCAGATTTGTGCAGTGTACGACTGATTGTTGTCCTATGGACAGACTCTCCCTCCTCAGCTGTAGTTCTCTGCAGTTCATCCAGAGTGATCATGGGCCTCTTGGCTGCATCTCTGATCAGTCTTCTCCTTGTCTGAGCTGAAAGTTTAGAGGGACGGCCTGGTCTTGGTAGATATGCAGTGGTCTGATACTCATTCCATTTCAAAATGATCGCTTGCACAGTGCTCCTTGGGATGTTTAAAGCTTGGGAAATCTTTTTGTATCCAAATCCAGCTGTAAACTTCTCCACAAGAGTATTACGGACCTGCCTGGTGTGTTCCTTGGTCTTCATGATGCTCTCTGCACTTTCAACAGAACCCTGAGCCTATCACAGAGCAGGTGCATTTATACAGAGACTTGATTACACACAGGTGGATTCTATTTATCACCATCAGTCATTTAGGACAACATTGGATCATTCAGAGATCCTCGCTGAACTTCTGGAGTGAGTTTGCTGCACTGAAAGTAAAGGGGCCGAATAATTTTGCACGCACCACTTTTCAGTTTTTTATTTGCTAAAAAAGTTTAAATTATCCAATAGATTTTGTTCCACTTCACAATTGTGTCCCACTTGTTAGTGATTCTTCACAAAAAATTAAAATGTTATATCTTTATGTTTGAAGCCTGAAATGTGGCAAAAGGTTGAAAAGTTCAAGGGGGCCGAATACTTTCGCAAGGCACTGTATATGTAGCAAGGTCCCAGGCCTCCTTCCGTCTAATGAGAACCTCCAGGGCCAGAGACGGCTGACATCCTTCTGTATATGGTGGGTTGTGAGGCATGGTGGGTGCAAGGTAGTTAATGTTATTGGGCACCAGACACTTCTTGAATGCAAAAAAAGAATTTATTTCTCTTAAACTTTTGGGAAAGAGGGTTAGGGCCAGGGCATCCTTAAGTAGTTGCAAATTCAATTGGCAGACTCCAAAACTTCAACAGGAGGACAGCCATGCAAAGAAAGCCATCCAGCAAGACGCCAAATCTGCATGTGTAGGAATGCTGTCTCCCATGGCGACAGTCTTTAACAGTTCCTAACACAAAGCGTAACAGTTCTTTACTTCCACTGAATCCCTTGAGCTCCTCCAATCTTCACGGGTGTCTCTTTTTCAAACGTCACCCTCGCTTCTCTGCTGGGTCCCTACATTGGCACTCAAGATACCTCTCAAGCTTCACCCACTGGCCTTCTCGTTCCCTGGCTTGACACACAAGGCTGCACTGCAAGCGTCACCTCTGCTGGCTCCATGGCTTGATACCCACTGAAGTTTCCAGATTCTTCCCCGGTTGGTGAGAATGCTGCTCCAGTACTTGCTTCAGTTACTGACTGTGGTCCCTGGTAACAAAGTGGATGGTCCCTTAGTGGTGACAGCTTCCCTTCTACCTCCAACCACGACAGGTTCTCTGGCCCGGAAGAACATTCCCATGTCTTAAAAAAATTCTGGCAGATCAAGTACAATAATACGATGGCCCAAGTACCGTAACCACTAAAAACTGAGCTAGGGACAACTCTATCCACAAAGGCGACAGCTCCAAGCTTTTACAAATAGCATTATTACTTGTTAACCTGAAATCTGTGCCTTCACAATGACCATGTATATTTTATTTGCTCTCCCCCCACCCCCCTGCTAGTTTGGCACCGGCCTGGCTCTCGTGCTGTGTTGTTACCCCTCTAAACCAATTATCCATGTCCCTTTGACTAATGACGTTGGGCTGTCCCATTAATCTCTGACATATTTTCACTGGCAAATAGATGATTCTCAAGTCTTAAATAATATTACCAAGGAAGTTCTAACACTACAATGATGGATGACAAGCAGGTCATTACAGAAAACATTGCATGGATAAACATGCTAAAATACATCAACTAACATAATAGCAACATGCGGCCGGGTAACAATGTTATCAGGCCCAATTGTGACGAATCCTACAGCGTAATCTGCATTTATGGGCTACAAGTCAAGGCTACATGTAAATGAATGAATAAACAATTTGCTTAGATAAACAACATTTCAAAAACAAATGTATATTGATCACTGGAATTGTAGTGTTATTGCTGCTTTATAAGATTTGGGAGGGGCACAGGATTATTTCAGTCGTGGAATATTCAGTTAAAGACATTTCTTAAATTGTATATCAGGGAAAAAAAGACTCTTCAAGTACAGAGAAATGCCTGTTGAGCTACTAGAAATACAGTCTGCTTCTAAATCGTGTTGTGGACTGACAAAATGCAGAATTTCTAATGACCGAGTGGTGTCAGCCCTGCCCAGTTGTCTTTTGCTAAACTCTTGGACCTTTCTCCATGCTATTTTCCATGACATAGAGACTACTCATTCTCTAGTCCCAAGGTAAGAACTGGAAGGGATAATTAGACTCCTTGAGTTAATACAGGAAGTATAAAGAGTACACAGGACAGTTTTGAATATCTGATATGACTAACAGGTATTTTGTTTGTTTGCAATTATGCTGGTTATTGGCTCTCCTCGCCTCATACTGACAGAGTGTGAGGAGAGGAGAGCCGATCAGTGGCATTTCTTCACAGGATAGACCTGTACAGATAATCAGGGCACTGATCATCAAATCCCATCGGCTGCGTGGGCAGGGAAAGCTAATCATGCACAGAGGTAAGTAGACATGTGCACAACAAAAACATTTGTTTTGTTTATTTTCTTAATGTTTCCGTTGATTCGTAACGATTTGCAATTTCGTAAGATGCAAGTTTTTATATTAGTTTTTTCGTAACAGATAAGGGCAGAGAGAAAGTGCAGAGAAGGGCAACCAAACTGTTAAGAGGCATGGAGGAGCTCAGCTATGAGGAAAGATTAGAGGAACTGAATTTATTCACTCTTGATAAGAGGAGATCAAGGGGGGGGTATGATCAACATGTACAAATATATAAGGGGTCCATATAGTGAACCTGGTGTTGAGTTATTGTCAGGTCACTTTGAGGCAAGGTGACAGATGCACACCGTAGGGATCAGGAGTGCACCACAAGGTTGTGAACCCTAAGGCTGACTGCTGCGGACGGGAGACAGATCCCACCGAGGTTAGAGCATAAGATTCCCTGGGGTGCGGAGTCTAAGAGCCAGCAGGTGTTCACCAGAGCCTCTAGTGGTGAGGATGGACTTGGCTGCAACTGGCTCCAGGTCGCGACCCCCAGGGTCCCCCAGCTCGCACCCACAGTAGGCAACAGGAGGATAGGGATAGTGAGGGATAAAGCCAAGGTCGGGGCCACAAGCAGACAGGAATAGTCAGGGACACGCCAATAGGTCAGGATCACAGGCAAACAGGGATAGTCAAGGACACGCCAAAGTCGGTAATGGAACAACAGAAGAGCACACGGCAGGTAACAGGAAGCTAAGCACACAAAGGAATACACAATGGTTGATCAGCAGGGTTGGCCTGCAGTGCAGAGGTTAATATAGAGTTCTCTGTCTGATAGGAGCTAGGGTGGAGTCATGCCAGAAGATGGATTACAAAAGCAGTCAGGTGAGGGTCGGCTGGTCTCTAGAGATAAACACATGAAACAGGTAAGCAGACAAACTCTATTGCATAACCATGACAGTTATTTACCTTACAGTCAACACAGAGGACAAGTGGGCACTCTTTACGTCTAGAGGAAAAGAGATTTCATCTCCAAATACGGAAAGGTTTCTTCACAGTAAGAGCTGTGAAAATGTGGAATAGACTCCCTGCAGAGGTGGTTCTGGCCAGCTCAGTAGATTGCTTTAAGAAAGGCCTGGATTATTTCCTAAATGTACATAATATAACTGGGTACTGACATTTATAGGTAAAGTTGATCCGGGGAAAATCCGATTGCCTCTCGGGGGATCAGGAAGGAATTTTTTCCCCTGCTTTAATTAATTTAATTGGATCATGCTCTGCTGGTTTTTTTTGCCTCCCTCTGGATCAACTGTGGGTATAGAATTGGGTATATGGGATTGTATGATATTATTATTTATTTTAGTTTTTGTGGTTGAACTGGGTGGACTTGTGTCTTTTTTCAACCTGACTAACTATGTAATATTATTTTCATTAATACGAAATGATTCATAATCCCATTAATGTACAGATTCGTAATTTCATAAGAAGAGAGGTTTCATATTTTGACTCGTTCGTATTTTTCGTAACAGATATATTTTTGCTGATACGAAATGATTCGTAATTCTGTAATTTAAGAATTCTGCAAGTCCAATTTTCTTTGATTCAAAATTCATAGTTTTGTTAGATAATAATTTTCATTTATTCGGTACATTACTCGTAATTTAGTAATTGTTACTTTTGTGAGATTGACTTTTTCATTGATTCATACTTTCGTAGGAAATAAAGAATAATAATCCTATGCTTGCTTTTCTAATAAGTCCTGCACTTACTCCAGTCCACTCCCTCAGTTACGAGTCCGGACTCAGTCTCCTCAACTGAATCTAAAAAGATTCAGGAATGCAGTGGGATTTAGACACAAAAGGGATAAGCTGATTGGCTAAAGATATTAACCGGTTCCCGACCAGCGTACGACGATGTACGTCGATAGAATGGCACGGGCAGGCATATTGGCGTACATGTACGTCCAATCTTCAATGCCGCCCTGCCATCGGGAGCGCGCCGCCAACAGCGCGCTCCCGCGCTGGTCGGGACCCCCGTGAGTCCGCGGGCATACCCGCGATCGTCTCACGGGACGGCTGAATGGAGGAAATGCCGGGTAAACAGCATTTCTCCATTCTGCCTAGCAACTAGTGACGCTGATCTCTGCTCCATGTGATTGGAGCAGAGATCAGTGTTCACTAAATGAAAGCCCAACCCCCCCACAGTTAGTAACACACCCCTAGGAACACTTAACCCCTACACTGCCACCCACTGGTTAACCCCTTCACTGCCAGTGTCATTTACACAGGAATCACTGCATTTATATAGCAGTGATTACTGTATAAATGACAATGGTCCCAAAAATGTGTCAAAAATGTCCGATGGGTCCCCCACAATGTCGCAGTCACAATAAAAATCGCTGATCGCCGCCATTACTAGTAAAAAAAAAAAAAAAAAAAAAAATTATTAATAAAAATGCTATAAAACTATCCCTATTTTGTAAACGCTTTTGCGCAAACCAATCAATAATAGCTTATTGTGATTTTTTTTACCAAAAATATGTAGAAGAATACGTATCGGCCTAAACTGAGGGAAAAAAATTTTTTATATATATTTTTGGGGGATATTTATTATAACAAAAAGTAAAAAATAATGCGTTTTTTTCAAAATTGTCGCTCTATTTTTGTTTATAGCGCAAAAAATAAAAACCGCAGGGGTGATCAAATACCACCAAAAGAAAGCTCTATTTGTGGGAAAAAAAGGACGTCAATTTTGTTTGGGAGCCACGTCGCACGACCGTGCAATTGTCAGTTAAAGCGACGCAGTGCCGAATCGCTAAAAATGTGGTCTGGTCTTTGACCAGCAAAATGGTCCGGTCTGTAAGTGGTTAAGTAAGATACATCACTCACTAATACACTGTCCATTTGAAAGAACGATTCGAGAACACGAAATTACGAACATACGAAATTACGAATATACATATTAACCACTTGACCTCTGGGCACTTAAACACCCTTCTTAACCAGCCCATTTTTCAGTTTTCGGTGCTCTCACACTTTGAATGACAATTACTCAGTCATGCAACACTGTACCTATATGAAATTTTTGTCCTTTTTTCACACAAATAGGGCTATCTTTTGGTGGTATTTGATCACCGCTGGGTTTTTTATTTTTTTGCGCCATTAATCAAAAAAGAAAATTCGGTAAAAAAAATAAATCTTTGTTTCTTTTAAAATTGATTGCAGAGTATTGGCAAGTATTGGTGAGTATTGGCAGAGTATTGGCAGATTATTATAGTGTTGCAGAGTATTGCACAGTGTTGCAGAGTATTGACAGAGTATTGCACAGTGTTGCAGAGTATTGGCAGAGTATTGCACAGTGTTGCAGAGTATTGGCAGATTACTGCAGAGTATGGGCGGAGTATTGCAAATTATTGGCACTGAGCAGCACGGTGGGCACTTCACATCCAGCCCACAGCACTGCTGCCATCTATCCCTCTCTCCCCCTCTCCCCTCTCACTGTACCGATCGGTACAGAGAGGGGAGGGAGGAATCGGTGTGACGCCGGTTTGTTTACAAGTGATCCTTCCGTCATTTGACGGAGCGATCATGTGGTAAACAGGCGCTATCAGCAGCCGTTAACCATGATGCGCCGGGTCATGGATGTCCCCGGTGCGCACCCCAGGGGTGCGCAGGAGCAAGATTCTGGGAGGACGTTCACGGGCACCCTCCCAGAATAAGCCGACCGCGCTGTAGCTGTCTTTTTGCTATATCCTGGTCAGCATGTGGTTAAGATACACTTATGCCGCATACACATGGTCGGACTTTCCGACGGGAAATGTTGGATGTGAGCTTGTTGTCGGAAAGTCCGACAGTGTGTATGCTCCATTGAACATTTGCTGTCAGACTTTCCGGCAACAAATGTTTCTTAGCGGGTTCTCAAATTTTCCTCCAACAACACGTTGTTGTCGGAAAGTCTGATCGTGTGTACACAAGTCCGTCACACAAAAGTTCACGCATGCTCGGAATCAAGCAGAAGGAGCCGCACTGGCTATTAAACTGCCTTTTTCTCAGCTCATCATACGTCTTGTACCTCACCGCGTTCCCACGTTCGGAATTGTTGGCCAACATTTGTGTGACCGTGTGTATGGAAAACAAGTTGGAGCCAACATCCTTCAAACAAAAATCCACGGTTTTGTTGGTGGACAGTCCGATCGCGTGTACGCAGCATTACACTGTACACTGTCCATGCAAAAGAAGGGTTCGAAAACACGGACAAACTAAATTTACGAACAGACGAAGAAATGAAATTACGAACACAAGAATAAAAATACGAACATGCGAAATTATGAACAGACAAAGGATTGAAAACACGAAATGTAAATCATTCGTTATAGATGTCATTTTCTTTCTTTTTTCTGTTTCGGAGTTTCGTATTTTCGTAAGTTTGTCTGTTCCTAAGTTCGTATTTTCACGTGTTCGTTATGTTGCTTATTTGCAATTTTGTAATTTTCGTATTTTGATTCTTTCAGCTATTCGGATGTTCGAATTGATCCAAATGTATGGATACTAACAAATTCATACGAAAATGTATTTGTTACGAACCAAATCGCACATGTTTAGAGGTAAGTGCACGGGGGGATTGGGGGGTTGGGGAGGAAGGAAAACGTACACTTTCAGCTGCCCATAAACTAGTACATTTTCAAAACAATAATTTTTATTAATAGTCATACGAATATGTGTACATTTTTTTTACATATTTGTATAATTACACAAGAATTCTTTGTATATTCGATGACTGGACAAATTTTGCTCTAACGAACGTCAAAATTTAATTTGCTTTTACCACTCAATTTTGAAATTAATGTAATTTCTTGAATAAAAATAACATACACTGTCAGAAATGTGTTTATTTGAGAAAAATCCATCCAGAGCCTTCAAGGTTTTTTTATCACTGCCGTCAAAAACAAACATCCAATTAACCCCACTAACCATTAGAAAGGCAAACAAATGTTTTTAAAACAAAAGCTTTCGAAAACAATTTTACTAGTGCATGGCTGTTTTTAGGTGATTTCACATCAGTATGTAGACATGCATGCTGATATGAGTTTTAGGGAAAGGTGTGAAAGATCCACTTTAAGGGTTAATTTATACATGTGTAGCTCCCAACTGTCCCTGATTTGGAGGGACTGTCCCTGATTTGGAGCAATGTCCCTCTATCCCTCTTTCCTCCTCATTTGTCCCTCATTTTGGTCTGATCTATATAGTTGTATATAAAATGCGCTTTTTATCTATCAAAAAGTGTTTCCCAGTGCTAAATCTTTCATCCAATTTCTAAATTGCTGCATTTGTAAATACTAAACGCCAATATAAGGGAATAGTAGTGTTAAAAAAGCACTTTAACCAATCTCCTCCTTTAAAGTGGATGTAAACCAGAATTTTTTTTTTTTTTTGATGTCATAATGTAGAGTATAAGATTTCCTATCATTTGAGCCCAGTCTTGCCACAAAGAGTTAATCCATCTCGGAGCAATCCTCTTTTATTGTTCAGTGAGATAAATCTTGACAAACAGAGAAAAACTTTGTCAAATCCTCCCCCTTGCTGTGAGTGACAGGTGATTTACATATCTCGTGCACTAGCCTAAGAGACATGCATTATTTTTTAATTCCCCCCCCCCCCACTCTTTTCTTCTGCTGTTCGGCAAGGATTGGCTGTTCCACACCTCAGTATGATTTGGCATGCTGAAATCATGTGGGGACTTTTCTGGGTTTTGACTGGATGTTAGTGATCATAGCAGAAGTTCAGTGTAAGAAATACACAGGAGAAAATGCATGTTGATGTAGGTCGATGTAGGTTGATGTAGAAGTGGGCGGGGAGTCTACTGACATCACAACTCCACCCACTGAGCCCTGGAAAACAGACCCACCCACAGAATCTGCAGTTTTTTGGGTCTCATAGCAGACAGAGGGGAGACATTTGACAGATAAGTATCGGCAGGTCGGCACGATCCCACGAACCATCCTTTTAAGTTTGCCGCCCTGTCATCGCGAGCGCGCCGGCGCGCTCGCCTGCTGGTCGGGACCCCCGTGAGTCTGGTCGCGGGTCCTGTGGACTCGATCGCTGGGGCATACCCGTGATCGTCTTAAGGGGCAGCTGAATGAGGAAATGCTGTTGTAAACAGCATTTCCCCATTCTGCCTAGTAACTAGTGACGCTGATCTCTGCTCCATGTGATTGGAGCAGAGATCAGTATTCACTAAATTAAAGCCCAGCCCCCAACAGTTAGTAACACACCCCTAGGAACACTTAACCCCTACACTGCCACCCACTGGTTAACCCCTTCACTGCCAGTGTCATTTACACAGGAATCACTGCATTTATATAGCAGTGATTGCTGTATAAATGACAATGGTCCCAAAAATGTGTAAAAATGTCCGATGTGTCCGCCATAATGTTGCAGTCACAATAAAAATGGCTGATCGCTGCCATTACTAGTAAAAAATAAATTATTAATAAAAATGCCATAAAACTATCCCCTATTTTGTAAACGCTATAACTTTTGCGCAAACCAATCAATAATCGCTTATTGCCATTTTTTTTACCAAAAATATGTAGAAGAATATGTATCGGCCTAAACTGAGGGAAAAAAATGTTTTTTTTTATATATTTTTGGGGGATATTTATTATAACAAAAAGTAAAAAATAATGTGTTTTTTACGAAATTGTCGCTCTATTTTTGTTTATAGCGCAAAAAATTAAAACCGCAGGGGTGATCAAATACCACCAAAAGAAAGCTCCATTTGTGGGAAAAAAAGGACATCAATTTTGTTTGGGAGCCACGTTGCATGACCGAGCAATTGTCAGTTAAAGCAATGCAGTGCCTAATCGCAAAAAGTGGTCTGGTCTTTGACCAGCAAAATGGTCCGGGGCTGAAGTTGTTAAAGTTCATGTGTGTGTAAAGGCAGGCGTACCAATACTTTTGGTAATATAGTGTATGTCCATGCCACCACTGTGTCCCAATAGACACAAATTGGACTGCCTGCATGGGGATGCACAAAATGCCGGTGTACCCTATGTGGGCAAAGATGATTCTTCGCACAGGTGTACAGGTAGGTACACCAGTTTGAATGAGGCCTAAGTGAACCTGTTGCTTTCCCGTACAAAGGAAAAAAAAAAGAAAACGAATACGTTTTTAGCAGCGATTCCAATATAAAGTCTTCTCCTAGCTCGCTAATCAGCCTGTAGACGTCCTCATGTGATTTAGCATAAAGCCATTAGTGATTCAGAATTCCTTATTAGATTTGCGGAATAGATAAGATTCCGATGCAGACGATACATGTAGGGGATATATTCTTAAATCAATTTAACAGCTGCAACAAGAGAAGGCCGGGTCCCGGGCTCCTCGTAATCAGTTGTTCGGTGGCAGGTGCATGTCAGGGGGCATGCCTTTCAGCAGGACCACAGGCCTACCCAGATCATTGCCAATTAATCATGCAGTAAAATACATTTGACAGCTCAGAGAAAAATCTCATCGTAATTTTCTCATTCACCGACTTGCACATTGCTCAGCTTTGAAGAGCCCGTCATTACATCTTACGCTTAGGAAGAAGGACGCATGAATAGAGTTCTTCAAATAAAGGATGATTTTAAAGGCACAAGGGCATATTACAGCGTATCTCAATCCAAGAAAGAAATGTAATATACTACAGCTTATCTATCCTTAGATGTGATGGTTGCATTAGTTTTCTTTTTTAGCCCCCCCCCCCCTCCTTTATTCTCACCTGGTGATCTTGCCAGTAACACATTTCCCATTTTAGGATGACTGCGTTTGCAGGCAGGTGCAGATTCACAAAGTAGACCTCAATGAACTGAGACTGATGTAAAGTGACCCAGAACAACCGATAAAAGATAATAAACCATACACACAAATATATGTGATAACAAATGTGAGAAATACACACATAAACACAAAGAACAAGTGTCCATGTCCACACGGATATATATACGGGGGATGAAAAAGTTCTTTCTCCTCAATCTCCAACTGGAGTTAATACATATGTTCAGACTGTTAAGTACACTTGAAGACACTCCAATCAGATTCACAGATAAGAGATTAGGTACTCTTACCAAATAGGATGGATGCACCTACCATACGGCAGTGTGTCAAACAAGCTTGTAACGCTGGATTCCAGGTGGTATACAGGTGCCAGTCTGAGTTGTATCAGTGGGTCTGCTGCGACTCCAGGCCACTCGCTAGTTGATATGAGGTTCCAAAACTCTTGACATCCAGACCGATCCAAGGGATGACATTAACGGGACGGTAAACATCAGTGCCCAAATATAAAAAATAAAGAAAAAGGGAGCTCCATATGGCGCAGGTCAACCAAAAAAAAAAAAATGGTTTATTGAAATAAAATGATCTTACGGTGAAGTGCAGGATAAAGGATAAAAAGTGATCACAGGCAAATAAAAAGCAATGTGGGAAGCAGGCGGTGCTGTCCTGACACGTTTTGACTACAACGTCTTTCACTCTTGCCCCAGTGGAAGACTTTGTAGTCGAAGCGTGTTCGGCCAGCACCTTCTGCTTCCCACATTGCTTTTTATTTACCTGTGATCACTTTTTATCCTTTATCCTGCACTTCTCTGTAAGATAATTTTTTGGAGTGGAGTCTGTTAGGGGAATTGTCCAAATAAGGACTCCATCAGTATCTAAGAGGAGCCAGTTATCTGATTGGACACCGCAACCCCTGGAGATCTCCAGGGGACATTTGGTGTGCAACCTTAGAAAATAGGCATGCCTGGAGCGATGGTAGATTAGGGTCAGGGACCGCTCTGGTAGACATGTGCAGAACGGAAAAAGCTGTTTAATTTCGGATAGATTTGTTATGTTAATAATTTAATTTAATTGATTCATTTCGGAATTCGTTCAGTTTATTCATTTTCTAATGAACTCCCAATTTTTCAGGAACAATTCGAATTCGGATGTGTCGAAAAATGATCGACTGATTTGAATTCTGTGTGAAGAATAGCTGGCTGTTAAGCAGTGGTCCAGGAAGCTGGCCGCCACATCCTTAAAGGGGAATTACACCCAAAAGTGGAACTTCCACTTTAAGTCCTCCTCACCCCCTTCTATGCCACATTTGGCATGTAATTTTTTAGGGGGGAGGGGGTGGGTACCTAGCTTTGACAGGTACCCAGCTCCCACTTCCACTCGGGCCGCCTAGGCGACTTGAGCGAAAGTTCTCCCCATCCCTCCCTGCAATTTTCTGGGAGGTATGGGTGAGTGTGTGTTTATTAACCACTTCCCGACCAGTGCACGACGATGTACGTCGACAGAATGGCACGGGCAGGCATATTGGCGTACATGTACGTCCAATCTTCAATGCCGCCCTGCCATCAGGAGCGCGCCGCCGGCGGCGCGCTCCCGCGCTGGTCGGGACCCCCGTGAGTCCGGTCGCGGGACCCGCGGACTCGATTGCCGCGGGCATACCCGCGATCGTCTCACGGGACGGCTGAATGGAGGAAATGCCGTGTAAACAGCATTTCTCCATTCTGCCTAGCAACTAGTGACGCTGATCTCTGCTCCATGTGATTGGAGCAGAGATCAGTGTTCACTAAATGAAAGCCCAACCCCCCCACAGTTAGTAACACACCCCTAGGAACACTTAACCCCTACACTGCCACCCACTGGTTAACCCTTTCACTGCCAGTGTCATTTACACAGGAATCACTGCATTTATATAGCAGTGATTACTGTATAAATGACAATGGTCCCAAAAATGTGTCAAAAATGTCCGATGGGTCCCCCACAATGTCGCAGTCACAATAAAAATCGCTGATCGCCGCCATTACTAGTAAAAAAAAAAAAAATTAATAAAAATGCTATAAAACTATCCCTATTTTGTAAACGCTATAACTTTTGCGCAAACCAATCAATAATCGCTTATTGCGATTTTTTTACCAAAAATATGTAGAAGAATACGTATCGGCCTAAACTGAGGGAAAAAAATGTTTTTTTATATATTTTTGGGGGATATTTATTATAACAAAAAGTAAAAAATAATGCGTTTTTTTCAAAATTGTCGCTCTATTTTTGTTTATAGCGCAAAAAATAAAAACCGCGGGGTGATCAAATACCACCAAAAGAAAGCTCTATTTGTGGGGAAAAAAGGACGTCAATTTTGTTTGGGAGCCACATCGCACGACCGCGCAATTGTCAGTTAAAGCAATGCAGTGCCGAATCGCAAAAAGTGGTCTGTTCTTTGACCAGCAAAATGGTCCGGTCTGAGCGTGGTTAAACATCAGCAGCTACACTTATTGTAGCTGCTGACTTTTAATAAACACAAAACAAGTGGATCTCCGCTCCCACTTGCCTACTGGGCCAATTCTGACATTTTTCTCCTACATGGAAAAAATCATAATTGTTTTGCTAGAAAATTACATCGAACCCCCAAACATTATATATGTTTAGTTAGCAGAGACCATAGAAAATAAAATAGCAATTTTTTATCTCACACGGTATTTATGCAGAAATTTTTCAATGGTTTAAAAAAAAAAACAGCAAAGTTAGCCCAATTTTTTTGCATAATGTGAAAGATGAAGTTACGCCGAGTAAATAGATACTCAACATGTCACCCTTCAAAATTGCACACGCTCGTGGAAAGGCGCCAAACTTTGGTACTTAAAAATCTCCATAGGCGACACTTTTACACTGCGTGTACTGGTTACATGTTTTGAGCTACAGAATTATTGCTCTCACTCTAACGTTTGTGGCAATACCTCACATGTGTTATTTGAACACTGTTTACATATGGGCGCGACTTACAGTGGTGTGAAAAAGTGTTTGCCCCCTTCCTCATTTCCTGTTCCTTTGCATGTTTGTCACACTTAAGTGTTTCGGAACATCAAACCAATTTAAACAATAGTCAAGGACAACACAAGTAAACACAAAATGCAATTTGTAAATGAAGGTGTTTATTATTAAAGGTAAAAAAAAATCCAAACCATCATGGCCCTGTGTGAAAAAGTGATTGCCACCCTTAGCAGCAACAACTGCAACCAAGCGTTTGCGATAACGTGCAATGAGGCTTTTACAGCGTCCTGGAGGAATTTTGGCCCACTCATCTTTGCAGAGTTGTCCTAATTCAGTTACATTAGAGGGTTTTCGAGCATGAACGGCCTTTTTAAGGTCATACCACAACATCTCAATAGGATTCAGGTCAGGACTTTGGCTAGGCCACTCCAAAGTCTTCATTTTGTTTTTCTTCAGCCATTCGGTGGTGGACTTGCTGGTGTGTTTAGGATCATTGTCCGGCTGCAGAACCCAAGTTCGTTTCAGCTTGAGTACACGAACAGATGGTCAGACATTCTCCTTCAGGATCTCTTGGTAGACAGCAGAATTCATAGTTCCTTTTATCACGGCAAGTCTTCCAGGTCCTGAAGCAGCAAAACAGCCCCAGACCATCACACTACCACCACCATATTTTACTGTTGGTATAATGTTCTTTTTATGAAATGCAGTGTTCCTTCTACGCCAGATATACTTGGACACACACCTTCCAAAGAGTTCCACTTTTGTCTCATCGGTCCACAGAATGTTGTCCCAAAAGTCTTGGGGATCATCAAGATGTGTTGTGGAGAAATTGAGACGAGCTTTGATGTTCTTTTTGCTCAGCAGTGGTTTTCTCCTTGGAACTCTGCCATGCAGGCCATTTTTGCCCAGTCTTTTCCTGATGGTGGAGGCATGAACGCTGACCTTAACTGAGGCAAGTGAGGCCTGCAGTTCCTTGGACGTTGTTGTGGGGTCTTTTGCGACCTCTTGGATGAGTCGTCTCTGCGCTCTTGGGGTAATTTTGGGCGGCCGGCCACTCCTGGGAAGGTTCACCACTGTTCCATGTCTTCGCCATTTGTGGATAATGGCTCTCACTGTGGTTCGCTGGATTCCCAAAGCTTTGGAAATGGCTTTATAACCCTTTCCAGACTGATAGATCTCAATTACTTTCTTTCTCAATTGTTCCTGAATTTCTTTGGGTCTCGGCATGATGTGTAGCTTTTTTTTTTTTTCTGGTGGACCTTACTGTGTCAAGCAGCTCCTATTTAAGTGATGCCTTGATTGTGAACAGGTGTGGCAATAATCAGGCCTGGGTGTGGCTAGAGAAATTGAACTCAGGTGTGGACAACCACAGTTATAGTATGTTTTAACAAGGGGGGCAATCACTTTTTCACACAGGGCCATGATGGTTTGGATTTTTTTTCACCTTTAATAATAAACACCTTCATTTACAAATTGCATTTTGTGTTTACTTGTGTTGTCCTTGACTATTGTTTAAATTGGTTTGATGTTCTGAAACACTTAAGGGTCCTTTCACACGGGGCGGATCAGTTCTGATCCGCCCCGTGGATGTCCGTTTGCTCAGCGGGGATCACTCCGCCGATCCCCGCTGAGCAGGGAGATGACAGCTCCTTCTCTGCACACTGCGCAGGGACGGACCTGTCACAGCGCCGCTCTCCCCTATGGGAGATCGGATGACGACGGACCGCAGTGCCCGTCGTCACCCGATCCGATCCGCAGACGGATGGAAAAATAGCTTTTTCCTCCGTCACACTTTTTCGGATCGGAGCGGGTCGGATGTCAGCGGACATGTCACCGCTGACATCCGACGCTCCATAGACCTCTATGGAGCACCCGTTCAGGTCCGCCTGAAAAACTGACAGGCGGGCCTGAACGGGACGTCAGTGTGAAAGGGGCCTAAGTGTGACAAACATGCAAAGGAACAGGAAATGAGGAAGGGGGCAAACACTTTTTCACACCACTGTACATATGCGTTCGCTTCTGTGTACGAGTGAACGGGGACAGGGGCACTTTAAATATTTTTTTATTTTTTTTATTGTCAATTTTACTTTTATCTTTCTAGTTTGACACTTTTTTTTAAACTTTTTTTTTATCACTTTTATTGCTATTGCCAGGAATGTGAACATCCCTGGTAATAGGAATAAGCATGACAGGTCCTCTTTACAGGGAGATATGGGGTTAATAAGACCCCACGTCTCACCTCTAGGCTGGGAAGCTTGAAATAATAAAAAACAATCTCAGCTTCCCAGCCAAGGCAGCACTATTTTTTTGAATGCAGAGGCTGTGCGTGACGTCATAACATCGCGCCTGGCTGTCTCAACAATTATAGAGACTCTATGGTCAGCATGCGGAGCTGGCAGGTCCCTTCTCTGGTTCGCTGATGGCAGCGGAGTGCCTGGAGTAGCACCGGAGGGCAGCGGGATGGGGATTGTCCCCTCTTGCCACCCGTAAGAATGACCAAGCGGCTGAACAGCTGCTATGATCATTCTTATGGTGTAGGGAATCACTGGCTGAAAAAGAAGATATCTGAATGATGTTTGTAACTGCAGGCATCATTCAGATATCACCGCTCAAACCTGTCTGTTAACTTGCTGCACACTGTCACTGGCAGCGTTCTAGTTGACACTTTTCCAATTTGTAGCAAATCTGTGTGCCAGAACGATAGTAAGAGCAAAGTTGCAGTGTTGAATCTACAGCAAGAGCTCTTGCTCTTGACCCCTTGACCCCCAGAGTGACCCTTGACCCCCCAGAGTGACCCCTGTGGTGGGATGACTATTGCACAGCATAACTGAACCAGAACTTGCAGCAGACCTGCAGAATGTTTGCACAGACAATTTCATTGGAGTCATGCATTGGGGAATTCCTGCAATTGTGAAACAAACTTGTGAAGCCTGACAAGTCTAGCAATAGCTTAGCAAGTCATTTTCAAACTTGCAGCATAATTGCTTGCTATCTGAGAATCTAATAAAAGAAATATACATCTGAGACGTGAAGGTCTCTTCTTCCACCACAAGATACAAATTTTCTTGGCAGGAAAAGTGTGTGTGATAACCATGGCTTCCTCCATAGATACAATGGAGAGGTTAAGCTGGCCATACACCATTTTCTTATTCAATTTCCTTTAGATTTACCTTCAACTGTGTAGTAGAAGGGCCTACCTGATTGCACACAAATTTAAAGTGTTTAGATTTGACCTCATATTATATGGTTTTGGTAAATCTAAAGGAAATCTATAGAAGAAAATTGTATAATGTATGGCCAGCCTTAGTGTAGCCATCTAGGGATGTGAAATGTGTTATTTGCAGAATTTGATTAAGACCCTTTTCACATTGCCAGCGTTTTTCAGGTGCTAAAAATAGCACCTGTATAGCGCCTGAAAAAAACGTCTCCTTTCACTTCAGTGTGAAAGCCCGAGGGCTTTCACACTGGAGCAGTGCGCTGGCAGGGCGTCACAAAAAGTCCTGCCAGCAGCCTCTTTGGAGCGGTGAAGGAGTGGTGAACTCACAGCTCCTCCACCGCTGCTCCCCATTGGAATCAATGGGGCAGCGCTACGATGCTCTGGCGGCATTTTGCGGGCATATTTAACCCCTTTTAGACCACTAGCGGGGGGGGGGGATAAATCGGCGCTAAAAATAAGTCTGAAAAAAGCGGTTCCTTTCGCTTCAGTGTGAAAGCCTGAGGGCTCTCACACTGGAGCGTTGTGCTGGCAGAGCGTCACAAAAAGTCCTGCCAGCAGTTTCTTTGGAGCGGTGAAGGAGTGGTGAACTCACAGCTCCTTCACTGCTCCTCCACTGCTCCTCCACCCCCATTGAAATCAATGGGGCAGCGCTACGATATCGCTGGCAAAACGCTGCTCTGGCAGAATTTTGCGGGCGGATTTAACCCTTTTTTCAGCCGTTAAAAACGCTTAGTGCCGCTAAAACAATACCAACGCCCGGGGCGGCTCGGTGTGAAAGCCGTCTTAATAAAGCAAAAAAAAAGCTTGAAAAATACATTTAATGCAGCCATCACATTTAACGACTGATAAGTGCCAATATGTCCGATTTGGGTTTTGAAACGCTTTAAGTCTTTTGACTGTTAGGAAATAAAAAAATAAAAAAATCATCAGCAAATTTCTGGTTTACCACTTTAAAAATATGTCCCATAATGTCATTCAAGAGAAATTCCTCAAAATAAAAGTGTTACGCAGTAGCGCGTTTTAGCACGCGGCATCCTTGGGAAAAGGATGTCAAACGATGGCTGTTTACCGGCCTCCGAAATTCATGGATTTTTTTTTTTTCTTTTTTTGCAAGCCGTCTGACAATGCCTATAAAAAGGTTAAAGAGGGATTTGAGCTTAAGCTTGCATTGGCAAGTGCTATTTTCAGTTTATATAAGGTCGTACGGCAGCTTCTATATTTAGCCATGTTAATAAAAAACGATTCTTCATCATTATACCGGCTTAGGAAGCATAAATCACATATGGCTGAACAAATCTAGAAGGGAGTAAGGTGATTCATGGCTGTAATCCTTCGTTATATGAAGTCACATTAAATCTTTGTTTCTTCAGCCTTTGATTTCACTGTGTTGTTTGATTGTCTACAATGATGTCCATCCCTGGCACATGCAATGCACAGACACAAATCTTTAATAAGTTTAGAGCAGCTGAACACAGTTTTGTTTGCTTTGTTTGGGTTCCAAATCCTTATTTGCTGTGTTTTCCAAAGGGTTACAACAAACTGAATACACGGGTTTAGCTTGTAATTTTATCTGAAAATGATTGTCACTGTAATTCTGGAAGTGAATAGGAAGTATTTTTGAGTCCCGGCAAAAGCAGAATTTATTTTAGCTGTGCTTTTTGTATAACTTCTAATAATATTTGCTGAAGTCCTTGAAAGAGGAACAGACAGAATGAACAGGCTGCATGCAATTTGATCCCAGAGCTGCACACTTTAAAGCCCCATACACACTATCAGATTTTCTGCTGATTTTTTCCTTCAGATTTACCAAAACCATATAATATGAGGTCAAACCTTAGGAGTTTCAATTTGTATGCAATCAGGCAGGCTCTTTTACTACATGGTTTTGGTAAATACACACTATTGGATTGTTGGCCAACAAAACCGTGGACTTTTGTATGAAGGGCGTTGGCCCAAACTGGTCTTGCATACACACGGCACACAATTGTTGGCCAACAATCACGAACGTATGGTTTTTCAGCTCTTTAGCGCCACCCTTTGGGCTCCCTCTGCTAATTTTTTGTTAGTAGAAGTTTGGTGAGTGTTGATTCGCACTTTTCTTTTTGCGCTTTTCATTTTGTGCTTTTCAGTTTGTTTCTGAACGGCCGTTCGTCAACCAGACATGTTGCGGAATCGAAGGAGATAATGCGTTATTTATTATTGGCCCTGGAGTTATTACTTTGACATTATTTTTTGGGTTGATTAATGATTTGATTTGGTATATTTTCTCTTTTTAGGGATGCATAGAATGCACTTTTTGGTTAAGTTGTATTGGCAGATAGCATGTCTAATTTTATTTGTTTTCTTTTTTTAATACACAATACATTTTTTTATAGAATAATACTTTTACATAATACTTTTATACTGTTTTACTTTTACTACATTTTAAAAAATACAATGTAAAATTGACAAGAGACACCAACATAGTTGTATCTTTGATCTTAAAAACTACGGGATAATGGTGTTGTGGTAACTTGACCAAAAAAAACAAAATAATAAAATTATTCTTGATATCACTAGAAAAAAAAAGCCTTTGAAAATGAGTTTGCATTAACTCCATCAGTATCACCAGCAAAGCAGCTTCATTATTAAAGAAGAAGAGAATTGTGCGCTGCATTTCAAGATTTCATAATTTTCCACGTCACGAATGTTGCGTTCGGAATGGAGACCAACCGCTTCTGGCTCGTCCTTGCTTCCGAGCATGCGTGTTTGTACTTTGGACGACGGACTTGTGTACAAAAAAATCCGACAACAGACATTTGTCTACGGAAAATTTTAAAACCTGCCACCCAACATTTGTCCATGGAAAATCCGACAATTGTCCGATGGAGCGTACAAACGGTTTGAGGAAGGGACTGAGGAAGGGTCCTCATGAAAAAATAAAATTCAAATTTTAAAAAAAAAATTAAAAAAGTTAAGGGCTCATTCACATGTGCTTGCTCTCTGAAGAGCAGTCAGAATTTGGATTGCTCTTACATAGTTACATAGTTGGTAAGGTTGAATAAAGTTGACCTGTGTAGGTGTACGTGTGTCAGTGTCATTTCCCATATCCCTGTATATTGTGTTCTTTAAGATGCACATCCAGGAGTCTTTTAAAAATAGCTGACACCATTCTATATCCTTATCATCCTGCCAGTGAAAAACCCCCTGCGCAGCTTAAGGACCGAGGCTCTTTTGGACACTTGATGTTTACAAGTTGAAATTGTTTTGTTTTGTTTTGCTAGAAAATGACTTAGAACCCCCAAACATTTTATATATATATATATATATATACATATGTATGTGTGTATATATATATATATATATATATATATATATATATATATATATATATATATATTTATATATATATATTATATATATATATATATATATATTATATATTTTTTTCTAACGCCATGGAGAATAAAACGGTGGTTGTTGCAATACTTTCTGTCGCGCCATATTTGTGCAGCGGTCTTACATGCAGACTTTTTTGGGAAAAAATACACTTTTTTAAATGAAAAAATAAGACAACAGTAAAGTTAGCCCAATTTTTTTTTCTATATTTTGAAAGATAATGTTACACCAGGTAAATTGATAGCCAACATGTCATGTTTCAAATTTGTGCCACTCGTGGAATGGCGACAAACTTTTACCCTTAAAAATCTCCATAGGCGATGTTTAAAAATTTCTTTAGGCTACCATTTTTGAGTTACAGAGGAGGTCTAGAACTATAATTATTGCTCTCGCTCTAACAATGCAGGCGATACTCACGTATGTGTTCGCTTCTGCGCGTGAGTTTGTCGGGACAGGGTGCTTTAAACATTTTTACTCTAATTTATTTTACTTTTTATTTAAAAAATATTAAAAAAATTGGGGTCACTTTTATTCCTATTACAAGGAATGTAAACATCCCTCGTAATAGAAAAAAAGCATGACAGGACCTCTTAAATATGAGATCTGGTGTCAAAAAAAAAAAAAAAATCATCTCATATTTATGCTAAAATGCAATAAAAAAAAATGTCACTTGAAATTTTTTTTTTAAATAATTCTTCTTTAAAAGCTATGAGTGAAAGTGATGTTTGACATCCCTCCCATGCTATGGAGCCAAGTGGGCACCTCTCCCGCCACTGATAAAAGGTATCTTGTGGCACATCCACCACAGATACCACTTTTATCTTATAGTTTCATAGTTAGTAAGGTTGAATAAAGACATCAGTTCACCCAGTTCAACATGAGTGAGTGTCTACAATTGTCCCTATCCCTGTACATTGCACACTCACATTGGTCCCTACCCTCAAGGAGCCCACAATCCAAGGTCCCCATTCATGTACTAGGGCCAATTTTGGACAGAAGCCAATTAACCTACCTGCATGTCTTTGGATTGTGGGAGGAAACCGGAGTACCCGGAGGAAACCCACTCAGGCACAGGGAGAACATGCAAACTCCAGGCAGGTAGTGTCGTGGTTGGGATTCGAACCAACGACCCTTCTTACTGCTAGGCGAGAGTTCTAACCACTACACCACTGTGTAAAGAGAAACGCACAGCATTCCTGGCAATACCAGGGTTATCGCAGCTAGCTGCTGTTATAACAACGACATTTAGCGTCAAAACCAACGTACAGGTACATATTTTACGTGAAGTGGTTAAAGTGGATGTAAACCCTCTCCTATACCCAGTGAAGTGAACAGCCTCAAATGATACACAGGGATGAAACACGTCTCGTTTTACATGTATATCTGCTGTCTTCAGCTTTATATACTATTTAGAAAGTGCACATCATGTTAGAATTTTCTCTTCCTGTTCCAGCAGGGGGAGGGGAGTTTTGCCATAAACTGTGAGACAGATGATTGGAGGAAAGGCACACACCCCCTCTCCTTGAGGGCTTGCAGAGCTGTGCTGTGAATTGACCAGTTGTCTGATAATCTATTTATAGCACCTGCCCTGACATACATTTCCAGCTGGTTTTATCATAGTTGACAGAGAACTTGTCAGATGTTATTGTCCCCTGAGCATTGTACCCTGCACTCATAGCGGGAGATTTACTAAGACTGGAGCACTCAGAATATGATGCAGCTGTGCATAATAGCCAATCAGCTTCTAACTTCAGCTTGTACAATTAAGCTTTGACAATAAAACCTGGAAGCTGATTGGTTTCTATACAAAACTGCACTCTCAAGTTTTAGTAAATCTACCCCATAGTGTATTTGGGACAAACGTGGGTCTCATCACAGCCATTCTCACCAACTCGTAACTGGTCGACCTCACACCACGCTGTCACTGATACACAACAACACGCTCAGCCTCACCCTACACAAAGATTTTCCAGCTCCAGAGCGATTGTTAATGGGTTGGTTAACTGAGGCCACGTACACACGGGCGGATTTTCCGCCCAACTAAGTTCGTCAGACAATCCGACAGACAGTCCGTTCAACTTTTGAATGAACGGACTTGACCACACACGATGAACAGACAGTCCGCTGAAAACGTGCGCGATGACGTGTACAGCACGTACGATGGGACTAGAAAAACGACGTCCAATACACTGCAATGCAACCTTCGGCCGTGTAAACCCTTTCTGAGCATGCGCCATACTTAGTCCGTCCAACTTGCCTACACACGAGCGGACTGTCCGCTGAAACCAAGTTTGAACGGACAAAACCAAATTTCAGCGGACAAAATTATGGAAATTCCGAAAGACAAAGTCCGTCGGACTGAAGCACACACACGAGCGGATTGTCCGCTGAAACACGGTTCAGCGGACTAAGTTGGACAGACAATCCGCCCGTGTGTACGCGGCCTGAGTAGTTAACTATTTAATCCTCCAAAACTACCACTGGATAGCTTTGGGCCTATCAACCCATCACAATAACAGCAATGACAATTATGATTTTACAGACACTGTCACCACCGATGGGTATATTCAGAGATTGATCATGTAGTAGAGCTCTTTAAGAGACAGCATTTTTTACATTTTGTGTTAGTGCATTAGAGACAGTTTAGCTTAATAATGAAAATGTCAAATTGGTGCAAAACATTTTTTACAAAAAATATTACAAAGAAAACAAAGAAACAATAATGCAACAGAGAAATAAGCAGGATTTGTGAAAATGAAAATATTTACAAATCCTAGTTTCAGCAGACTTCAGTCAATGAGCAACGTGACATATTGGCTCTCTTGACTTGACAGATCTTCCTTCATTTGATGGTACACGAGAGCTGACCAATGTGATCAGAGTGCAGTCCACTTTGGCATCAAGGGGGTGTTGACAGAGACCATCTGACCAATTAAGGGCCCTGGAAAGTCACTGTGTTTATGACTGTATCCCATGTACAGCTGTCTATACGTATTAATATCTCTGAATACCTAGAGATTACAGTTTGATAACCTGCATAGTATTGTTTAGCATGAAATTAGCTTTGAAATGGATATAAATATGGTAGGTTTGGGATGTCTACTTTACCTAGGAGAGCTAGGGTGTTCAAGTGGTTCCCCATAATGTCTATTATCAGGGTGTTTGGACTGGAAATGCTACAAATAAACCGAGGGAGGTTACTATGTTCTTATTCTGGCTTTATTATTCCATGAGTTATGAAATATACTGAAGTTTTAGAGTCTTGGCTGATAACCAGTCTATTAGGAATGTGTATTGATACAGTATTTATGATAGGGGGGAGAGCTGGCAGATATCAGTTAAAACTCCAGCTACTCAAGTGGACAACTCAGAAATTTTTTATTAGGGATTTCAGGCTGAAGTGTGGATTCAACTATTAGGCATGAGAGGGTCTGCATCTGTCCTGATACAATAAGCAGGTTCTGGCATCAGATTGTGTATTGCAACAGATTCTTCCTGGGGGGATGAAGAGAAGGGGACCATTGCTGCTATTTACCAACTTGTGTTACAAACTCATGGCTGAATTCTGAATAACATGGCATCCTTGCCCTTTCACACAGATTTGTGAGGGGCCCAGTATGTGTTACCATTATAATATCAATGCAGAAAGTGGTGCTTATATCATCGCCTCGGTGCTGTACTCTGCATCTTTCAGCATTGTTTACACAAAGGGAGAGTGTGAGGTAAAGCCAAAATGTGGGCTCATTTTTTAACACTCTAGCTGAAATTCTCACCTTCAATCAGGAGCTGTTTTTTTCAGTAACTCTTCTTTCCCACAAGATGCTCTCAGTCTTGCCTGCAGTTTGAGGAAAGACTGTAAGTGCACAGCGCCATGACCAAGCTCCCTGAACTTGGTACTCTGTACTCATAGTGTATTGATGGAGAAGGCGTGTTTATGTCATCACCTCAACGCTGCCCTCTGCATCATCCAGCATTGTTAACCACTGGAAGAAGATCAAAGAGGAAGAGGACCCACCAAAAATTTTTACCAGCAAGAAGAAATCAGAAAAAGGTAAGCATAACTGCTGGTCGGGCCACAAGGGTGGGAGGGAGTGGGAGGAGCACTAAGCCCAGAGTTCGACTTTCATGTCACAGTAAATGGTGCAATCTCTGTATCACAGCGGCAGGCACTTGGACTCCCCAGGATCTCTTCATTGGGCTTGCCACTCTCTATATACCTAACAAACTTCAAAGCAAAAAACAAATAATCAACATGATTACTACCTATAAACAGGCTGAAGTCAGGAGGAGTACAGGAGTCGGAATACAGGTAAAATATGGATAAAAGACACCTGACCATCATTCCTATATTAGTTTGTTGACCATTCCATTCCAAGACAATGGGCATTACTATGGTGTTCCCCCCTCTCCCACTAGGTTAGATACTGATGCTGGATGAGAAAACCTAGTCACATCACAGTGGCAAAGGGGTTAGCACTTCTGCCTAACAGCACTGGGATTGTTGGTTCAAATCCCAACCACGGTGCTACCTGCCTGGAGTTTGCATGTTTTCCCTGTGTCTGTATGGGTTTCCTCCAACACTCCAAAGACATACAGGCAGGTTAATTGACTCCTGTCTAAATTGGTCCTAGTATGTGTAAGTATGAATGTGAGTTAGGGACCTTAGATTGTAAGCTCGGGCAGGGCATGTGAATGTACAATATATATGTAAAGTGCAGTGTAAAGTGTCAGTGCTATATAAGTTCCTGAAATAAAATCTGTGTACCAGTTTATCCCCAACCTGTTCATTAGGGTTGAGGTCAGGGCTTTGCATGCTCTGGAATTACCAGTACCCTTCACTGGAAATACCTGAACTCTTTCTTTTGGAGGAATGTCCACATGTTTTTTAGCCATATAGTGTACTTGAGGTCTAACCGTGAATAACCTGGAACTATCTTGTGCTCTTGTATTAACCACTCTTGCTCTCTTGGTGGTTGATAAGGGGTCTTAAAGACCTCACTAGCAGTTAATATCGACAGCACGAGAGGAGTAGGGATGAGCCGAACACCCCCCGGTTCGGTTCGCACCAGAACTTGCGAACGACCCCCGCGTTCGGTACGAACGTTAGAACCCCATTGAAGTCTATGGGACTCGAACGTTCGAATTGGAAAGTGCTAATTTTAACGGCTAATATGCAAGATAGTGTCCTAAAAAGGGTTTGGTGACCTGCCTCCTGCCTCAGGGGACATGGGTCACTGCAAAAAAAAGTTTTAAAAACTACCGTTTTGGTGGGAGTACTGATTTTAATGACGATTAAAGTGAAAAAAAAAAGTGAAATATTCCTTTAAATATGGTGCCTGGTGGGTGTCTGTAGTATGCCTGTGAAGTGCCACGTGTTTCCCGTGTTTAGAACAGTCCCTGCACAAAATGACATTAAGCGGAAATAACACCATTTAAAACTGCTTGCGGTTTTAATGTTATATCTGGTTCCTGCAATATGGTTGAAAATCATTCAGAAAAATGGCATGGGTAGCCCTCCCTGCCCATTACCAGCCTATTTGGGTCTTGTACGCATATTAAGGGGAACCCTGTACCCATATTAAAAAAAGGAAATGCGTGTGGCCCCCAGGCCCTATATACTCAGAACAGCAGTATACAGGCGGTGCAAACAAGACTGGGACTGTGTAGGTTTGTTGTGTTAAGTTGAATCTGTTTGTAATTTTCAACTGGTACATTTTTAAAGTGTAGCTCCAGTCAAAAAAAATATTTTTAAGCTTTTTGGAAAACATAGGGAAGGGTTATCACCCCTGTATAATTTGTTTTGTCGTACATCTTTTTTCATCTCACTTGCTGTTGTCTCCTTCCGTTTGCAAGTAGGAGATGTTTGTAAGTTGGATGTTTGAAAGTAGGGGCCTGCCCTATATGCTCTGCAGAAATGGCGGAACAAGGTGTTGGTTTTGCAACAACATTGTAAGCCCTCAAAGTGACTCTTGGTGGGCGCTGGAGCGCCCTGCTGTGAACGATTATATCAAGAATTGTAATTACATGCCATTGTTGAACAGTGGTAGAAAAATTGACCTTTGGTGGTTGTGGTGCTGGTGCCACAACACTATAAGTCCTCACAGTTACTCTGGGTGGGCACAGGAAGGGGCCCTCCTGTGAAATATTATATCAAGAATTGTAATTACATGTCCCTGTTAAACAGGGGCAGAAAAATTGGGCCTTAGGCACTGGTGCCATCACACTGCAACCTCTGCCATACACTATAGTTTTATTGCAGGAATTAGCCCTGCTGCAAAGCATTGCATCAAAAATTTTACTTAAACGCCCCTGTTAAACAGGGGCAGAAAAATTGGGCCTTAGGCACTGGTGCCATCACACTGCAACCTCTGCCATACACTCTAGTTTTATTGCAGGAATTAGCCCTGCTGCAAAGCATTGCATCAAAAATTGTACTTAAACGCCCCTGTTAAACAGGGGCAGAAAAATTGGGCCTTAGGCACTGGTGCCATCACACTGCAACCTCTGCCATATACTCTAGTTTTTTTGCAGGAATTGGCCCTGCTGCAAAGCATTGCATCAAAAATTGTACTTAAACGCCCCTGTTAAACAGGGGCAGAAAAATTGGGCCTTAGGCACTGGTGCCATCACACTGCAACCTCTGCCATACACTCTAGTTTTATTGCAGGAATTAGCCCTGCTGCAAAGCATTGCATCAAAAATTGTACTTAAACGCCCCTGTTAAACAGGGGCAGAAAAATTGGGCCTTAGGCACTGGTGCCATCACACTGCAACCTCTGCCATACACTCTAGTTTTATTGCAGGAATTAGCCCTGCTGCAAAGCATTGCATCAAAAATTGTACTTAAACGCCCCTGTTAAACAGGGGCAGAAAAATTGGGCCTTAGGCACTGGTGCCATCACACTGCAACCTCTGCCATACACTCTAGTTTTATTGCAGGAATTAGCCCTGCTGCAAAGCATTGCATCAAAAATTGTACTTAAACGCCCCTGTTAAACAGGGGCAGAAAAATTGGGCCTTAGGCACTGGTGCCATCACACTGCAACCTCTGCCATATACTCTAGTTTTTTTGCAGGAATTAGCCCTGCTGCAAAGCATTGCATCAAAAATTTTACTTAAACGCCCCTGTTAGACAGGGGCAGAAAAATTGGGCCTTAGGCACTGGTGCCATCACACTGCAACCTCTGCCATACACTCTAGTTTTATTGCAGGAATTAGCCCTGCTGCAAAGCATTGCATCAAAAATTGTACTTAAACGCCCCTGTTAAACAGGGGCAGAAAAATTGGGCTGCTGGCATCACCCAGAACCAAAAATGTTCTTCCAACATATCAGCGGAGGAGGAAGAGGATAGACAATCAACATAACAGGACAGTCACTCAGCATCAGCATAGGCAGTCTTGAAGGGATGTGGTATTTCAAAAAAAATTATTCGGTTACATCAGCTTCAGGTGCTTGGTAGCTGTGGGTGATCCAAGACTGATTCATCTTGATGAAGGTCAGTCGATCAACTGATTCGGTGGACAGGCGCACCCTGTGATCGGTAACGAAGCCACCAGCAGCACTGAAGGTGCGTTCCGAAAGAACGCTGGATGCAGGACAGGCCAGTAGCTCAATTGCATACTGTGCAAGCTCTGGCCAGTGATCCATCCTCAAGACCCAGTAAGCCAGAGGATTTTCAGTGGGAAAGGTGTCCAAGTCTGACCTTGCCCCTAGGTATTCCTGCACCATGTAAATTAGACGCTGGCGATGGGTGCTGGAACCAATCATACCTTGGGGCTGCGGACTAAAAAATTGTCTGAAAGCATCAGTCAGACGGCCACCTTCTCCACCGCTCCTTCTGGCTGATGCCTCAGCAACACGTTGTCCAGGACCAGGAGTTTGTGACCTCCCAGTCTCTGGGAACGCGTTGCACAGAGCTTTCTGCAAGGCCTCCCGGAGATGTCTCATCCTCTGCTCCCTCTGCGATGGCAAGATAAGGTCGGCAACCTTACCCTTGTACCGTGGATCAAGGAGAGTGGCCAGCCAGTAATGGTCCCTCTCCTTGATCCGAAGAATACGAGGATCCTTCCGCAGGCTTTGCAGGATCAGGGAGGCCATGCAGCGTAGGTTAGCTGAGGCATTCGGTCTGGAGTCCTCTGGGTCACTAAGGACAACATGATCCGCAGCTACCTCCTCCCAGCCACGTACAAGTCCACGTGTTTCTTGGGACTGTAAATCATCCCTATAAGACTGCTGCTGCTGATGCTGAGTGCCAGCCTCCACCTCCATGCTGACACAATCATCCTCCTCCTCCTCTTCCTCCTCCTCACCCTCTTCCTGTGTGATGGGTGGCACAGCAGGAACACTGTCTGGATAAAGGGGGCCTTGAGAGGCAAGGAAGTCCTCCTCTTCCTGCCTCTGTTCTGCCTCAAGTGCCCTGTCCATTATTCCACGCAGCGTATGCTCCAAGAGGTGGACAAGAGGTATAGTGTCACTGATGCATGCACTCTCACTGCTCACCATCCTTGTGGCCTCCTCAAACGGTGACAGGACAGTGCATGCATCCCTGATCATGCCCCACTGGCGTGGTGAGAAAAAACCAAGCTCTCCTGACCCTGTCCTGGTGCCGTAGTCGCACAGGTACTCATTGATGGCCCTCTGCTGCGTGTGCAGCCGCTGCAGCATGGCCAATGTTAAGTTCCATCTGGTGGGCATGTCACATATAAGGCGGTTCTTGGGCAGGTTCAACTCCTTTTGGAGCTCAGCCAGCCGAGCACAGGCATTAAATGATCGGCGGAAATGCACACAGACTCTCCTGGCCTGTTTCAGGACATCCTGTAAGCCGGGGTACCTGCCCAAGAACCGCTGCACCACCAGGTTAAGGACGTGAGCTACACAGGGCACATGGGTCAGTTGTCCCTGTCGGAGGGCGGAGAGGAGGTTGGTGCCATTGTCGCAAACCACCATTCCTGGCTTAAGCTGGCGTGGCGTCAACCACCTCTCGGCCTGCCCCTGCAGAGCTGACAAAACATCCGCCCCAGTGTGGCTCCTGTCCCCCAAACAAACCAGCGCAAGCACGGCATGGCATCGTTTTGCCTGCGTACTTGTGTAGCCCCTGCAACGCCTACGGAGCACCGCTGGTTCTGAGGACAGAGCACTGGAAGAGGCCATGGAGGAAGAAGAAGAGGAGGGGGTGGAGGAGAGAGGTGTGTCACAACCAATAGTAGCATTTTGGAGGCGTGGTGGCGGAACAACCTCCAATACTACTGCACCTTGTCCTGCATCCTTCCCAGCAGCCAGAAGAGTGACCCAATGGGCCGTGAAAGACAGGTAACGTCCCTGTCCATGCCTGCTGGACCATGAGTCAGCGGTAATATGCACCTTACCGCTGACCGCCTTGTCCAGCGAGGCAAGGACATTGCCTTCCACATGCCGGTAGAGAGCCGGAATTGCCTTCCGTGAGAAAAAGTGGCGTTTGGGGACCTGCCACTGAGGAACCGCACATTGTACAAACTCACGGAAGGGGGCCGAGTCTACCAACTGAAAAGGCAGCAGTTGAAGTGCTAGCAATTTAGCCAAGCTAGCATTCAACCGCTGGGCATGTGGATGGCTGGGAGTAAATTTCTTCCGCCGGTCCAGCAGCTGGGGCAGGGACATTTGTCTGCTATAATCGGACGTGGATGTACCACTAGCAGAGTTCCCGGAAGCACTTGGCTGTGACACACCTAATTCTACACCTTCATTCCTCTCAGAGCAGGTTTCAGAGAGGACTGAAGGTCTAGTGGGGTTGGAGATGCCAGCTGATGAGGAGCAAGGAGAGGTCCGCTTTGTTCTTTGGTGTGGGTCTTTGAGGTATGCTTGCCAACGAGCTGCATGGCAGGTCAACATATGTCTGGTCAAGCATGTGGTGCCCAAGCGGCTGATGTTTTGGCCACGTGAGATACGCTTGAGACATATGTTGCAAATAGCAGCGGTGCGATCTGATGCACTCGTCTCAAAAAAGGCCCACACCAAAGAACTTTTAGAATAACGCGCAGAGGAAGCGCTCTGCGCAGAGGAAGCGCTCTGCGCAGGCGGAGCTCTGCGGTGTGATTCAGTCGGTGTGCTGCCCCTAAGCTGGCCCCCGGAGGGCATTCTGCCTCGTTGGACATGTGCCTCCTCCTCCTCCTCCTCCTCCTCCTCCTCCCTCCTTCCAGGCACCCACGTGGAGTCAGTGCCCTCATCATCCCCTCCCTCTTCATCGCTGTAGCAAACCTGGCAGTATGCTGCAGCTTGTGGAACATGACTGCCAGATTGCTGTCCTTCTTGAGCATCCCCTCTCTCTGTGCTCACGCTACTGCCTTCCTCTAGCTGAGTGTCATCATCAGAGCCCACCAAACACTGGGCATCCTCCTGGAGCATGTACCCAACACTGTACTCAAAGAGTTCAGGAGACTCCTCAGGAGGACGTGGTGGGTCTAGGGAAGGAGTCACTGATGATGACATTGAGAGGAGGGACGACGATGTGTTGGCAGCTGCTTTTCTACTACCCTGAGACTGGGTGAGAGAGGATGAGGAGGATGAAGAGGGCTTGGTCATCCACTCTACCAAGTCGTTGGCATGTTGCGGTTCAACATGTCCAGCTGCAGAAAAGAAGGACAAGCATGTCCCATGGCCACGTGCTGATGACAATGCACCGCGTCCACGACCAGCACTGTTGTCTCTAGACACAGAGCCTGCTTGCCCTCTTTTATCGGCTCGCGCCTGTCTGCCTCTCCTTGCTGGCCTTCCAGACATGGTAATGGCCTGAAGGGAGTTGGGTAAAACAGTAGTTGGGTAGTTTATATTGTGCTGGAGGCACACAACACCCACTAACTCCTGCAGATGCCTTTATTATAGAACAGCAGAGTTAAAGGGGTATATACAGATGTATACTGTGCTGTGCTGGAAGCACACACAACTTCCAATAACTCCAGCAGATGCCAATCAGGCCCAAATAGAGAACAGCTATGTAGGTGGATAATAGCGGTATGTACTGGGTACAGAGCAGGCACACAGCACACACTATCTCCTGAGTGACACTACTGACTGCAAGCTCTATTGTTAAAGATGGACCACTAGCTATATAGGTGAGGTGAATATCACGGTGTATACTGCGGTCAGGGCACGCAGACAATAACCAGAAAACAGCAGAGTTAAAGGGGTATATACAGATGTATACTGTGCTGTGCTGGAGGCACACACAACTTCCAATAACTCCAGCAAATGACAATCGGGCTCAAATAGAGAACAGCTTTGTAGGTGTATATAGTGGTATGTACTGGGTACAGAGCACGCAGACAGCACGCACTAACACTACTGACTGCAAGCTCTATTATTAAAGCTAGATCACTAGCTATATAGGTGAGGTGAATATAGTGGTGTATACTGCGGTCAGGGCACAGACAGTAACCACTACACAAGAGCAAAATAGTAAATCAGCCAAAAACGATTGGTGTGTAACTGTGTTGAAGGTACACAGAACACCCACTGCTTCAGATGCTAACAAACACTACACGAGGCCGCCTGAAAGGCAGCTTTATATAGTGTGGGGCGTGCACTACACAGTCTGAGCTATGATTGGCCACAGGCAGGATGCCTGTGGCCAACCATTGCTCTCCTCGCTACTGGCGCTGCGATTGGCCAAGCATGCGGGGTCACAGTGCATGCTTGGCCAATCGTGAGACAGCAATGCATTGCGCCATCGCAGTGCATTGTGGGCCACACGAATTTTGCCGCGAACGGCCCAAACGTTCGGAATTCGGCGAACGCACGAACGACCGATGTTCGAGTCGAACATGCGTTCGACTCGAACATGAAGCTCATCCCTAGAGAGGAGTACAGTACATAAAGATCATAGTGGCAAAAAAACTGCGGTTCCACGGGAGCAATTTGCCAGTGGACCGAGGACAGGCAGGAAAGTCTAGTCTGTAGAATGCTATGCAGACAATGATAATTTAGGGCAGCTGAAATGGATTTGGCCACAACAGTATTTCCTGTCATGCAGAGAATGCTGAAAGAGTCTAAATTTTGTAAAGTCGTGTTATAGCAAAGGGAAACCCGGGGGAGGAAAGATTGAAGCTGGACATGTGTTTAGTTTGTTCATATGTGTAGGAGACATACTGGAAAGTGCCAGAAGACTGCATGGCACCATCCAATTAGTAAGGCTCAGCAGCAACTAACAGCGGTTTAACCAGAAAGTGTGCCAGGAGTGGGCATAGCTGCAATGCCACATCAATTGCAAAGCCCATAATGCAATCCGGTTTTCTATGCTTTATTGGAGAGAGTTGAAAGTTTGCATATCAGTTGTTCTCCTATTTTAAACAACCAAAGTAAAAATGTATATTGGTCATATTCATTAAAGGGACACTAAACTGTGGTTTTAAAAAAATGATGTATTTTTAACAAAAAAAAAAGTACTTCTGTGGCTTTCAGCCTCCTCCAAATCTCTGTTTTTGCTGCTTTGATCTGACTTCCAGTTAGAGGGTGGCTACATTCAATCTCCATGATTCCATTGCATGTAGAAACATAGCCACCTTTCCTTTGCTTGTTCCAAAGATGGACTATGGGATTTTTAATGTGCATACAGCAGCTCACATAACCACAAATAAAATGCACTTATTTTTTTAGATGTAGCACCCTGATGTTTAGGCAGGGTTGCTATCAAATGTAGTTGTCAGGCAATAGTTGTCTTGGCCAATTGTTAGGAGATCAATTGATTCCTCTCTAATCTGGACTTGTTGCACCCTTTCTCTTTTGTCACTGGGTGGCACTGTGCTAGTGACATTGGCTAAGACAGGGGCTTTGCAAGCTCAGACATGAATGGATAGGGTGTCTTGGCCAATAGGCAGGGATGTTCTTTGATCCCTTGGCCTACTGGGAGAGCCTATTTATTTGTGTGGAGTCAGCTGATCGGGGTTCTGTGCCACCCGGATGGCTGTCTGGGTGGACGAGTGTTGTGCTGCCCTGGGCTGCTAGACTGGGAGCCTGAAGCCTATCCTGGGGACGTTTAGCTGCTAGGCTGCCTGAGGGCCTTTCCAGGAGCGGGAGAGCAGCACAGGGTTTGGACTGCTGGCTAATAGTCCAACCAGGAGTAGTGGTTTTGCCAGACGGGGAATCAGCTGTGGTCGGAGGTGTAAGGGGAAGCTGTTGTGCCACTAAGAGACCATCCACCTTGTTAGTGGAGACCACTGTGAGTAAACAGAAGTTAGTACCGGAGCAGTCTTCTCCCCAGCCGGGGGCAGTGAAGAAATGGGAAAACTTCAGTGAGTGCCAAGCCAGGGACCCAGCGGGACAACGGAGGAGATGCTTGCGGAGCATCAGTAAGTGCCAAGCCAGGGACCTAGCGGGTCAGCAGGGTGACCCTTGAAGAGTATCTGTGAGGGCCAAGCCAGGGACCCAGCAGGAAAGCGGGGTGATGCTTGAGGAAGATACTGAGCACTAAAGTGGAAGAGCGCAGGGGATCCAGTGGCTGTTGGATCTGAAGTCTAGTGAAAGACTGGGAGTTTAGTTTAGATGAGTAAAGGCCCACAGTAAGTGACAGTGGAGTAAATGGAGAACTGTTTGTGTTGCCAATAGTTGAATACAACCAGTAACTTCTACAAGATTGTTGCCATAGGAAACTGCGATCCTACCTATACAGAAGTGGTGTCAAGCTGGAGGCCTTCACCTATATAGCTGTCTTCCTATAGAAGCCTCGAAGTCTGCCAATTATCATTGCATCTACTAAAGGGTGTCCTGGCCCTAACCCTCTCTCCCACAGTTCTGTTCAAGAGACAATAAATCTATTTGCATTCAAAAAGTGTCTGGCGCCCACCTTTTCATCTTGTAGTACACTCATTGCTCTTCATAGTCTCTTGATTACATCAGACTTATGAGTTATGCTGATGGTAGCAGTTTTACATAAGTTCGAGATTCTTCTGAGATCATGCAGAATTAACTGACAGGTGCATCTGACCTCCTTCTGTTCTGCATTTGACCTACTTCAAGTGTGGTTTGCTTTTCCATAGACTTGTAACTTACAAAATCCATCTGAAGCCCACCAACACATACCCTTAAAGTGGAATTCCAGCTTCCCTATTGTCCCCTACTCCCTTCTAACACATATGCTAACTAATCTGTGTAAGAAAGTGGTATATACTTACCTATTTTCAGGCCTATCTGGTCCGGTCACATGATTCCCTGTCAGCCAGCAGCAGCTACAGGGGAGAGAGAGAGCTTTGACAACAGCTGGAAATGCATTGGAGTGGTGATGTCACCCATAGTCTTCAATGGCCCATCCACTATCGGTGCTCCTTCCTCTCTCCCGAAGCCATGCTGGCTGACACAGGGAAGTTAGATCATGTGAACGGACCAGAGTGACAGTTATAAGGCTAGTTAGCTGTAAGCTGGAATGCCACTTTAAAAATCAGCTTTTCATACAGCACGGACCATTAATGAAGTATCTAGAAGCATATACAAGAAAATGTCAGCAGTGGTGTCGCTATGGAGGGATGCAGACTGCACCCAAGTGACATCCGCCATTGGGTGATGTCATCAAGTAGGAATTGACATCTGACCACAATGGTGTCTGCAGGGCACTGTGGCAGGCTAGACAGGAGAGAGCCTAAAGTGGAGTGGGGAGGGGAGAGGGGCACAGCCTGAAGGCACTGTGGCAGGCTAAACAGGTGAGAGCCCAATGGGGGGGGTGACACCATGTTTTATCAAATCAGATGACACCAACTGTAGTGACGCCACTGGTCTTGAGGCAAGGAGGAGGAGAAAGGCAGTAGTGTGTGCTGAAAGAAGTCATCCCTGGATTTCCTTTATACATTGAACTCCATCAACCAACCATGAGCTTGCCTACTGTGCACATTTGAAAGGCTGCTGAAGATGCTTTCTTTAAAATAGTTTAGCACTCTCTAGTGTGATAAATGTAGTTAGTGTAGAAAAATTTGACCTGGATGAGAGCCAGGCCTGGGTTGAATCTGGGTCAGAGCTGAGTGTCTCAGGAAGGCTGAATGACTAAGCAAACAGCATCTCTGGTGACTCCTTCTGCTCTCTGGAAGCTTGGAGAAGCTTCCAGAAAGGGTGGAGTCTAGGAAGGGCTGCTTGGAGTAGTGATGAGGGAAAAATGGGCTGGCAGGTGGTAGGCTAAAGTACCTAAATCAGAGGTCCCTAACTGGTGGCCCTCCAGATGTTGCAGAACTACAAGTCCCTTGAGGCATTGCAAGGCTGACAGTTAAAAGAATGACTCCCACAGGCAGAGGCATGATGTAGTTCCGCAACAGCTGGAGGGCCGCCAGTTTGAGACCCCTGACCTAAATACTCATGAATCATGCCATCAGGGGTTATCAGGTGAAAGATGGAGACAGAGTGCTGAGGAAACTGTCGGTGACCCTTGATGGTGCCCCCTTGTCTGGGGGTGGGTGACCTCAGGCCTGGGGCTCGGCTGCTGGAGGGACCCTCTCCAGCACATGGAGGAATCCTTCCTGGAGGCACAGGAGCAAGGACAACAGCAACACAGGTCAGCAACTCCAGGTAGTTTCCTGAGAAGTCCACCAGGAGTGATCAGTCTGGGAGGACTGTGGAGACAGAGAGTGTCAGTCTGGGAGGACTGTGGAGAGAGTGTCAGTCTGGGAGGTCTGTGGAGAAGTAGCCAGGAAGGCTAGTGAAAAGGGAAGCTGCAGTGCCTGCAAAGTGGTGCTGGGATCAGTAGCCACAGGAGGAATGTAACCCCGACACTGGACTTTGCTATACAATCGAGGGGCCCGGAGTCCCTGTCTAAAGGGCTTTTGCTTTGATCTGGCTTGTTAGATTCACTAAAGTGTCCCAGCTGAGTTTTTATGCAAGCAAGTGTGCTGGAGGAAGTGAGGAGTGTATATAGACTCAGAGGTATAGCTTGAAGATTGTGGGCCCCCCCATGCAAAAGTTGACCTGCCCCCCCCACTACCACCCACCACTCCCACCATGCAGGTCCCATGCAGATACACCCACCGCACGCCAAGATACTCAAAGTGTCTTAAGAGTTTTGAGTCCCCAGAGTTCCTCCTTACATCAGAGGACAGGGATCACCACTGGAGAATAAGAGGACAGGGATCACCCCGGCAAGTAACTTGGCAGAGCTCCTTTCCCACCCCAGCACTAAATACAGCTCCCCCTCCCATTCCTTTACACACAGTCTGTCAGCCATGATCTTCACAAGGTGTATCTGGCTTTTATGTTGCCGTTTTGACCTGTGTGCCCCCCCCCTAGCCCCCTGACCACCCCCTCTGCCCGGGCATAGAATGCAGGGCAGAGGGGGTGGTCAGGGGGCTGGGGGGGCACAACTTAGATCTGGGGGGGATTTGTTTTAGCAATTTCTGAAGGTTTCTCTGCCAGTGTTGGCAGGTGTTGGGGGAAGGTCACCTCCCAGAGGTGTGTGTCTTTTCCCCAGTTGTCAGGGAAGTAGGGTAAGCAGACATCCCTGAGTGGGGGGTACAGAAAATCCCAGCTGGTGACTAGGAGACACTGAGCAGTGTCTTACCTTACCAGTGTCAGTGGTCCTGTAGTGGCTACAGGATGGCACTCTCCTCCTCTTGCTTCGCTGAACTCGGTTACCATTCCATGTTGCCAACACACAGCACAGACACTTCCCCATCCTGGGCTGTTCTCACCCCCTGCCCCTCTCCATCCTGGAAATGGCTCACAGCTTCTCCCCAGCCAATGAGAAGGAAGGGGTGTGGACTGTGGAAGGCAAAGTGGAAGCCCAGTACTGGAGCGTGGATGTGGGGCCATAGGGCAGATCGGGGCTGGACTTTTTGGAGGATATGATAATATGATAGGGAGGCTGCACAGGCCCCCTGGAGCTAGAGGCGGGGTTGCCATTGTGACCCCTGAGACCCCTTATGCTATGCCCATGTATAGACTGTATATAGGAGACTTTGTTCCTGAAGTAGTTTGAAGTTAAGTGGGCATCCCATAATTTCCCATTCCCTGCCCAATAAAAAAAAAAAAAAAAACAAAGTGCTGGACTGTTTCTTTACTCTGAAGTGACTGTGAAGATTTGGTGTGCCTGGCTGTGCAGTGCGGGGGTTCCCAGTTAACCTGCGGCTCCTTAGGGGGTGCGCTAGGAAAAAAAAGGTAATATGAATAATAATTTTAATGCATCTGTCAAAAAAAGAATCAGAAAAGAGTAGGGTGAAAGATGATAAAGGCAAGCAAACCTAAAAAAAAGTAATATATTTCAATGTACATGTCCTTAGATGTGGTGGCTGCATTTGTTTTAATTTTTCAGGCTAAAAACATTTTTTTAGCAAGTACAGAAATTACCTGTTGATCTTGCAAATTCAGTGTCCTGATCACTTTGACCAAAAAAGAAAACATAAAGACCTTTACTTTTCTTGTACAAACTACAAGCAGGACTGGCCCTACCATCGGTCCCAGTGGATCCATTGGACCCAGACAGCATTTTGAGAGGGGCAGCAAATGCAGCTTCTCCTTCTCTTCTATTTACCCAGCCAAAGTTTTTTTCCAGCAGTTTTGCGTGTCATGGTGACAACTGCCTCCTGGGCCACTCCATCTGCCCCTATACTACTCTTGTCAGCCCCTATACTGCCCTAGCCTGTCCATATACTACCCTAGCCTGTCCATATATTACCCTAACCTGTCCCTATACTACCCTAGTGTGCGCATTTACTACCCTAGCCTGCACCCATACTACCCTAGCCTGTTTATATACTACCTAGCCTGTTTATATACTATACTAGCCTGTCTATATGCTACCCTAGCCTAGCCTGATTAAACATAATGATATGTCATATAATTTTGGATATAGACAAGGTGCTGTTGCATTTAAATCTGACTTCCTGACAAATTACGGTACATTTTAGTTTTAATTATGATATAAAATAATGGATGTGGGGGCTTTTTGGTGGGCATAATTTTTTTGTTAGGGGGTGGGGGCAGCCTTTTATTCTTGGACCTTGGCAGCACAATGTCTTGGGCCAGCTCTGACTATAAGGTACATCAATCCACCATGGAATGGAGATGAACAAAGGCAGACATGTTTGATGCCCAGTCTAGGTGACAACTGTTGCTCCGTAGAGAGAGTGGAGAAAAAAAATGTAGTCACAAAGGGACATGAAGTGTGCTATTCATAGAATCACCAGGTGAAAATAAAGGAAAAAAACCCTGAAAAAAGAAAACTAAGTTGAGGAAAGTGGAAAATAGTGCTGGACCCATAAGGTTATCTTATTGATATAGCAATCTCAAAGAATCAATCTTGATGCAAGTGACCTGGTCCCTGGGCAGGCAGTTTTTTTATCCCATAGGATCTTCACGGTCCCCTTGACTTGTAGTGTAATGCAGCGGTCCCCAACATTTTTGGTACCAGGGGCCGGTGTAGTGGAAGACAAGTTTTCTCAAGACCGGGGGAGGGGGGGGGCAGTGTTATGTTGTTTAGCAGTGGTGATATTCTAAAAAAAATACCTGACATTTATACTCACCTAGGTGGTGGCAGCATCGATCCGATGCTGCATCTGCCCCCCCCCCCTCCCCCTTTGGCTCTACATTGAGAAATGGATGATCAAATACTGCTGATCGCTCAGTTCTTCTCTCCGTTAAGAGCAGAGAGCCGTGACTGTCAGTCCCCGTCTCTGCTCTGCTCCTCTAGTGCTCACTGGAGCGCTGGGCTGTGGAGAGAGCAGCTGGCTCAGGCTCTTGGCAGATCACTGAGAAGCTGAGCCACATGCTGATCCAGGCTTCTGGGTGCATCCCCACCATTTAGTTGGGATCTTTTCAGAGCTTGGACCTGCTTGTGACCTCAGCCGCCAGCAGGCTTTAGCCTGCTGTCAGCTAAAAACAGGTCACAGGAGTGCAGAACGAACTGTACTCCTGTGATCCATAGGTGAAGTACAGCCGAAAAAAGCTTTGGCAATATTTCTCCTTTAAATTAGGTAATGCAATATATTACATTTTAGTTTTTGGGTTAAGGCTTGCTTTAATTAATTTGACTGTATATTTTAAAGGACAAAACTCACAAATTCTCTTTTGCAAAGTATTTATGTTCTAAGAGATGCAGCTAAGGATATGAAAGAAAATAAGCTTTATTTAATATGTTCATAAACATAGAATCAGCGATCGATCTCTGTGAAATATTTTTCAAAACCCCACGTGGAATCTGAAAATAGAAAACATGGAACTGAATGAGTATTTATCAATACCTGTCTAGGCTGCAGGTGCATTGTTCCGGAATGTTCCCAGCTCTGCAGCGTGTACCGGCGCTGCGGGAAATTGATGAAAATCATTAGGATCTTGCACGGTCAGCACTTTGGATACAATCTATGTCATGTAGATGCACAAATCTCAATTAGGTAAAAATAGTAAAGAGCCAAAATGTAAAATATACATGGTAAGCTACTTTTTATGTTACTATATAAACTTTCCACATTTTATGTGCATGTAGTTTGTGTAGGATGTTTTATTAAATGTCTGCAGTAATCTCTGCTTGCATGTAAAATGGCCATAACAACATCAGTTAGAAAAACTAAAACCCTTCTTCTGAAAAGAAAAAATGCCCACTGCATTAAACTGTTGAATCTGTCTCTGTGATTTGTTCTGCAGAGTTCCCAATATAATACCTGGGAATTTTTCAATGTCAGTGAGCTGGAGATTGGTGGTACATAGGGCAAGAGGAGGTGTCCATAGCAGCACATGAATGGGAGTGAAACAAAGATTTAATAATACCACACTGGGGTGGATGCACTAAAGACATATAAACTGTGCAATAGGGATTGTAGCACTCTCGAGTATGTGTGCTAGATATATATAGGTTTCTGTTAGTGTAGGTAGGGCTAACCCTGAGCTGTAAGTCTGGGTCAGGGTTCAGTGACTCAGGGGCTGGATCACTCACAATACATATTTATGAGACCTTAATCCCCAGCAATGGGCCGGCAGGGTGCCAAGCCTACCTCATAAATAGACATAAGCTATGCCAGAAGGGGCAATGGGGTGGAAGATGGAGAAGGAGTGTTGAGGAGGCTATCAGGGGCCTTTAAGGGTGCCCCCTAGTCTGGGAGGGGTGACCTCGGGCCTGGGACTCAGGTGCTGGAAGATTCCACCAAAAGAAAAAAACACAGAGGAAACCCTTCCTAGAGGCAAGTGAGCAAGGAGAGAGGACAGCAGGAGCAGGTCAGTATGTCTGGGAGACCTCCTGAGAGTCAGCTGGGTGGGCTGGTGAGTGTCAGTCTAGAGGACTGTGGGGAGAAGTTAGTCTGGAGGGCTAGTGAAAGGGGCCGCTGTAGCCAGGTGGGTTGGCAGTGCCTGAAGAGGTGGTGCTGGGATCAGTAGCCACAGGAGTGTAACAAGCTGGACACTGAACTTTTGTTACACAACCAAGGGGCCTTGGGTTCCTGCCTGAAATGGGCTATTGCTTCATCTGACTGAGTGACTGTTGGATATTTCGCAGTGTTCCAGCTAGGCTCTGTAAGCAAGGGAGTGCTGGAGGAAGAAGAGGAGCTGTATATAGAGACTGTATATAGGAAGAGTTGTCCCTGAAGTTTGTTCTGAAGTCAAGTGGGAAACCCATAATCTCCTATCCCTATCCAAGTTATATATCCTCAATAAATACCAAAACAAATCCACAGACTGTTTTCTGCCTCAAGTGTGCCTGTGAAGATTCGGTGTGCCTGGCTGTGCAGGGTGGGGGATCCCATTCTTCTTGCGGCTCCTTACAATACAAGAGCAATGATCAGGCAGTTATGACAATATATGAGCAACAAATGGGCAATCATAACTTTATGCTGGCAGCAAATGAAGAGTCGTTATAATATGCATGCAACAAATGGGCAAATGTGACAAAATATGATTAACAAACTGCTGCAATTGCAACATTACAATGCAGGCATGGCTCTTCCCTTATTTGCTTGACCCCAGGGTAGGGCCTTCAGCAACAGGCAGGATCCCTTACTTGTAAACGGCATATCCTCCCAGCCAGGCTGTATGATGACACACACCACTCTCCCTCTTCAAATGAGGCCTATTAAAAAGGCTTACATGATGTGCAGCATGTATGTTTAATTTTTTAGCTGCTCATCTCTCCCTCTGTAAATATCTGCTACTACAAAGGCTTGCAATGCCAGCACAGCTCTCCCCCTACCTGCTTTTAACCCAGGTAGACCCTTCAGCAACAGAAAGAGACCATGCAGGCTGATGCACCACACTACTTTCGCCTGACACTTCTCTTTTTTCCTCTCTAAGAATGAAAGGAAAGTTTCTATAAATGTTTTGTTAGAATCACAGTGCTGCATGGAGGAGGAACTTATCATCTCACAATTGCCTTAATTGTCTGAAGTGTAATTACATGTGGGGCCATTCACGTGTTCAAGACAAGTCAAAATCTTTACCATGTGTTCAACATGAATGCAGCGTAATGCTCTACCTGTTCTTCATCTCCCACACGTCTTTTGCTGCTGTTGGCTGAAGGATTGAACAGAATCATCCTTCATCACTCCTCTGTCGCTCCTCCTCCTGTCTACTCTTTGCAGCTATTGGAGAGAGGAGGAAAACAAATTCTTCCCCATTCCAGCTCTCTTCCTCCAGCTGCATCCTCCCAATGTACCAGTTCTGGTATGTTTCCTGGTATGCATTTTGATCCTTATTTGTAAATTGGTACCACATTTGCTCTACACGTATCAGTTGGTAGTATTCCAGCTAGTAAGGTGTCTTTAAAAATTAGAAATAGCAGCGAGGCTATAACTGAGCTAAGTTCCTTAAGGACTCGTGGGTGTAAGCCATCTGGACCTAGTGATTTGTTTACATTAGGTTTCTCCAGTCTTATTTGTACCTGTTTTTACAGCTAACCACAGAGGTACCTTTCGGTGAAACAACATTAATATTATTGTAAAATTACTGTCAGACTATCAAACCCATCTTTTTCACTTGTAAAAGCTGAAGAGAAACAAAATGCTATAATACATCTGCCTTTTCTCTGTCATTTGTCACCAGCTTCCAATGTTCATTGTTATGGGACCTATCAGTTCTTTTTTTTACTATCGATATGTTTGAAAACATTTTGGGAATTAGTTTTACTTGCCGTAGCAATGTGTTTCCTGTGTTCTATTTTAGCCTCCCTGATTTCTCCTTTTCATTTCTTGTTGCATTCCTTGTACCTCTGGAATGCTGAAGGTGTCCCTTCTACTTTTTGTTTAAATGTTGTTCCTTTATGCTTGTTACCCAATACACTAACTAATGCACTTGTTAACTCATGGGGTGGGACAGATGAATGGATCCAGCAGCACCAATCCAGCAGTGTAGACAGGATGCATTCAGGTAAATCACTCCAACAGCATGGAATCAATAAATCTGGTGGACATCAAGTCAGACAGATTGATCGACTCTACTAATCATCAGCTATGATGTGTAAAACCACATCAGAGAGAAAACCCAGGTGTTAGACCAGAAAGTGATGGGAAATCTCTCCAATATACAAAAACTTTCAATTTTTTAGTGAGAAAAGATTAGAACTTCTGCATGAATTTATTTTTGTCAATTGCCTACCTGTCCCATTAACAACCACACCCCCAATAAGTTATATGAGCATCACAGGGATAGCAAGCAAGAGAAAATCATCTTGGTGGGGTCACAGACAGAAGAACCTGCCATACATGTGAGTCTTATGCCTTTGGTATTTTGGAATTGGTGGAGTCAGGATTGGCTTTCAAAATAGAAGGTATTCACATGCAACCCCCAAAAATAAGAGGAGGGCTTGGGTCTCAACTCTCAATCACTATTCCATAGAAGCTTACTTAGATACACTTCTTATTATTAATGTATCTATAGGTTTTTATTATTGCATTTTCAAGTTAAATATGTTATGTACCATTAGGGAATGCAAATGGAAACTTTTTTGCATGTTTTTTATACAGTGACAATAAAGTCCTTAAGTCTAAAGGACTCTTCCTCATTTCATGACAGTGTACATAGCCATGTAAATAATTCCTTTATTCCCCATCAGCCAGATGTACTTCCAAAACTGCTGGTGTGTAGTGCAAATATAGTCTAACATAGCAGAAGCATTTATTTCAAACTGTATACAGCGGTTTAAGGCTATTTGTCTATCATCAGTGGAGTGTTTGGAATCCACGGTTTCTATGGAAAAGGGCTTGGGACCTAATTGGACAATATCAATAGGAATACCATACGGATTACGGTTAGAAAGGACTAAAGCCATGGTCTTCAAACTTTTCAGTACAAGGGCCACATTGCATATTTTACAAACATTTGCAGGCCGAAAAAAAAAAAACCCCATCAAAGTCCCCCTGACATCAGGGCCCCCTTACAACTGGGACCCTATCAGATTCTCCCTTTACATCAGGGCTCCATGAGAGTCTCCCATTACATCAGGGTCCCTATCAGAGCCTTACATCAGGGTCCCTATCAGAGTCCCCCCTTGCATCAGAAGCGAGACCATAGGCAGTCTCTGATTACCATATTTTTCAATCAGGGCCCATGGAGGATACACCACTGACCCAAGCTGGACAAATGTAACTATGCATAAAATGCTATACCTGGAAAAAAAGTGCAAGATTTCCTTTTAATATGTCCCAGTTAACTTACACTAATTGTTCCTCCGGAGAAAAGCGTACAACCTATATATTGTATTGTGAAAAATGGCTTATTTACCTAGTGCCGAAATGTTTGTGAGGATTTCACAGCGCGTCCACAATGTACTCAGCGGGTTTAATGAAAATTGATTGCTTGCTCCCCAGGAATTCTGCAATTGGAGCATATTTTGGATTAATAAGCATGTTTCTGGATAAAAACAATAAATAACGGAATATCGTGGCATTGTGTTTGCACCACACACGCTATGTAATGGATGTCGAGGCATTAAGAATGACAAAGAAATATACAGTTCTTTGCCGCAGTTGTGCAATTCATCAATTCTGTAAGTATGTTGACGGTAGCATCATCCTAGACAGTAGAGTTGAGAACAGCCAAGCCTATATATTTTTTTCTGACATACGTAAAATTATGTTTTATTAGCTTACAAATAGTATTTTTTTTTTATCATTGTGATGCTGGAGTCATGATATGATTACAAGTCTGTATCGCACACCTGGAAATGTACTGCTCGGTCTACAAATACACATTATTAGCGTCTGACAGGGAACCTCGGTAATACTAATGGCATGGGGAGAGAAGAAAACTCTTTTGGCTAAGTTTGCTTGGTTGTTTTTCTTCATTAAACCTGACAGTTTTCTTATCACGTTGTATCGCATACAGCAAGATAGCTTGAAATGACAGGATCTCATTTATAGGCTTTTTTTTTTGTCTTAAAACACAAAAACAAAATAGAAAACTTTTATGATATTTTTGAAACTTTTGAAAACTTCTAAAGCTTAGTTTAGAGTGGAAAAATAAATTCACATTTTCTATGTAGAATGGATTTCCACGTGCTCCTGCAGCCTTGGGAAAAATGCCAGTATGAAGAGCTGCCTTTATTGATGGTAAAACCTGTTTATAGTAGTGTGACCTACAGTCACCCAGGTATGAGCTGCTCTCAGACTCCAAGAGAGATTGGTGTTTGGAGATACATTTGGAGGCATTTTTTAGAACAAATGCATATTTTGTGACCAGAGTAGGGATGAGCTGAACACCCCCCAGTTTGGTTTGCACCAGAACCTGTGAACGGACCTAAAATTTGCGTGAACTTTAGAACTCCATTAAATTCTATGGGAGTCCAACTTTCGAAAACAAAAGTGCTCATTTTAAAGGCTAATATGCAAGTTATTGTCCCAGGGGACATGTATCAATACAAAAAAAGTTTTAAAAACATCATTTTTTTTGGCAGCATTGATTTTAATGACACTTAAAGTGAAAAAAAAGTGAAATATTCTTTTAAATATTGTGCCTGGGGGGTGTCTATAGTATGCCTGTGAAGTGGCACGTGTTTCCTGTGTTTAGAACAGTTCCTGCACAAAATTATATTTCTAACGGAAAAAAGTAATTTATTAACTGCTTGCGGTTTTACTGTAATGTCTGGTCCCGGCAATATGGATGAAAATCATTGAGAAAAATAGCATGGGTACCCCCCTGCCCATTACCAGCCCCTTTGGGTCTTGTACGGATATTAAGGGGAACTCCGTACCCAAATAAAAAAAATAGGAGACGTTTGTAAGTTGGAAGTTTAAAAGTAGGGGCCTGCCCTATATGCTCTGCAGAAATTTGGGCCTAAGGTGTTGGTGTTGCCACAACACTGTAAGCCCTCAAAGTGACTCTTGGTGGGCGCTGGAAAACCCTGCTGTGAACTAGTATATCAAGAATTGTAATTACATGCCATTGTTGAACAGTGGTAGAAAAATTGGGCCTTTGGTGGTGGTGGTGGTGGTGGTGCTGGTGCCATAACACTGTAAGTCCTCACAGTTACTCTCGGTGGGCTCTGGAACGGGCCCTGCTGGGAAATATTATATCAAGAATTGTAATTACATGCACCTGTTGAACAGGGGCAGAAAAATTGGGCCTTAGGCACTGGTGCCACAAGACGGCAACACCTCACAGAAACTCTAGTTGAAGAGCAGGAATGAGCCCCGCTGCAAAGTATTGCATCAAAAAATTGTAATTGCACACCCCTGTTAAACAGGGGCTGAAAAAATGGGCATTATGCACTGGTGCTGGTGCCATGACACTGCAACCCCTCACGGATACTCTAGCGTGAGTGCAGGAATGAGCCCTGCTGCAAAGTATTGCATCAAAAATTGTAATTACATGCCCATGTTAAACAGGGGCTAAAAGATTGGGCCTTAGGCACTGGTGCTGGTGCCACAACACTGCAACCCCTCACAGATATTCTAGTTGGAGCGCAGGAATGAGCCCTGCTGCAAAGTATTGCATCAAAAATTGTAATTACATGCCCCTGTTAAACAGGGGCTGAAAAATTGGGCCTTAGCCACTGGTGGTGGCGCCCAGAACCAAAAATGTTCTTCCAAGCTATCAGCAGGATCATTGAGGAGGAAGAGGATAGTCAGTCAGCATAACAGGATGGTCACTCAGCATCAGCATAGGCAGTCTTGAAGGGATCTGACATTTCAAAAAAAATTATTCGGTTACATCAGCTTCAGATGCTTGGTAGCTGGTGGTGATCCAAGACTGATTCATTTTTATGAAGGTCAGTCGATCAACCGACAGGTGGACCCTGTGATCGGTTACAAAGCCTCCAGCAGCACTGAATGTGTGTTCCGAAAGAACGCTAGAAGCAAGACAGGCCAGTAGCTCAATTGCATACTGTGCAAGCTCTGGCCAGTGATCCATCCTCAAGACTTAGTAACCCAGAGGATTTTCGTTGGGCAAGGTGTCCAAGTCTGATCTTGCCCCTAGGTATTCCTGCACCATGTAAAACAGACGCTGGCGATGGTTGCTGGAACCAATCATACCTTGGGCCTGCGGACTAAAAAATTGTCTGAACGCATAACAGACAGACAGACACCTTCTCCACCGCTCCTTCTGTGACTGACCGAAGCCTCAGTTGTCCAGGACCAGGAATTTGTAACCTCCCAGTCTCTGGGAATGCATTGCACAGACCTTTCTGTAAGGCCTCCCGAAGATGTCTCATCCTCTGCTCCCTCTGCAACGGCAAGATAAGGTCCGCAACCTTACCCTTGTACCGTGGATCAAGGAGAGTTGCCAGCCAGTAATGATTCCTCTCCTTGATCTGCTGAAAACGAGGATCCTTCCACAGGCTTTGCAGGATCAGGGAGGCCATACAGTGTAGGTTAGCTGAGGCATTCGGTCCGGAGTCCTCTGGGTCACTAAGGACAAAATGATCTGCAGCCACCTCCTCCCAGCCACGTACAAGTCCAAGGGTTTCTTGGGACTGTAAATGATCCCTAAAAGACTGCTGCTGATGCTGAGTGCCAGACCCCACCTCCATGCTGACACGATCCTCCTCCTCCTCCTCCTTTTCCTGTGTGATCGGTGGGCCAGCAGGAACACTGTCTGGATAAAGGGGGCCTTGAGAGGCAAGGAAGTCCTCCTCTTCCTGCCTCTGTTCTGCCTCAAGTGCCCTGTCCATTATTCCATGCAGCGTGTGCTCCAACAGGTGGACAAGAGGGACAGTGTCACAGATGCATGCACTGTCACTGCTCACCATCCTCGTGGCCTCCTCAAATGATGACAGGATAGTGCATTCATCCCTGATCATGGCCCACTGGCATGGGGAAAAAAACGAGCTCCCCTGACCCCGTCCTGGTGGCGTAGTCACACAGGTACTCATTGATGGCCCTCTGCTGCATGTGCAGCCGCTGCAGCATGGCCAACGTTGAGTTCCACCTGGTGGACATGTCACAGATTAGGCGGTTCTTGGGCAGGTTCAATTTCTTTTGGAGGTCAGCCAGCCGAGCAATGGCATTATATGACCGGTGGAAATGCACACAGACTTTCCTGGCCTGCCTCAGGACATCCTGTAAGCCCAGGTACCTGGCCAAGAACCGCTGCACCAACAAATTAAGGATGTGAACTTGCGTAGCCTCTTGAACACCTAGGGAGCACTGCTGGTTCCGAGGACAAAGCACAGGAAGAGGTCATGGAGGAATAAGAAGAGGAGGGGGTGGAGGAGAGAGGTGTGTCACAATCACCGGTAGTAGCATTGTGGAGGCGTGGTGGCAGAACAACCTCCAATACTACTGCACCTTGTCCTGCATCCTTCCCAGCTACCATAAGAGTCACCCAATGTGCCGTGAAAGATAAGTAACGTCCCTGTCCATGCCTGCTGGACCATGAGTCAGTGATAATATGCACCTTACCACTGACCGCCCTGTCCAGCGAGGCCTGGACATTGCCTTACACATGCTGGTAGAGAGAAAAAGTGGCGTTTGGGAACCTGCCACTGAGGAGCCGCACATTGCACAAACTCATGGAAGTTAGCCGAGTCTACCAAATGAAAAGGCAGCAGTTGAAGTGCTAGCAATTTAGCCAAGCTAGCATTCAACCGCTGTGCATGTGGATGGCTGGAAGTGAACTTCTTTTGACGGTGTTGCAGCTGGGGCAGGGAAATTTGCCTGGTACAATCAGACGTCGGTGTACCGATAGCAGATTGCCCGCAAGTACTTGGCTGTGACACACCTAATTCTACACCTTCATTCCTCTCAGTGCAGGTTTCAGAGAGGACTGAAGGTATAGTGGGGTTGGAGATCCCAGTTGATGAGGAGCAAGAAGAGGTCCGCTTTGTTCTTTGGTGTGGGTGTTGTAGGTATGCTTGCCAATGAACTGCATGGCAGGTCGACATATGTCTGGTCAAGCATTTGGTGCCCAAGCGGCTAATGTTTTGGCCACGCGAGATACGCTTGAGATATATGTTGCAAATAGCAGTGGTGCGATCTGATGCACTCGTCTCAAAAAGCCCACACCAAAGAACTTTTGGAATAACACGCAGAGGCAGCGCCCTGCACAGGTAGAGCTCTGCGGTGTGATGCAGTCGGTGTCCTGCCTTTAAGCTGGCCCCTGGAGGGAATCTTGCCTCGTTGGAGATGTGTCTCCTCCTCCTTCTCTTCCTCTCTCCTATCAGGCACCCACGTAGAGTCAGTGACCTCATCATCCCCTCCCTCCTCATCACTGGAGCAAACCTGGCAGTATGCTGCAGCTGCCAGATTGCTGTCCTCCTTGGGTATCCCCGCTCTCTGGGCTCACGTTACTGCCTTCCTCTAGCTGGGAATCCTCATCAGAGCCTTCAAAACGCTGGGCATCCTCCTGGAGCATGTCAAAGAAGAAATGAGATTGCGCTATGGGTTGAACCAAAACAATAACAATAATGGGTATTAGCTGCCTCTACTTGATACCTCCACCCTAAATGGGGGGGTTTATGCTAAAAAAAGAAGAAAGGAAGGTAGATGTGGCAGTATACCTTCGAAATCCCTAAGATAATATGATAATATGATTAATAATAAACAAATTCTATGAAATATGTGGATTGCAACCTTATAAAAATGCCATGTTAGAAAAAAAAAAATTATTTAAAAATGTGAATAAAAAAAAAATAAAAAAAAAAAAAATATATATATATATATATATATATATATATACATGCATCCTGGAGCATGTACCCAACGCTATGCTCAAACAGTTCGGGGTACTCCTCAGGAGGACATGGTGGGGCTAGGGAAGGAGTGACTGATGCCATTGAAAGGAGGGAAGAGGCCGCATTGGCAGCTGCTTTGCCAGTACCCTGAGCCTGGGTGAGAGAGGATGAGGAGGATAAGGACAGCTTGGTCATCCACTCTACTAAGTCTTCGACATGTTGTGGCTCAACAGGTCCAGCTGCCGAAAATAAGGACAAGCGTGTCCCATGACCACGTGTTGACGAGGAGGCACCATGTTCACGACCAACACTGTTGCCTCTAGACACAGAGCCTGCTTGCCCTGTTTTTTTGGCTCGTGACTGTCTGCCTCTCCTTGTTGGCCTTCCAGACATACTAATGGCCTGCAGGGGGATTTATATGCACAAAGCTGGGACGTATATACTGATTATACTGCAGATAGCAGAATCAACTGCTTGCCTGTAGTATTATTACTATGAGAACACCAGCAATTGAGGTAGCTTTAAGTGCACACTGTGCAGATGACACAGTACACCAACTGTAATTACTGCAGCTGCCTCCGGTATAGGATCAGCAGAACATCAGCAATTTGGGTAGCTTTAGGTGCACACTGTGCAGATGACACAGACTGTAATTATTGCAGCTGCCTGCCTGTGGTATAGGATCTGAAGAACACCAGCAACTGGGGTAGCTTTAGGTGCACACTGTGCAGATGACACAGTACACTGACTGTAATTACTGCAGCTGCCTGCCTGTGGTATAGAATCTGAAGAACACCAGCAATTGGGGTAGCTTTAGGTGCAAACTGTGCAGATGACACAGTACACTGAGGCCGCGTACACACGCGGGGACTGTTCGCCCAACTTTGTCCGTCAAACAGTTTCAGCAAACAGTCCGCTCAAAATTAGCATGGACGGACTTGCCCACACACGACGAACGAACAGTTTGCTGAAACTGTGCGCGATGACGTGAACGGCACGTACGACGGGACGGAAAATACAACGTCCTATACACTGCATTATAACTTTGGGCGTGTAAATCCTTTCTGAGCATGCGCGGAACTTAGTTTGACGAACAAGCCTACACACGAGGGGACTGTTCGCTGAAACCAAGTTTCAGCGGACAGTTTTTCGGAATTTCCGAAAAACCTTGTTCAGCGGACTGTTCGCTGAAACTGTCCGCTGAAAGCCCACACACGAGCGGACTGTCCGCCGAAACACTGTTCAGCGGACAAAGTTGGGCGAACCGTCCCCGCGTGTGTACGCGGCCTTACTGTACTTACTGCAGCTGTCTGCGGTATAGGATCAGCAGAACACCAGCAATTGGGGTAGCTTTAGGTGCACACTGTGCAGATGACACAACACACAGACTGTAGTTACTGGAGCTGCCTGTGGTATAGGATCAGCAGAACACCAGCAATTGGGGTAGCTTTAGGTGCAAATTGTGCAGATGACACAGTACACTGCCTGTAATTGCTACAGCTGCCTGCAGATAGAATCAGCAGAACACCAGAAATTGGGGTAGCTTTAGGCGTACACTGTGCAGATGACACAATACACCGACTGTAATTGCTGCAGCAGCTGCCTGTGGTATAGGATCTGAATAACACCAGCAATTGGGGTAGCTTTAGTTGTACACTGTGCAGGTGGCACAATATACAGACTGTAATTTCTACAGATGCCTGTGGTATAGGACCAGCAGAACACCGGCAATTGGGGTAGCTTTAGCTGTACACTGTGCAGGTGGCACAATACACCGACTGTAATTGCTACAGCTGCCTGTGGTATAGGATCAGCAGAACACCAGCAATTGGGGTAGCTTTAGGTTTACACTGTGCAGGTGGCACAATACACCCACTGTAATTGCTACAGCTGCCTTAGGTATAGGACCAGCAGAACACCAGCAATTGGGGTAGCTTTAGCTGTACACTGTGCAGGTGGCACAACACACCCACTGTAATGGCTACAGCTGCCTGAGGTATAGGACCAGCAGAATACCAGCAATTGGGGTAGCTTTAGGTGTACACTGTGCAGGTGGCACAATACACTGACTGAAATTGTTACAGCTGCCTGTGGTATAGGACCAGCAAAACTCCAGCAATTGCGGTAGCTTTAGGTGTACACTGTGCAGGTGGCACAATATACTGACTGTAATTGCTGCAGCTGCCTGTGGTATAGGACCAGAAAAACACCAGCAATTGCGGTAGCTTTAGGTGTACACTGTGCAGGTGGCACAATATACAGACTGTAATTTCTACAGATGCCTGTGGTATAGGACCAGCAGAACACCGGCAATTGGGGTAGCTTTAGCTGTACACTGTGCAGGTGGCACAATACACCGACTGTAATTGCTACAGCTGCCTGTGGTATAGGATCAGCAGAACACCAGCAATTGGGGTAGCTTTAGGTTTACACTGTGCAGGTGGCACAATACACCCACTGTAATTGCTACAGCTGCCTTAGATATAGGACCAGCAGAACACCAGCAATTGGGGTAGCTTTAGCTGTACACTGTGCAGGTGGCACAACACACCCACTGTAATGGCTACAGCTGCCTGAGGTATAGGATCAGAAGAACACCAGCAATTGGGGTAGCTTTAGGTGTACACTGTGCAGGTGGCACAATACACCGACTGTAATTGCAACAGCTTCAAAGGAAATTCAGACACTGTCTCTCCGTCTATCTCTCTCTCAGCCGACGCAACACACTACGCATAGAATGCATTAAGATAAAAAAAAAACTTCTGCCTTTACAATCACTTTAAGAGGCGCTAAGGAGCACTTCTTAAACATGCAGGAATATTATCATTTACTATGCAACTTGCATACAGTCAGATAATAAATCTGATATTAATTTACAATATAAAATATTAACAATTGCAGTCATTAAGACAATATTAATAACTGTCCCCCTATATCTGTGGCTTTAGTTGCAAAATAGACTCAAATATTCAGGCTAACAATTTTGCATGCAAATTGCCATTAAATAATATGCAATTGCTTTAGTAAATTGCCCCTAACTCTGTATCCCGAGAACCAATTGTTCACATCAGAGCAGGGTGTCTGAAACACAGCAGGCCATGCTGTTAAAGTATAAACACATATTAAAAGAGGTGCTTTTAAATTTGTACAAATAGTAGAAAGGGCACATGACAGGGTGGGATGGAAGGCAGGACCCGCCAAGCTGGTTGTAGATGGCTGGTGGCCGGTACGGGTTTACAACTGAACATGTTATTGGGTGGAACTGTCAAGGATCTGGCTGTTAATGGTTGTATCGGAATTCTTAAATGTTTTTGAAGAATTGGTGTCTAAATCATGTTAGCAACAAAAATAATTGATGTCATATTGTATTATTTATGAGGGTTAACGTGTTCAGTTTTGATGTTCAACATCACCCCATCCTCTTTTGACCCAGACCTGCCTGGGTCAAGGAAAACTTCAAACAAGTTCAATAGCTTTGGTGAGGCAGCTAACCGTATGATAGAAGAGTCTACTGATGGTGGGGAATCATATAACTGCACATCTGAGTCTGCTAAGGGATATATCTTGAGGGGAGGCCGCTCCCCTCTCCACTGAACACACGAAGAAAGCCAGGAACTAGTTACAGATGCGGCTTGAAGGAGTGCTGTGCTGCCAGGGACAAAGATGTAAGGAGGGACTCCGCGGGGGACACAGATGTAAGGAGGGACTCCGCTGGGGACAAAGATGTAAGGAGGGGCCTTGCTGGAGACACAGATGTAAGGAAAGGGTCCACTGGGGACACAGATGTAAGAAGGGACTCCTCTGGGGACACAAATGTAAGGAGGGGCTCCGCTGGGGACACAGATGAAACGAGGGACTCTGCTGGGGACACAGATGTAAGGAGGGACTCCGCTCGGGACACAGATGTAAGGAAGGGTTCTGCTGGGGACACAGATGTAAGGAGGGACTCCACTGGGGTCATAGATCTAAAGAGGGGCTCCGGTAGGGGAGACACAGATGTAAGGAGGGACTCTGCTGGGGACACAGATGTAAGGAGGGACTCCACTGGGGACACAGATGTATGGAGGAGCTCCGATGGGGACACAGATGTAAGGAGGAGCTCAGCTGGGGAAACAGATGTAAGGAGAGGCTCTGCTGATGGGGACACCGATTTAAGGAGGGGTTCCGCTGACAGGGACACAGATGTAAGGAGGGACTCCACTGATGGGGGCACAGATGTATGGAGGGACTCCACTGGGGACATCTGATGTAGGGAGGGACGCTGCTGGGGGCACCTAGTGTAAGGAAGGACTCCGCTGGGGGCACCTGTTGTAAGGACAGACTCCGCTGGGGACACCTGTTGGCATCTGGTGGCAGGTGACATGGCAAGTGACACACTCAGGGCTCCCACTGATTCTGCATTATGGTAAGTTGAATGATTTTATTTTATATTACAATGTAATAATAGACATAATGCACTTCAATCATCCTGACACCATAACAACCATGGTGCTGAGATGATTGAAGTGCTAACACCAGGTGTTTGGAGTATCTTTTTCTGCTGATTGTTAAACTTTCTAGAATACACATATTTCTATTGCTGTGTAGGATCTGGGCCTGCTGTCCTTGTCTCTCCCTCCATTCCTCATTCATCTCAGAAGCCAACCACACCCCATTAGAGCCACACCCACTATTTTGCAGAAACCACGCCCATTTAGCCAAGTGGGAGGGGTCAAAAAGGAAGGGCGGGGTCTGGCACCCCACATCCTAAAACTTCACCAGCCGTCACTGTCTCTGATACCTATCCCCTGTTCCCAGAGCATTAGAAAATGTTCTGGAACTAGTGTGTGGGAGTGAGGAGGAGGAGCTGTCTTGAATATTTATGGGCCCTTGGCCAATCCCCAGGAGTGGGCCTAGCAGGGAACTAAGTAAGGAAACAAGGGTTGGATGGAAGATGGAGAAGCAGTGCTGATGAGAGGCCCTTAAGAGACCCCTTACAGGGGGGTGGGTTAACCTCAGGGTGGGAGCTCAGGAAAGCTGGCCTGGAAGGGTCCCACTACAGGAGGCAATGGGAGGGGTTCATGCCGGAGAGGCAGTGGAAATGAGCAAGCAAAGACAGTGAGTAGATCAGCATGGTGCAGGGACAAGACAAGGGGAGAAACTGTCAGGTGTAACAGTGCTCTCTTGAAGACCGTGGTGTGCCAACTCTTTATCTAATCTTGCCCTGGGAGGTATCCAAAGGTGTGTGTGCTAGTCAAGCAGGACTGATGTAGAGTGCCCATCGGGGGGACTGGAAGGAAGAGCAGCCAGGCATGGTTGGTGGCAGCCAGGTGGGCTAGCATTCTGCAGGCAAGTGGAACTGGTATTAGTGGCCACAGGGAAGCAGAAGGAGAGATGTCATGCTGTTCATGCCATTTGTGCTACATTTGTCAAAGGACTGAGAGTTCCTGCCTGTAATGGGCCTTTGCTGAACTAGCAATACACTGCTAGTTCCACCAGGAGTGATCAGCAGGTGCTGCAGTGAACCAAGTTTGTACTGGAGGAAGGAAGAAGAGGATTCCTTTGTTAATAGGGAGGAAGTTGTCCCCTGTTTTTTCTGTGTTCTTGACATTTCCAAGTTGGGCATCCCATAATTCCCTACCCTATCTAAGTTACCAAAATAACAAAAACCAGCCAAGGGCCGATTTCTGTGTTGGAGTGAATGAAGGAAATGCTGGGTGACTGGCTGTGCTGCAGTGGGGAACCCTAACTTCAGCAGCCCTCACAAGGGGTGTGCTACACATATATTATATATCTTATGTAGTGAGATCCCGGGCCCCTGGGGCCTAATGGTGACCTCCAGAGTTAGGGACAGCTGACATCCTTCTAAGTAGAGTGGGTTACAAGTCATAGTGGGTGTAATGCAAGGTAGATTCATGGGCGCCAGACACTTCTTGAATGCAAAGAGATGCATTTTCTTATGAACAGAACTGGGAGAGAGAGGGTTAGGGCCAGGACACCCTTTTATTAGTTGCAATGTTAGTTTGTCAGACTCCAAAAATGTTATAGGTAAACAGCCATGCAGGGGAAGGCATCCAGCAAGACACCACATCTGTATTTAATTGTTGGTAGAAAAGTATTTTCTGGGCAGCAGTACTCCCCCTGCATTAGGGTTAAACTCTCCTCATGGTGTGACAATGTAACAGTTGCTGAGCAGCAACTTATTATCCACTTGGCATCCCTGGAACATTTGGACTTCAAGTGGTTAAAGCAAAGTATCATTTTTTCAGTTGGTGGTCGACTGTTCAATAAAAGTGATCTGAGAGGCTCAACAGCTGCCCAATGGGGTTTCCGTTAGGCAAGAAGGACCAATCCCACCCTCTGCCCTCTGGGAAGCCCGACTGCACCATAAACTGCCCCAGCTGTGGAAGCAGGAAGAGATCTAATAAATCCCTGATGTCTCCATAAAGAAGACTTGTCAGCTGCTCATGCTATCACACAGGGGGCTTGTTAGCCCCCTTGTGAAAGCAATAAAGTTAAATAAAAACAATTGCAACTGTTACAATTTTATTTTACAGGGGCCTTTCTATTCAGAAATATATATACATGTCTAGCAAATAATGCTGATTTTAACATGTGTTGAGATCGTGTCAGTGGTCAAGGTTTTTCTTTTATGCAACATGCAGAGGAGCACTTTGGAGCTTGCTTAACATCCATTCCTCCTTTTAGGTATAATCATTTTTAATTGTTTGGATCCTTGGCTTATATTTTGGGTCACCGGCTAAGATTTTCTTTTCTTTGTCTCCCCCCCCCCCCCTCTTTTTCTTTTATCTTCTTTGTCTTTTGTCCTATTTTTATTCTTATGTGGTTATTATTGCAGGACGATCTCTCTTTTTGGGTTTACATTTGTTGGATGATATTTTGACTCCTTGCACCCCTTAGTTAACCTTCGGGAGAACGGCGGTTCATCAGGAACTGGCTGAGATTCAAACCTTTAATGGGCAGGGTGAATGTGCCAAGTTGATTGATCGGTCTCCAGACTTGCGCCTGTCCACAACTTTATCCTGGAGATCTTTTGACAGTGCCTTGCCACCCATAGTTGATTGTTTGATTTAGTTGCACTATCAGGGACTAAAATGATCCAGGAAAGCACTTTTCATTCTGAGCTATTTAAAATGACCACAGCTGTTTACAGCTCAAAGTCAGATGGCTTTGTGTGCCATTGAGAAGGTTATTAGCTACAACTGATTAAGTTTACAGGTCATTTTTCGGACGGGTGATACTTTTTCCAACTCAGTAATTCAGTTATTTATTTATTTTTCTGAGATGTTGGTGTTATATCTTTCACTTGGATGTTATAGGTTGTACTGTGTAAATTCAGCTAGATAAAACAAAAACAGTGTCTGTTTTCATTTCAGTCTGCAAAGCAAAAAAAAGTGATTATTTTAAAGGGGGGCGATTCTTTTCTATACCCACTGTATGATGGATGAAATAGATGTTAAGGGGATATGTCATCCCATATTGAGGATCTCTTATTGTTGACAATACAGACAGGGAACATTTTTCTATCATGGGGAGGAATTTTGACTATGCAGTTCCTTTTATACGTATGCAGATTTGTGTGAATTTAGTCTTTGTATGAACAATTTTTACAAGGAAGCTTATATCCCCTCTTAATTTTAACTTTTGTCTTTGGTTTTCTCTGGAGCACCTCAAAAGTCTATTTTTGGTGAGGATATGAGGTTTTGGTAACATGTTATATGTAACCCCCTTATTTTGGATGTAACATGTTCCTAAAGGTTAACCACTTTAGATTCGAGCTATAGCCAAATGACGGCTACAGTGCGGACCTGCTTTGCCAGGACCGACGTCTATTGATGTCGTCCCGTGCCCCGAAGGGCGCTCGCGGCACGCTCTGTGATCAGCGAGTCTATGAGACTCTCTGGATCACAGATCGGTGTAAGGGGTCAATCCAGACCCCTTACCACGTGATCAGCTGTCAGCCAATGACAGCTGATCACGTGATGTAAACAGAGCCGGTAATCGGCTATTTTTTCTCCACACGCTGACAGCGTGAGGAGAAAAATAAAAGCTGATTACCGGTGGCCGTGATCGAGGCATCAGTCTTGATCACGGCTAGCTGCTGCAGATACTTAGTGCCCACCTGTGCCCCCTGCCAGTGCCATATAGCAGTTGGCAACAGTGTCACCTACCAGTGCCCACCAGCACCACCCATCAGTGCTCACAGTGCCACCTATCAATGCCCACAGTGCCACCTATCAGTGCCTCAACAAAGTTGGCACTGATGTGCAGCACTGATTAGTGGCAATCAGTGTCACCTACCAGTGCCCGTCAGTGCCGCCCATCAGTGCCACCTATCAGTGCCCATCATCAGTGCCCATCAGTGCCATCTATCAGTGGTACCTATCAGTGCCCATCCGTGCCACCCATCCATGCCACCCATCGGTGCCACCCATCAGTGGCCATCAGTGCTGACTTATCTGTGCCCACCAGTACCACCTTAACTGTGTCTATCAGTGCAGCCTATCAATGCCTACCAGTGCAGCCTATCAGTGCGCACCAGTGCCGTCTCATCAGTGCATATCAATGAAGGAGAAAAATTACCTGTTTGCAAAATTTTATAAGTCCTGAAAAATTGTATGTTAGTGCAAATAAAAAAAGTATCACGGACAGTACTCAATTTTCTGTCAAAATTTTATAACAAACTATGAAACATTTTTTTTTTTTTTCATAATGCTCAAACTTTTTTGTTTTTTTAGCAAAAAATAAAAATCCCAGCTGTGATTAAATAGCACCAAAAGAAAGCTCTATTTGTGGGAAAAAATATGATAAAAATTTAATTTGGGTACAGTGTTGTGTGACTGTGCAATAATCATTCAAAATGCGTCAAAAAGCTGAAAATTGGTCTGCCCAGTAAGCAAGTGGTTAAAGTGGTTGTAAGCCCTGTTACACCACTTATACCTACAGGTAAACCTATAAAAAGGCATACCTGTACTGTAGGTACTGTAAATATTTACCATATATGCTTGCACGGATGTAATCGGCACATGCGCATTGAAGAAACTGCTCGATCGTGCTGTTTCTAAAGGCCTGTGCTGTGACCGGAGGTTACAACACGCATGCGTGGGAGTGACATCATCGTGGGCTCTGAGTAAATACATCGCCAGAGCTCGCAAACCCGGAAATAACTCTGGGAGACATGTCGCTGGTCACATCGGTGTACGGGGGCCGCTGCAATAGCTTTGATCTAAGGTAAGTATTTCATAATGAGCTAGTATGCGATGCATACTAGCTCATTACGCCTTTCTCTTGCAGGTTTTTTTTTTATATGGGTTTACAATCATTTAAATTAGCCTTCAACTTAGTGTTAATGCCAGGAGGCATGCCATGATCACTGTGATTTGATTTCATAGTGGTACCATGATCAGGAGCCCATTTTGCTGGCTTCCAATCATAAACAGAGACTGAGGGTTGCGCAGGTGGACCTTAATGCCCAGCTGACGCATATACACACACATGCACTTTAATGGTGTCTTAGTCAGTAGGGTTCAATATTGAGCTGGCCCACCCTTTGCAGCTATAACAGCTTCAACTCTGCTGGGAAGACTGTCCAAAAGGTTTAGGAGTGTGTCTATGGGAATGTTTGACCATTCTTCAGAATCGCATTTGTCAGGTCAAGCACTTATGTTGGAGAGAAGGCCTGGTTTGCAGCCTCCGCTCTAATTCATCCCAAAGATGTTCTATTGAGTTGGGGTCCGGACTCTGGGCAGGCCAGTGAAGTTCCTCCACCCCAAACTCACTCATCCATGTCTTTATGGACCTTGCTTTGTGCACTGGTGCTCAGTCATGTTGAAACAGGAAGGGGCCATCCCTAAACTGTTCCCACAAAGTTGGGAGCATGAAATTGTCCAAAATGTCTTTGTATGCTGATGCTTTAGGAGTTCCCTTCACTGGAACTAAGGGGCCAAGCCCAACCTCAGAAAAACAACCCCACACCACAATCCCCTCTCCACCAAATGATTTGGACCAGTGCACAAAGCAAGTACCCTAAAAACAGACTGCAAACCAGGCCTTCTTGTCCAACATCAGTGCCTGGCCTCACAAATCCGCTTCTGGAAGAATGGTCAAACATTCCCATAGACACACTCCTAAACCTTGTGGACAGCCTTCCCAGAAGAGTTTAAGCTGTTATAGCTGCAAGGGGTGGACCAACTCAATATTGAACCCTGTGGACAAAACATTTCATGCTTTTTAGAGATCCGATAGTGCCACCATTGATTTTCGAAATTTGGCCAACCAAGCCTTCAATCTCACCTCATGTTGCTACAGAAAATAATTTCCGTGGCTGGGAATCTTCTTTTTTTTCAGGAATTTTCTTTTGTTGCACACGCGCATTTCTTTTCAATTACATTTCTCGCACGATTCTCCCATCATTGATTAGAAAATCTTTTGTTTTTCAAAAAATTTCCAATTATTATACAGGTGTTATATATTGTTTGCGCAGCGCTTAACAAAATAAAGGCAGGCATTACAGTTACATTACAATTTGGTACAAGAGGAATCAGAGGGCCCTGCTCAATAGAGCTTACAATTTATAAAGGAAGGGTCAATTGATACAAAAGATAATAGCTGTGGGGAATTAGCTGATGGAGGAAGTAAAATGCCCTTTACACACGGTCGGACATTCCAACGACAACATTTTTCAGATTTTTTCAGACGGATTTTGGCCCAAACTTGTCTTGCATACACTCGGTCACACAAAGTTGTTGGAAAATCCGATCATTCAGAACGCGGTGATGTAGAACACACACAACGGGACTATAAAAAGGGCAGTAGCCAATAGCTTTCATCTTGTAATTTATTCTGAGCATGCGTGGCACTTTGTCCGTAGGAATTGTCTACACACAATCAGAATTGAAACAATCTGATTTTGTTGTTGGAAAATTTTAGATCCAGCTCTCAAACTTTGTGTGTCGGAAATTCCGGCGGAAAAAGTCCGAAGGAGCCTACACACTATCCTGCTGCTAACTAACACTGTTTTCCCTGTACACACGGTCGGACTTTCCGACGGAAAATGTGCGATCGGATCTTGATGTCTTCCGACAACAAGATCTGATCGCACATTTTCCATCGGAAAGTCCAACCGTGTGTACAGGGCAAAACAGTGTTAGTTAGCAGCAGGATAGTCTTCTTTAAAGAGAAGGGTTTTCAGGGATCGTCTAAAGATGGATAGATTAGGAGACAGTCGGACAGATATTGGGATAGGGAGTTCCAAAGAATGGGAGAAGCTCTGGAGAAATCTTGGCGGCGAGCATGGGAGGAGGTGACAAGGGAGCTAGAGAGCAGGAGGTCTTGGGAGGACCGAAGAGAGCGGCTTGGTTGGTATTTTGGGACTAGGTGAGTGAGGTAGCTGGGGGCAGAGTTATGGATGGCTTTATAAATTATTGTTAGTACTTTGAATTTTTCATGTCGGATTACTCAAATTTCATGGCCGCATGAAAATCGGCTGTTGCTGCAGCCCACTAATGGTGTGAAATTTGGAAGAAAAATTATTAGATACGATTTTTGAAAGAAAATTATTTTGAAATTCAACCCATGTATGGCCTGCCTAAGACTGGGATGACATAAAGTTCATATGTATGTAAAGGTAGACGTACCAATACTATTCGTAATATAGCGTATGTGCAGATATACACATTAAAGAGTTTAATCTGCCTAAAATGGCAATAGCCACTAGTGGGAATCCCTACAGCCTCTACACCAGTGATTCTCAACCAGGGTTCTGTCAGGGCTGGCTTAGCCCTTCCTTCTCTGGGCTGGCTGCTCAGCTGTCGGCTAATTGCCAGCTCTCATCTCTCTCCACAGTTACAGTTACCAGCTGTTCCTGATCATGCTCGTCTGACCTGCCTACTTAAAGCTTTCCAGCTCACTTCACCTCTGCCTTCACCTTGGTCACATCACAAGAAACCATCTCCTGCGGTTCTGTTTAAAGACTGGCTTGCTGACATCCCTTCTGGCTCCTTATCTTGCTTGCTGTTGCTCTACTTGGATCCCTGACTTCTGGCCTTGCTGATTACCAGATCTGGTTATTAAACTCTGGACTGGCTGACTACTCGATCTGGTTACTTGACTCTGGCTATGCTTTGACTACGCTTTTTCTATTTAGCTTTTATTTTTATTTAATAAACAAGTATCATTTAATTGTACTTCTGTCTCGGTCTGATTTCATGGTTTCTGACAGGTTCCTCCAGAGGTTGCTAGGGCCTTCAGCATTGGGCCATTTCTGCCTCTCAGATAAGTTCCCACCGACACCATTGATCGAGCCAAAACTAGGTGGACCTGACCTAGGCCTCATGGAGGATGATGAGTGGGTGAAAATCCTTGATAATCAAAAAATGGTTTATTCTAGAACAGTGATTCTCAACTAGGGTTCCTCCAAAGGTTGCAAGGGGTTCCTTCAGTCTTTGGCAATTTCTGCCTCTCAGATAAGTTCCCACTGACACTGTTGATCTTTTTAGCTATCTGTAAGGAGGTAATTCTTCCCAATGACCACAACTGTAAGGACCATTCTTCCCACTGACCATCACACTAATGTATCATGAGTTGTAGATTTCTAATTTTTAGCAGGGGTTCCCCGAGACTGGAGAACTATTTTAAGGGTTTCTCTGTGTTGAAAAGGTTGAGAAAGGCTGCTCTACACACATGAAATATAAATAAGAAACTATGGTAATAAAAAATGTAAAAAACCATTGCAGAAATTACTTTCAGGCTGAATATACAATAAAAAAAACTACAAATGGATACTGCAAATACACTTGAGTTTCGATTTAGAAATAGCTCAGTGCCTGTAAGGTCTTTAATTATTTGGATGTTGTTTGTATCCACACTGCAGTAATTGTAACGCGGCTCGTTCAGGCAAAGGCACATTATTTTCTCCTATGCGAGTGAGCTTTTATCATTATTTCACCATCAGCACCATCATCATCATGGCCATCAGCACCATCATAAATTCATAATGATTCTAATTGCCTCTGTCTCCTTCAAGGAGTGAATATATTATTTGGTGGCATTCTTTGACAAGAATCCAGGCGCTTTCAGGCTTTAAATAACACTTAACCGGGTAATTCTCTCAGCTATTTATTTTGCAGCGAACCACCAGCAATGTTTGATTGTTAGCTTAAAGAAATCTGACATTAGTTCAGGAGATGAAGAAGCGAGGAGACCACCAGAGATTTGAACTCTGGCAAACAAGCCCCTCTGCAGTCTTTTGGAAGCGCTTACAGTGTAACTGCCAATCTCCAAGTTACATTTAAGATGAAAAATGAGCTTTTTCGGCTGTAAACTGTGGAAATGCTCAAAGTGCCTCTTCCTTCATGAAGGTATGCAAGTGTATTCTATATTCTATAGACACATAAAGAAAATGGGCTGTCAGTAGACAATGCTCTTTACAGTACTCATCCTATAATCTATTTATTCAAATGTTTTCATTTTATTTTTAATTCGGAACTTATATTTATCTTAGAGCAGAACCAGTGGCAGCTTGTGCTCAAATTTTTTTTGTTGGGGGGGGTGCAACAATGTTTTGAAAAAAAATCATCAAGTGTAGACACTGTGCCATCAAACGCTGCCATTGTGCCATCAAATGCTGCCACTATGCCCATCAAGCGATGCCACTGTGCCCATCAAGCGATGCCACTGTGCCCATCAAGCGCTGCCACTGTGCCATCAAACTCTGCCACTGTGCCCTCAAATGCTGCCACTGTGCCATCAATTGCTGCCACTGTGCCCATTAAACGCTTCCACTATGCCCATTAAACGCTGCCACTGTGCCATCAAATGCTGCTACTGTTCCCATCAAACGAAGCCACTGTGCCAAACACTGCCACTGTGCCATCAAACGCTGCCAATGTGCCCATCATATGCTGCCAGTGTGCCCATCAAACGCTGCCACTGTGCACATCAAATGCTGCCACTGTGCCATCAAATGCTGCCACTGTTCCCTCAAATGCTGCCACTGTGCCATCAATTGCTGCCACTGTGTCCATTAAACACTGCCACTATGCCATCAAATGCTGCCACTGTGCCCTCAAATGCTGCCACTGTGCCATCAATTGCTGCCACTGTGCCATCAAATTCAGCCAGTGTGCCCATCAAACGCTGCCACTGTGCCCATCAAACTCAGCCACTGTGCCAAATGCTGCCACCATGCCCATCAAACGTTGCCACTGTGCTCATCAAACGCAGCCACTGTGCCAAACCCTGCCACTGTGCCCATCAAACGCTGCCAGTGTGCCCATCATATGCTGCCAGTGTGCCCAACATATGTTGGCAGTGTGCCCATTAAATGCTGCCAGTGTGCCCTTGAATGCCCCCAGTGTGACCCCTGCCTGCTTGCCATCTGTCTGCCACTTACCCTGTCTTGCTGGGGCAGCAGGTGACGGCGACTAGCGGGGTGCTTCGTTCATCTCCTGCCGTCCTCATCTCCCATCCTCTCCTCCTGATAGGCTTCCAATAGCAGTGCCTGTCGTTTCAGCCAATCAGGTTACAGGTAACAGACCCAAACACCTGATTGGCGGAGAGGCGGTTTAGTGTTAGGAAATCGAATATTCATTCGCTTTTCTAACACAGTTGAGTGACCTGCAAACGTCCAGCATGGAGCTCGCTGGTCACCTTTTTCGATGCCTATTAGAGACTATGGCTCTAATCAGGTGCTTCAAAAACACCTCCCCGGCGCTGTAATTCAAACGCCCTGCGCCTGAAAAGAGGCTGGGCATCTGACTAGGGGGTGGCAGCGGTGGTCAGTGCAATGCATTAATCTATTTATTGGTGATAGAGGGGGTGGCAGAAGAGAGGGGGCCGCCACTGAGCAGAACTGGACTGTATCTGAGCACCACAAACTGAAAATGCTATTTAATTAATTTTAATATTCAAAGCAAATGCACCCATCCATCCATGTCTCCATGCTTTATTTTTTTGAGACATCACCCTCCCTCCCCTAACATTTCTAGCCATGACTATCTAGAGTAAGGGTGGATGATTCATGTAGCATTTACTTCCTGAAATCCATCTGCCCTTAGCTCAGGCGTGCAGGCAGGAGGGTGTGCTTAGCTGAGAAAACCCCTCCTCCCCTACTCCAGATGGAAAAAATGTTCATGAAGACTCCTGGGATGTATAACATCATTTTGGCCTAGGATAGAAACCAGGAAGCCATTGAAGAAATGTAAAAAAAAAGGTTTGAAACAAGTAAAAATAATATACCTTGCTATCTATTTACTAATACTAGCACTGTATGGATTAAATATACTTAATGCCCATTGAGAGAATTAGGGTGTTTACTTCCATTTTAAATCGTCAGCTTCCAATATAAAAAAGAAAATCTGATGCATTAAGCACTTTATAAAGACAAAGTAAAGAGAAACATTTAATTTACCCAAAATTCTGGGAAAATTTTGAAATTCATTGTAATTTTGCAATTTTGGAAAAATACATTGGAACCAATGAGAAATGGGAAATGAAACTCCTCCCAAAAATGTAATATATTGCAGCTTACCAATTCTCCTAGGCTTGTTTTCACCTTGCAAATATTTTATTTTTTTAACTTCCTCTAACAGACCAATCTGTCCAGAAAATATGTCAGTTAGAGGGATGAGACAAACCATTTTCCACTGAGAGGGGTGCTTACAATTGTTAGCTTTTATTCATTTATGTAAAATATTGATTGCAAAAACAGTTGCTTTTCATCTTTCCATCTAATAAATCTTCTGTCCTTGTTGTTTTAACTTTGGATTGTAAAGATTTCTTTCTGACAGTAAATACCTTATACAGCCCAATTCCTCTTTCTTGTCTGGTCATTAGCCCAGGCTTATGACATCATGCACAGCTCTCTCTCTCACTCTGTTTTCCAGCCGGGGGGGGGGGGGGGAGGCAGGAGAGTGGAGAAGGGATGATTCATAGGAGAGCCAAGGAGAGCTGCAGAGCTGAAGGGGACTGGATGAGCGCAGAGATAACAGGAGACTGCAGAGATCCATGTGTAGTCATTGAGAGCGGAGAAATGTGCAGGCAAGCAGTGGTGTGAGTGTGTCTGTATATATGTGTATGTGTGTGTGTGTCTGTGTATATGTGTGTGTGTCTGTGTACCTCTGTGTAAATCCAGGAAGTGAACAGACAGCAGCTTCAGCTGCCCACAGTTAAAATGGCTGCCGCCAGACTTAGTGGAGGGAGATTTCTGCAGCATATTTGGCAAGTACAGAATCACAGTATATATAAAATAATATGCAAAGTGGTTGGAGGGAAGCCTCAGAATAGCAAAGATGTTTTTATTACAAATTATGTGAGCAGACTGCAGTTCCTCTTTCAGCTTATTTACTAACATTAATTTTACTTAGTGGAAAGTGTTAGCTGGAATACAGTTTTAGTTTGTTAATCAAGTCCATCTAAACTGCTAGTCTTCTAATGCCGCGTACACACGACCAGACTGTTAGGCAGACTATCTGATTATGTGTGGGATAGTCCGATTGTTTTTCATAGAAAAAATCAGACGGACCTAGAAATAGAACATGTTTCAAATCTATCCGACGGACTAAAAATCTGGAAAACCATTCGTCTGTGTGCTAGTCCAACGGACCAAATACAAAGCAAGGGCAGCTATTGGCTACTGACTATTGAACTTCCTTGTTTTATCCCGTTTACAGCATCACGTTCAAAACGAATGGACTTAGTCCATTCGTGTGTGTCTAAGTCCATTCGTTCGGAAAGTCCGTCGGAACTCCGCCGAAAGTCCGACGGGAAGACCGTCGGACCTAGTCTGCCGGAAAGTCCGGTCGCGTGTACGCGGCATAACACTACTTTATTCCCAGACTCACAATACTTCTGTCCAAATGTGTCTCCATTGCTCCTCCATCCATAGCGTAGACAACCTAAGACAGGAAGTGTGTCACTGACTGGATTACCAGGTGACAATAAAGGAGGGGAAAAAAATCCTAAAAAAGAAAATGAATGCAGTCACTACATTTGACGGTTGGTAAGGTGCATCTAAAATTTTTGACTATTGATGGTTACAGAAGCTCTTTTTGACTATCCTAGACCTGTTCATGTGCCATAACTTTCTCTCCTCATAAGCCTTCTTTCCTTCTTCCTCCCCACCCCCTTCCTCTCCCCCTTCCCTTGCTTTTCCTTTCCTCCCTTTCAAATCTAAAGATCCCCCAAATTTTTTTTTTACAGAGTTGGATGCTTAATCCTCACAGTAATATGTACTCAGGGGGACTGTGAGTTAGAATTGTGAACTTCTCTGAAATGTTTTGCTAAGTTTGTGTCCTTATCTGTATTGATGTTGGAAACATGGTCCTGTATCCTATCGCACATCGGCTAGTTGTTCGCCCAAGATACTGGATGTTGACAACAGGCAATGCATGTTATTCTATAAAAAACAAACCTAGTTTGGCAGTTACCAAATTGCTTGATGTTCATATAATAACCATTCAAACAAGATCCTACCCATAGGATGTTTAAGTGACCTAGTGCCTGATGCATGTGGAATACTCGAGTACAAGGATTTGACATCATAGGTGAACCATTTCCATTTGTTTCTCCAACAAAAACCCTCTAAATGGTGTATACTATGTTTGGTATCTTGTAAGTGGGAGGGTATCCTTTTCACTATAGGCTGGAAGAGAGTGTCTAACAGATTGTCGAATGATTCACCCAAAGAGCCTATACTCGCAACTACGGAACTAACTATCTTAAATGGGAGTGGCAGCTTTGTGTATTTTCGGAACATGGTGAAATATTGGTGCAACTGGGTGGGGGGGATCCATTTTTTAGGTTCCGGTGGCTCAAGTATACCCACAGAGGACGCTTCTTGCAAAATGTGTTTTCTGTTTACATTTCTGATAAGGATCTGCCCATAAGCATCAATATTGGAGAGGTGGCACAGTGCCTAATTTCTATGATCTTGAGAATTTAATACAATTTAATACAACTACTGCCCCTCCCTTATCAGCTTCATATTTCACAAGTGTGGAATTATCCTCGAGTGACTTTAGGGCAATTCTTTCTCTTTTAGTTAGGTTGTCATTTACAGGCATAGAGAAAGCATCAGTGGTTTTAGCAAGATTGACAAGGTCCTGCTCAACCAACTTCCGGAAGAGGTTGAGCTGTTTACCCCTTGATAGTATAGGATAGAAGTCAGAATTAAAACTGGACTGAGCGTGAAGGAAAGCTAAGCTGGTGAACTAATCTTATCCTCTATATGAATACCTGAGTACCTGTGGGTGTCCACGGTGCTCATATAGTGAAGACGGCAAACTTTTTTTAATCAAAATCATCAAAGTAATCCAAGCAATCACAAGGAGAGTCCATGGTGGAAGACGTTAAAGAATCAGTGTTCCGGTAATGTTTTCTCAGTGTGAGGGTACATGCAAAATTGTTAATGTCGATGACGGTAGAGAAGAGGTAAAAATTAGCGGTAGGTGCAAAGTTAAGACCAGCGAGGTGTGCGGCTTCCGGGCTATCTCTTCTTACTTATACAGTGTGCTTTGGGTCTGGATGAACCTTTCCTCAGCCTGCCCCCTGACTAGTCAGGGGCATGCAGTTAATCAGACCTTGTTAGCCTGAGTGGTGGCCACTAAGCATTTATCGTGGACCACAGTGAATTTTAGCATTTAGTAATTCCATGGATGTTGACATTGTGAAGTTCTCTTCTCTCTCTTTTTTTTGTGGAAACAGGGCTTTCAAAGTTAATACGGACTTCTACTGTCACTTTTGCTGCGGTAGTTTGGCCAGAATTCACATTCAATTTACACGATAATCTATTCTTGATTTTTTGAGTACTTGGCATCCCACTTGACCCACTTGGTCATTCTAGTTACCATTTAAAGATGTATCTTATAAGAAAAGATATCCATTACTTATGTTGATCCCAACTTGAAGGACAAAAGTGCTTTTGACCTATGGATATATAGGTCCACATAGGAAGGTGAGCTGCTAATAATACTGGTGAAGTATTCACGTGGTATATTGAAAATTATATTTCTAGTCATCGCACTGAAGTGCAAAGCACAATTTAAGGAGGACTGCATTTAAAAGAGGATTTGTTGTGTGTATATATTGGTATTTGGTGAAATTCCCACATAGGACTGGTTTATACAAGGCTTTTTGTGTTTTGTGTATACAAAGGACTGCACATTGAAGTGCTGTTTCTGGACTGTTTATTCAGAGACTGCACTTAAAATGGGAGTAAACTCCAATGCATGAATTTTACCTATAGGTGAGCCTATAATAAGGCTTACCTATAGGTACTGTAAATATTTCAAAACATGCACTGTTTAGAAAATATTTACTGTACATGTAGCCGTTGACATCACCAATGCATTTGATTCAAAGAAGCATCATACCCATGCCGTTTCCTTAGAGTCCTGTGAGTCCTGTGCCGTAAAGGGCAGCTCCCACAAGCATGCGCAGCAGTGATGTTACCGCGGCTCCGGCCATTCACACAGCCGGAGTCCGCAAACCTGGAAAGGAAGACCAGGTGAACATAGAAGAGCCTTCAGCTGTGACAGCACGCCACTGGAAGGCTTTGTTTTCAGGTACATTTCACATAATGTGCTAGTATGCATTGTATACTAGCACAATATCCTGTATAATAATTATGATATAGCTTTTCAGGTTAAAAAAAACAAAAAAAAACAGCAGTTTACTACTGCTTTAAGCACATTTGTTATTTTTTTTTTTAGTGTGAGAGTGTGACACCATTATTGCTAAATAGTTATTTATTGTGAAAATTTTTGTTTGCATTTATTGTAACACACTGGTAATTTGGAGGTGTATTAGAAGAAGGTTATTGGGACACCTCTCTGTGGAGGGTGTCCCCACTATGCCTCACTATATATAAATTAATAAATTATGTTTTTTTACAAGTTTCAGTTATGCTTGCTGTATATACAACTTAGTAGGTTGTAAGTGGGGTATCCATCACAGGTGTATGTCATTATTTATGTAACTTATTTATGCATCATCACACATAGATAGCACTGCATTTTTTCTTTTGTGGCTCTGATATGATGGTGGGCCTTTGTGATGGGGGACCTCTGGCATGATGGGGACTTCTGATGTGACGGGGGAACTTCCGATGTGAAGGGGGGACTTTGATGTGATGGGGGGAACTCTGACATGATGGGGACCTCTGACATGATACAGGAACCTCCGATGTGAAGGGAGGACTTTGACATGATGGAGGGAACTCTGACATGATGGAGGACCTCTGAAATGATACAGGAACTTCTGATGTGAAGGGAGGACTTTGACGTGATGGAGGGAACTCTGACATGATGGGAGACCTCTGACATTATACAGGAACCTCCGATGTGAAGGGAGGACTTTAATGTGATGGGGAACCTCTGACATAATAGAGGACCTCTAAAAATTATACCGGAGCCTCTAATGTGAAGGGAGGATTTTGAAGTGATGGGGGAACTCTGACATGATGGGGGGAACTCTAACATTATACAGGAAACTCTGATGTAAAGAGAGGACTTTGGTGGGATTGGGGGACCTCTGAGATGATGGAGGACCTCTGAGATGATACAGGAACATCTGATGCGAAGGGGGGACTTTGATGTGATGGGGAACCTTTTACATGATGGGGGACCTCTGACATGATACTGGAACCTCCGATGTGATACGGGAACCTCTGATGTGAAGGGGGGCTTCTAATGTGAAGTTAATTTAATCAAGGTGGTTGTATGCATCGTAGAAGATAAATTCTTTTGCAAAGCGAACAGCCTATCAACCCTGTGTCATAAAAAACAGTAATTTCAAAGAAATAAACCTTTTTCTCATTTATTAAAATAAATTTTTCTATCTACAAGTAAATTTTAAGAAATTTTACAAGGAATTTTCGGAAAACAAATTTCCTAAAATGTTGAAATGTATACAGTTTACCTTGAAGGTATATTTAGGGAAAAAACAATCAGTCAATTGATTTTCAGCAGATTTTCAACAGATCTTCGTCATCAGAAAAAAAAACCCATCTTACTTCACGTCATTTAAACTTCACAGCGCTGATCAAACTGCACAATATGTACCTTTTGTAGATATCTTTATTAACCATTCAAAATATCCTTCATTTTTTTTTTTATTGCCCAGAAATAAAAGCAGAAGCTTGACTCTGTAATGTACCTCGCCTTTAAGCCTTTAAAATAGTTGAACAAAGATTTTTTTTTTAAATTGTTCAATTGGTTTCATTAGGAAGTGTATAATAGAATAATGCAATAAAGCAAATGATAAAAAGTAGGCCCGCTAATTAGCTCTACATGATTGATATAGCTTTGGACTAGGCATTTGATCTCAAACAAACTGCAGTTCCTTGTAAAAGAGGATTTTAATTGATGTGCGGAGAGGTATTAGATGATGTTGGGAAATAATTACTCAAAAGCTATTCATGCATTTGGCTGAACATAACAAATGAAGTTTGGGCACTGGATCTGGCGGAGTGGACGCATGCTAATTAATAAGGGAAAGAGTCTTAGTGAGCATTTTAACCCAGCGCTCACCAGCTGATCACTTTAAGGTTTAAACAAACAACGATAATTTCAAGCCTAGATAAACTTCTGTTCCCGACATTAAAGTTGCTTTGCATTAATATTAATTTACCTCCGCTTCAAACACATATTGAAGCAGCAGCACTAATTCCTCATCACTTCCAATGTTGCCATAGAAATTAAAGGTAGGCTGAAATCAAAATTGAAAATTAAACTCTGGGCACAAAGATTTATTTGGCATTCAAAACTTTTAAAGGGAAACTACAATGAGTTTTAAGTAAATGTGTTTATTTGTTTATTTATTTATTTTTAAAGTATAACTAAAGGCAAAACTTTTTTGGGGGTTTTGGAGGGATTGGAATACCTTTCTGTTTTTTTATTTATTTGTTGCTCTCCGTGTCCCCATCAGCGAGATTCAACCTCTCTATTTGCCAAGTTTACCATTATCATTTCAAAGTGAAAAAATCCTAAATTTTGGGTTGCCACTAAAACAGTAATAGATGGGAAATCTGCCAATGGGGACACTAGTTGTGGTGACAATCAGGGATTTCTTCACTTTGGGGGGATTTCTTCTCAATTTCTGTTTTGGCTATGGGACAGGGCATGAAGAAAAATCTCCCCAATGGGGTACAGATGGCAAAATAACTGATGAAGGTTATAACCCTCTCTCTATACCAGCGGTCTCCAAACTGCAGCCCAGGGCCCTTTGTTTGCTTTATCCGGCCCTTGGAGCATTATTCCCCCCCCCCCCCAATGTCAGCAACGGTGGGGCAAAGTTCCTACCACTGACAAAATGGAGCACTATTCCTCTCACTGACACCAATGATGGGGCACTATACCTCTCACTGACACCAATGATGGGGCAATATACCTCTCACTGACACCAATGATGGGGCACTATACCTCTCAATGACACCAATGATGGGGCATGATACCTCTCAATGACACAATGATTGAGCACTATACCTCTCACTGATACCAATGATGAGGAACTATTCCTCCAACTAATACCAATGGTGAGGCACTATTCTTCCCACTGACGCAAGTGATTGGGCATTATTCCTCCCACTGATACCAATGATGGGGTGACATTCCTCCCACTGATAGCCATGGTGGTGTACTATTCCTGCAATTGATACCAACGATGGGGTACTATTCCTCCCACTGACATCAATGATGGGGCACTACTCCTCTAATTGATTGATTATAGAGCATTATTACTCTGCCTAATACCAACGATGGAGCATTGTTTACTCCCTCTGAAGCCAGGACATATTCTGCTAATAAATAAGGGACAGGAATCCACTTGTATGGGACAGTTCAAAGTGTAGGGACAGAGTCCTGTGGAGCAGGGACAGCTCAGGACAGGCTCCTCAGTGGTTGAATCAGAGATGTGTAAAATTATTCTAGATACATTCCATGAAGGAATGTCAACCTGCTAGCTGAAGCCATCCTCAGTGAAAAACTGGGACTGTGCACTTCTGCATCACTCTTCATATATTTGTGCCAAAGACTGATTTACAGTATCTGTTTATGCAACTGTAGCACCCTGGTCCCGAACAGAGTTAGCTGTGGGTGAAGCTCGAGGGATCCAGCAGGTAGCTGAGAGTCCAAGAAGTCTAGCTTAAAGTGTCCAAGAGTCCAAGAAGTCTAGCTGAGCTTAAAGTGGTTGTAAACCCTTACAAACCACTTTGACCTACAGGTAAGCCTAGATTAAGGCTTACCTGTAGGTCCAAGAAATATCTCCTAAACCTATACGGTTTAGGAGATATTTGTCCGAAGACAGGCACCGCTGTCTACGGTGCATGCGCCGTAGACAGCGGCGCGCAGGCGCACTGAGTGCGGCATTTCCAACAACAGAGCTGCCGCGCGTGTCGGCTCCCGTGCGCATGCGCGGGAGTGACGTCATCTGCAAGACCCCACCGAAAAGATGGATGCGCTGGACTACAGGGGACAGCGGTGACTTCGCTGGCTCCTGTGTCAGGTAAGTGACATATAATGGCCTACTATGCGATGCACAGTAGTCCATTATGCTTTACCTTTGCAGGGAATGAAAGAGGAAGTGAACTCATCAGGGTTTACTTCCTCTTTAAGGATCTACAGTGGGATACTGTGAGTTAAGCTGGTAGATCTGCAGGGGGATACTGTGAGTTAAACTGGAAGATCTACAGTAGGATACTGTGAGAGAAGTTGTTGCTATAGAAAACAGCAGTTGCTACAAGATACAGATTGCTGCATTCAGCTTAAAGGCCCCCTTTTCTGTATTACTGCCTAATACTATTTTAGTCTGCAGAGTTTGCCTAATTGCATTTTAATTTGCCTAAGGGTATCCTGTGCCCTAACCCTCTCCCCCACTGTTCCTGTTAAGAGAAATAAAACTCTTTGTTCATTTTTACAAGAGCCCAATCTTTCCACCGTGCACCACACCCATTATGCCTAGTAATCTGCACCCCGAGGAGGAATGTCAGTTCTCCCTGGCTCTTGGGGTAACCATCAGACCCTTGGATGTGGGGGAGACCGCTACACAACAATTCTGCAAAGACTCTTATAAAGAATACTAGTGCATTATACAAGGTAAGCGAGTGGTTACTCAAATTAAGGTACCTAACCTAGGCTTGCCTACACTTGTGTGGTTCAAAAGGATATTGAAGGAGTGTCATCACAGGATGTGGGCTGAGTTGCAGAAATTGTACTTCTGGGATTGGCTTTAGCACTGATATCCAACCCCTGAAAAACAACCCCACACCATAATCCCCCCTCCACCAAATGATTTGGACTGGTACACAAAGCAAAGTCCATAAAGACATGAATGAGTGAGTTTGAAGTGGAGGAACTTGACTGGCCTACACAGAGTGCTGACCTCAACCCAAAAGAAAACCTTTGGGATGAATTAGAGTGTGACTGCATGCCAGGTCTTCTCGTCCACATCAGTGCCTGATCTCACAAATGCATTTCTGGAAGAATGTTCAAACATTCCCATAGATACACTCCTAAACCTTGTGGTCAGGCTTCCCAGAAAAGTTGAAGCTGTCATAGCTGCAAAGGGTGGGCCAACTTAATTTTGAACCCTACAGACGAAGACTAGGATGCCATTAAAGTTCATGTGCATTTAAAAGCAGGAGCCCCGATACTTTTGACAATGTAGTGTAGATACAAGAGATACATGGGGGAATAACCAGATCAGCAGCCTGTGAAGCATTGATCAGGCTAAAGTAATCAAACACTGTAGGATGCAGAATGGGGAGGTAGTGGGGGTTGCAGAATGTGAGGTTGGAGGTTGAGTTGGGGTGATTCAGGGGGTGCAGAGTGAGATGTAAGAGGGGATGCAGAGTGTGGGGAGCGGGGGGACACAGAATGTGGGGTTGCAAGGTGTGGGAAGTCTATGGAAAGACATTGGGGGGCCTTTCCAGGCGGACACCATGATTTCTAATGGTGGCACTGTTGTTACTCCCCCCCCCCCTTTTTTTTTATTGTTGGGGCAGGGATGTTTTTTTTTTTTTTTTTTTGTTTTAATACTGGGCCCAAGTCTTGCAGACTTTGAGAAACACTGCCTTAGAAGAGCACTTGCTGGAGTTCTTCTTAATGATGATTAGTTATTTGGGATATAAAGCAGAGTTAAATTTAAGTGGAGTATCATAACACTAAGCTATATAAAAAAGAGAGAGAACACGGCTTTAATACATCTGGGTTTGAAGCACAGTCTACCAGGAATAATTCTTAGGCTTTCCAGGGATATTATGCTGCCCGCAACGCATATAGTACAACAAATACTCTGGGATCATTTGTTCTTTGAATTGCGGCTTGTACTGTGATTAAAGTAATGTGTCTGTATCATGTAATCTGTTTGATCCAAGAACTAGCAGCAGAATCAGCATTAAATGTTAAATGCATTTCAGTCCTTCTTTAGATATTCTTTCTTGAGTGGATCTGTGTTCTTATCTTGAAAGGAGAGCCATGCCCGTTTAGTGTTGTTTCCGCTTTTTTTTTTTTTTTTTACTCTTTATTAATAAATCGTCCTTGCATTTATATTAACTCATTTATGACTTGGAGTATTTTCTACCTTCTGAATTGGATATTTTTTTTCTGACGAAAGCGGTTCCAAAATGTTGGCTTTGTCAGCTGAGGCACCTGCAGACAAACCAGAGGGGGCGCCTGCTATCCTGTTGCTGCAAAAGTGTTAGTGGTACGATGTGGGTCATCCCATCTCCCCAGGCACACGTAAATGATGACAACCTTCTATACAAGCTCCTCCCCTTATGTCATGTGATTATTTTGGTAACAAAGCTGGCCATACACGTGTAGAAATCTAATGCCCTGTACACGCGACCAGTTTTCCCGTCAGAATAAACTCTGAAGGTTTTTTTCGACGGCATTCTGATGGAATTTCGCTGAAGCTGTCTTGCATACACACGGTCACACCAAATTCCAACTGTCAAGAACACGGTGACTTATAACACGCATGACGGGACTATAAAACGGAAGTTCAATACCAAGGTTGGCCACACACAATCACACCAAAGTCCGATGGATTCATACGTGATGAAGTATGACCGGACTAGAACAAGGACGTTCATAGAAAGTAGCCAATAGCTGCCCTAGCGCCGTTTTTTTCTCCGTCGGACTAGCATACAGACAAACAAATTTTTCGACCAGACTCGAGTCCATCGGAAAGATTTGAAACATGTTCTAATGCCGCATACACACGAGCGGACTTCTCGTCAGACTGAACTCTGAAGGACTTTTCGACGGAGTTCCGACGGCGTTCCGACAGAGTTCCGCGAAACGGACTTGCCTACACACGATCACACCAAAGTTTGACCGTCTAGTATGCGGTGACGTACACCAGGTCCGACAAGACTATAAAGTTCAAAAGCTCGTGCGCCACCCTTTGGGCTCCTTCTGCTAATCTCGTGTTTATCTCGTGTTAGAAGAAGTTTGTTGAGAGACGATTCGCACTTTTCAGACTCGTGCTTTTCACAACAAGGGACACCAACCTCCTTGAGGTTAAAAAATACATGATAAGAATGTTATTGTGTGAAAAATTGAAGGGCATGAATGTATTTTGGTCCTATGGTTTTCTTTTAATACTTGATTATGTTTTGTACGCAACTTAAATGAAAAATTTAAATAAAGATAAAAAAAAAAAAAAATGAATGTTATTGTGGTAACTTGACACACACAAAAAAAATTATATATAGAGATCACTAGAAAATAATTTTTCAATAATCCAAAAAAAAAGAGATCTTTATGAAATAAAAAAATTACTATAAAAAAAATTCTAAACATTATTATGGAGATTATTCATTATTATTATATTATTCATGCGATCACGAGAAATAATAAAGAAATACGTTTGTTTGAACTCTGTGTGAATATCAGCAGCAAAACAACTTCATTCTTGTAGCATTATACAGAAGAAAAGAATGCGCTGTATTAAAAGATCACAGAATTAGCAGCATGAGGAATGCGCTAACTCCAATATGAACGCTAGTTTTACCAGACCGAGCGCTTCCGTCCTGTACTTGCTTCAGAGTATGCGTAATTTTTGGTACGTCGGAACAGCATACAGATGAGCAGTTTTCCCAATAGGATTTGTTTTCGTCTGAAAAATATAGAATATGTTCCCTATCTAAGTCCGTCTGAATTTTTGATGTAAAAAGTCCGATTGGGCATACACATGGTCGGAATATAAAATGAAAAGCTCCCATCAGACTTTTTCTGTTGGAAATTCTGACCGTGTGTACGGGGCATAACAGAATTCTCCAGCCATGCTAAATAGCACATACGGATGTAGCGGATGACATTTTGGACAAAATGTCATACGCATGTAAATTTAGTTTTTGCCTCAGAACAGTAGGGGTTCTGATGGTTATTTGAGTAGGTAGGCCTTAACACCAGTCTGGCCAGGCTGTGTTTGGAAGTTCTGCCTGGTTACGTGCACGATGAGGTGCACATGACAGGCCAGAACCAGGTCTGGTTGGATGTTTAGGTATCAACCTTCTCGGAACCAATCAGTGGGAGTGCCGGGGCCCGCTGAGGAGTCTGGGAAGGGGTACTTAACAGTTGTGGGTCACGTGTTTTGAGAGAGGAGTTTGTGAGACCCGTTTGGTCTGTTGGTTCCAGGACCGGGGTAGCCCCATGAGGGGTCCCGGTCACGGGGTGTTCGACACCCCGCAACATGTTCCTGTGGAAGGCCCCTGATAGACCCGTCTGGTCTGGGGTAGGAATCTGTCTGTTCCCGAGTCTCGGACCCGGCTGGTCCAAGGCGCAGTAACTGAGGGAGGATTCAAGGTGTCTGGGTGTGCTCTCGGCTTGGAGAGGCACCACAGCTCGTGGAAGTGACCGGGGGAGGAGTCTTCAGAGGAGGGCCAGCAAGTGGCATCCTGGGAAGTGCCTGGTTACTGAGTTGGGAAGGACATTGACGAATTCACGCTTTTCCGGTGCCATTGAGGAGACGGGAAACGTTCCAGGTACTGAGGAAAAGGTTCCTGTTCCCCCTTGGTTACAACTTGTCCACGTTCACAGGACTGTTTCAAGTTTTGAGTCAATGTGCTGACTGCCATGATCTCTGGCTAGAGATCTATTCAGCCTTGAAGTACCCAGCTGCGAGTGGCTACTCTCTGGGTGGAATTAGAGACTTTGCTAGGCCTGCAGTTCAAGGTGCCTGAGTTCTTTACCCATGCCCTCTGTTCCCTAAAAGACTGTGTTGTTTGGAAGTTAACATTGCAAAATAAAACCCTTTAAAGAGGACTTCATCTGTGTCAGCGTTCAAGTTGTTGGGTATCAACCCTGGGAACCCCTAGACGTGAAAGAGCAGGCCAAAAGAAGGTAACTGGTAAATCCAATAAATCAAGGCCGCATAGCAAAGGTTGTGGCTGCTACACGGATTCATTTCCTAATGTGATCCATTATATTCTGACAGCCAGCACTGACGGATTTCAGAAAACCGAAACAGTGCCTGCATCTGATTGGATGCAGTACCTGTTCATCTTGTAATTTTTCACCCAGCCCCTTTGACAAAAAAAAATAGATTTTGGCAAAATTATTATTTTATTGAGTAGATAGAGTTAGGGTAGTTTTTGGAGTTTTTAACTGCTTCTGTCCTGGAAGAATTTACCCCCTTCCTGACCAGAGTACTTTTTGTGATTCGGCACAGCATCGTTTTAATTGCGTGGTCATGCGACGTTACACCAAAACAAAATTGACGTCCTTTTTTCCCCCACAAATAGAGCTTTCTTTTGGTGGAATTTGTTTACCATATAGAAAAAAAGCTATATTTTTTACATTTTGCTATTATAAATACCCTAAAAAATTTATAAAAAAACAAATATTTCCTCAGTTTAGGCCGATATGTATTCTTCTACATATTTTTGGTAAAAAAAAAAAAAAAAATCACAAAAAGCGTATGATTGGTTTGCGCAAAAGTTATAACATCTACAAAATTAAAATCTATCCCCTATTTTGTAGACACTATAACTTTTGCGCAAACCAATCAATATACGCTTTTTGCGATTTTTATCGGCCTAAACTGAGGAAGAAATTTGTTCATTTATATATTTTTATTGGACATTTATTACAGTAAAAAGTAAAAAATATTGCTTTTTTTTTCAAAATTGTCTCTTTTTTTGTTTATAGAGTAAAAAATAAAAACCGCAGAGGTGATCAAATACCACCAAAAGAAAACTCTATTTGTGGGGAAAAAAGGACACAAATTTAGTTTGTGTACAACGTTGCATGACCGCGCAATTGTCTATTAAAATGACGTAGTGCCGTATCGCAAAAAATGGCCTATTCATTAAGGGGGTAAATCCTTCCAGTACTTAAGTGGTTAACTAACCCAGACCTGTTTATAGGTCAGAAAAAATCCTATTTGAGTCTATGAGCACAGACGCAGGCAACCCAACGTTAGACTTTTATGTTCTGGGCTACAGATAGCATGGAAGGCTGTAGCCATTGGAGGAAGTATGTACGGCCCTACTGGGGTTGGTGTTGAGAGGGGATAGGGAGGGGTGCTGGGAAGAATGTTTGTTAAAGGTAAATATATACTTTACCTGTTTCAGCCACGGAAGATTTGGCTGCTCAATGACCAGGCCATTTTTTGCGATTCGGCACTGCGTCGCTTTAATTAATTGCACGCTCATGCGACGTTGCACCCAAACAAAATTGACGTCCTTTTTTTTTCCCACAAATAGAGCTTTTTTTTGGTGGTATTTGATCACCTCTGCGTTTTTTTGGGGGGGTTTTTTGTGCTATAAACAAAAAAAGAGTGACATATTTGAAGAAAAAAAAAACACAATATGTTTTACTTTTTGCTATAATAAATTTCCAACATTTTATATAAAAAAAAAATGTTTAGGCCGATATGTATTCTTCTACATATTTTTGGTAAAAAAAATCTCAATAAGCGTATATTGATTGGTTTGTGAAAAAGTTATGGTGCCTACAAAATGGGGGATAGATTTATGACATTTTTATTATATATATTTTTTTCTTTTACTAGTAATGCCGCCGATCTGCGTTTTTTATCAGACTGCGACTTAAAGTGGTGTTGCCACCAAAAATATAACCTAACTCGTATGTGCATCAAATGTTCTACTTAAAATTAATTGGATAATAAAAAAATTTTTACTTACCTATTTCTTGCGGTTGCTAGGTGGTCCCACGAAATCTGCCTCTTCCATTGCCCGGGCTAAGAACGTCACTTCCCTCGGCAGCCCGGCTCGCTGAGGCTCCTGGGAGAAGTATGACACCATTTCCCAGGATGCCTTGGGCATCACCGAGGGCTACAATCGCGTTATTTCGAGACCGGAAGTGACGCGATTGCATGTGTAAATTGGCGCCATATTCGATTTGGGAATCCCTTTGTTAGCAGAGACTGAGTGATCTGGATAGGTGAAGGACGTGCGTCGAGGGGCTCCACCGACTATCTCCACTTATCTATCCAACTACCGACTATCGATTCTGCAGCAGCAATCTTACAACTACAAAAGGTAATTAATAAATCTTTTTAATTCTGGTGTATTCATTTTTTTAATCTTTTATTTATTTATTTTTTGGTATTTTTTTTTTTTTCAGTCTCCATATCATTTAATTAATTTAATTGCATCACATTTACTTGCCTTTGTATTATAAAAAAAAAAAAAAAGCAATTCCATGTTACTGTTTGAATGTTAAGAAATATTTTTTTTTTTCATTTATTTATTTATTTATTGATTTAATAATATTTTTTTTAATTTTTTTTTTATTTTATTTTATATTTCAGAATTAATTTTCTTAGTAGTCTCTTCTGTGACTGTCGAATTTTTGGTGAAAAAATAAGAAATTTCGTCAATTGAACGGTATTTATTTAATAATTTATTTATACATTTATTTATTTTTTCTATCCTGCCCACTGCCATTTACCAGCCTGCCTACTCCCAGCCGCCATCCTGCCTACTCCCACCCGCCAGCCTACCGACTCCCCACCCACCATCCTTCCCTCAAACCACCCACCAGCCTGCCTACTCGCACCCACCCACCCACCAGCCTGCCCACTCCCACCCACCAGCCTTCCCACAACCAGCCTGCCCACTCCCACCCACCAGCCTGCCCATAAACCACCCACCAGCCTGCCTACTCCCACCCACCATCCTGCAGAATTGCTCCCACCCACCGGCCTAACACACAACCCACCTGCCTACTCCCACTCACCAGCCTGCCTACTCACACCCACCATCCTGCATACTCGCTCCCACCCGCCTGCCCACTCCCACCCACCCGCCTGCCCACTCCCACCCACCAGCCTGCCCACTCCCACCCACCAGCCTGCCCACTCCCACCCACCAGCCTGCCTACTCGCACCCACCCACCAGCCTGCCCACTCCCACCCACCAGCCTTCCCACAACCAGCCTGCCCACTCCCACCCACCAGCCTTCCCACAACCAGCCTGCCCACTCCCACCCACCAGCCTTCCCACAACCAGCCTGCCCACTACCACCCACCTGCCTGCCCACTCCCACCCACCCGCCTGCCCACTCCCACCCACCAGCCTGCCCACTCCCACCCACCAGCCTGCCCACTCCCACCCACCAGCCTGCCTACTCGCACCCACCCACCAGCCTGCCCACTCCCACCCACCAGCCTTCACACAACCAGCCTGCCCACTACCACCCACCAGCCTGCCCACTCCCACCCACCAGCCTGCCCATAAACCACCCACCAGCCTGCCTACTCGCACCCACCCACCAGCCTGCCCACTCCCACCCACCAGCCTTCCCACAACCAGCCTGCCCACTCCCACCCACCAGCCTTCCCACAACCAGCCTGCCCACTCCCACCCACCAGCCTTCCCACAACCAGCCTGCCCACTATCACCCACCAGCCTTCCCACAACCGGCCTGCCCACTACCACCCACCAGCCTGCCCACTCCCACCCACCAGCCTGCCCATAAACCACCCACCAGCCTGCCTACTCCCACCCACCATCCTGTAGAATTGCTCCCACCCACCGGCCTAACACACAACCCACCTGCCTACTCCCACCCACCAGCCTGCCTACTCACACCCACCATCCTGCATACTCGCTCCCACCCGCCTGCCCACTCCCACCCACCCGCCTGCCCACTCCCACCCACCAGCCTGCCCACTCCCACCCACCAGCCTGCCCACTCCCACCCACCAGCCTGCCTACTCGCACCCACCCACCAGCCTGCCCACTCCCACCCACCAGCCTTCCCACAACCAGCCTGCCCACTCCCACCCACCAGCCTTCCCACAACCAGCCTGCCCACTCCCACCCACCAGCCTTCCCACAACCAGCCTGCCCACTTCCACCCACCAGCCTGCCCACAAACCACCCACCATCCTGCATACTCGCACCCACCAGCCTGCCTACTCCCACCCACCAGCCTTCCCACAACCAGCCTGTCCACTCCCACCCACCAGCCTGCCCACAAACCACCCACCATCCTGCATACTCTCATCCATCCTATCTCTCTCACTACCACCCAGCATCGCTCTCACTCCCACCCAGCATCTCTCTCACTCCCACCCAACAACCCACCCAGCATCTCTCTCACTCCCACCCAACAACCCACCCAGTATCTCTCTCTCACTCCCACCCAGCATCTCTCTCTCACTCCCACCCAGCATCTCTCTCTCACTCCCACCCAGCATCTCTCTCTCACTCCCACCCAGCATCTCTCTCTCACTCCCACCCAGCATATCTCTCACTCCCACCCAACAACCCACCCAGCATCTCTCTCTCACTCCCACCCAGCATCTCTCTCTCACTCCCACCCAGCATCTCTCTCTCACTCCCACCCAGCATCTCTCTCTCACTCCCACCCAGCATCTCTCTCTCACTCCCACCCAGCATCTCTCTCTCACTCCCACCCAGCATCTCTCTTTCACTCCCACCCAGCATCTCTCTTTCACTCCCACCCAGCATCTCTCTTTCACTCCCACCCAGCATCTCTCTTTCACTCCCACCCAGCATCTCTCTTTCACTCCCACCCAGCATCTCTCTTTCACTCCCACCCAGCATCTCTCTCTCTCACTCCCACCCAGCATCTCTCTCTCTCACTCCCACCCAGCATCTCTCTCTCACTCCCACCCAGCATCTCTCTCTCACTCCCACCCAGCATCTCTCTCTCACTCCCACCCAGCATCTCTCTCTCACTCCCACCCAGCATCTCTCTCTCACTCCCACCCAGCATCTCTCTCTCACTCCCACCCAGCATCTCTCTCTCACTCCCACCCAGCATCTCTCTCTCACTCCCACCCAGCATATCTCTCACTCCCACCCAACAACCCACCCAGCATCTCTCTCTCACTCCCACCCAGCATCTCTCTCTCACTCCCACCCAGCATCTCTCTCTCACTCCCACCCAGCATCTCTCTCTCACTCCCACCCAGCATCTCTCTCTCACTCCCACCCAGCATCTCTCTCTCACTCCCACCCAGCATCTCTCTTTCACTCCCACCCAGCATCTCTCTTTCACTCCCACCCAGCATCTCTCTTTCACTCCCACCCAGCATCTCTCTTTCACTCCCACCCAGCATCTCTCTCTCTCACTCCCACCCAGCATCTCTCTCTCTCACTCCCACCCAGCATCTCTCTCTCTCACTCCCACCCAGCATCTCTCTCTCACTCCCACGCAGCATCTCTCTCTCACTCCCACCCAGCATATCTCTCACTCCCACCCAACAACCCACCCAGCATCTCTCTTTCACTCCCACCCAGCATCTCTCTCTCACTCCCACCCAGCATCTCTCTTTCACTCCCACCCAGCATCTCTCTTTCACTCCCACCCAGCATCTCTCTCTCACTCCCACCCAGCATCTCTCTCTCACTCCCACCCAGCATATCTCTCACTCCCACCCAACAACCCACCCAGCATCTCTCTCTCACTCCCACCCAGCATCTCTCTCTCACTCCCACCCAGCATCTCTCTCTCACTCCCACCCAGCATCTCTCTCTCACTCCCACCCAGCATCTCTCTCTCACTCCCACCCAGCATCTCTCTCTCACTCCCACCCAGCATCTCTCTTTCACTCCCACCCAGCATCTCTCTTTCACTCCCACCCAGCATCTCTCTTTCACTCCCACCCAGCATCTCTCTTTCACTCCCACCCAGCATCTCTCTTTCACTCCCACCCAGCATCTCTCTTTCACTCCCACCCAGCATCTCTCTTTCACTCCCACCCAGCATCTCTCTCTCTCACTCCCACCCAGCATCTCTCTCTCTCACTCCCACCCAGCATCTCTCTCTCACTCCCACCCAGCATCTCTCTCTCACTCCCACCCAGCATATCTCTCACTCCCACCCAACAACCCACCCAGCATCTCTCTTTCACTCCCACCCAGCATCTCTCTCTCACTCCCACCCAGCATCTCTCTTTCACTCCCACCCAGCATCTCTCTTTCACTCCCACCCAGCATCTCTCTCTCACTCCCACCCAGCATCTCTCTCTCACTCCCACCCAGCATATCTCTCACTCCCACCCAACAACCCACCCAGCATCTCTCTCTCACTCCCACCCAGCATCTCTCTCTCACTCCCACCCAGCATCTCTCTCTCACTCCCACCCAGCATCTCTCTCTCACTCCCACCCAGCATCTCTCTCTCACTCCCACCCAGCATCTCTCTTTCACTCCCACCCAGCATCTCTCTTTCACTCCCACCCAGCATCTCTCTTTCACTCCCACCCAGCATCTCTCTTTCACTCCCACCCAGCATCTCTCTTTCACTCCCACCCAGCATCTCTCTTTCACTCCCACCCAGCATCTCTCTCACTCCCACCCAGCATCTCTCTCACTCCCACCCAACAACCCACCCAGCATCTCTCTCTCACTCCCACCCAGCATCTCTCTCTCACTCCCACCCAGCATCTCTCTCTCACTCCCACCCAGCATCTCTCTCTCACTCCCACCCAGCATCTCTCTCTCACTCCCACCCAGCATCTCTCTCTCACTCCCACCCAGCATCTCTCTCTCACTCCCACCCAGCATCTCTCTTTCACTCCCACCCAGCATCTCTCTTTCACTCCCACCCAGCATCTCTCTTTCACTCCCACCCAGCATCTCTCTTTCACTCCCACCCAGCATCTCTCTTTCACTCCCACCCAGCATCTCTCTCTTTCACTCCCACCCAGCATCTCTCTCTCACAACCACCCAGCATCTCTCTCTCACTCCCACCCAGCATCTCTCTCTCACTCCCACCCAGCATCTCTCTCTCACTCCCACCCAGCATCTCTCTCTCACTCCCACCCAGCATATCTCTCACTCCCACCCAACAACCCACCCAGCATCTCTCTTTCACTCCCACCCAGCATCTCTCTTTCACTCCCACCCAGCATCTCTCTCTCACTCCCACCCAGCATCTCTCTCTCACTCCCACCCAGCATCTCTCTTTCACTCCCACCCAGCATCTCTCTCTCACTCCCACCCAGCATCTCTCTCTCACAACCACCCAGCATCTCTCTCTCACTCCCACCCAGCATCTCTCTCTCACAACCACCCAGCATCTCTCTCTCACTCCCACCCAGCATCTCTCTCTCACTCCCACCCAGCATCTCTCTCTCACTCCCACCCAGCATCTCTCTCTCACTGTCACCCAGCATCTCTCTCACTCCCACCCAGCATCTCTCTCTCACTGTCACCCAGCATCTCTCTCTCACTGTCACCCAGCATCTCTCTCTCACTGTCACCCAGCATCTCTCTCTCACTGTCACCCAGCATCTCTCTCTCACTGTCACCCAGCATCTCTCTCTCACTGTCACCCAGCATCTTTCTCACTCCCACCCAGCATCTCTCTCACTCCCACCCAACATCTCTCTCACTACCGCCCAGTATCCTAGTACCACCCACTAGTCTTCTCACTTACTATTATCGGCCTTAGATATCCCCGTTTTCCCAATATCATCCACCGACCCGGTCAAAACCACCCGTCTCCATGATCACCACCAACCACCTCCTTGTTAACTACAGAACAACCACTATCTCCCTAAGTAATAACTCCTTGCTCAAAAACGCCAACCACCATGCACAGTACCATCAAGTTTTTTGTTCTTAAACAATCACCTTCCTACACACTTCCACTAACCTAAGGCAATCGCTATCTACAACCTCCTCGATAAATACCACCCACCTTCAAGTTCGCTACCACCCACCTTCCGACTTAATAACACTCACCACCATGCTCACCACCGCTCACTCAGTGTCAGGCTCAATATTTCCAAAAAAAGTAACGGATCTATCATACTTACTGCTTCTCTTCATCATCAGAAACTACTTATTACATCTCAGGAAGTTGGCTCTCATGTTAACACAAGTGATCATCTTACAAGTATAATAAACTCATTTAAACTCACTTTTTTTTTTTATATATGTTTAGGTAATACTGGTCGTAATCCTATTTGATTATCAGACGTTGAGTACATTGGTTCGCTTTCTGTTGAAGGTAGGTAGCCTGGATATTTCTGTTACGGTAATTTTAATATTGTTTAGTTTAACATTTATTTTGTTTATACAAATAATAATCATTTTTTTTTATTTTTTTTATTTCCTATTATCTAGATTGAAGAGACAATTGGATTTGATCTTTTTCAAAACCAAGCTATTCAGAATTGTGTATTATATATCTACAATGTTGAATATTTATCACCTTTATTGATTGTTATTAATCTCGATTGTTTGTTTATCTTTCTTTCTCTTTTTCTGTTTTTTTTTTTATCTTTATCTTTCTTGTCTATGTTGCAGGTTTTATTTGTCCAATTATCAAGCTTTTTACAAACTAATTTTTGGTATTTATATTTATCACTTGCTCTTTATTTAATTTTTTAAATCTCGTCCATTTTTATATTTATTCTTATTATGGATATTTTTGCGCTAGTGCCATTTTGTTATTTTTGTCCTTCACTTTTCAATATCAATTTTGTTCTTAGTTTTTATTTTGTAAACGCTAAGTCTACATACTATTTGATCTTTCGTTAGTCTTTCGCTCTCTTGCGATCCCTCTCGCTCTCTTGCTCTCGCTCTCTGGCGCGCGCTCTCTATATGGCTCACTCTCTCTGGCTCGCGCTCTCTCGCTCGCTATGTCTGTCTCGCTTGGTCTGTCTTGCTTGCTCTCTATCTCTCTCTTGTGCGCCTCATCTACCTTACTTCTCTCTATCTCTGTTTCTCTCTCGCTCTTGCTGTATGGCTCGCGCGCTCTCTCTCGCGCTCTCTGTCTGTCTAGCTTGGTCTGTCTTGCTCGCTCTCTCTCTCGTGCGCCTGATCTTCCTTTCTTCTCTCTCTCTGGCTTGCGCTCTCTCGCTCGCTCTCTGTCTGGCTCGGTCTGTCTGGCTTGGTCTGTCTTGCGCTCTCTCTCTCTCTCTCTCTCTCTCTCTCTCTCTCTCTCTCTCTCTCTCTCTCTCTCTTCATTTACCTTACTTCTCGCTCTCTGGCTCGCGCTCTCTCGCTCGCTCTCTCTCTCTCGTGTGCCTGATCTACCTTCTCTCTCTCTCTGGCTTGCGCTTGCTCTCTGTCTGTCTGGCTTGGTCTCTCTTTTTCTCTCTTTCTCTCTATCTTTCTCTCTCTCTCTCTTTCTCTTTCTCTCTCTTTCTCTCTCTCTCTCTTTCTTTCTCTCTCTCTTTCTCTCTCTCTCTCTTCTTCTCTCTCTCTCTCTTTCTTTCTCTCTCTCTCTCTTTCTCTCTCTCTCTCTTTCTCTCTCTCTCTCTCTCTTTCTCTCTCTCTCTCTCTCTTTCTCTCTCTCTCTCTCTCTCTCTCTCTCTCTCTCTCCTCTTTCTCTCTCTCTCTCTTTCTCTCTCTCTCTCTATTTCTCTCTCTCTCTCTCTCTTTCTCTCTCTCTCTCTCTCTCTCTCTCTCTCTCCCTCTCTCTCTCTTAAATTGTGTAATTAAGTTATTTGAAGTGTTATAGATTCAAATTTGTATCAATATTGTTTATTGACATTTTCTTATAAGTGATCGGATTTTGTCTTTGTTTGTACTTTTATATGTTTTGTAATATTTTTATAATTACAATAAATTTTTAATTTATAAACACTTTTATTGGTTTTATTATTTTGATTTTTATATTTTTTGTTCTTATTTTATAACATTACACATAAATTAATATTCTAAATGCTATATTTAATTTCACACTTCAAAATTATACATCAATATTATTATAAATTGAATTTTTAGTTTTAACATAATGAAAACACAATCATCGATTAATACATTTTATTTTTAATAATAATTGTAATTTGTCATGGATATATTAAATCTTACTAATTTATTTTATATTTATTCTAAAATAGACATTGGAAGGTAATACCAAAATTTTATTTTCTAATTTTTTTTATATTTGTTGTTTATGTGTGTGTGTGTGTCTGTGTGGGTGTGTATATGTGTGTGTATATGTGTATATGTATATATGTATGTATATATATATATATATATATATATATATATCTTGCGATCTCTTCTTCTTCTTCTTCTTCTCTTCTTCTTTTTTTTTTTTTTAACTCCTACTATAGCCATCCACAAAACATTGTGATGAAATCAATACAATGTATTTAATGAAAGTTTTCTATTCATAGATATGCCGAGCTGCTTTGTACAGCATTGCAGCCACGTCAGTGGCAAACAAGTTACTTCTGATAATACTACATTGTTTCGATTCCCCAAGGATTGCGATCAAATAAAAATTTGGTTAGAAAAGGCAGGAATGGAGCATTACATGATTGAGCGATTCACAACACTCATAATGGAAGACAAAAAGGGAGATTCTTTCCGTATATGTTCCCAACATTTCTCAGAAGATTGCTTTGAAATGGAAGGAAATAGAAGAAAATTGAAAACGGGATCAATACCGACCATTTTTCAAGAAATGCCAACAACTTCAAAACATACCACCAAAAAATGGGAAAATAGACTTTCTAAACTAGCTCGTAAAGAGCTTATGTCCACAATGCAGAACACTACTTATTCGGGTTCAAAAAGACAATGCAAATGTGACTGTCCTGAAAAAAGTGTCCTAAAAATGATGTGGGTACGCAGACTGGCATGTTTGACTTTCCTTCTTTTGATTCGGAGGAAAGCTACATAAAAATAGCTGACGAACGCTGTATTCATTTAGATCATTCCTATTGTGAACATGATTTTATGAGGCCACTTGAAGCCTCAACACCAGATTTTAAGTCAAAGTCTGAGAATCGCCGATCTTCAGCGATTGATCAGATTTCGGATACAGGTGAGGTGGATCCGTTGATCATACTTTCACCTACAGTCTGTGATCTTCCATCAGAAGATATAAATATAGAAAGTACACTTGATGATCTAGAAATAGAGAAGCCAATCATTAAAAAAAAAGAAAACTGGCATATGAAGACGACCCAAGTTGTCACGAGTCAGATTTGATACACCTCAAAAAAGTGACTTCACTTTGAATGACAGTATAATTGAGCCACTAACTGTCGATCAAATTAATGACCCCTTAATATGATTTACTGAAAAGAAATTTATTGTCTTCGAAAAGCAGTCTAGATACATTGCTTTTTAAAATGCGATGCCCCGACCTGACCTGCTTTTCGAAAATTACAAAAATAGAAAAGAAAATAGTCGGTACGATGCTGATAGTGTTTTCAACATGTAATGCACAGCACCGCATCAAACTTTGGGAAAGCCAACCAAAGATAAAAAATTATGCTGCAGGCAATATTGTACTTGCTGGCGCCATTTGTTTGTCAGGTGGTAGTTACCAAAAGGTAAAGGAAATGTTTGATCTTAGTGGAATTTCTATGTTTGGGAAATCTTCCTATAACCGTGCTAAAAAACAGTATATTTATCCTTCCATAGATTACAGCTGGAATCAAAATTGTATAAATGTAAAGGAGGAATTGACAGGAACTCCACTATTCCTCATTGGTGACGGACAATGCGATAGTCCTGGTTTTTGTGCAAAATATACAACGTATACCTTTATGGATATCTATTCTAAAAAAATTGTAGATTTTGAATTGGTGCAAGTCTCCCAAACCACATCCTCAGTTGCCATGGAAAAATTGGGCTTTACCATAGCACTTGACAGAATATTGGAAAATGAATATGATGTTCAATTTGTAGGCACTGATCGCCACACGGGAATTCGAAAACTATTGACTACGACTAAATACGAAAATATAAATCATCAATTCGATATATGGCATTATGTCAAAAATTTAAAGCGCAAATTGATGCAAATCTCCAAAAAAAAAGCTTTTCGTCCAATTTTACCGTGGATTGGAGCCATACTGACGCATTTCTACTGGTGTAGCAGAACTTGTGACGGAAATGAAGATGTTTTCAGACAACAATGGCAATCTCTGCTACATCATGTAGTGAATGAACATTCATGGCGAGATGGAGACATACAACATCAGTGCTTACATGATGATCAGAGTATTCTTTTTCCAAAAATTCCATGGCTTGAAAAAAACACACCTGCCTTCGATTCATTATCTGCAATTATAATGGACGCACAAATCGAAAAGGATTTAAAGCATCTTACTTATTTCTGCCAGACTGGGACCATTGAAACATACCATAGCATGATGTTAAAATATAGACCGAAGAGAATCCATTATAAATATGATTCTATGGAGGCTAGAACACGATTGGCTGCATTGCAGCACAACAATAATATTGGTAGAAAAATGGCAACAGTAACTAAAATTGATGACAGTGGAGAAGTCTTTCAAGTTGAGCGTAAAAATTTGGAATTCCCCCGAGGACGTAAAAAATGGATCGTTCGAAACGTTTTTGAAAAAATGTCGAACGAACATGCCAAAACTATTTTGGCAAACATGCTGTCAATCACAGAAGGTACTTTAAAAAGTACATGGAAATCCAAAAATGTACAATTTCCAAAAAATATTGCAACCGAAGAAAGGCCTGAAACCAGTGCTGCTATTGCTAAGCACAGAACACGATTTCCTGTTGTATAAAATATTAAATCTAATTTTGGATTCTATTCTTTAGAATGTTAAATGTTTTTTTTAATTATTGGTTAATTACTGTCTAAAAGAAATATATTTTTATGGTTTGTGTATGCACATTGCAATCTATGTATTTACTGATTTTTGGTATTTATTTTGAGTTTGTAATAAAAATATTTAATATAATTGATTCCGAATCAAGTATTAAGAACAGTAATATGCATCTAATTTCTAAAATTACACATTAAATCAACATCATTAATAGTACTTAGCATTAACAAAGTAACACACCTATTGTATTTCAAAATTTTTTTTTTTATTTTAATTGCACAAATATTTCAAAAAAAAATCACATTAAACATTATTTCGTTTAATATAAAGCCATTTCGGAAGCATCATAATCATTGGCATAAAGAAATCCGACATATGATCCATTGGGATCTGGAAAAACAAGTCGTACTGCATTGACTGCACAGGAAGGTATAACCCTTCGGTTTCCCTTTCCTAAAATACCATAAATCCATGCTATGAAAGTGCGATACGCGGTTTTACGTAATCTCCTGGAATAAATAGAATAAAAAGTGTAAATATGAAATTTTATAAATAAAGTCACAAATTTCTAATTTATATTAATTATTAGCTTATTCCTTTACTACCATATATACTCCAATATAAGCCGAGATTTTCAGCCTCTTTTTTAGAGGCTGAAAGTGCCCCCCTCGGCTTATACTCGAGTCATCGCCGTCTGCCTGCCCAATCAGCGTGTCGAGCAGACAGACGGCGGCCAGTCTACAATTCAAAAGCCGCAACTCCCTGTCTGTGATAGGTGGAACACTCAATTTCCCAGCAGTCTGTGTTCCGCCTATCACGGACATCCGCTCATCCTCATACTACGGACGAGGATGAGAGGATGTCCGTGATAGGCGGAACACAGACTGCTGAGAAATTGACTGTTCCGCCTATCACAGACGGAGGCGCGGCTTTTGAACAGTGGAATGGCCTCCGAGGCGCCAACGCCGTCTGTCAGACGAGAAGAGCGTTGATCCTGGCATGGCAGAAGCACACAGGCTCGGGACACATTTGGGCTGGACACACAAGGCTGCACACACAGGGATGGACGGACACACACACAGGGATGGATGGACACACAGGGATTGACGGACACACAGGGATGGACGTACACACAGGGATGGACAGGCATGTCTCACCCTCGGCTTATACACGAGTCAATAAGTTTCACATTTGTTTGGGGTAGAAAATTGGTGGCCTCGGCTTATATTCGGGTGGGCCTATACTCGAGTATATACGGTACTTATAATTCTGACTTATAAACTTTAGAAGAAATATTGGCATAAAGTAATCACCTGTTGTTGTTGGCATCTACCAGAGGGAGATTATCCATATGAATCGCCATATACGCAATTCTCACGTGCTCATGGTGCACTATTTGAGAAATAAAGGTATCTGCCTGCGTAATGCATTGATGTCCCTCAGGTATGCAGGCGTCAACGGCGTATATTTCCCGGCAGCAGACAGACTCCACTTGGGTGGGCATTTTAATGCACCTTTCACATGAACACCACGTGACATTGCCAATTCGATCGGTTTCGCTCGGTTGGGTTTCTGATGTAGACAATCTATCACTGCTAGAGGGCAGGGTTGGGTTATTGGGGAAAGCCGGATCATTTTCTCTTGCTGGATACCGAGCCCATATTTTCTTTATCAGCATTCTGCGCTATAAGTACACAACGAAAAGAAAAGTAGCTTATACTTAGATTTTGTTTATCAAAATTTTTTTTTATTAATTTTTTTTTCCAAAAATATGATGCTTTAAGCGTCATTAATGTACTTGGAAGAGGCTTCACAGATGTATACAGAAAGAATGCCCTTATCCTCAACAAGGAGGCAGGACTCATTGGCTGCACTGGCAAGAACCAGTGGCGGACGGTGATCCAAATTTCTACACACAATTCAAAGCAAACAGAAGAATAATATAAATGTATGTTTTTTTTAAGAATTTTTAGAGAAATTGTCATTATTTCTCACTTACAGCATATGCATCCAACAAGTTACAATGCAAAATACATTTATCACAAGTATGGCGATACCACATGTGTGAGACTTTTGCAGAGCCTGGCCACAAACAGAGCACCAACATTGAATAGCACCTTGAGACGTTCGATGACCAAAATGACACATCTCATTTCACAACCATCTATTACACAATGGAAGGCCATGGAGTACCTGTACAATGGAATAGCCCACAAAATGACCATGTTTTTAAAAGCAAACACCTCAACGTATAATCTATGAGTCATAATGTGTCTTTTTAAGGGTTCTTGTTATTATTTACAGTATTTAATGAGAAAAATTGAAAGTAACATGGTACTCGGGTACTGAGATGGACTGGTGACAGGTACTCGGGTACTCTGATGTGCCGATGACAGGTACTCGGGTACTCTGATGGACTGTGAGTGACAGGTACTATGATAGTTGTTTATAGGTCCTCTATTGGGGGGGGTCAATCAGTGCGATTGTTGTACACTGTATGCGGTAACAATATGTTTACGCAATCTTCTCCTCACACACGATCGGTGTCTTAGGAGGAGAACCCAGTAACATCGCGTTACCGCGGTTTGTTAACAGTTATTGATCGGCTGTGTGTATCGATCACGTCGGCAAACAGCCAGCCAATGGCTGTTTACTAGCGTCGTTGAGAAGCAGTGTTCCCGTGAACACGCAGCTAGCGGCGTGCACACAAAGCGCGCTCGCGTTTGCGCCGCGCACAGTGTGTGTCTAACCATCTGTGATCGGCAGTGATGAAGTCACGTGGTTAACAGCCATACCCAATGGCTGTTAACCCCCCTCAGTGGCGAGGGGTGTCTCCATGACACCCTGCCTATTTAAAGGGGAAGCCGTCATATGACGCCCTCCAGCCACAATACTTGCACCGCCTGGCCGTCGTTTGACAGCCGGCGGCCATAAAGCAGTTAATTATACTTACTTTTTCATCCTGAGTCAAGGGCATGGTATTTTGAATGGTCGACGGTTCGGTCACAGCAGGATTGTCCTTAAAATGTATTAAAACAATAATTGTCAATTGACATGTTAGTTATTTTTTATATACTAATTGTAGACAAAAATTGAATTAAATTAATTATTTAAATTTTACTTACCATGGCAGTTGATTAAAATAAAAGGATCAACCAATTGATTTAGAATATTGTGTAAATATAGAATATCTGTAACTGAATAGAAAAATATATTATCTTGGCGATCTATATATATATCTATATATGTATATGTATATCTATGTACCTAAATTTCTTTGGTACAAATAACCCAAACTGCTGGATATTATTTGTTCTTTGTGAAAGTTAGGGAGTCTAAAAGCTGTGTTGCGAATTACTCAAAAATGCTAACATCTGATGTACTAGTGGTCTATCTCATTTATTGCGACCCGAACAAGCACGAAAAGTAAAAATACCCCCCAAATGACAACTTTATTGAAAGTATACATTACAAATTATTGAGTAAGAGGCATAGTGAGTATTTTGATTTGCGCATTTTATCGCCTCCAGCAAAATGAAAAAAGAATAATTTTTTTTTATGTTATTACATTTAAAAAAAAAAATTCAGTGTAATAGGTTATTTCTCGCACTTGGCATGTGTATACCACAAATAAAGGCCACAAAAAAATTCTGTTACTCATACAGAGTATTACGATACAACGTGTGGGACTTTTACACAGCCTAGCCACTCAGAGAGACACAACATTCAGGGAGCACCTTCATGTGTTCTAGGGGCATAAATTACACATCTAACTTGGTGACTACCTATTACTCTTTTGAAGGCCGTGGAGCACCAGGACAATGACACATGGCACTGACGTGGCTCCGATGACAGATGGCACTGATACGTGTGACTGATAACAAATGACACTAATACGTGGCACTGATGACAGGTGACACTGATGGCAGATGCCTCTAAAACGTGGCACTGAAGACATGTGACACTGATGACAGCTGGCACTAATATGTGGCACCAATGACAGATGGCACTTATACATGGCAATAAAACATGGAAATGAAGACAGAATGCCACTAAGACGTGGCACTGATGACATGTGGCACTGATACCTGTCTTTGATGACACATGACACTAACAGATGGCAGGTGACACTAACAGGTGGCACTGATGACAGATGGCACTAATATGTGGCATTGATGACACGTGACACTTATGACAAATGGCACTGATTACATGTGGCACTGACGACAAATGGCACTGGGGGCAGATGGCAATGATGACAGATGGCAGTGGGGAAAGATGGCCACTTTATTTTCTTTTTTGTTTTCTTTTTATAATTTTTTTTTAAAATAACCGCTGCATCTCTCAGCGGTTCATCTCTCCCTCTTCACACGCTGTCTCTGTGTGAGGAGGGAGACCCGGCGAGGGAAGATGATCTCATATGTTTACATATATGAGCACATCTCTCATTGGACACACCGATCGTGCTGTAAACATCCACTGTGATTGGCTATTTACAGCGATCTTTGACTGGCTGTGTCCAAGGGACACGGCCAGCACAGTACTTCACGATGCGCGCCTGTGACATGGCGCAGAGGGGAATTAAACAGGAGGATGTCCAGGGATGCCCTCCCGGCGCTAATCGTCCGCGCTGTAGCCATCTTTTGGCTATAGAGCGGGCGCGAAGTGCTAAAAAAAAACAAAAAACATTTTAAAAATAAATAATCTGACTGTGTGTGTCACAAATGTAAATAAGAGCTAGATTTTATATATTTATATATATATACACAGAGAGAGATATTATCACTATATATATTATCACTATATAGAAATCGATCTCTCTCAACATATATATATATATATACACACACACATATCTCTCTCTCTCTATATATATATATATATATATATATATATATATATATATATATATATATATAATGTTGACCTTTTCTTGTCAACACAATGCTTATCTATGTTGCCTTAGCAAAGTGGCAGCCAACCATTTATCTTGCAAGCCGTGGTTGACTATATTTTTAAATGTTTTTTTAATAGGTAAAAACATCTGATTGAGATCTATATATTTTGTATAAGATATCGCAAATATATAGCGAGAGAGAGTTATGTATTGTGCATATATATTGCGAGTGATCGATTTCTATATATAGTGATATAGTATATATATTTATAGATATATATGTATGTATATATATATATATATATATATATCTATAAATATATATACTATATCACTATATATAGAAATCGATCTCTCGCAATATATATGCACAATACATAACTCTCTCTCGCTATATATTTGCGATATCTTATACAAAATATATAGATCTCAATCAGATGTTTTTACCTATTAAAAAAACATTTAAAAATATAGTCAACCACGGCTTGCAAGATAAATGGTTGGCTGCCACTTTGCTAAGGCAACATAGATAAGCATTGTGTTGACAAGAAAAGGTCAAGATTATATATATATATATATATATATATATATATATATATATATATATATATATATATATATATATAATATATGAGAGAGAGAGAGAGGCAGGCAATATCTCCCACAAAATACACACACACTACCTAGATGTCTCTCTATATATATAATTAAATGTGCACAATTTAAATTTAAAAGAGCAATATTTTTTAGATGAAAACTGCAAGGTAAAAGACATTTTTGTACTAACCTTTCCTTTTAATCCCGCGCCGCTCTCTCGTCTATGATCGTCCCATCTGTCCTCTTTGTTTCAGTGTTTATCTTCATTGCCATCACAACGGGGCGGGACTTCCGTCGACAACAACCGTTGTCATGGCAACAGGAGCAGAAGACGGCGCTCGATATAGCGCTAACTGCGCATGCGCGAGATTTAATCGAACGGGCGGTGCATGCTGGTCTTTTATCAGCGCACTCTCCCGGAAGAGGATGCCTGTGGGCTTCACATGCCCACAGGCAAAATGACAACCGTCAGGAGACGGTTTTATAAAATCGTTTTGAATAAGAAAACAACATGCTGCTGGATGTAAAAAAGTAAAAAGTAAGTGTTAGATTTGATTTTAATAAGGATTGCCGGTATGCCAAAAAAAAAAAAAGGATCAAGCCAGTGGAATCCCACTTTAATGTAGGACAGATCGGACACTTTGGACACATTTTTGAAACCATTGACAATTATGCAGCGATCAGTGCTATAAAAATGCACTGATTACTGTGTAAATGTCACTGGCAGGGAAGGGGTTAACACTAGGGGCGATCAGGGGGTTAAGTGTGTTCCCTAGGGTTGTTCTAACTGTAGTGGGGTGGGACTAAGTGCCTAGGAGGAGAGAGAGATTGGTGTTCATACATAGTATGAACACATGATCTGTCTCCTCTCCCCTGTAGAACCTTCATAGCTTTGTGCCGGAACTGAAGGCACCTGGGCGCAAGTGCGGGAGTGACATCATCGTGGCTCCCGGCCACTCACAGTACCCGGAGCCCACAAACCAGGAAGAAAGACCGGGAGAACATGTCAGCCCTCTCAGATGAGACAGCTGAAGGGGTTTGTTCTAAGGTAAATATCTCATAATGTGCTAGTAAGCGATGCCTACTAGCACATTATGCAATTGCCTTACAGGTGTTTTTTTTTTTTTAAACTCTACTACTGCCTTAACCACTTGACCTCCAAAAAGTTTTACCCCCTTCATGACCAGGGCATTTTTGCTATTCAGCAGTTTTTAACTTTCAATGCCAATTGTAAGGTAATGCAACACTGTACACAAATTACATTTATATAAATTTTTTCACACAAATAGCACTCTCTTTGGTGGTATTTGAGCACAACTGTTTTTTTTTTTCTTTTTTGTTATACAAACAAAAAAGATACCAAAAGTTTTGAAAAAAAAACTCCAAATCTTCTACTTTCTGTTATAAAACATATCCCAAAAAAATCTAATTTACATATAAATTTAGACCAAAAAGAATTCTGCAACATGTCTTTGGTAAAAAAAAAAAAAAAAAAACTGCGGGACACTAGTAGACATGTGCAGAACTAAAAAATTTGTTTTGTTTAGTTTCCATTCGTTATTTGCATTAATTCATTTAGTTAACCACTTCAGCCCCGGAAGGATTTGCCCCCTTAATGGCCAGGCCATTTTGTGCAATTCTGCCCTGCGCCGCTTTAACTGACAATTGCGCGGTTATGCGACGTTGTACCCAAATAAAATTGATTTCCTTTTTCTCCCACAAATAGAGCTTTCTTTTGGTGGTATTCGCTCATCTCTGCGTTTTTTTTTTTTTGCGGTATAAACAAAACAAGACCGACAATTAAAAAAAAAAAACAATATTTGTTACTTTTTGCTATAATAAATATCCCCCCCCCCCCCCAAAAAAAAACTAGGAATAAAAAAATTCTTCATCAGTTTATGTATTCTTCTACATAAGTTTGGTAAAAAATCGTAATAAGCGTATATTAATTAGTTTGCGCAAAAGTTATAGCATCTACAATGTAGGGAATAGATTTATGGCATTTTTATTATTATTATTTTTTTACTAGTAATGGCGGCGATTTGCAATTTTTAGTGGCACTGCGACATTGCGGCAGACAGATCGGACACTTTCGACACTTTTTTGGGACCATTGACATTTGTACAGCGATCAGAGCTATAAAAATGCACTGATTACTGGCAGGGATGGAGTTAACACTAGGGGCGATCAAGGGGTTAAGTGTGTTCCCTAGAGTGTGTTCTAACTGTGAGGGGATGCGACTGACTAGAGGAGGAGCCAGATCGCTATTCCTACCATTGCGCACGCACTTGCTATGGTTTTTAAAGGAGCGGCCACACAGGTATGGTGACTCACACAGTGGTGCCACTCTGCCGCAGTATATCTTCGTGAGCCAGTCGGCAAGTGGTTAAGTTCTTTTAATCTGTTTAAATTCGTTTTTGAAATTCATTTTGCTTACGCATATTCTAATAGATTCGAAACGTTTTCGAATCAATTTCGCATAGTTTTCGAATTCGAAAAGTTTTTGAATTTTAATAGTTTTCGAATTTGAATCATTTTGGAATTTGAATAGTTTTCCAATTTCCACAGAGAATAAAAAAGAATAGAAAAAAAAAGGAATCAAATAGAAAAAAAAAATAGAATAGAAAATAATATAACAGAAAATAAGAGAACAGAATATAATAGAGTAAAACAAAACAAAATAAGATAAGAAATAAAAGAAAAATAGAATAGAAATAATATAACTATTTTCCAAATTTCACATCAAATCGAATTTGAATAGAATAGAAAAGAATAGAGTAAAATAGAATAGAAAATAACACAATAGTATAGAAAAAAAACAATAGAATAGAATCGAATGAATATAGCCATCTTCCTATTCTAATCTATTCATTTTTATTCTTTTCAAATTCTAATTAATTCTATTTTAATTTTGGGAAATGGTTATATTGTTTCTATTCTACTGTATTCTATTGTTTTTTTAATTGTATTCTTTTTCTATTTGTTTATTCTATTCTTTTGTATTCTATTATTTTGTTCTCTATTCCATTCTATTCTTTTCTATTGAAATTTATTCTATTCGAAATTCGAATTTTATAGGATGGTTATATTCTTTCTTTTCTATACTATTCTATGCAGTTTTTTTCTATTCTTTTCTATTATATTCAAATCCGAATTGATTCTATTTGAATTTTGGGAAATTATTATACTTATTCTATTCTATTCTATTTTAGTCTATTGTTTTTTTAAATTCTTTTATTTTCTATTCTATTATAGTCTATTCTATTCATTTTTTTTCTATTCTATTCTTTTGTATTATATTCTTTTCTTATGTATTCAAATTGAAATTTATTCCATTAGAAATTTTAATTTTAGAAGATGGTTATACTATTTTTATCTTATTCTATTCTATTTGTTTCTATTATATTCTAGTCTATTCTGTTCTTTTATTTTCTATTCTATTTTATTCTGTTTTAAACGATTATAGCATATTATTTTATTTTCTGTTATATTCTTTTCTGTTTTATTATTTTATTTTCTATTCTATTCCTTTATTTTCTATTCTATTTTATTCTCTTTGGAAATTTGAAAACTATTCGAATTCGAAAACTATTTTTGATTTAAAAACTATTTTTCGATTTTGAAAACCGATTTGAATTCGAATTTCGTCTGAATGTTTTTTTGTTATTTCGGATGCGTTTAAATTCGGTACTATTGTAATTCGGAAATTTGATACTATTTCAATTCGGAACAAAATTAACCCTGCATGTCTAAACACTAGTATAGTTCTGATCATGATCGATATATTGATCCGTACAGACACTATACTAGCACTGGTGGCGATCAGCGACTTAGTGTGTGACTATGATACCGTGGCGGGCAATCTGGCACTAACAGACACTGGTTGGGAGGGATACTAATTACCAAACTGACACTGAAGTCTCGAGTGACACTAATACAGTGATCAGTGATAATACTGTACACTGTACTAATGACACTGGCTGGGAAGGGGTTAACACCAAAGGGCAATGAATGGGTTAACTGTATGCCTAACAAGTGTAATGTGTATAATGTGTGCTGCTTTTACTCACAGATCTGTCTACTTTTCTCCCTGAACTCAGAGTTGTTTTCTGGGAGAAGAAACAGACAGATCACTGGCAACACAGAACTCTGTGCTGTGATTGGCCACAGCTGATCAGCAGGTTTTAGCCATAAATCATTGGCTGAAATCTGCTGACAAACTTGTGCTGTGTCCAATCACAGCATGAGTACATCACCTAGCCTGGTTGTGCTGCCTGTCAGCAGTAATTGTACACTACCTGCCTGGAGTTTGCATGTTCTCCCTGTGCCAGTGTGTGTTTCCCCCCCGGGTACTCCGGTTTCCTCCCACACTCCAAAGACATGCTGGTAGGTTAATTGGCTTCTGTCTAAATTGGCCCTAGTATGTGTATGAATGAGAGTTAGGGACCTTAGATTGTAAGCTTCTTGAGTTCAGGGACTGATGTGAATGTACAATATATATGTAAAGGGCTGTGTAAATTGACAGCACAGTAATAAATGAACTGCTTGCTGACTGCCCTATTTTACTGCTACGGGGAGGCAGCTGTGAACCAGATCAAGTATATATACATGATTTTGGACTTGGTAGCGGGTGCGAATGTCTGCCAGCACCCACAGATTATATGGTACAAAGGCAGAATGACAGTTTGCCTATGTAAACAAGGCAGATTGCCATTCAGTCAGTAGAGAAGGCATGGATCCTGTGTTCCTGCAAAGCAAGAACATGGATCCATGCCTTCCCCCTAGTAAAAGCACCTCCCCCACAGTACACAAACACTGGCTAAAAACATGATCACTCCTGATGTTCAGCCCGTCCCAGCCAGTGTCATTAGTACAGTGACAGTACATATTTTTTAAGCACTGATCACTGTAATAGTGTCACTGGTCCCCCAAAAGTGTCAGTTAGTGTCCGATTTGACCGTCGCAATATCGCAGTCCCACTATAAGTCACTGATCGCTACCATTACTAGTAAAAAAATAAAAATAAATGGAAAATCCATTAAATATATCCCGTAATTTGTAGACGCTATAACTTTTGTGCAAAATAACCATTTTTCCCCTTATTGGGATTTTTTTTAATCAAAATATGCAGCAGAATAAATATAGATTTTTTTAACATTTTTTTTTTATGTGTTTTATAGCAGAAAGTCAATATATATATATATATATATATATATATATATATATATATATATATATATATATATATATATATATATATATATATATATATATCATTAGTATTTTTTTTTGATAGCGCAAAAAATAAAAAAACGCAGAGGTGAACAAATACCACCAGAAAGCTCTATTTGTGGGAATGAATGACATCAATTTTATTTGGGTACAGCGTCGCATGACCGCGCAATTGTCAGTTAAAGTAACGCAGTGCCGTATAGCAAAAACTGGTCATGAAGGGGGGTATATCTTCCAGAGCTGGTTAAAAATAAATAAAACCTAAATATTATATTTGCTCGTTTTAAACTTGTTTTTTTTACATTTCTTCAGGAGCTTCTTTCTGACCTAGGCCAAAATGATGTCATACATCCCAGGAGTCTTGGGCGTTTTTCTTTTATCTGGAGGAGGGGTCTACTCAGCTAAGCACACCCTCCTGCCTGCATACCCAAGTTAAGGGCAGATGCATTTCAAGAAGTAAATGCTACATGATTCATCTGCCCTTACTCAAGATGGCCACAGGTTGAAATGTTAGGGGGTGTTTTTCAAAGTGATTTCTCAGCAAAAAAAAAAAAACATGGAAACATGGATGGATGGAGGGGTTTGCCATACCTCCCAACATTTTGAAATGGGAATGAGGGAAACCTATCAGCAAAAGTATGCAGGCATAGGACACACCCCTTGTCCTGCCCCCTTAACCGCTTGCCTACCGGCTCACGCCGATATACTGTACGTCGGCAGAAGGGCACGTACAGGCAGATTAACGTGTACGTTGCCCTTTAAGAAGCGGTTTGCGGGTGAGTGTCATCACGGGTCCCACGGACTTGATGTCCGCGGGAATACCCACGATCGTCTCACGGAGAGGAAGACTGGGGAGATGCTAATGTAAACAAGCATTTCCCGTTCTGCCTAGTGACAGTGTCACTGATCACAGATCCCTGTAATCGGGAGTGGTGATCAGTGTCCTTTCACACATAGCCCCTCCCCCCCACAGTTAGAATCACTCCCTAGGACAGGCTTAACCCCTACAGCGCCCCCTAGTGGTTAACCCCTTCACTGCCAGTCACATTTACACAGGAATCAATGCATTTTTAATCCCACTGATAGCTTTATAAATGTGAATGGTCCCAAAATAGCACCAAAAGTGTCCGATCTGTCTGCCATAATGTCGCAGCCATGATAAAAATCGCTGATTGCCGCCATTACTAGTAAAAAATAATTTTTTAAAATAAAAATGCCATAAAACTATCCCCTATTTTGTAGATGCTATAACTTTTGTGCAAACAAATCAATAGACGCTTATTGTGATTTTTTTTTTACCAAAAATATGTAGAAGAAGAAATATGTAGAAGAATATGTAAACTGAGGGAAAAAAATGTTTTTTTTATATATACTTTTGGGGGATATTTATTATAGCAAAAAGTAAAATATAGTTTTTTTTTCAAAATTGACACATAGTTACATAGTTAGTAAGGTTGAATAAAGACACCATTCCATCCTGAGTGAGTGTGGGTGTGCATCCACAATTGTCCCCATCCCTTTACATTGTGCTTCATTAAGATGCTCATCTATTATTTATTTAAGGTACCCATATAGCACCATCAATTTATGCAGCGCTCCACACATACATCACACACTCACATCGGATTCCTACCCCCAAGGAGCCCACAATCCAAGGTCCCCAACTCACATTCATATAATAGGGCTAATTTTGGACAGAAGCCAATCAACCTACCAGCATGTCTTTGGAGTGTAGGAGGAAACCGGGGTACCCGGAGGAAACCCATGCAGGGACAGGAGGAACATGCAAACTTCAGGCAGGTAGTGTCGTGGTTGGGCTTTGAACCAGTGACCCTTTTTACTGCTAGGCAAGAGTGCTACCCACTACACCACTGTGCCACCCTTGCCGGTTTTTTTGTTGTTGTTAGCACAAAAAATAAAAACCTCAAGGGTGATCAAATACCACTAAAAGAAAGTTCTATTTGTGGGGAAAAAAAATAATTTTGTTTGGGAGCCACGTCGCACGACTGCACAATTGTCAGTTAAAGCGACGCAGTGCCAAATCGCAAAAAACGCTCTGGTCGTTTGCCAGCCAAATGGTCCGGGGCTCAAGTGGTTAAAGGAGAACTGTACAAAAAAAAACAAGATTGGTTAAACCCACAAGTGCTTTTTTTTTACCACTATTTTTCCTTTATATTGGCTTTTGGAATTTACAAATGCAGCAATTTAGAAATCAGATGAAAGGTTTAGTGCTGGAAAACACTTTTTGATAGATAAAAAGTGCATTTTATATACATCTATATAGATCAGAAAGAGGGACAAATGAGAGCAATGAAGGACAGAGGGACATTGCCCAAAATCAGGGACAGTCCCTCCAAATCAGGGACAGTTGGGAGCTATGGGGTTTTCTATGAATTATAAAAATGATTTATATCCCATTTTCTGTGGTGCTCCCATATAGTTAAGTTCTGCCTGAAGCTAAATATAGGGTCAATATAAATCTTTCAGTGGTAAGCCTGCAGAATCATCATTTAGGACTAAAGGCTCAGACCCTTGAGTAAGCCCAATTGTGAATGGCTCTTTATAACATTCACTACTCCTGTATATATTGAGCTGGAAGGTTCCAAGCCTCATCACTATTTAAGGTATTTCCCATTTATTAAACTGTTCTTCAAGCTATACAAGTGATATGTTTTTATAGCAGTGAAGGAGTAGATGTTAACCATATTATGAAACCACAACACATGTAACATTTCCTTGAAAGACATAAACACCTCAGTAAAATTGTATTGTAATTTAATGGTATCAACGTGTCTGGTGAGGGAGCTAGTAAAACAGAAAGTTTCCCTTCCAGGTGCACCACGGAGAAAGCCCAGACCTCCGACACTGTAAAAAAGGGCTTTATCTCCAATGTAGATGGCTTTTACATACAATATTGATCAGAGGTACATGGCAAGAAAAGAAGTTTATAAAAAAAAGAGAACATCTGTTGTATATTTAATTTGAAACTAGCGATTAAATACATAAAACAGGTTTTTTTTTCCAATAGACAATTCTACTTTAATCCTTAGCTGGAGTAGGGTATCCTCTCAACCAATACAGTGCAATAGGTGCCGCTGGATTCTGTGTGATGTTCACAGTGAGCTTCCACCCTTGGCAATCAGTAGCGAACCTTCTGGCCACGTTTATTAGTCATTGATTCCTTACTAGTAGACAATTATATACAGTGCCTTGAAAAAATATTCATACCCCTTGAAATTTTCCACATTTTGTCATGTTACAACCAAAAATGTACATGTATTTTATTGGGATTTTATGTGTTTCCACATTTTGTCATGTTACAACCAAAAATGTATATGTATTTTATTGGGATTTTATGTGATAGATCAACACAAACTGGCACATAATTGTGAAGTCGAAGGAAAATGATAAATGTTTTTAATTTTTTTTTACAAATAAGTATGTGAAAAGTGTGGGGGGCATTTGTGTTAAGGAGAAAGCCCAGACCTCCGACACTGTAAAAAAGGGCTTTATCTCCAATGTAGATGGCTTTTACATACAATATTGATCAGAGGTACATGGCAAGAAAAGAAGTTTATAAAAAAGAGAACATATGTTGTATATTTAATTTGAAACTAGCGATTAAATATATAAAACAGTTTTTTTTTCCAATAGACACTTCTACTTTAATCCTTAGCTGGAGTAGGGTATCCTCTCAACCAATACAGTGCAATAGGTGCCGCTGGATTCCGTGTGATGTTCACAGTGAGCTTCCACCCTTGGCAATCAGTGGCGAACCTTCTGGCCACGTTGATGATTAGTCATTCATTGCTTACTAGTAGACAATTATATACAGTGCCTTGAAAAAATATTCATTATCCTTGAAATTTTCCACATTTTGTCATGTTACAACCAAAAATGTATATGTATTTTATTGGGATTTATGTGATAGATCAACACAAGGTAAAAGGTTGAAGGAAAATTATAAATGTTTTTCAATTTTTTTTACAAATAAGTATGTGAAAAGTGTGTGGGCATTTGTGTTAAGCCCCCCCCCCCCCAGTCAATACTTTGTAGAACCTCCGTTCGCTGCAATTACCACTGCAAGTTTTTTTGGGGATGTCTCTACCAGCTTTGCACATCTAGAGAGTGACATTTTTTCCCATTCTTCTTCTTTGCAAAATAGCTTAAGCTCTGTCAGATTGGTCAGATAGAGCATCTGTGAACAGCAATTTTCAAGTCTTGCCACAGATTCTCAATTGAATTTAGGTCTGGACTGGAATTTGACTGGGCCATTCTAACATATGAATACTTGCTTTGATCTAAACCATTCCATTGTAGCTTTGTCTGGATATTTAGGGTCGTTGTCCAGCTGGAAGGTGAACCTCCAAACCAGTCTCACGTCTTTTGCAGGCTCTAACAGGCTTTCTTCTAAGATTATCCTGTATTTGGCTTCATCCATATTTCCATCAACTCTGACCAGCTTTCCTGTCCCTGCTGAAGAAAAGTATCCCCACAACATGATGCTGCCATCACTATGTTTCACGGTGGGGATTGTGTGTTCAGGGTGATTTGCAGTGTTAGTTTTCTGCCACACATAGCATTTTGCTTTTAGGCCAACAAGTTAAATTTTGGTCTCATCTGACCACATATAGCGCCGGCTCCTGAAGAGCATGCGTTATGCGTTTTTCAAAGTTAAGGTTATACCTAAACTGCAGTTTGGTTTGGGTACAATTGTCTAAATTTGGACCTCAGCATCAGTCTGACTGGACTATGAGATGTTCCGCCTGACCACAAGGGACACTGTCTCTTCTGGCAGGTATGGAACTATGGTCTGATTGGGTGCTTAAGTTACTCTTAAGATGTGAATGTCACGTGGTTCGGTGTTCCGGTCCAGAAGGATGTACTGACTTCATGGTCCTGGTCCTCCTGACCAGCCCCCAGGAAGGCTATGGCCTGGGGTGCGGATCCACCCGATTTTGTTGTCTCAGGGCTGGCTAGCCCAAGGCAAGGAAACTAAAGGAGGATTCTGAGGTGGTTGGGTGCCGTCTCCGGTTTAGGAGAGACCCAGTGACTTCAAGCATTCCAGGGGAGGACTCTTCAGACGAAGAACACCTATGGGTTGGTTTCTTAGTAAGAGCCTGGAAGGGCTGAAGTACCCAAGAGAATCCGGTCTTGTGGATATCGCCAAGCTGGCTGAAAGATCCAGGTATCCCACGAGTGTTCTTCTAGTTTCGTTTTCCTACGTGTTCTACAACAACGTCTGTGGCAGAGACATTATCTTGTATGTTCTACAACAACGTATGTGGCAGAGACTTGTTCCTGAGTTAAGCACCTTGTTGGCTGCTATGCCTTGTGAGAGAGGGACTGTCCAACTTGAGTGAACATTCAGTTGTGAATGGCTATTCTCTGGATGCAGTCAAAGTAAACAAGTTCTTCAACATTTTGACTTTGACATTAAGAGTACCTGAACTTCCTTTACAACCCTCTGATCCCAATTTAAGAGACTGTTCATTGTCTACGTTTTTCAAATAAAATCCATTCAAGTGGATCTGTTGTCAGTCTCTCGAGTTACTGGGCCATCTACCACGGGACACTCCTAGACGTGAAGTGAGGAGAAAAGAAGGTAACAGTAAGCCCAATCTAACCAGCAGCACCTTTGGGAGCTTAGTGCTACACACGTTTGCTGTCCTCCACATGGCTTTTCACAAACTGCAAACGGGTCTTCTTATGGCTTTCTTTCAACAATGGCTTTCTTCTTGTCACTCTTCCATACAGGCCAGGCCAGATTCTCCCACCTGAGCTGTGGATCTCTGCAGCTCCTCCAGAGTTAGCATGGGCCCCTTGGCTGCTTCTTTGATGAATGTTCTCCTTGCCCAGCCTGTCAGTTAAGGTGAACGGCCATGTCTTGGTAGGTATGCAGTTGTGCCCTTCCATTTTCAGGTGATGGATTAAACAGTGCTCCATGAGATGTTAAAAGCTTGGGATATTTTTTTAGAACCTAACCCTGCTTTAAACTTCTCCATAACTTTATCCCTGTCTGGAGTGTCCCTTGGCCTTCATGATGCTGCTTGTTCACTAAGGTTCTATAACAAACCTCTGAGGGCTTCACAGAACAGATGCATTTATACTGAGATTAAATCACACACTGATGGACTCTATTTACTAATTAGGTGACTTCTGAAGGCAATTGGTTCCACTAGTTTTTAGTTAGGGGTTTCAGAGTAAAGGGGCTGAATACAAATGCACGCCACACTTTCCACATATTTATTTGTAAAACATTTGGAAAACCATTTATCATTTTCCTTCTACTTCACAATTATGTGCTACTTCCCAAAAAAATCCATTTCCGTTTTTGGTTGTAACATGACAAAATGTGGAAATTTTCAGGGAGGATGAATACTTTTTCAAGGCACTGTAGTTAGTCTGGCTGAAAAAAGTCCACCCAGTTCATCCGATAGATGGGGAAAAAAATGATAAAATTCTATATATACAGTCCTATACCCACAGCTGATCCAGAGGAAGGGAAAAAAAAACAATAAAGCATGATTCAATTTGCTCCAGTAGGGGGAAAAATTAATTTCTGATCCTCCAGCAGGCAATCAGATATTCCCTGGATCAACTTTACCTATAAATATTAGTATCCAGTTCTACTATGTGAATCTAGGAAAGATTCAAGGCCTTTCTCAAAACAATCTACTGAGCTGGCCAGAACCACCTCTTGCCTTGACGTATTTGGAGATTAAATTTCTGTTCCTCCAGATGTAAATAATGCCCTCTTGTCCTCTGTGATGACCTTAAAGTGAATAACTTAACACCAAGTTCACTATATGGACCCCTTATATCTTTGTACATGTTGATCATATCCCCCCATATTCTTCTCTTCTCAAGAGAAAATAACTTCAGTTCCTCTAATCATTCCTCATAGCTGAGCTCCTCCATGGCTCTTATCAGTTTGGTTGCCCTTTTCTGCACTTTCTCCAGTTCCCCAATATTATTTTTATGAACTGGTGCCCAAACCTGAACTGCATATTCCAGACGAGGTCTTGATTTGTACAGGGGCAAAATTATATCTCTCTCTCTCTCTCTGGAGTCCATACCGCTCTTAAAGCGGTTGTATAGTTAACTTTTTAACTTTGATCTACAGGTAAGCCTACAATATAGCTTACCTGTAGGTAAAAAGAATATCTCCTAAACCTGTATGGCTTAGGAGATATTCCCCTCGCAATGAGCCGCTGACTTCAGTGGCGTATGCGCTCTGGGGATTCTCGGCTGAAGGTCCAGCAGACGCCAGACCCTGCCGGGAAGAAAACTCCCGTGTGCGTGTGTGGGAGTGACGACATCGTGGCTCCGGCCACTCACAGCGCCGGAGCTGCGATACCCGGAAGACACGTCAAGGGAACATGTCAGCTCCCATGTTCATGGACCGAATGAGATGCCGGCGCCTCGTTCTAAGTTCTAAGGTAAGTATTTCATAATGAGCTAGTCTGCGGTGCACACTAGCTCATTATGCCTTTTCCCTTACAGGTGTTAAAAAAAAAGGCAGAAGGGTTTACAAGAAACGACTTTGATTGCTTTGGAAAATGCAGCTTAGCATTGCATGCCAATATTAAGCTTATGATTTACCAGAACATCCAGATCCTTCTCCACCACTGACTCCCCCAGTTGTACCCCCCCCCCCCCTTGTATGTATGATGCATGCATATTCTTAGCCCCCAAGTGCATTACTTTACATTTATCAACATTAAACCTCATTTGCCACATAGTTGCCCAATTAAACAGAGCATTGAGGTTGGCTTGTAAGTTGGAGACATCCTGTAAGGATGTTAGTTCACTGCATAGTTTGGTGACATCTGCAAACATTGAAATTGTACTTTTAATCCCAGACCCAATATCATTTATAAAGGTACAGTGGAACCTTGGTTAATGAGTAATGCAGTTAACAAGCGTTTTGAAAGACGAGCAACTTTTTTTTAAATAATGTAATAATTACTGCATTTGGCCAGAAGTGCGGGGGCACCAGTGACACTCACAACGGTTCGGAGCTGTTCAGAAATACTCAGAACCACTCAGAAATACTCGGAAACACTCCCAAATACTCTATTCCCGAGTGTTTCCAAGCCTTTCCGAGGGTTTCCGAGTTAAGCCGAGCGGCCCCCGAGTATTTCCGAGGCTCATCGGCGCCCCCCCCCCACCTCTGGTCACATGCGGTATTGCATGCAATAGAAGTCAATGCGGAACTAATTATCTTCCTTTCCATTGACTTCTATGGGGAAACTCGCTTTGATATGCAAGTGCTTTGGATTCTCCAGGAACGGATTATGCTCATAATCCAAGGATCCACTGTATTAAAAAGTAAGGGTCCAAACACTGAACCTTGGTTTGCACCCCTAATAACCTTAGACTATATAGAGTATGAGTCATTATATACAGTAAATACAATATGTTCCTAAGGTGCAGTAACGGTTATTATGATACGCAATCACTTGGCATTTAGCTAAGAATGAGATGAAGTTCCTATGCTGAGCCACTCTGCTCCTCTGCACCTAAACCCACTTGGGCTAATGGCACATAAACGACTCTGCTGATAGAGAAATAAACTGCAGCATAATTTAGTCAATTGCTTCTGATTGATTAAACAAATATCAGCGTGTTTTAGGGATAACTGATCGTAATTCAGAATAAGTGATAATTTCCATTTACAACTGCAAGATATTGCTAAAATGCAGATCATATGCACTCTCACCCAAGTTCAACAAACTGAGCATGTGCAGAGTGCCTCCAAGGCTCTGTTTTATCAGGCGATGGATTGGGCACTGTGGAACAGGATCAAACAGCCCTTTTACACTATGCAGAGGATTAACCCCTTAGGTTACCCTTAGGTTAGGAGTATAACAAGCATGCTTTACTGCATATACAGTCAGATTTTACTCTTGTGGGTTTAGTAACATTGTTAAGTGCTATTAACAATCAAATACCATAAGAAAAAACTGTTTGGGAATCACTGAATTTTCTTCTGGTATTTGAACTGATATAACCTGTTACATGGAGCAGAAAAATCTACTGGCAGAATGACAGGCAATAAAACAAAAACAAATTAATACTAATGATAGACTGCATCATATAAGTATTTCTTATTTTGCCTATATTAACCTATATATAACTTCAATTAGTGACCTATTTATCTCAGTAGAGTGGGTGCCAAGGTTTGCTATGCTTGGCAGGTGTTTGCAATCCACATGGCAGTGGTTTGGGCCACTACAGACCCAGTAATTCATGGGGTCATCTGTTATGAGTGGAGCAGTCAGGATAAGTCATGACCTTCCTGTCAAACTACTAGAAAGAATTAGCACCTTTCTAGCTTAGCTCAAGAAGTGAGTCATTCCAAGTTAGAACAGCAAGTCAAGTCAAGATCCAAGTGTTCAAATTAAATAATTGACTAATTGCCAGAAGTTGAGTCATACCAACAGAGAGCAGCAAACCAGAGCTTCAGTTCACACAGAAATAGTTCACAAAGTGGGTCATACCAAGAGAAGAGAAAAGTATATCAGGACTCAAGTTTAAAAACAAAAGACACATTCTACACTGACCATCAATGGAAGGGGCCTTGTCTACACTGACCATCAATCTAAGAGGACTAGTCCAAACTAAACACCAATATAAAGGGTCTAATCTACACTGACAATCATTCTAAATAGTCTAGTCTACACTGATCAACAATGTAAGAGGTCTAGTCTACACTAAACATAAGGGATCTAGTCTATTCAAAAAATAAAAATAAAAGAAACTGAGGAGAAAAAAAATGATATATTCAATATTATCATATAATCCACGCTGACTGATAATATGGAAAGTACCCTACCAACTCAGCTTATCTAAAACTGGGGGGTTCCTGAAGCCAAACAGAAAAAGTAAACCAAAGGTTTGAATAGAAGCTTCAATTGGAACACACTGCAGTATGAGTTCATATGGCCACCAATGTAAGAGGTCTAGTCTACACTGACCACCAATGTAAAGGGTCTAGTCTACCCTGACCATCAATGTAAGGGGTCTAGTCTACACTGACCATCAATGTAAGGGGTCTAGTCTACACTGACCATCAATGTAAGGGGTCTAGTCTACCCTGACCATCAATGTAAGGGGTCTAGTCTACACTGACCATCGATGTAAGTGTTCTAGTCTACACTGAACAATAAAATAAGGAGTCTAGTCTACACTGCCCATCAATGCAAGGGGTATAGTCTACAGTAACTACTAATGTAAGAGTCTAGTCTACATTAACCATGAATGTAAGGGGTCTAGTGTACACTAACCACCAATGTAAGGGGTCTAGTCTACACTGACCATAAATGTAAGGGGTCTAGCCTACACTGAACAATAAAATAACTGGAGTCTAGTCTACACTGGCCATCAATGCAAGGGGTCTAGTCTACACTAACCACGAATGTAAGGGGTCTAGTCTTTACTAATCACCAATGTAAGGAGTCTAGTCTACACTAATCAGCAATGTATCAAGTCTAGTCAACACTAACCACCAATGTAAGGAGTCTAGTCAACACTAAACACCAATGTAAGGGGTCTAGTCTACACTAATCACCAATGTAAGGAGTCTTGTAAACACTAACCACCAATGTAAGGGGTCTAGTCTACACTAATCACCAATGTAAGGGGTCTAGTCTACACCAATTACCAATGTAAGGGGTCTAGTCTACACTAACCACCAATGTACGGGGTCTAGTCTACACTAATCAGGAATGTAAGGGGTCTAGTCTACACTGAACAATGGAATAAAGAGTCTAGTCTACACTGACCATCAATGCAAGGGCTCACTACTATACCAATCATGTAAGGGGTTAAGAGGTTACTACACTGACCAACAAAGTGTAATGCCCCGTACACACGAGCGGACTTTTCGACATCCAAACTCCGACGGACTGAGTCCGGCGGACTATCCGATCGTGTGTGGGCTGCAACGGACTTTAGCGAAGCTAAAGTCTGACGGACTTTAGAAATGAAGCATGCTTTAAATTTTCCCGACGGAACTCCGCCGGACCCGGTCCCCTTTGAAAAATCCGCTCGTGTGTGTGCTACTCCGACGGACTAAAACCGACGCTAGGGCAGCTATTGGCTACTGTCTAGGAACTTCCTACGTCGAATCCAGTCGTACGTCATCACGTTCGACTCCGTCGGAGTTTGGTGTGATGGTGTGTGGTCAAGTCCGTTCGGTCGAAAAGTCCGCCAGAACTCCGTCGGAACTCCGGCGGAACTCCTTTGGAGGTCTGTCAGACTTAATCCCTCTCGTGTGTACGGGGCATTAGGGGTCACTACAATTTTATTTTCTAGCCATTAATCATTTTCATTCATTTAATTTCATGATTGTTCAGTAAATTATTATTTTATTAATTTGTCTACAACCTGTTGATCACAATAATGCACCATGAGCTGTAGGTTTAAACTTTTTAGTGGGGGTTCTCTGAGACCTTAAAAAAAGTTCTGAAACTGTCACGTTCATTGATTGCAAAATGCCACCGTAGCTAATGAACCTAAAGGCTGACAAGTGTGGAGTTCACTACAGAAAGTGAAATAGTAAGGGGTAGATTTATAAAAAAAAATGTGCTTTGCGAATGTCTCAACATTTGCCAAGTGTAATAAATAATATATGTAACGTTTATAATATGCGTGTAATAGCTTCCTAATAGTTCCCCACAATGTTGAGGGCATGTGGCCTTGTATGGTTCAGGGATGAGGGGAGGCACGCTCTTCCCATCTTTTCCTGGCCACTCAGGCTGCAATGCTCAGATAAGGGTCTGGTATGGATTGTGGGAGGGGGGCTTACACAAATTTTTTTTTTTTTTTTTGCGTAAGGTTCCCCCCTAAATTCCATACCAGACTCTTCAGTCTGGTATGGAATTTGGGGAGACCCTATGCAGTTTTTTTTGGTTTCTTAATTTTTTTTTATATTATCCCCGCTGGTTGTTTTCATTCACCTGTCAGTTGGGAATCCCCAACTGATAGCTGAAAATGCCAGGCAGGGATGAGTCACTGGTTGTTAGGATGCCAGCGGGTGACACCTCCCTAACAACCAGGAGGTAACTGAGATTTAATATATACTATGCTAAATGCTTTTCTTCACTCTGCAGCTGAACGGTTCATTCGGGGATTTACACAATAAGCTCCATAAACTGCACGCAGTGCAGAAGTCTGCCTCATATTATGTTCCCAATGGTGGAATGTTCTTAACCAAATCACGCAACCACGACACTACCTGCCTGGAGTTTGCATGTTCTCCCTGCGCCTGCGTGGGTTTCCTCCGGGTACTCCGGTTTCCTCCCACACTCCAAAGAGATGCTGGTAGGTTAATTGGCTTCTGTCCAAAATTGCACCTAGTATATGAATGGGGATCTTGGCTTGTGGGCTAATTGAGGGTAGGGACCGATGTGAGTGAGAAATGTACAGGGATAGGGACAACTGTAGACACTCACTCAGGTTGAACTGGATGGACTGGTGTCTTTATTCAACCTTACTAACTATGTAACTATATAAATAACTCCCATGGTCGAATGTTCTTAATCTATTTTTCTCTTAGGACCTAATGTTAGGGGTTGTTATATTTGCCCAGTGAAAGGCAACAAGGAAACTATTACACTCACATTACAAACATTACAGGAATAATTTGTTGGTCTCAAATGTGTTGAAACATTTCCAAATTGTTTTTTTTTTATTTATTTTTTTTTTATATAAATCAACCCCTAAGTCTCAATACAAGGGTTCTCTAACAATGATGCTAATCAATCTAAGTGTGTTTTATATTATACTTATTAAACCCCTTTCTTTTTAAACATAAATATCATCTTTTAGTAGATGTTAAAATGCACTGCTGTGTAATGCTCATTTAGCAGGTGCCTAGATTTACTAAATTCAGTCTAAAACAATAAATGAAAAAAGAGAAAAATAAACACAGCACAGAAACGGAATTATCTGAGTGGGCCGAAGCCGTAACAGTGGGCCATTCATTAAATAACAGATGTTAATTCTCACTCTGTCAACATCTGGCTGAAATGAACTTCCAGAGTGTATCAGTGAAGGCATTAGCACCTTTAAGTGCAGCATGTACCCTGAAAAATCATAAAATGACACATTTTAAAATAAACGATATGTAAACAAATATTAAAAAGTGATGTCATAGAGTACATAATTAGAACTGTGTGTTTTTTCTTTTTACCATTGTGGACTATATTGTCTTCTACATTTAGAACATGGTATTTTACTTATACACTATATTACCAAAGGTGTTGGACTTTTTTGGAGACCTCTAAACTAAGCCCAGCTGATTGCTTCAATCAACTTTTCTATATATGCAACATACACTATACTGTCAAAAGTATTGGGGCACCTGCCTTTTCATGAACTTTAATGACATCCCAGTCTTAGTCTGTAGGGTTCAATATTGAGTTGGCCCACCCTTTCCAGCTATAACAGCTTCAACTCTTCTGGGAAGACTGTCCACAAGGTTTAAGAGTGTGTCTATGGGGATGTTTAACCATTCTTCCACAAGAGCATTTGTGAAGTCAGGCACTGAAGGCCTGGCTCAAAATCTCCGCTCCAATTCATCCCAAAGGTGTTCTATCGGGTTGGGGTTAGGATTGTGTGCAGGCCTGTCATGTTCCTCCACCCCAAACTTGCTCATCCATGTCTTTATGGACCTTGCTTTACACTGATTTTCTTTATAGCACAGCCCCCTGTAGCATGGAAAGACACCTGTTCTATAAAAAGAAACTACAGTCTCCTAACGAAAAATGAAATAAAAACATCCCTGTGCAGCTTAAAAAATGCTTAATAAAATTTGAATATAATGAATATAGTCCATCAAGTGCTTACTGATTAAAAAGCAGCTGGCGACCATCTTAGGTGAGGGCACCTGCTCCCAGTGCCAGTGATTTCCGAGATTTAGTGCAGCTGGTTTACCCAGCATGCCCCTCCTGATCCCATAAGATAAAACAATATTGGTACCGCTACTCATACCATCAGTTTTGACTAAAGCCATGTAGGCTGAAACGCATCAACTCACTGTATCTGTAATTTTTACACTGTGGCTTTCTAAACAAATGCAAGATTTTAAGAGCAGCACCGGTCGTGCGGATTTTCCTAATGACCTCTGGTTACTATAGCAACGGTGGTGGCGGCAGAAGTTCCTGCCCTATTGTTATAGCAACCTGTTCATAACAAAGGAACTGGAAGGCAAGTGCAGCGCCTAACTATGTCTGACATCTCGTCATTTCTGGTTTTCAAATAACGCAATGCCAGAATCAGAGGATGCCCGTTGACTCCCGGGATTGATGACGCTGATATCTCAGGAGTCAACAGGAGACTGGAGATTACGTACGTGTCTACAGGAACAAGGTGCTGGAAATGGTGGGAACATTAAAAAATAAAAGATATTTAACAACTTACAGACCGGTAGATTTGGCTGCTTAATAACCAGGCCATTTTTTGCAATACGGCGCTGCGCGCTTTAACTGACAATTGCGCGGTAATTGACGTTCTTTTTTTCCCACAAATAGAGCTTTCTTTTGGTGGTAATTTGATTACTTTTTGCTATAATAAATATCCCCATAATGTTTTTAAAAAACTAATTTCTTCTTCAGTTTAGGCCAATATACATTTTATTACATATTTTTGGTAAATAAAATCGCAATACGCGTATATTGATTGGTTTACGCAAACTATGGGAAAGATTTATGGCATTTTTATTACAATAATTTTTTTTTATTAGTAGTGGCGGTGATCTGCGTTTTTTAGGGGTACTGCGACATTGCCAGCCCTTTATATCTGCCTGGGCTTTGCCTTTAAGCCTCATGCACACTGTTCATTTTTTCACTTTCAAAAATAACTTTTGTTGATGTTGACATGTTGTCCAGGATATGGCCAGCAGTACAAAAATGATCAGTTTCAGTGTTTCCCAAATGGCAGTCATTTAGACACTGATATACAGTTATAAGGGGTTGTAAACCCTTGTGTTTTTCACCATAATGCCGGTCCCTGCCAGAAAAAACTTCTGTCAGGGACCGGCCCCCCAGCCCCCCCCCCGTTTTACCTACCTGAGCCCTGGAATTTCCCATGCCAGAGACGCCCTCTGCCCGGTGTTTTCAGCTCTTCATTGGATAGATTGATAGCAGCGCAGCCATTGGCTCCTGTTGCTGTCAATCAAATCCAATGATGCAGGTGCCGGGGTGCAGGGCCGAGTCCTAAATTCAGAGTCTATGGACCCGCAAGGTAACAACCCCAGGTGAGTGCTTCTCCAAGGGGTTATCTGATGCTAGGAGGAGCCGTGAGAGCAGAAGAGGATGATCGGGGCCACTCTGTGCAAGACGAACTGCACAGTGGAGGTAAGTATGACATGTTTGTTATTTAAAAAAACAAAAAAAAAGCTTTACAATCACTTTAATGAAATACACTTACAAGCCATACAGTTCATGATGTTTTTGCATAAAAATAGTACGGTACATTACGGATAATAGATTTATGTTTGGGAATGAGATAAAAAGGATATAACATATCTTATTCAGTTCATCATACCCCTTCCGAACACGTGGTTGGTTGCTCCAGCCATCTATCCCACACTTTTTTGTATTTGCTTGGACAACTTGGATGTATGTAAATCCATTTTTTATATGGAAGAGTACAGTTTACCTCCCGTATCCACATCTCAAACCTGGGTGGGGTTGTCTGCACCCCGATACGTGCAATCACTTTTCGAGATGCGTCTCATGTAAAAATATTGTCAAAAACGTATCCATATCATTGTCTGGTAACAACGTATTGGGGTCAGATAAGTCCTATGTAAAATATACATTTGTGTTAGATGTCCTGATATTCTAGGACAGCCTTTCTCAACCTTTTCAACACAGAGGAACCCTTGAAATAGTTCTCCAGTCTCGGGGAACCCCTGCTAAAAATTGGAAATCTACAACTCATGATACAATAGTGTGATGGTCATTGGGAAGAATGGTCCTTACACTTGTAGTCATTGGAAAGACTTACCCCTTACAGATAGCTAAAAAGATCAACAGTGTCAGTGGGAACTTATCTGAGAGGCAGAATTTGCCATAGACTGAAGGAACCCCTTGCAACCTTTGGAGGAACCCTAGTTGAGAATCACTGTTCTAGGAGAAACCATTTTGTGATTATCAAGGATTTTCACCCACTGATCATCCTCCATGAGGCCTAGGTCAGGTCCACCTAGTTTCGGCTTGGTACGCCAGTTTAGTTGCATAATAATGCATTACAAATTGTGGAAATCAGTTTAGTTGGCTCCCGGTGTATTATCACCTCTGTCAAGTTTAGAGGAGCACATACACTTGACATTTTTAAAGAGGAGTTCCAGGCTCCCCCCCAAAAAATTTAAAGCCTTAATCTAGGCTTACCTGTAGGTCAAAGTGGTTTGTAAGGGTTTACAACCACTTTAATACTTAGCTTTGCAGTGGCCGTGCTTTCTAACTTTACTGTCTTCAGCAGAATCTTCAGCATTTCAATGGAGTGCTGGATGCTAGCACAAAGGACACAGTAGTGGCAGAGTAGCTGATAGATGGAACCACACCATGCCATGAGAGACCAGGCATCCAACATAGCCAAAAGTTGGATTTCAAGTGCATTAGGTTCTTCAGCTGTGCTAGACAGTAAAGATGTTGTTATGTACAATGAAACTCAAACCAATCCCAGATTGGTCCCTCCATCCACAGTTTTTTTGGTTCACTGGACAATACAAGCAGTGCTCATGGGGTGTATACTTTCATTTCATTTGACTGTTTTGGAACTTGCAGCGCAAAGTATCTGAATTAGCTTTACTGAAATGACTGCACCACCATATTGCAGCCAATCGTACTAAATACTCTGGGGTATTTATATCTATGCAAATTATATATATTTAAATGTTATCTAAATATTTGATATACATTTATGAATATTTTATCACAAGATTATTTGAACTTGATTTCTTAGTCATTAACATTTCGAATATTCATAACTTCAACCTCTAACATTGACCCAAAAGATAGGGTAATTAATTAATGTATCTCGGAGGAAGTAAACTCAACCTGGAAATACTATTGAAGACAGATATAGGTACAGAAGATTAATGAACCTCTTTAGATGACAGCTATATGTTACAAAGCTCGACATCACACAGGTATAAATTAAGGCATTGTCAATACCTCTCTTCAATAATAATTTTACCTTGCAAGTGCAACATCACTTCTTTCCAAATTAAATAAAAGTGATAGCACCAATCTCTAAATTTCATTAGACATTTTAAATTATAAAAAAATAACATATAGGGGGTTATTTACTAAAGGAAACTCCACTTTGCACTGCAAATGCACTTGGAAGTGCAGTCGCTGTAAATCTAAGGGGTAGATCTGAAATGAGGGGAAGCTCTGCTGATTTTATCACCCAATCATGTGCAAGCTAAAATGCTGTTTTTTATTTTCCTTGCATGATCCCCTCAGATCTACAGCGACTGCACTTCCAAGTTCACTTTCAGTGCAAAGTGGATTTGCCTTTAGTAAATAACCCCCATAGCCATTGTATCACTATTATTGTTGGTCTATATGCACTGCATGGCTAAAGGTTTATGGGCACCTGGACATAACATCCATATGAGCTTGTTGGACATCCCATTCCAAAACCATGTAAATGTAATATAAAGTTGCATTCTTAGATATAATATTCACAGCCCATTCTTATGGCAAGGCTTACCTCAAGATTTTGGATTGTATTTGAGAATTTGTGCCCATTCTGCCTAAAGATCATTTGTGAGATCAGGTACTGGTGTTGGATGAGAAGACAGAGTTTACAATTGTAACTCATCCCAAAGGTGTTTAATAGGGTTGAGGTCAGGGGTCTGCTGAAGGCCAATAATTCATTCACATCAAACTCATTAAACCATGGCTTTATGGGGCCAGCTTTGCACATAGTCATACTGGAAACACTAAGCTGTTATTCCAAAACTGTTGCCAGAAGGTTAGAAGTGTAAAATTGTTTAGAAAGTTTGCTGTAGCATTTACAGTACCCTTCACTGGAAACACCTGAACTCATTATTTTGAAGGTTGTCAACATACTTGCAAATGGTGATGATGCACAAGACAGCTTGCAAACAGTTTGCTGAAGACAAGCAAAGGACATGGATTACTGGAACCATGTCCTGTGATCTGATGAGACCAAGATAAACTTATTTGGTTCAGATGGTGCAAGCATGTGTGGCAGCAACCAGGTGAGGAGTACAAAAACAAGTGTGTCTTGCCTACAGTCAAGGATGGTGGTGGGAGTGTCATGATCTGGGGCTGCATGAGTGCTACCGGCACTGGGGAGCTACAGTTCATCGAGGGAACCATGAATGTCAACATGTACTGTGACATATTGAAGCAGAGCATGATCCCCTCCCTTTGGAGACTGGGCCGCAGGGCAGTATTCCAACATGATAATGACCCCAAACACACCTCCAAGATGACCACTGCCTTGCTAAAATTTACACTGTTATACAAGCTGTACACTCACTACTTTACATTGTAGCAAAGTGTCATTTCTTCAGTGTTGTAACATGAAAAGATATAATAAAATATTTACAAAAATGTGAGGGGTGTACTCACTTTTGTGAGATACTGCATATACAGTATATATATATATATATATATATATATATATATATATATTTTATATTTTTTAAGGAACATATCAGTTATTGTTGATTAACAACTACTCAATTGTTTTCATTTATTAATATTTTTTATATTGTAATTGTATCTGACAATTACAGTATTAAAGAGCTAGCACTGCAGATGTCACTAATGTCACTAATGTTCATCTGCAGGCTAAAGAATGTATTTATTTCCATGAAGCCTTTAGCCTCCAACTGATCACTATGCCCTAGCCTAGCTGACACAGTGCACACATAATCAGGAACCACACAAATTGGTTCCTGATCATCAGTGGGGTCTTGAGCTGCCAGACATAGAAAGGATTGAGAGGCACCAGTCCCCCAAAAAGTGTTGGTGGCTGACTCCCAAAGAGAGAGCATTTATAACTTATACCCAGGATGAGGCTTAATGCTGGTGAATGTTTATATGCTGTTCACAGGCAGAGAGGGGTTAATCTTCAAGCTTAAATTTAGGTTACAGTTATGACATAACTACTCTCCAAATAGAAATCATAAGTATTAAAAATGTATATATAACTGATATGCACCACCACTCTCTAGTTATTAATACTGTATCTGACGAGAATGGCATCTCTATTAAAGCTGATCCCCAGAGAGATATACAAACATCATTAGATCCTATTACATATTCATAAAATATGTATTTAGCATACAGGGTATATGCACAAATATGTCTCTATTTCAGCCTCCTGTAATCTCCTTTGCAGAAACACTCAGATGGGAAGAGGGAGGGGAAACAATGAACTAATCAAGGTCCCATTGCTGTGACCATACTTGCAGTAGGGGAGAGCAGAAGGATGATTACATCAATGTGCTGCTGCTCCCTAACTGACAAGTCACAGACAGAGGTGGTTCCTGGACCAGGGTGGGTTTCTTTTCCTAGAGCTGGTCTTTAAGTTTAGAGTTTTTGTCAGGGGTTATGTTTAAGAGATAAGGTTAAAGTGACTGCAAACCCTTATCTTGTAAAACAACCCATTCCATTTAAAATAGAAATCAAAGGCAAAGCATCTGTGTATGGATATATTAAAAATAAAACATTATAAATGCCTTCTTTCCCTTTCTGCAAAGTGATCACATTCCCTCTGCTCTCAGATGCACAAGGAGAGGGGGAGGAGAAACAGCAGTACACTGATCTTTCCAGTAAAAGGCTGTGCAGGGGGGGGGGGGGGGGAGAATGTCAAGACAAGTCTGATCATTGGAGAAGAGCAGGTGGAGTTCCCAGTTAGGGTTCATTTTTAGGCATCAGTTAATATTTATATTTAAATTGTACACTTTTATTTGCTCCCTTTTCTGTCCAATAAGTGCAAAAAAGTACCTCTTGATCCTACCAAAAAGCTTAGTAAGCTGATAACTTCCTTTGCACTATGTGCTACACACTCATCTGTTACATTGTTCCCAGCTAAGTGGACTACAAAACAAACCCAAAATGTGGAAAATTTCAAAGGGTATGAATACTTTTTAAAGACACTGTATATTACTTTTTGTTCTTTAGTCTACATATTTTTTAGGAATAGTTGTCAGGGTTAAGTTAAGTGGCTAAAGCTAGGATGGGTTTACTACTAACCACCCCTTAAATCCCCCCCCCCCCCAAAAAAAAAAAAAAGTATTATATTGGAGCTTCTTGCCCTTGGTGGCTGTATGTTTTTATTAATTCTGGCTTTGCTTCACTTATGCTTACTACTGTATTTATGGAGGTTTCTATGTTTACCACCCAGGCTTTATGTCAAACATGCCCTCTTCTCTTTATGTCCATTACATGGGTGGAAGATAACATTGTTTGTGCTTGCAGTTCAGCTTAAAGGACATGACAAGGACACTGCATTTCCAGCAAGTATTTTCTGGAATTGCTAAACGTGTTCTTATTATAAAAATGAAAACGAATGCAGCCACCATGTTTAAGGATTAGTGCGCTGCATAATAAAATATTTTTGCTTTCGGGTTTAGATACAGTATCCTTTAGGATTTAGGGAGGACTTTAAAGTGGATGTGTGACCTGATAAATACTGTATGTTGTCATATTATATGCAGGCATGCTTAGTAATGTTTCAGTGTAACATTTCCAGGTATTTATGACCTATCGTAGAGATCACATCACTCCCCCTGACAGGGACTTCTACCTGCTTTTCTCTTCAGGAGGATGGTTTCATCATCCCAGGGGTGGATCCGGGGGGCATCAGGGCAATTGCTCCAACCCCCCCCCAAAGAAAATAGTGAGCAGGCTGTTGGGTGAGTTAGCGGGCCGGCGGGTGACTCAGTGGGCGGCCTACTGAGTGGGTGCCACAGGTGAGTGAGCAGGCTGGCGAGCTGGCAGGCTGCTGAGCGGTCGGGCGAGCAGAGAGATGACATCATCTCTCAATGCCCCATGCATCACTGCAGTTCTGCATCTAAAATAAGACTGCCATTACTGTGCAGGCACGGACAGCAGAGAGAATTCATCATCTCTCACTGCCCACTCTCACTCTTGGAAAACAGGGACACTATCACTGACCACTGGCAAGTGACAAGCTGCATCTGATGACAGGGGATGTGGCAAGTGACAATCCCCATCCAGTGGCAGAGAATGTGGCAAGTGACAATCTGCATCTGGTGGCAGAGAACGTGGCAAGTGACAATCCGCATCTGGTGGCAGGCAAAAGTGGCAAGTGATAAGCTGCATCTGGTGGAAGGCAAAGGTGGCAGATGACAAGCTGCATCTGGTGACAGGTGACGTAGCTGGTGACAAGCTGTATCTGGTGGCAGGCAACAGTGGCAAGTGACAATCCGCATCTCATCTGATGGCAGGCGATGTGGCAAGTGACAAGCAGCATCTGGTGGCAGATAACAGTGGCAAGTGAAAATCCGCATCTGATGGCAGGTGATGTGGCAAGTGACAATCTGCATCTGGTGGTAGGCGACGGTGGCAAGTGACACACTTAGGGCTCCCAGCATTATGGTGAGTTGAACAATTAAATTTTATATCACATTGTAATAATAGAAATAACCATGGTTCCGTGATGATTGATGCGCCAACACCAGCCATTGCCCGGACAAATTGCCTGCAAATATTTTGGCAGTGCCCCTCCTGAGATTAGACTCTGCATTCGCCTCTGCATCATCCAAGGTCATCATCTTCTTCCTAGAGATGCTGGCTCAGAGATTATATAACCATATAAATCCTGGTTCCTGAGCAATTCTTGGCTTTGTTAAAATAAGTCAGATGCAAAGCAGCCCCTGCTGCATCCTCTAACTTTGGGACTTGCTACAAAGTCCTTCTGTTTCTGTTGATCACTATGGGAGAGAAGACCGAGGAAACGCTTCCTTCTGCCTGCAGCAGACTGATGACATTATCACAGTCTAGGCAAACTCACTTCCTGCTGCTCAATGATGGCTTTTTAAATGTTAAGAGGTGGAAGTTTTCTGAAAAATGATACAGCTGCTGTAAACTGTGGCATATCAGGAATTTTTTTATGCAGAAATGTAGAGTATGAAGGTCCAATTTAAGTTTTATGGGACAATAATCCAATCCATTTAATTTTGATTCCAATGCAAAAGAACCCCTCAAGTTTCAAGACCCTCAGGGTGGTCAGAAAGGGGCTTATATAGCTTTTATGTGATAGTATGTGTTTAGGTGACCAATGATGGACCCCAGTGGACATCACCAGAGACATTACTAATCTCAGAGTAATGGCAATCCACCAGATTGGATGTTGCCAGCCAATCACTATTGCTTCCCCCAGGAAGATAGACCAGAATCAGAGGTCTCCGCCTAAGCTTACCCTCATTTCACCCCCACCCCATAGGCATAAAGATGTCTGTTTGGGTAAACATGCAGGATACTGAAAGGTCCACTTTAAGTGTCATGGGTTAGTTTAAGGACTGAGTTAAGTTTTAGGGGCCTTAGGGCCCTGGTGAAAGGATGATTTAAGGTGACAAGAGACCAAAGGCTTAGTCAAGGTTAAGGGTGTCATTTTAACACTTGCTAAAACACCAGCATTGAGAATTTGCATGATGCTGTATATCAACATGCTATTGCCAACCTGTCCAGTTAATTTTGATCCCTAGTCAAAAGAGCCCCTCAAGTTTCAGAACCTTCAGGATGGTCTGGAAGGTGCTTTTATCTGTAGCGCTACCACTGTAGGAGCTATTGAGTGTAGCAGTTTTTTCCCCACACAGTGCAGAGGTAGCCAGGCACACAGCAAAATTCCATTCACTCTGACTTATTGAACAGTCGAGGGGGTGTCTTTTTAGAGTTTACTTGCCTGTAGAAACTTGTAACAGGAGAGGGTTTGGGATGCTATAGGATACTCCAGAACATTAAACACAGCCTGCAGAGGACACTTCTCACTCGGTTATAGTATTTCAAGTACAGGTAGACTGGAACAGCATATAGGTTCAGGGTTGGGGACCGCAAAGCAGTATGTAGCACACGTAGTAGCGGACTGGAACAGTCTCAAGTCTCACAGTGAAGTTTGTGCGATAGTTTGCATCACAGATAATGATGAGAGTTCTCCCTCACTAGTGACTAGGGAGGGCTGGCGGTAGGGACCCAATTGCACACAGTCACTGGGATCTTGTAATAAAGTCAGTACTCATGAAGACAGGGAAGTAGCTAGTGTCCATTCAGCTTCCTCCAGATGCCTTCTAGTGAGGCTATGCAGACTGGATGCTTTAGGTGAAGTCTCAGAGTGTCAGAGATACTTTCAGACATAGGCTCCCTGACTCTGCAACAACCTGGACCTCAATGAACATTAGCTTGAGTCAATAGATTTGCTGCAGGGAAGGGGTTAGGTGATATCACCTGTCAGGAGCGTGTGCGCTCCTGCTCCTTCATAGTTGCTGGTTCTAGCATCCTGGTTTTGGCTGTGGCATTCTCATTGTTTGTCCACCTGCAAGGTGATTGATGTGGCCAGACTCTGGGTGGAGACCAAACCTGATTTAAGCTAGCCAAGCCTGCAGTCTCATGCTTGTGATATTGCATTTGTTACATGTGTTCAATCCGCCTGTTTGTCTGTTCTGCTCTGCTGTTTGTATTTCTCTGTGTATCACCTTGGATCGAATATCAGCTATTCTCTGAACTCTGCCTGCGTTGTACCCAGACTGTTATTGAACCATTCGGCTAGTGTGCCAATCACAAGTACCTGTTTGCTTCGCTCAGTTCGCGCGTGCCCTGGCATGGTAGACAGGCACTATAGCATTGTGTATAAGTTCTGGGGGCAACCAAGTACCGGTAGGCCTGTTTGCCTTATGGAAAAGGGGGCTGCTATAGGTAAAGAACACAGAAGCCAGCTATAGTGTCTGACCACTAAGGATGAGCCGAACACCCCCGGTTCGGTTCGCACCAGAACTTTTGAACGGACCCCAAATTCGAACGAACTTTAGAACCCCATTGAAGTCTATGGGACTCGAACGTTCGAAATTAAAAGTGCTAATTTTAACGGCTAATATGCAAGATACTGTCCTAAAAAGGGTTTGGGGACCTGGCTCCTGCCCCAGGGGACATGGGTCAATGCCTAAAATGTTTTTAAAACTGGCCGTTTTGGCGGGAGCACTGATTTTAATGACGATTAAAGTGAAAAAAAAAGTGAAATATTCCTTTAAATATGGTGCCTGGGGGGTGTCTGTAGTATGCCTGTGAAGTGCCACGTGTTTCCCGTGTTTAGAACAGTCCCTGCACAAAATGACATTAAACGGAAATAACACCATTTAAAACTGCTTGCGGTTTTAATGTTATATCTGGTTCCTGCAATATGGTTGAAAATCATTGAGAAAAATGGCATGGGTAGCCCTCCCTGCCCATTACCAGCCTATTTGGGTCTTGTACGCATATTAAGGGGAACCCTGTACCCATATTAAAAAAAGGAAATGCATGTGGCCCCCAGGCCCTATATACTCAGAACAGAAGTATACAGGCGGTGCAAACAAGACAGGGACTGTGTAGGTTTGTTGTGTTAAGTTGAATCTGTTTGTAATTTTCAACTGGTACATGTTTAAAGTGTAGCTCCAGTCAAAAAAACTATTTTTAAGCTTTTTGGAAAACATAGGGAAGGGTTATCACCCCTGTATAATTTGTTTTGTCGTCCATCTTTTTTCATCTCACTTGCTGTTGTCTCCTTCCATTTGCAAGTAGGAGATATTTGTAAATTGGATGTTTGAAAGTAGGGGCCTGCCCTATATGCTCTGCAGAAATGGCGGAACAAGGTGTTGGTTTTGCCACAACATTGTAAGCCCTCAAAGTGACTCTTGGTGGGCGCTGGAGCACCCTGCAGTGAACGATTATATAAAGAATTGTAATTACATGCCATTGTTGAACAGTGGTAGAAAAATTGACCTTTGGTGGTTGTGGTGCTGGTGCCACAACACTATAAGTCCTCACCGTTACTCTGGGTGGGCACAGGAAGGGGCCCTCCTGTGAAATATTATATCAAGAATTGTAATTACATGTCCCTGTTAAACAGGGGCAGAAAAATTTGGCCTTAGGCACTGCTGCTGGTGCCACCACACTGCAACCTCTCCCATATACTCTAGTTTTATTGCAGGAATTAGCCCTGCTGCAAAGCATTGCATCAAAAATTGTACTTAAACGCCCCTGTTAAACAGGGGCAGAAAAATTGGGCCTTAGGCACTGGTGCTGGTGCCACCACGCTGCAACCTCTGCCATATACTCTAGTTTTATTGCAGGAATTAGCCCTGCTGCAAAGCATTGCATCAAAAATTGTAATTAAACGCCCCTGTTAAACAGGGGCAGAAAAATTGGGCCTTAGGCACTGGTGCTGGTGCCACCACACTGCAACCTCTCCCATATACTCTACTTTTATTGCAGGAATTAGCCCTGCTGCAAAGCATTGCATCAAAAATTGTACTTAAACGCCCCTGTTAAACAGGGGCATAAAAATTGGGCCTTAGGCACTGGTGCTGGTGCCACCACACTGCAACCTCTTCCATATACTCTAGTTTTATTGCAGGAATTAGCCCTGCTGCAAAGCATTGCATCAAATATTGTAATTAAACGCCTCTGTTAAACAGGGGCAGAAAAATTGGGCCTTAGGCACTAGTGCTGGTGCCACCACACTGCAACCTCTCCCATATACTCTTGTTTGATTGCAGGAATTAGCCCTGCTGCAAAGCATTGCATCAAAAATTGTACTTAAACGCCCCTGTTAAACAGGGGCAGAAAAATTGGGCTGATGGCATCAACCAGAACCAGAAATGTTCTTCCAACATATCAGCGGAGGAGGAAGAGGATAGACAATCAACATAACAGGACAGTCACTCAGCATCAGCATAGACAGTCTTGAAGGGATGTGATATTTAAAAAAAAAAATATTCTGTTACATCAGCTTCAGGTGCTTGGTAGCTGTGGGTGATCCAAGACTGATTCATCTTGATGAAGGTCAGTCAATCAACTGATTCGGTGGACAGGCGCACCCTGTGATCGGTAACAAAGCCACCAGCAGCAGTGAACGTGCGTTCCGAAAGAACGCTGGATGCAGGACAGGCCAGTAGCTCAATTGTATACTGTGCAAGCTCTGGCCAGTGATCCATCCTCAAGACCCAGTAAGCCAGAGGATTTTCGGTGGGAAAGGTGTCCAAGTCTGACCTTGCCCCTAGGTATTCCTGCACCATGTAAATCAGACGCTGGCGATGGGTGCTGGAACCGATCATACCTTGGGGCTGCGGACTAAAAAATTGTCTGAAAGCATCAGTCAGATGGCCACCTTCTCCACCGCTCCTTCTGACCGATGCCTCAGCAACACGTAGTCCAGGACCAGGAGTTTGTAACCTCCCAGTCTCTGGGAACGCGTTGCACAGACCTTTCTGCAAGGCCTCCCGGAGATGTCTCATCCTCTGCTCCCTCTGCGATGGCAAGATAAGGTCGGCAACCTTGCCCTTGTACCGTGGATCAAGGAGAGTGGCCAGCCAGTAATGGTCCCTCTCCTTGATCCGAAGAATACGAGGATCCTTCCGCAGGCTTTGCAGGATCAGGGAGGCCATGAAGCGTAGGTTAGCTGAGGCATTTGGTCCGGAGTCCTCTGGGTCACTAAGGACAACATGATACGCAGCTACCTCCTCCCAGCCACGTACAAGTCCACGTGTTTCTTGGGACTGTAAATCATCCCTACAAGACTGCTGCTGCTGCTGCTGATGCTGAGTGCCAGCCTCCACCTCCATGCTGACACAATCATCCTCCTCCTCCTCTTCCTCCTCCTCATCCTCTTCCTGTGTGATGGGTGGCACAGCAGGAACACTGTCTGGATAAAGGGAGCCTTGAGAGGCAAGGAAGTCCTCCTCTTCCTGCCTCTGTTCTGCCTCAAGTGCCCTGTCCATTATTCCACGCAGCGTATGCTCCAAGAGGTGGACAAGAGGTACAGTGTCACTGATGCATGCACTGTCACTGCTCACCATCCTTGTGGCCTCCTCAAACGGTGACAGGACAGTGCATGCATCCCTGATCATGCCCCACTGGCGTGGTGAGAAAAAACCGAGCTCCCCTGACCCTGTCCTGGTGCCGTAGTCGCACAGGTACTCATTGATGGCCCTCTGCAGCCGCGGCAGCATGGCCAACGTTGAGTTCCATCTGGTGGGCATGTCACATATAAGGCGGTTCTTGGGCAGGTTCAACTCCTTTTGGAGCTCAGCCAGCCGAGCACAGGCATTAAATGATCGGCGGAAATGCACACAGACTTTCCTGGCCTGCTTCAGGACATCCTGTAAGCCGGGGTACCTGCCCAAGAACCGCTGCACCACCAGGTTAAGGACGTGAGCTACACAGGGCACATGGGTCAGTTGTCCCTGTCGGAGGGCGGAGAGGAGGTTGGTGCCATTGTCACAAACCACCATTCCTGGCTTAAGTTGGCGTGGCGTCAACCACCTCTCGGCCTGCCCCTGCAGAGCCTGCAAAACATCCGCGCCAGTGTGGCTCCTGTCCCCCAAACAAACCAGCGCAATCACAGCATGGCATCGTTTTGCCTGCGTACTTGCGTAGCCCCTGGAACGCCTACGAAGCACCGCTGGTTCTGAGGATAGAGCACTGGAAGAGGCCATGGAGGAAGAAGAAGAGGAGGGGGTGGAGGAGAGAGGTGTGTCACAACCAATAGTAGCATTTTGGAGGCGTGGTGGCGGAACAACCTCCAACACTACTGCACCTTGTCCTGCATCCTTCCCAGCTGCCAGAAGAGTGACCCAATGGGCCGTGAAAGACAGGTAACGTCCCTGTCCATGCCTGCTGGACCATGAGTCAGCGGTAATATGCACCTTACCGCTGACCGCCCTGTCCAGCGAGGCAAGGACATTGCCTTCCACATGCCGGTAGAGAGCCGGAATCGCCTTCCGTGAGAAAAAGTGGCATTTGGGGACCTGCCACTGAGGAACCGCACATTGTACAAACTCACGGAAGGGGGCCGAGTCTACCAACTGAAAAGGCAGCAGTTGAAGTGCTAGCAATTTAGCCAAGCTAGCATTCAACCGCTGGGCATGTGGATGGCTGGGAGTGAACTTCTTTCGCCGGTCCAGCAGCTGGGGCAGGGACATTTGCCTGCTATAATCGGACGTGGGTGTACCGCTAGCAGAGTTCCCGTAAGCACTTGGCTGTGACACACCTAATTCTACACCTTCATTCCTCTCAGAGCAGGTTTCAGAGAGGACTGAAGGTCTAGTGGGGTTGGAGATGCCAGCTGATGAGGAGCAAGGAGAGGTCCGCTTTGTTCTTTGGTGTGGGTCTTTGAGGTACGCTTGCCAACGAGCTGCATGGCAGGTCAACATACAGTATGTCTGGTCAAGCATGTGGTGCCCAAGCGGCTGCTGTTTTGGCCACGCGAGATACACTTGAGACCAATGTTGCAAATAGCAGCGGTGCGATCTGATGCACTCGTCTCAAAAAAGGCCCACACCAAAGAAATTTTAGAATAAGGCGCAGAGGCAGCGCCCTGCACAGGCGGAGCTCTGCGGTGTGATTCAGTCGGTGTTCTGCCCCTAAGCTGGCCCCCGGAGGGCATCCTGCCTCGTTGGACATGTGCCTCCTCCTCCTCCTCCTCCTCCTCTCTCCTTCCAGGCACCCACGTGGAGTCAGTGCCCTCATCATCCCCTCCCTCTTCATCGCTGTAGCAAACCTGGCAGTATGCTGCAGCTTGTGGAACATGACTGCCAGATTGCTGTCCTTCTTGAGCATCCCCTCTCTCTGTGCTCACGCTACTGCCTTCCTCTAGTTGAGTGTCATCATCAGAGCCCACAAAACACTGGGCATCCTCCTGGAGCATGTACCCAACACTGTGCTCAAAGAGTTCAGGAGACACCTCAGGAGGACGTGGTGGGTCTAGGGAAGGAGTCACTGATGATGACATTGAGAGGAGGAAAGACGATGCGTTGGCAGCTGCTTTGCTAGTACCCTGAGACTGGGTGAGAGAGGATGAGGAGGATGAAGAGGGCTTGGTCATCCACTCTACCAAGTCGTTGGCATGTTGCGGCTCAACATGTCCAGCTGCCGAAAAGAAGGACAAGCGTGTCCCATGGCCACGTGCTGATGACAATGCACCACGTCCACGACCAGCACGACACAGAGCCTGCTTGCCCTCTTTTATCGGCTTGCGCCTGTCTGCCTCTCCTTGCTGGCCTTCCAGACATGGTAATGGCCTGAAGGGAGTTGGGTAAAAAAGCAGTTTGGTAGTGTATATTGTGCTAGAGGCACACAACACCCACTAACTCCTGCAGATGCCTTTATTATAGAACACCAGAGATAAAGGGGTATATACAGATGTATACTGTGCTGTGCTGGAGGCACACACAACTTCCAAAAACTCCTGCAGATAGCAAGTGGTCTCAAATAGAGAAGAGCTATGTAGGTGGATATAGCGGTATGTACTGGGTACAGAGCACGCAGACAGCACGCACAAGCTCCTAACACTACTGACTGCAAGCTCTATTATAAAAGATAGATCACTAGCTATATAGGTGAGGTGAATATAGCGGTGTATACTGCGGTCAGGGCACGCAGACAACAACCACTACACAACAGCAAGATCGAAAATCGGCCGAAAACGATCGGTGTGTACTGTGTTGAAGGTACACAGAACACCCACTGCTTCCGACGCCAAAACACTACACAAGGCCGCCGCGCTGGCGGCCTTATATAGTGTGGGGCATGCACTACACAGCCTGAGCTATGATTGGCCACAGGCATCCTGCCTGTGGCCAATCATGGCTCTCCTCGCTGCGATTGGCCAAGCATGCGGGGTCACAGTGCATGCTTGGCCAATCATGAGCCAGCAATGCACTGCGCCATCGCAGTGCATTGTGGGCCGTGAGCGCCACACGAATTTGGCGCGAACGGACCAAAATGTTCAGACTTCCCCGAACGGACGAACAGCCGATGTTCGAGTCGAACGTATGTTCGACACGAACACGAAGCTCATCCCTACTGACCACCCACGTTAGGGGTAAACATGAAACCCCCTCCCAGATCGGTGGAATCCCTTCAACAGGGAAACCCCGCTGTTCTAAAGCTCAGAATATGAATATGCCTCTCCAGCCACCTGCTGGGAATACCTGCCCAGGGATTGGTTGAAGCACAGTAAATATTCAGGCTGGTCATTTGACTCCCCCCCCCCCCCCCCCAGCCGACTTTGTTCTAGAAACATGTAGAATGCAGTGGGAAATGATCAAACCTGCAGTCTCCGAGATCCCAAAGAAATCAATAACTGCTACACTGATTACAGAGAAGACAAAAATATCCAAATTGACCTAACATCTTAGCAGCCTATCTAGGAAGGTGCTAGGTAGCCTTGCTATGATAGTGAGATGAGGTCAATTTTGGCCATATGATCACCAATCTTAGAGCAACAGTAGTCCACCAGGGTGGATATTTTCAGCTACCGTATATACTCGAGTATAAGCCGAGATTTTCAGCCTCTTTTTTGAGGCTGAAAGTGCCCCCCTCGGCTTATACTCGAGTCACCGCTGTCTGACTGCCCGAACAGCGTGTCGAGCAGACAGACAGCGGCCATTCTACCTTTCAAAAGCCGCGCCTCCGCCTCCGCCTGTGATAGGCGGAACACTCAATTTCCCAGCAGTCAGTGTTCCGCCTATCACGGACATCGGCTCATCCTCGTACTACGGACGAGGATGAGACGATGTCCGTGATAGGCGGAACACAGACTGCTGGGAAATTGAGTGTTCCGCCTATCACAGGCGGAGGCGGAGGCGCGGCTTTTGAACAGGGGAATGGCCGCCAGGGCGCCGACGAAGAGCGGCGATCCTGGCATGGGACGACACGGAGGCTCGGGACGGGACGACACGGAGGCTCGGGACGGGACGACACGGAGGCTCGGGACGGGACGACACGGAGGCTCGGGACGGGACCGGACGGAGGCTCGGGACACAGGTAGGCTGGACACACAAGGCTGCACGGACACACACACACACACACACACACACACACACACGGATGGATGGACACACACACACACACACACACAGGGAGGGATGGATGGATGGACACACACACACACACAGGGATGGATGGATGGATGGACACACACACACACACAGGGATGGATGGATGGATGGACACACACACACACACACACACACACACAGGGATGGATGGATGGATGGACGCACACACACACACACAGGGATGGATGGATGGACACACACACAGGGATGGACGGACACACAGGGATGGACGGACACACACAGGGATGGACAGGCATATCTCACCCTCGGCTTATACACGAGTCAATAGGTTTCCCAGTTTTTTGGGGGTAAATTGGGGGCCTCGGCTTATACTCGGGTCGGCCTATACTCGAGTATATACGGTAATTGCTATTGCTTCCCCCTAGGTAAATCACTTCTGCCTAAGTTTACCCTCCTCTCACCCACACTCTATAGGCTTCATGGGCACTCATACATGCTCCTTTAACAACCTGAATGTATTATGCAGGCATGCCTGGCTGCTCTTCAATGTCTATTATTACAGTGGGTATAGGAAAGAATCACCACCCCCCCACCCCCCCAAATGAATCACATTTGTTGCTTTGCAGCCTGAAATGAAGACACAGACACTGTTTGTTTTATCCAGCTGTATTTACTCTGCAACTTATAACATCCAAATGAAAGATATAACATCAACATGTCAGAAAAATAAATAAAAAAACAGAATCAATGAGTTGGAAAAAGGGATCACCCCTCTTTGTGCCAGTATTTTGTTGAACCACCTTTTGCTTTAATTACAGCCTTTAGTCTGTTTGGATATGTCTGTAACTTTGCACATCTAGACTTTGCAATATTCACCCAATCTTTGTTGTAGAACTGCTTAAGTTCCATTAAATTTGATGGTGTCCATTTGTGGGCTGCAGTCTTCAAGTCATTCCACAGATTTTTAATGGGGTTTAAGTCTGAGCTCTGACTAGGCCATGCAAGGACAATCACCTTTTTTTTCCTTCAACCACTGTGTGCTAATTTTTGCTGTGTGCTTTAGGTCATTGTCATGTGGGAAGGTAAACCTTCCAATTGACAACTTTATGGCAGAAGGTGGTATTTTCCTCAAGAATTTGATGGTATTTTGCCCCATCAATTTTTCCTTCTATCGTGACAAGTCCTCCAGTCCCTGCTGCAGAGAAACACCCTCATAACAGAATATTACCACCTCCATGCTTTACTGTAGGAATGATGTTATTTGGACAGTGAGCTGTATTGAATTTCTGACAGACATATTGTTTGGCGTTAAGGCCAAATAATTAAACTTTAGTCTCATCTAACCTTTTTCCATGTGGCCTCAGAACCTTCAAGGTGCATTTTGGCAAAGATCGGTCATGACTGCATGAGACATCTCTCGAGGACTCGGAGTGGCTGTTTACTTGCAAGCCACATTTGTGGAGAATTTGTGATATTGTTGCTATATGCACACAATGACCACTCTTTGTTATAAATTCCTGCAACTGCTTCTCTCTGACCAGTTTCCTCCTGGCTCTTTCATCCAGTCTGGAGCGACGTCCTGATCCAGGGAGGGTCTGAGTTGTACCAAATACCTTCCACTTCTTAATAATAGACGTCACTGTTAGGGTTGCCACCTTTTCTTCAAGCCAAACTCGAACATTTTAGCAGCACACGGCAAATATAATTAAAAAAAAAAAAACGTATAATTGGCATGTGCGTATGTATTCACCCGCTTTGTTATGAAGCCCATAAAAAGCTCGGGTGCAACCAATTACCTTCAGAAGTCACATAATCAGTGAAATGATGTCCACTTGTGTGCAATCTAAGTGTCACATGATCTTTCATTACATATACCGTATATACTTGAGTATAGGCCGACCCGAATATAAGCCGAGGCCCCCAATTTACCCCCAAAAAAACTGGCAAACTTATTGACTCGTGTATAAGCCGAGGGTGAGACATGCCTGTCCATCCCTGTGTGTGTGTCCGTCCATCCCTGTGTGTCCGTCCATCCCTGTGTGTCCGTCCATCCCTGTGTGTCCGTCCATCCATCCCTGTGTGTGTGTGTGTGTCCATCCATCCATCCATCCCTGTGTGTGTGTGTGTCCATCCATCCATCCATCCCTGTGTGTGTGTGTGTCCATCCATCCATCCATCCCTGTGTGTGTGTGTCTCCATCCATCCATCCATCCCTGTGTGTGTGTGTCTCCATCCATCCATCCCTGTGTGTGTGTGTCTCCATCCATCCATCCATCCCTGTGTGTGTGTGTCCGTGTGTGTGTGTGTGTGTGTGTGTGTGTGTGTGTGTGTGTGTGTGTGTGTCCAGCCTACCTGTGTCCCGAGCCTCCGTCCCGTGCCTTGCCTCCTTGCCTCCGTCCCGTGCCGTGCCTTGCCTCCTTGCCTCCGTCCCGTGCCGTGCCTTGCCTCCGTCCCGTGTCGTGCCTTGCCTCCGTCCCGTCCCGTGCCGTGCCTTGCCTTGCCTCCGTCCCGTGCCTTGCCAGGATCGCCGCTCTTCGTCGGCGCCTCGGCGGCCATTCTAAAATTTAAAAGCCGCGCCTCCGCCTTCGCCTGTGATAGGCGGAACACTGAATTTCCCAGCAGCCTGTGTTCCGCCTATCACGGACATCGTCTCATTCTCGTCCGTAGTACGAGGATGAGACGATGTCCGTGATAGGCGGAACACAGGCTGCTGGGAAATTCAGTGTTCCGCCTATCACAGGCGAAGGCGGAGGCGGAGGCGCGGCGTTTGAAGAGTAGAATGTCCGCTGTCTGTCTGCTCGACACGCTGATCGAGCAGGCAGACAGCGATGACTCGAGTATAAGCCGAGGGGGGCACTTTCAGCCTCAAAAAAGAGGCTGAAAATCTCGGCTTATACTCGAGTATATACGGTACACACCTTTTTGAAAGGCCCCAGAGGACCAGAGCAACACCTAAGCAAGAGGCACCACTAACCAAACACTGCTATGAAGACCAAGGAACTCTCCAAACAAGTAAGGGACAATGTTGTTGAGAAGTACAAGTCAGGGTTAGGTCATAAAAAAATATCCAAATCTTTGATGATCCCTAAGAGCACCATCAAATCTATAATAACCAAATGGAAAGACCATGGCACAACAGCAAACCTGCCAAGAGACGGCCGCACACCAAAACTCATGGACGGGTAAGGAGGGCATTAATCAGAGAGGCAGTACAGAGACCTAAGGTAACCCTGTAGGAGCTACAGAGTTCCACAGCAGAGACTGGAGTATCTGTACATAGGATGACAATAAGCCGTACGCTCCATAGAGTTGGACTTTATAGCAGAGTGGCCAGAAGAAAGCCATTACTTTCAGCAAGAAACAAAATGGCACATTTTGAGTTTGCGAAAAGGCATGTGGGAGACTCCCAAAATGTATGGAGGAAGGTGCTCTGGTCTAATGAGACTAAAATTTAACTTTTTGGCCATCAAAGAAAACTCTATATCTGGTGCAAACCCAACACATCACATCACCCAAAGAACACCATCCCCACAGTGAAACCATGGTGGTGGCAGCATCATGCTGTGGGGACTGGTCAGAGTTGAGGGAAAGATAAGTGGCCCTAAATACAGGAATATTCTTGAGCAAAACCTGTAGCACTCTGTGTGTGATTTGAGGCTAGGAAAGAGGTTCACCTTCCAGCAGGACAATGACTCCAAACACACTGCTAAAGCAACACTTGAGTGGTTTAAGGGGAAACATCTAAATGTGTTGGAATTGCCTAGTCAAAGCCCAGACCTCAATCCAATAGAAAATCAGTGGTCAGACTTAAAGATTGCTGTTCACAAGCGCAAACCATCCAACTTATAGGAGCTGGAACAGTTTTGCAAGGAGTTATGGGCAGAAAATCCCAGTAGTAAGATGTGGCAAGCTCATAAAGGCTTATCCAAAGCGACTTGGAGCTGTGATAGCCGCAAAAGGTGGCTCTACAAAGTACTGACTTTAGGGGGGTGAATAGTTATGCACATTGATTTATTCTGTTATTTTGTCTTATTTGTTGTTTGCTTCACAATAAAAAAAAAAAAATCTTCAAAGTTGTGGCCATGTCCTGTAAATGAAATTATGCAAATCCTCAAACAACCATGTTAATTCCAGGTTATGAGGCAACAAAACACAAAAAATGCCAAGGGGGTGAATACTTTTGCAAGGCACTGTAGTATACACTAAACATATAGTTTTGTGATAAAAATACAATTTCTGGAGGGTATGATGGGAGCAGTATGTAAAGCAGAGGAGTGCGGAGGGTATGATGGGGGTAGTATGTACAGGTGAAGAGAGCGGTGGGTATGATGGGGGCAGTATGTACAGGAGAGGAGAGCGGTGGGTATGATGGGGGCAGTATGTACAAGAGAGGAGTGCAGAGGGTATGATGGGGGCAGTATGTGCAGAAGAGAAGTGCGGATGGTATGATGGGGGCAGTATGTACAGGAAAGGAGTGCAGATGGTATGATGGGGCAGTATGTACAGGAGAGGAGTGCAGAGGGTATGATGGGGCAGTATGTGCAGTAGAGGAGTGCGGAGGGTATGATGGGGGCAATATGTGCAGGAGAGGAGTGCGGAGAGTATGATGGGGCAGTATGTACAGGAGAAGAGTGTGGAGAGTATGATGGGGCAGTATGTACAGGAGAGAAGTGTGAAGGGTATGATGGGGCAGTATGTACAGGAGAGGAGTGCGGAGGGTATGATGGGGCAGTATGTACAGGAGAGGAGTGCGGAGGGTATGATGGAGCAGTATGTACAGGAGAGAAGTGCGGAGGGTTTGATGGGGGCAGAATGGGGAGGGGTTTCTTGCAGTGTCTGTGGAGCTCTTAGTGATATCTGGCAGCTGGATGTATGAAGTGGTCTGGGGGTGATGTAAGCTGGGTGGAGTTGGGAGCTGAGAAGTCGTCAGATAGTAATGCCTATAGTAGTAGTGCTCATCTACTAATATATACAACAATAAATCATACAATTCTACTCAATGAAAACAACCTCCTGTTATAAGATGCCAGCCCCCAGCACTCTGTATGTACAGATGATGTGAAGGTAATTGATGACCATTCATATAACCCCGTGTTATCCAGGCTCTGAGTCTGTACAATCAGAGGTGTAGACTCACCACCTGCACACAGGGTTACAGGAATGGTCATAAATTACCTTCACATAATCTGGACAGAGGATCAGGGGGGGTGAATGTATAGGTAGATATGTGTGCTGCTTGGGAGAAATAGTGAGTCAGGTGGTGATCGGGCTGCAGACTCCCCCCTCCCCCCACACACTTGCTTGCTGTCTCTTCTGATTCTACTTATCTTAACCCTTTAATGCAATAGATACAAAACAAATCCTCCTGGAACTTTCCACCCTAGGAAACTTTCCTTAAATAAAAAGTCAGCTCACCTCCTCCCTGCATGTAGTGAGCAGCGGCCAGTCCAACAGGAGCTACAGTGAGCTCCTCAGCTCCGCCTCCTCGTTCTCTCAGAACACGAAACTAGTGATGGGAGGGAGGGGGGGGGGGGGCAGAGATAACAGACACTCAGCAGGAGCCTGGAGGTGGGGGGGCAGAAAGGAGCTTCAGATTCCCAACATACACACCAGCACAGTGTGTGTATTTATTGTGACTGTGGCAGTGGCAAGTATGTTAATGGAGCTCCCCCTGCCTGAATGGCCTGTCCGGGTTTCAGCCAGTCTGAAAACCTGGCAGATGATTTAGAACCTGGACTGTACGGGTGAATCCCGTACAGGTGGCAACCCTAGTCACTGTACTTATAGGCATTGAGAAAGCCTTTGAATTTTTTTTGTATCCACCTCCTGACTTGTGCCTGTCCACAACTTTATCCCAGAGATGCTGGTGACAGTGCCTTGCCACTCAAATTTGATTGATTGCTTCGATTGCACTACTTTTCATGCTGAGCTAATAAAAATGACCACAGCTGATAACAGTTGAAAGCAGTGGCAGCTGGTGAAGTTTTAGGATGGGGGGTGCCAGACCCCACCCTTCCTTTTTGACCCCTCGCACTTGGTGAAAATTGGCATGGTTTCAGCTAAATAGTGGTCGTGGCTCTAAAGCGGTGTGGTTAGCATCTGAGATAAACGAGGGATGGAGGGAGAGGGAGGGAGAGGGAGGGAGAGAGGGAGGGACAGCAGGCCCAGATCCTACACAACAATAGAAATATGTGTATTCTAGAAAGTTAACCATCAGCAGATAAAGATACTCCAAACACCTGGTGTCAGCACTTCAATCATCCCGGCACCATGGTTGTTATGGTGTCAGGATGATTGAAGCGCATTATTTCTATTATTACATTGTAATATAAAATGAAATTATTCATAAACTCACCATAATGCAGAATCAGTGGGGGCCCTGAGCGTGTCACTAGCCACGTCACCTGCCACCAGATGCCATTGGGTCCCCCAGCGGAGTCCCTCCTTACATGCAGCCTGTGTCCCACCAAATGCAGCCTGTGTCACATAAAATGCAGCCTGTGTCCCACCAAATGCAGCATGCGTCACATAAAATGCAGCCTGTGTTCCACCAAATGCAGCCTTGTCTCTGTCCTACCAAATGCAGCCTTGTCTGTGTCCCACCAAATGCAGCCTTACCTGTGTCCCACCAAATGCAGCCTGCCTGTGTCATATAAAATGCAGCCAGCCTGTGTCCCATCCAATGCAGCCTTACCTGTGTCACTTAAAATTCAGCCAGCTTTTGTCACATCAAACCCCCCTCCCCCCCATTCTGCGTGGGAGCACAGCAGTACTTACCTTGCTGTGTTGCCCTCTCCTGCAGTGTCTCCTTGGGCAGCGGCAGCTGGCAGCAGCGACGGAGGAGTCCGCTCCTCATTCTTCCGGTTTTCTCTCTCTCGGGCGCAATGAAAGAGAAAACAGGTAGTGACATCTAACTCAGATGTCAATCAAACCACCCGACCATACTAATAGATGGGCTGAAGCTACTCGGCGCTTTGGAAAGCGCTGCAAGGCGGGATAAAATCCTGAAAATGGAGTGCTGCGTCTGCAATCTCATGATTGCATAGACGTGGCACTTCCCATAGTGCACTGTGTCCGGCGTCCAAACACAGTGCACTTAAGGACTTTTTTTGTATTTTTTTTAAAGAACCAGTTTAAAAAAAAAGTAACTTTTTTTTACATTGTTTATTTTTTTGGGGGACTGCCTGGAGGGGGCAGCGCCTGTGCGCCCCCTATGGACACGCCATCACTGGTTAAAAGTCAAATGGCTTTGTATGCTATTGAGAAAGTGATTAGCTACACCTGATTCAGTTTTTAGGATGGGGGGTCCTTTTTCCAACTTAGTGATTCTGTTTTTGATTTTTTCACTTGGATGTTATAAGTTGCACTAAGTAAATACAGCTGGATAAAACAAAAAATGTGTCTGTCTTCATTTTAGGTTGCAAAGCAACAAAATGTGATTATTTTAAAATGGGGGAATCCTTTTCTATACACACTGTGTTATATATAAAAATTGTGATGTCATCAGAGGTCCAAAATAAAATTCTTATGTTGAAGGTTTGACATAATCAATACCATATTTTAAACAGTATATTACCTTGTTTTATAGCTACGTATCTATGGCTGCTTTGAAAACTTGCCTTGACACGAGATATTTGTGTGTGTGAACAGAATTATTGCGGTGAAATAAACAGTGTGCTGTTTTCCAACATGAAGTGTTTTTGCTTTTGCCGAAAAGTAAAAGTTGACAGTAGTGTGAGCTGCTCTTCACCCCAGTGGGTTGCATCACATCTTGGCTGACACTCCAATCGACATTGGCATATGCCGAGTTGGAAGTGAAGTAATTCACGCTTGCTGAAGGCTAGGTGCCATAGTCATGTCTGCCAACGAAACAAAGAAAAAAAATCAGGGAGATGAATGAATTGGAAGTAAAAAAAAATGTTCATTTAAATTTGCTAAACATTAGAGTGCTATCTTTTTAACTGTGCTATTTGACATTTTATGTTATTATCTTGATCCCCTGCACAAATGCGGAAGCTTCAGCTAAGGCGTGAGGAGGGGAGGGGAAAAACATACTGTAAGTGTGTACTGCTCTCCCCGACCTCCAAAGGTCTGGTGGTGACCCCCACAGACAGGGAGGGCTGATGTTCCTCCTCAGAGTGCAGGTTTCTAGGCATGGTGGGTGTTGTGCAAGGTGGCAAGATGGGCGCCAGTCACTTAAAAAAAAATTAACAAAGAGAAGTTTATTTCTCTTAACAGGAAAATGCAGAGAGAGAGTGGTAGGGCACAGGACACCCTTAGGCAAATGCAATAGCAAATTGGCAGACTCCTCAGACAAATAGTAACTCACAGTTAACTCACAGTATCCCACTGTAGTTCTGAGGATGAGTTCTCTCCTGAGGCTTTCCTAACCACTTCATAATCCCTGGCTTATAAAGAGTCTTCTCTAGTACTCCTTCAGAACTCCATCCCTCTCAACCTGCCACCTGCAACAAGAGGTGTTGACCCTCTGGCAACTTCCTCTCTCATGCCTCCCGGCATAAATCAGGTTCCCCACAGGCTGAGCCTCTTTATATGTGGTTAGTATTAGCAGGTTATTTATTCATGCGCTTGGAAGCTTGTTGAATGCAGATACTACTTTACTTTCATGGAAGATGTCTTTATCATGTCTTACAGGAAACAGGACAATACAAGTAAGTATATTGAGGAAAGACAAGCACTTCCTCTGGTTACCTTACCATAGAATACACATTATAACACTGCAGTGCCACCTGCTGGATAGAAAGGTATAATGCACATATATATATATATATATATATATATATATATATATATATATATATATATATATATATAGTACTTTACACCAGATGGTATCGCTCTTCCAACACCCCTTCTTAACAGCATGTGCTTTGTCAAATTACATTCAGCTTTTACTGTAAATAACTATGATGTTCCTTTAACAAAGGCTTGGCTTTAGATTCTTGCAGATTACTTAAGACCGTAGATGCCCTTCTGAAGTTTACACACACATGGTGGCTGCTCCATGTAGCGATCTACCTTAATGTGTCTATATAGGAAAGCAGTTTTAGAGTCTAGGTGTAAGACTTTTATCCCCTTCCCAGCTCCAACACTAAGAAGTGCTCTGATGGTGGAGTGTTTTTCGGCAGGAGCGAATGTTTCATCGTAAACTTCACCGAAGTTCTGGGAGTAACCTTTGGCAACTAGTCTGTTTTTGTATTTGTGGATATTCCCTTTAGCGTATGACTTTACTTTGAAAGTCCACTTACTTCCTATAGTTTTGTGGTTAGAAGGGAGTTCTGTCAGTGTCCAGGTTTTATTTTCTTGAAGTGACTTTAATTCTTCTTCTGCTGCCTTTCTCCATTTATTGACTTCATGTTTTGGCAGTTTTTCTATGTCTTCCCAGGATGTTGGTTCAAGTATGCTGTGTGTTTTGACAGTGTATGACAGCTTGCGGGGTGGTATCCCCTTTGTATTCCGAGTGGATCTTTTGACTTCAGGCAGTTCAGCAGTATCTGGTGTGGAACTTAGTTTAGGTATTGTAAGTTACAACTCTTGTTCTGACTCCTGCACAGGTTCACTTTGATCAACCCTTTCTTCTGGTTTGCTTGGCATATTCAGTTCACAGCTTTCAGGGATCAGTGTTTCTGGTGATGGGCTCTCATCAAAATAAACACTACAGCTTATTGTCACTTTGTCAGTCTTTGGGTGTAGGATTCTGTAACCCTTAGTTTGCTCACTGTATCCTACTAGAATACCCTCTATGGCTCTGATTTCCAGCTTGGATCACTTTTCACTTGGAATATAGGCATATGCTTTACATCCAAACACTCTGATGTGCCCTATGCTAGGCTTTAATCCATGCCACATTTTGAATGGAGTCGTTTTAATGGATCTTCAGAGTCGTCTGTTCTGTAGGTAATGACTGCTTCTCCCTGGTACTTGTGAGGTAAGTTGACATCCAACAACATGCATCTGGCCATTTCTATAAGAGTGACATTTTTACTTTCTTCTACACCATTTTGTTTAGGAGTGTATGGTGCAGTTGTCTGGTGTACTATTCCTGGTCTCTTAAGATATTAGGCCACTTCTTTGCTTATGTATTCTTCTCCATTGTTGGTGTGTATTATTCCTGGTTTGCATTGGGATTTGTTGCTAGACGTGGCAACAAACTCTTGAAGTTTCTCTGATGTTTCATTCTTGTGTTTCATCAGATAAGTAGTACCTGGAATAATCATCAATGAAAGTCAGTAGATATCTGTTCCTGCCTGACATGGGAGTTTTCATTTGACCTTATAAGTCACTGTGTATGAGCTTCAGGGGGTGGGTAGTTTTTCTTTGAGATGCCTGTGGAAGGGGAGCACGTGTGGCTTTTGTTTCAATGCAGCATTTGTATTTTATGAGTACTTTGCAAGGCGCTATTGTAAAATCTTCTGATAAAACTCTTTTTATAATGTCCTGTATGGCTTCTGGACTTCTGTGCCCAGGCCGCCTGTGCCATAAGTGAATACATTTGCTGTGAGGGTCATTACAGACTATATTAACTAGCTGGTCTGTGGTAATGAGCTTGTATAGGTGATCATCCAGTTTTCCTTTTGCAAGGAATTGCTTATTATTGTGAATTGTGCATTCATCACCTTTGGACTTTACTGTGAGACCGTTGGTTGCAAGATTTTTCACTGATAGAAGGCTGCCTTCTAGTTCTGGAACATACAGCACTTTCTTTACAAGGATACTCTGTTTACCTTGTACTGTAATGCAGTTCAGTAAGCCCTGGCCTCTACCTTCTGAAGTGATGCTTTTCCCGTTTGCTAGGAAAATGTTGTCTTTTGCGCTGTAATCCATGTTTGTGAACAAGATCTCATTGCTAGTCATGTGACTTGTCGCACCTGAGTCTATGCACCAGCCACTTTGCTTGCCGCTTTGTGTCACCTTAAAGGTGCCACTCCATGACGTGTCTGCAGTTTCTGTTGTGATTAATTTGACTCTTTCTTTTGTGAATAGCTCTAGCTTTTGCTGCTCGGCTTTCCAGATAGAACAGTCCTTTTTTAAGTGACATATCCTTTTACAAAGAAAACAGGCTCTGCTTTCTTTGTTGTGCTTTATGCCCTTGTGCATCCTAAGAGCTTTGTCATCACAGTACATATTTTCTTTCCTTCTGTCATAATCATTGATTAATTTCCCTTTGACATATTCCAGTGTCAGTTCCTGCTCAGGTCTGGTTTCTAAAGCATTAATAAGAGCAGTATATGTCTCTGGAAGGCTGCAGAGAAGCGGGGCAACAATATGGTTATATTCTATGTCCTCTCCGATGGCACACAGCTGCACTATGATTTCTAGTAGGGATGAGCTCAATGTTCAAATCGAACATCAGGTGTTCGCCAAACAGAGAATATTATGGGGCGTTTGCAGGAAATTTGAGCGCCGAGGAAACAATCCATAATGCACTGTGAGATTGCAGTGCATCGCTGTATGATGATTGGCCAAAGCATGCACCTGACCTGCAGGCTTTGGCCAATCACAGCACACTCTGCTGAGAGAGGCATAATTGGCCAAAGGCACCCCCATGGCTCAGGGGGACTTAGTCCACACCCCACAGTAATCTAAGGTGTTTACATAGCACCCATATAGTGTGCGGACAGGGATAGTTTGATAGTTTGAGTTAGATTAGGCAGGCAGGTTAGTTAGTGGCAGTGTATTTGATATATATATATATATACCCTTCAGGTCTGGTATGGATTTTAAGGGGAACCCCCCAAAATCCATACCAGACTCTTTTCCAAGCTTATAACCTGGCAGGCCACAGGAAAAGGGGGGGACTGGAGAGTGCCCCCTCCTGAACCGGGCCACATGCCCTCAACATGGAGATAGTGCTTTGGGGGTCTCCCCAAAGCACCTTATCCCCATGTTGATGGGGACAAGGGCCTCATCCCCAACACCCTTGCCCAGTGGTTGTGGGGGTCTGCGGGCAGGGGGCTCATTGGAATCTGGAAGCCCCCTTTGACAAGGGGGCCCCCAAATCCCGGACCCTATGTGAATGAGTAGGGATACATTGTACACCTACCCATTCACGTCATGTGACATCAGAGGGGGTGGGGTCACCCGTGTATGTCACCGGGTGGCCCTGCCCTTCGCTATATAACAGCTGTCATAGCGAAAAGATGTCAGTTGGCAGAACGGCTCCCATGGAGGGGGAGTTTTTCCATTTTGCTTTTTTTCGGGACCGTCGGTGCCGTGATTGATGATGGAATTACATCTCAGGACACTTTTTGTTTTAAATAAAGGAATTGTCAAAAACTGCTGTCATTTTTACTTATTTAACACTTTTTTGGTGAACGGGTAGGGGTACAATGTACATTCACATTGGGGTAGCCCCTGTTAAAGGGGGCTTCCTGATTCTGATAAGTCCCCCACCCGCAGACCCCCACAACAACCGGGCAAGGGTTGTGGGGATGAGGCCTGTGTACCCATCAACATGAGGACAAGGTGCTTTTTTTAATTTGGCCTATTTCAGTTTTTTCCCCTCCTCCCAGTACAAACCAGCCTCCCTGCTGAAATCCCCCCTCCCAGAACAAATTTTTGCCTCTCCATCTGACAAATACCCCCCCCCCCCCCAAAAAAAAAAATCACCACTCCTAGCATAAATTATGTACCACTAAAATTACCCTTCCAAGTACACATTCCCTCCCCCCACTCCAAATCCCCTCTTCCAGAACAAATTCCTCCAAATCTCCAAATGTCCCCTCCTATCACAAATCCTCTTCCATCATCCATCCCCCTAAATCACCACTCATAGCATCCCATGAGACCATGGTGCCCAGAGCAGCCGTCCCTCCTGCCCACCCCTTGTCCTGGCCCTGCCAGCCACTGCTGCCCCCTCCACAGTGCAGCGCTACAGGTGGGGAGGCAGAGCAGAGAGCCACTGACTGTCACCAGCTCTCTGGTTGCGAAGCTCTGAGAACTGAGAGTTCGGCGATGTTTGATCACTCGGTTCTCAGTCTTAGAACTAGCGGGGTACTGATGTTGAATCCACCTAGGTAAGTATGATTCTGTAAAAAAAAAAATAGCCAATACTTCTTTTTTAATGTATAAATTAATTAAAGAGCTGTATTGGATTTTGAAGCAAGATTTCTCTCTTCCCCACGCACAACACTGAAAACAAACTTTATAGCTTTATATCTGTGTGTATGTATTGCAACACAAGCCATTTTGCAATTTAAGGTTAATAAAATTACCATTCCATTTCCAGCTACATATCCTAAAGTTTCCGAAACATTTGTATTTTCCTATTTTGCACACATGGAAACAGAACTCCACAAGAGGGCTGGCCAAGATTCAGATTACCTTTCTCCTGTAATTGGTTAAATTATTTTCCCAGAAGTCTGCACATAGTTTGAAATAAAATCACAAGCATCCCTGGCTTATTGCAGTGAGCAAATTATCTTTGGTGAGATGCTTGACAAGAGTGCTGCAAGTGGATGCCATAAGAATGCATTGGCTCTAGGGCTAACTGAAATTTAGAGTTTTCATTTCTCAGAAATTTCAGCAAAAAAAAAAAACTGGGAGGTTTGAGCAAAATTTTACCATTTCGCCAAAATGCACTGGAGTCTTTGAGGAAGGTGAAATTACGGTGGGATTTGGTGTTTTTGGTGTTTTTTTAAGGGTGCAATGGTGTTTATATTACTCTTGGGTGTCATGAACACGTCGGTCGACAGATGAAATAAAAAAGGCGCTCGACAAACAATCAAAGACAACTGACAAAGTTCGAGATATACTTTGAAGAGAAAGAACCCCTTTCACGGGTAATCTCTAAGATATATGAAATGTTGAATGCGCCCCCAGAAGATTTTAAAATGCCTGGAATTGAGAAATGGGAGAAGGACCTGGGAAGGACTTTTACACCCACACAACGGCAGAAGATTATATATCTGGCATTGAACTCATCGATCTGTTCGCGGACTCAGGAATCTAATTATAAGATATTGACGCAGTGGTATTATACCCGTCAAAACTTTGTAAGTTCTTTCCAGAGTCTTCTGACCGTTGTTGGCGGTGTAATAAGGAACGGGGGACCCTGATGCATATATTTTGGTTATGTCCTAAGATAAGACAATATTGGCTAGAAGTACAAAGGATCTCCCAAAAACTTACATCATACCAGATCCCAGAGGAACCGGCCTTTTTCTTGCTCCATTGTACAGAAATACCTTTACAAACATATAGGAAATCAGTGATATGCCATCTTGTCAATGCAGCTAAGGCAGGAATCGCACTCAGATGGAAAGATCCCAGGCCACCTTCAATTGCAATGTGGCTCAATAGAGTGAGAAATGTGGGTGCCATAGAGGACTTAGTTCTCTCAGCCCAAGACAGAAAGGATCAATATGACGAAACCTGGAGATCCTGGAACTCATTTATGAATTTAGAGGAAGGGAAGAATCTGTTGGGGAACATAGCAGAGGAGTGAGTCCGCACGTACCTGAATGCGTTTGAACCCCCTACGTGGGCTGGAAAGAACCTGTCTCTTGTGGGGGGGGGGGGGGGGGGACTATGGGAGGGGAAGAGGAGGAGGGGGGAGGGGGGGTGGGGCAAATAATAATAATTTGTTTTTTTTCCCCCTTTTTTTTTTATTAGATGGGGAGTAGGGCTAAGGGATATAAAAATAGATAAAAGGTCAGGGAGGTTTGGGGGATTTATAGCAGGGGGAGATAAGAATTATAACAGATAGAGCTGGAAAGAAATAGATAAACAGGGTAGATAAGAGACAAATAGATAAATATATATAAACTGAAAGACATAAGTGTAGACAGAATAACTTGGTTTAATTCATAAATACGAAGAGGAAAATGGAATATGTTCTGTAGGATATAAGAGAAATCTATGTAAGAAATGATGTCTCTGTTGTCTCTTGTGATCAATGCCCCCCCCCACACTTGTCCTATGTGGTATAAATAAAGAAAGTAAAAAAAAAAAAAGGCACCTCTAAGTGCAGAATTAAAACTTTTAATATCCCCAAACAAGATTAAAAACACTTACAGAATCAAGGATAAGAAGAGGCATAACATGGAAGTATGAAGCAGGTGACCTGGCATCAGGAGGTCCCAGTGTATCATCACAGCTTTCCAGGGGTAACGATATGCAGCAGCAGAAGGTCCCAGGATAACCAGCAGGTGAACACCCCAGGCTCTGGAAACACTGGTGAAGCAATCGCGCTGTCTGAGTCAGCGTGGAGCATGAATCCCGGAAATGGCGTCAGCGGGAGGGGACGACAACCAGCATGGACCGCAAACAGGAAATATGTCATCAAAATGGGATGCGTTTCGGAACTACTGATTGGTTCCTTCTTCAAGCCAATGACCGGGTCAGGCCTTTCGGAGGTACTTGAGGACTGAGGCTATGAACCACTGCTCTAGTGAACTCTCCAGACCAGATCCTCAGTGAAATCCCTTGGTTAGTCCCAGCGATTTTCAGCAAACAGACACCCCATCTCTAGCATAGCTGGGGCCTCGATGAGCACCTGTAGATTTTCGCCTGGGCTGCCTAGAAGAGCAGCAGCCCTTCAGGCTTGGAAACTTCTACCGCTGGACAAGAATCAAGCAGCTCCAGACACCAGAATATTTATGCCTCCTCCTAGGGGTTGGCTGAGACAACATAAATACCCAGGTTGCTAATTTGCCTTTTCATCTTACTACATTCCAGAATCCTCTAGAAGGCAGGGGGAAATAATCAAACTCGCAACCAGTGGAACTCAGAACATCCTAAAACAATAACAAGCTCCTCCACTGATTACAGAGGAGCCAAACACTAACCAGCCTAACATCCTATACTGTAAATTCCCAACAGTCCTTTCCTTCAAGGAGCTTACAATCTAAGGTTCCCATTCATACATACACATACTAGGGACAATTTAGACAGGGGCCAATTAACCTACCAGAATGTCTTTGGAGTAGGGATGAGCCGAACACCCCCCGGTTCGGTTCGCACCAGAACTTGCGAACGACCCCCGCGTTCGGTACAAACGTTAGAACCCCATTGAAGTCTATGGGACTCGAACGTTCGAATTGGAAAGTGCTAATTTTAATGGCTAATATGCAAGATAGTGTCCTAAAAAGGGTTTGGCGACCTGCCTCCTGCCTCAGGGGACATGGGTCACTGCAAAAAAAAGTTTTAAAAACTACTGTTTTGGTGGGAGCACTGATTTTAATGACGATTAAAGTGAAAAAAAAAAAGTGAAATATTCCTTTAAATATGGTGCCTGGTGGGTGTCTGTAGTATGCCTGTGAAGTGCCACGTGTTTCCCGTGTTTAGAACAGTCCCTGCACAAAATGACATTAAGCGGAAATAACACCATTTAAAACTGCTTGCGGTTTTAATGTTATATCTGGTTCCTGCAATATGGTTGAAAATCATTCAGAAAAATGGCATGGGTAGCCCTCCCTGCCCATTACCAGCCTATTTGGGTCTTGTACGCATATTAAGGGGAACCCTGTACCCATATTAAAAAAAGGAAATGCGTGTGGCCCCCAGGCCCTATATACTCAGAACAGAAGTATACAGGCGGTGCAAACAAGACAGGGACTGTGTAGGTTTGTTGTGTTAAGTTGAATCTGTTTGTAATTTTCAACTGGTACATTTTTAAAGTGTAGCTCCAGTCAAAAAAAATATTTTTAAGCTTTTTGGAAAAAATAGGGAAGGGTTATCACCCCTGTATAATTTGTTTTGTCGTCCATCTTTTTTCATCTCACTTGCTGTTGTCTCCTTCCGTTTGCAAGTAGGAGATGTTTGTAAATTGGATGTTTGAAAGTAGGGGCCTGCCCTATATGCTCTGCAGAAATGGCGGAACAAGGTGTTGGTTTTGCAACAACATTGTAAGCCCTCAAAGTGACTCTTGGTGGGCGCTGGAGCGCCCTGCTGTGAACGATTATATCAAGAATTGTAATTACATGCCATTGTTGAACAGTGGTAGAAAAATTGACCTTTGGTGGTTGTGGTGCTGGTGCCACAACACTATAAGTCCTCACAGTTACTCTGGGTGGGCACAGGAAGGGGCCCTCCTGTGAAATATTATATCAAGAATTGTAATTACATGTCCCTGTTAAACAGGGGCAGAAAAATTGGGCCTTAGGCACTGGTGCCATCACACTGCAACCTCTGCCATACACTCTAGTTTTATTGCAGGAATTAGCCCTGCTGCAAAGCATTGCATCAAAAATTGTACTTAAACGCCCCTGTTAAACAGGGGCAGAAAAATTGGGCCTTAGGCACTGGTGCCATCACACTGCAACCTCTGCCATACACTCTAGTTTTATTGCAGGAATTAGCCCTGCTGCAAAGCATTGCATCAAAAATTGTACTTAAACGCCCCTGTTAAACAGGGGCAGAAAAATTGGGCCTTAGGCACTGGTGCCATCACACTGCAACCTCTGCCATACACTCTAGTTTTATTGCAGGAATTAGCCCTGCTGCAAAGCATTGCATCAAAAATTGTACTTAAACGCCCCTGTTAAACAGGGGCAGAAAAATTGGGCCTTAGGCACTGGTGCCATCACACTGCAACCTCTGCCATATACTCTAGTTTTATTGCAGGAATTAGCCCTGCTGCAAAGCATTGCATCAAAAATTGTACTTAAACGCCCCTGTTAAACAGGGGCAGAAAAATTGGGCCTTAGGCACTGGTGCCATCACACTGCAACCTCTGCCATACACTCTAGTTTTATTGCAGGAATTAGCCCTGCTGCAAAGCATTGCATCAAAAATTGTACTTAAACGCCCCTGTTAAACAGGGGCAGAAAAATTGGGCCTTAGGCACTGGTGCCATCACACTGCAACCTCTGCCATATACTCTAGTTTTATTGCAGGAATTAGCCCTGCTGCAAAGCATTGCATCAAAAATTGTACTTAAACGCCCCTGTTAAACAGGGGCAGAAAAATTGGGCCTTAGGCACTGGTGCCATCACACTGCAACCTCTGCCATATACTCTAGTTTTATTGCAGGAATTAGCCCTGCTGCAAAGCATTGCATCAAAAATTGTACTTAAACGCCCCTGTTAAACAGGGGCAGAAAAATTGGGCCTTAGGCACTGGTGCCATCACACTGCAACCTCTGCCATATACTCTAGTTTTATTGCAGGAATTAGCCCTGCTGCAAAGCATTGCATCAAAAATTGTACTTAAACGCCCCTGTTAAACAGGGGCAGAAAAATTGGGCTGCTGGCATCACCCAGAACCAAAAATGTTCTTCCAACATATCAGCGGAGGAGGAAGAGGATAGACAATCAACATAACAGGACAGTCACTCAGCATCAGCATAGGCAGTCTTGAAGGGATGTGGTATTTCAAAAAAAATTATTCGGTTACATCAGCTTCAGGTGCTTGGTAGCTGTGGGTGATCCAAGACTGATTCATCTTGATGAAGGTCAGTCGATCAACTGATTCGGTGGACAGGCGCACCCTGTGATCGGTAACGAAGCCACCAGCAGCACTGAAGGTGCGTTCCGAAAGAACGCTGGATGCAGGACAGGCCAGTAGCTCAATTGCATACTGTGCAAGCTCTGGCCAGTGATCCATCCTCAAGACCCAGTAAGCCAGAGGATTTTCAGTGGGAAAGGTGTCCAAGTCTGACCTTGCCCCTAGGTATTCCTGCACCATGTAAATTAGACGCTGGCGATGGGTGCTGGAACCAATCATATCTTGGGGCTGCGGACTAAAAAATTGTCTGAAAGCATCAGTCAGACGGCCACCTTCTCCACCGCTCCTTCTGACTGATGCCTCAGCAACACGTTGTCCAGGACCAGGAGTTTGTGACCTCCCAGTCTCTGGGAACGCGTTGCACAGAGCTTTCTGCAAGGCCTCCCGGAGATGTCTCATCCTCTGCTCCCTCTGCGATGGCAAGATAAGGTCGGCAACCTTACCCTTGTACCGTGGATCAAGGAGAGTGGCCAGCCAGTAATGGTCCCTCTCCTTGATCCGAAGAATACGAGGATCCTTCCGCAGGCTTTGCAGGATCAGGGAGGCCATGCAGCGTAGGTTAGCTGAGGCATTCGGTCCGGAGTCCTCTGGGTCACTAAGGACAACATGATCCGCAGCTACCTCCTCCCAGCCACGTACAAGTCCACGTGTTTCTTGGGACTGTAAATCATCCCTATAAGACTGCTGCTGCTGATGCTGAGTGCCAGCCTCCACCTCCATGCTGACACAATCATCCTCCTCCTCCTCTTCCTCCTCCTCACCCTCTTCCTGTGTGATGGGTGGCACAGCAGGAACACTGTCTGGATAAAGGGGGCCTTGAGAGGCAAGGAAGTCCTCCTCTTCCTGCCTCTGTTCTGCCTCAAGTGCCCTGTCCATTATTCCACGCAGCGTATGCTCCAAGAGGTGGACAAGAGGTATAGTGTCACTGATGCATGCACTGTCACTGCTCACCATCCTTGTGGCCTCCTCATACGGTGACAGGACAGTGCATGCATCCCTGATCATGCCCCACTGGCGTGGTGAGAAAAAACCAAGCTCCCCTGACCCTGTCCTGGTGCCGTAGTCGCACAGGTACTCATTGATGGCCCTCTGCTGCGTGTGCAGCCGCTGCAGCATGGCCAATGTTGAGTTCCATCTGGTGGGCATGTCACATATAAGGCGGTTCTTGGGCAGGTTCAACTCCTTTTGGAGCTCAGCCAGCCGAGCACAGGCATTAAATGATCGGCGGAAATGCACACAGACTCTCCTGGCCTGTTTCAGGACATCCTGTAAGCCGGGGTACCTGCCCAAGAACCGCTGCACCACCAGGTTAAGGACGTGAGCTACACAGGGCACATGGGTCAGTTGTCCCTGTCGGAGGGCGGAGAGGAGGTTGGTGCCATTGTCGCAAACCACCATTCCTGGCTTAAGCTGGCGTGGCGTCAACCACCTCTCGGCCTGCCCCTGCAGAGCTGACAAAACATCCGCCCCAGTGTGGCTCCTGTCCCCCAAACAAACCAGCGCAAGCACGGCATGGCATCGTTTTGCCTGCGTACTTGCGTAGCCCCTGCAACGCCTACGGAGCACCGCTGGTTCTGAGGACAGAGCACTGGAAGAGGCCATGGAGGAAGAAGAAGAGGAGGGGGTGGAGGAGAGAGGTGTGTCACAACCAATAGTAGCATTTTGGAGGCGTGGTGGCGGAACAACCTCCAACAGTACTGCACCTTGTCCTGCATCCTTCCCAGCAGCCAGGAGAGTGACCCAATGGGCCGTGAAAGACAGGTAACGTCCCTGTCCATGCCTGCTGGACCATGAGTCAGCGGTAATATGCACCTTACTACTGACCGCCCTGTCCAGCGAGGCAATGACATTGCCTTCCACATGCCGGTAGAGAGCCGGAATCGCCTTCCGTGAGAAAAAGTGGCATTTGGGGACCTGCCACTGAGGAACCGCACATTGTACAAACTCACGGAAGGGGGCCGAGTCTACCAACTGAAAAGGCAGCAGTTGAAGTGCTATCAATTTAGCCAAGCTAGCATTCAACCGCTGGGCATGTGGATGGCTGGGAGTAAATTTCTTCCGCCGGTCCAGCAGCTGGGGCAGGGACATTTGTCTGCTATAATCGGACGTGGATGTACCACTAGCAAAGTTCCCGGAAGCACTTGGCTGTGACACACCTAATTCTACACCTTCATTCCTCTCAGAGCAGGTTTCAGAGAGGACTGAAGGTCTAGTGGGGTTGGAGATGCCAGCTGATGAGGAGCAAGGAGAGGTCCGCTTTGTTCTTTGGTGTGGGTCTTTGAGGTATGCTTGCCAACGAGCTGCATGGCAGGTCAACATATGTCTGGTCAAGCATGTGGTGCCCAAGCGGCTGATGTTTTGGCCACGTGAGATACGCTTGAGACATATGTTGCAAATAGCAGCGGTGCGATCTGATGCACTCGTCTCAAAAAAGGCCCACACCAAAGAACTTTTAGAATAACGCGCAGAGGAAGCGCTCTGCGCAGGCGGAGCTCTGCGGTGTGATTCAGTCGGTGTGCTGCCCCTAAGCTGGCCCCCGGAGGGCATCCTGCCTCGTTGGACATGTGCCTCCTCCTCCTCCTCCTCCTCCTCCCTCCTTCCAGGCACCCACGTGGAGTCAGTGCCCTCATCATCCCCTCCCTCTTCATCGCTGTAGCAAACCTGGCAGTATGCTGCAGCTTGTGGAACATGACTGCCAGATTGCTGTCCTTCTTGAGCATCCCCTCTCTCTGTGCTCACGCTACTGCCTTCCTCTAGCTGAGTGTCATCATCAGAGCCCACCAAACACTGGGCATCCTCCTGGAGCATGTACCCAACACTGTGCTCAAAGAGTTCAGGAGACTCCTCAGGAGGACGTGGTGGGTCTAGGGAAGGAGTCACTGATGATGACATTGAGAGGAGGGACGACGATGTGTTGGCAGCTGCTTTTCTACTACCCTGAGACTGGGTGAGAGAGGATGAGGAGGATGAAGAGGGCTTGGTCATCCACTCTACCAAGTCGTTGGCATGTTGCGGTTCAACATGTCCAGCTGCAGAAAAGAAGGACAAGCATGTCCCATGGCCACGTGCTGATGACAATGCACCGCGTCCACGACCAGCACTGTTGTCTCTAGACACAGAGCCTGCTTGCCCTCTTTTATCGGCTCGCGCCTGTCTGCCTCTCCTTGCTGGCCTTCCAGACATGGTAATGGCCTGAAGGGAGTTGGGTAAAACAGTAGTTGGGTAGTTTATATTGTGCTGGAGGCACACAACACCCACTAACTCCTGCAGATGCCTTTTTTATAGAACAGCAGAGTTAAAGGGGTATATACAGATGTATACTGTGCTGTGCTGGAGGCACACACAACTTCCAATAACTCCCGCAGATGCCAATCGGGCCCAAATAGAGAACAGCTATGTAGGTGGATAATAGCGGTATGTACTGGGTACAGAGCAGGCACACAGGACGCACTATCTCCTGAGTGACACTACTGACTGCAAGCTCTATTGTTAAAGATAGACCACTAGCTATATAGGTGAGGTGAATATCACGGTGTATACTGCGGTCAGGGCACGCAGACAATAACCAGAAAACAGCAGAGTTAAAGGGGTATATACAGATGTATACTGTGCTGTGCTGGAGGCACACACAACTTCCAATAACTCCCGCAGATGCCAATCGGGCCCAAATAGAGAACAGCTATGTAGGTGGATAATAGCGGTATGTACTGGGTACAGAGCAGGCACACAGCACGCACTATCTCCTGAGTGACACTACTGACTGCAAGCTCTATTGTTAAAGATGGACCACTAGCTATATAGGTGAGGTGAATATCACAGTGTATACTGCGGTCAGGGCACGCAGACAATAACAAGAAAACAGCAGAGTTAAAGGGGTATATACAGATGTATACTGTGCTGTGCTGGAGGCACACACAACTTCCAATAACTCCAGCAAATGACAATCGGGCTCAAATAGAGAACAGCTTTGTAGGTGTATATAGTGGTATGTACTGGGTACAGAGCACGCAGACAGCACGCACTAACACTACTGACTGCAAGCTCTATTATTAAAGCTAGATCACTAGCTATATAGGTGAGGTGAATATAGTGGTGTATACTGCGGTCAGGGCACAGACAGTAACCACTACACAAGAGCAAAATAGTAAATCAGCCAAAAACGATTGGTGTGTAACTGTGTTGAAGGTACACAGAACACCCACTGCTTCAGATGCTAACAAACACTACACGAGGCCGCCTGAAAGGCAGCTTTATATAGTGTGGGGCGTGCACTACACAGCCTGAGCTATGATTGGCCACAGGCAGGATGCCTGTGGCCAACCATTGCTCTCCTCGCTACTGGCGCTGCGATTGGCCAAGCATGCGGGGTCACAGTGCATGCTTGGCCAATCGTGAGACAGCAATGCATTGCGCCATCGCAATGCATTGTGGGCCACACGAATTTTGCCGCGAACGGCCCAAACGTTCGGAATTCGGCGAACGCACGAACGACCGATGTTCGAGTCGAACATGCGTTCGACTCGAACACGAAGCTCATCCCTACTTTGGAGTGTGGGAGGGAACTGGAGCACCAGGAGGAAACCCACACAGGCAGAGGGAGAACATGCAAACTCCAGGCAGGTGGCGCTGTGGTCAGGAATTTGTATCGAAAACTTTAGTGCTACTAGGCAGGAGTGCTGACCACTGTGCTTCCCATTAACTACGCATTAACGCCCTACAAAAATGTTTGGAGAAATTTCACCTATGACAAAAACATTTTGCAACTAAATACATTTTGCAACTAAATAAATGTGGCAAAAAAAAACCAAAAAAACTATTTGACAAAAATCACTCCATTCATCCCTACTTACTGTATTTAACAAAATGATACTGACCATGTATATATAGCAGGCCAATGACAGCTGATCACGTTATGTAAACAGAAGATCGGTAATCCTTTTTTTTTCTTCTCATGCTTGCAGCGTGAGGAGAAAAAAAAGCTGATCACCAGCTTCCATTGAAGGGACATCGGTCCCGAAAAGGAACAGGCAAAGCCACCTCATATGTGCCCACCAGTACCCCCTACCAGTGCCACGAATCAGTGTCCACAGTGCCCACCAGTATATAAGTGCCAGCAATCAGTGCAACCTATCAATGCCCACCAGTGGTGCCAATCAGTGCCTCATCAGTGCCACCTAGCAGTGCTGCCCATTAGTGTCACCTACAAGTGCCGATCACTGCCACCTATCAGTGCCACCCATTAGTGCCCTTCAGTGCCAACTATCAATGCCCTTCAGTGCTGCCCATCAGTGCCACCCATCAGTGCCACCTTGCAGTGCCCACCAATGCAACCTATTAGTGCCCACCAGTGCTACCTCATCAGTGCCCACCAGTGCCACCTATTAGTGCCCATCAGTGCTGCCTATTGGTGACCATCAGTGCAGCCTATCATTGCCCATCAGTGTAGCCTATCAGTGCCCATCAATGCAGCCTATCAGTGCCCATCAATGCAGCCTTATCAGCGTACATCAATGAAGGAGAAAAATGACCTGTTTGCAAAATTTATTAACAAAATATAAAATGGTTTTGTATTTTTTTTTTTTATTCAGTCTTTTTAAATTTTTTTATCAAATACCACCAAAAGAAAGCTCTATTTGTGGGGAAAAAAATTATAAAAATTTCATTTGGGTACAGTGTTGTATGACCGCACAATTGTCATTCAAAGAGTGACAGCGCTGAAAGCTGAAAATTGGTCTGGGCAGGAGGGGGGTTTAGGTGCCCAGTAAGAAAGTGGTTAGGGATCAGTCCATCCAAAACTAGTAACTCAGGCTAGAATAAAAAGAACTCATTTAGTAAATGAGGTTTCAGACTGTCTCTGTGCTCCCTCAGTGGCAAGCTTATGTATCTTCTCCTAAGACTTAATAGAGACTTACAGTATTGCGAGGATGTCTGTTTTATGCTTATATAATTAAACCTTTTTAAAATTTATTAAAGATGCCCAGTGCAAATTAAGGAGGCAATAAAAGAGAAATTACACAGTTGGATTACAATTGAGACAAATATTTGAGAAGGCGAGGTGGAAGAGAATAATAAATGTCTAAAATATGATTACCAGCTGATATTTATGGCTGTGGCTGAAGGAGACGGGGGAGGGGGTAAGAGGAAAAAAAAAAGATTAGAAATTAGGCTGATAAAATGTGACTAGTTTTTAATGCTTATGTGTTTCAATTTGCACTTGCTGTTCATATTTCCACTCTGATTTTTTATTTTTTTTTGCCTTTTATGTCACAATATTTAAAATGTATTTCCATTCTTAATTAAAATCAGCTATTCTGTTCTGTAGGGTCACTCCATTTTTTCTCAAAAAGTTTTTATAAAACAAGTATTTTTGTGCAAGCCTTTATTGTAACTTACTGTTAGTATATACAGTAAATATGCTATATATATATATATATATATATATATATATATATATATATATACACAGTGCCTTGAAAAATAATTATTCCCTCTTTTCCACATTTTGTCATGTTGCAACCAAAAACGTAAATGTATTTTATTGGGATTTTATGTGATTGACCAGCACGAAATGGCACATAATTGTGAAGTGGAAGGAAAATGATAAATGGTTTTCTAAATTTTTTACAAATAAATATGTGAAAAATGTGGGGGGCATTTATATTCAGCCCCCCTGAGTCAATACTTTGTAGAACCGCCTTTCACTGAAGTAACAGCTGCAAGTCTTTTTGGGAATATCTCTACCAGCTTTTCACATCTAGAGAGTGAAATTTTTGCCCATTCTTCCTTGCAAAATAGCTCAAGCTTTGTCAGAACGGATGGAGAGCGTCTGTGAACAGCAATTTTCAAGTTTGCCACAGATTCTCAATTGGATTTAGGTCTGGACTTTGACATGCCTTCACTGGGGGGTTGGGGGCGTCGGTGGTAAAGCCACACTATTTTTAGCGACGCTTTACCGTTGTTTTATCGGCATTATTCAGCCACTAGCGGGGCACTTTTAACCTCCGTTAGTGGCCGAAAAGGGTTAAAGCTGCCCTCTTTGCTGGAGGTTCGGCGGCGCTGCCCCATTGATTGTACACACCGCTCCTACTGCGCTGCAAAGATGCTGCTTTCAGGACTTTTTTTTACCGTCCTGCAAGCGCACTGCTCCAGGGCTTTCACACTGGAGAGACAGGAGAGGCTCTTTACAGGCGTTATTTTTAGTGCTGAAGAGCCTGTAAAGCGCCGCAGTGTTAAAGCAGTCTTACACATGAATATGCTTTGATCTAAACCATTCCATTGTAGCTCTGGCTGTATATTTAGGGTCATTGTGCTGCTGGAAGGAACCTCTGCCCCAGTCTCAAGTCTTTTGTAGACTCTAACAGGTTTTCTTCTAAGATTGTCCTGTATTTGGCTCCATCCATCTTCCCATCAACTCTGACCAGCTTCCCTGCTGAAGAAAAGCATTCCTAAAACATGATGCTGCCACCACCATGTTTCACAGTGTGTGGTGTGTTCAGGGTGATGTGCATGTTAGTTTTCCGCCACACATAGCATTTTGCTTTTTAGGCTAAAAAGTTCAATTTTGGTCTCATCTGACCAGAGCACCTTCTTCCACATGTTTGCTGTGTCCCCCACATGACTTCTCACAAACTAAAAACAGGACTTCTTAAGGCTTTCTTTCAACAATGCCTTTCTTCTTGCCCCTCTTCCATAAAGTGCAGATTTGTGGAGGGCACGACACTAGTTGTCCTGTGGACAGATTCTCCCACCTGAGCTGTTGATCTCTGCAGCTCCTCCAGAATTACCTCTTGGCTGCTTCTCTGATTAACCACTTGACCACTGGGCACTTAAACACCCTTAATAACCAGACCAATTTTCAGCTTTCGGTGCTCTCACATTTTGAATGACAATTACTCAGTCATGCAACACTGGACCTATATGACATTTTTGTCCTTTTTTTTCACACAAATGGAGCTTTCTTTTGGTGGTATTTAATCACCGCTCGTTTTTTTATTTTTTGTGCTATAAAAGAAAAAATACAGAAAATTCTGTAAAAAAATGAATTTTTCTTTGTTTCTGTTATAAAATTTAGCAGATTAGTAATTTTTTCTTCATAAATTTTGGCCAAAATTTATACTACTACATATCTTTGGTAAAAATAAGTACAAATTGGTGGATATTATTTTGTCTTTGTGAAAGTTATAGAGTCCACAAGCTATGGTGCCAATATCTGAAAATTGATCACACCTGAAGTACTGACGGCCTATTTCAATTCTTGAGACCCTAACATGCCAGAAAAGTACAAATACCCCCCAAATGACCCCTTTTTGGAAAGAAGACATTCCAAGGTATGTAGTAAGAGGCATGATGAGTTTTTTGAAGTTGTCATTTTTTCCCACAATTCTTTGAAAAATCAAGATTTTTTTTACTTTTTTTTTTTTCACAAAATTTTCATATTATCAGTTTATTTCTCACACACAGCATATGCATACCACAAATTACACCCCAAAACACATTCTGCTATTACTCCCGAGTACGGCGATACCACATGTTTGAGACTTTTACACAGTGTGGCCACATACAGAGGCCCAACATGCAGGGAGCGCCATCAGGCGTTCTGGAGCACCCAGGACAATTCTGACATTTCTCTCCTACATGTAAAAATCATCATTTATTTGCTAGAAAATTACATAGAATCCCAAAACATTATATATGTTTTTTGGCAAACACCCTGGAGAATACAATGGTGATCGTTGCAACTTTTTATCTCGCACGGTATTTGCTCAGCAATTTGTCGAATGCTTTTTTTTGGAAAAAAAACAGTTTTGTGCTTAAAAAAAAAAAAAAAGCACAGTAAAGTTAGCCCAATTTTTGCATAATATGAAAGATGAAGTTACGTTGAGTAAATAGATACCTAACATGTCACTCTTCAAAATTGTACACGTTGGTGGAATGGCGCCAAACGTCGCTACTTAAAAATCCCCAAAGGCGACGATTTAATTTTTTTTACTGGTTATATGTTTTGAGTTACAGAGGAGGTCTAGGGCTAGAATTATTGCTCTTGCTCTAACGTTCGCAGCGATACCTCACATGTGTGGTTTGAACACCGTTTTCATATGTGGGCGGGACTTACGTTTGCGTTCGCTTCTGCATGCGAGCACATGGGGACAGGGGCGCTTTAAAAAAAAAAAAAAAAATTTTATTGTTCATTTTACTTTATTTATTTTAGTTTGACATTTTTTTTCCCCAAAAATAAATTTTTTGATCACTTTTATTCCTATTACAAGGAATTTAAACATCCCTTGTAATAGGAATATGGCATGACAGGTCCTCTTTACAGTGAGATATGGGGTCAATAAGACCCCACATCTCACCTCTAAGCTGGGAAGCCTGAAAAAAAAAAAAAAAAAATTAAAAAAGATTCTGGCTTTGATCGTATTGGCGAGTCGGTAGAAGCACCGGAGGGCGGCGGGAGGGGGGAGAGGATGTCTATGGCTGGTTATTGCAGGGTATCACGACTATGGCTGGGTATGGCTGGGTATCTCCGAGTATGGCTGGGTATCTCAGAGTATGGCGTTTCAGAGTATTGCGTTGCAGAGCATTGCATGGTATTGGCAGGTGTTGCAGAGCATTGCAGAGTGTTGCAGGGTATTGGCGGGTGTTGCAGAGCATTGCAGAGTGTTGCAGGGTATTGGCGGGTGTTGCAGAGCATTGCAGAGTGTTGCAGGGTATTGGCAGGTGTTGCAGAGCATTGCAGAGTGTTGCAGGGTATTGGCGGGTGTTGCAGAGTGTTGCAGGGTATTGGCGGGTGTTGCAGAGTGTTTCAGGGTATTGGCGGGTGTCGCAGAGCATTGCAGAGTGTTGCAGGGTATTGGCGGGTGTTGCAGAGTGTTGCAGGGTATTGGCGGGTGTCGCAGAGCATTGCAGAGTGTTGCAGGGTATTGGCAGGTGTTGCAGAGCATTGCAGAGTGTTGCAGGGTTTTGGCGAGTGTTGCAGAGCATTGCAGAGTGTTGCAGAGTGTTGCAGGGTATTGGCGGGTGTTACAGAGCGTTGCAGGGTATTGCAGAGTGTTGCAGGGTAATGCAGAGTATTGCAGAGTATTGCAGAGTAATGCAGAGTAATGCAGGGTATTGCAGAGTAATGCAGGGTATTGCAGAGTAATGCAGAGTAATGCAGAGTATTGCAGAGTAATGCAGGGTATTGCAGAGTAATGCAGAGTATTGCAGAGTAATGCAGGGTAATGCAGAGTATTGCAGAGTATTGCAGGGTATTGCAGAGTAATGCAGGGTATTGCAGAGTAATGCAGAGTATTGCAGAGTATTGCAGGGTATTGCAGAGTAATGCAGAGTAATGGCAGGGAATTGAGGGGTTAAATTTCGGTGAGCAGCGATGTGGGCACTGCAGATGCAGCCCACAGCGCTGCTGACACCGATCTCTTCCCCCTCCGCTGTACCGATCGGTACAGAGAGGGGGAGGGAGGAACCGGCGTCATAACATGACGCCGGTTTGTTTACAAGTGATCACTCCGTCATTTGACGGAGCGATCACGTGGTAAACGGCCGCGATGAGCGGAATTCTGGGAGGACGTCATATGACGGCCTCCCAGAGTTAAACAACCGCCCTGTAGCCGTCATTCGGCTATGGGCCGGTTGTTAAGTGGTTAAAGCTCTTCTTGCCTGGCCTGTCAGTTTAGGTGGACGGCCATGTCTTGGTAGGTTTGCAGTGCCATAAACTTTCCATTTTCAGATGATAGATTGAACATTAGATGTTCAAAGCTTGGGATATTTTTATTTTTTATAACCTAACCCTGCTTTAAACTTCTCCACAACTTTATCCCTTCCCTATCTGGTGTGTTCCTTGGCCTTCATTATGCTGTTTGTTCGCTAAGGTTCACTAAAAAACCTCTGAGGGCTTCACAGAACAGATTAATTTATACTGAAATTAAATTACACACATGTGGACTCTATTTAATAATTAGGTGACTTCTGAAGGCAATTGGTTCTACTAGATTTTAGTTAGCGGTATCAGAGTAAAAGAGGTCTAAATACAAATGCATTCCACACTTTTCAGATATTTATGTGTAAAAAATGTTGAAAACAATTTATAATTTTCCTTCCACTTCACAATTATGTGCCACTTTGTGTTACTTTATCACATAAAATCCCAATAAAATACATTGACATTTTTGGTTGTAACATGACAAAATTTGAAAATTCCAAGTGGTGTGGATACTTTTTCAAGGCACTGTACATATTTGTAAACATTTCCATAGCTCCCAACTGTCCCTGATTTGCAATAAAGTCCCTCATTCCCCCATTCCTCCTCATTTGTCCCTCATTCCCCCATTCCTCCTCATTTGTCCCTCATGTTAGTCTGATCTATATAGTTGTATATAAAATGAACTTTTTATCTTCCAAAAAGTGTTTCCCAATGCTAAACCGATTTCTAAATTGCTGTATTTGTACATTTCAAAAGCCAATGTAAAGAAATAATAACTAATATATTTTTTGTATAATTCTCCTTTAAGGGGGTGTGGCAGGGGTGTGTGTCCTATGCCTACATACTTTTACTAATAGTCGTCCCTCATTCCCATCTCAAAAAGTTGGGAGGTATGCGTTTCGAGTATAGGATAGCCTGGCATACCTTCATAGATTCCAAACTATCTGGACAGAATGGCCATCTGGTGACTTGATAACATCTACAGACAGCTTAGCTCTCAATAAATCAATATAATACAGAAGCTCAAACCAACACAATTTTACTTAATAAATAATTTACTTTACAAATAAGTGCAAGCCCTGTCTCTAACCTGAAGAAACACCCAAGAAACAGGCAAACAGGGAAACTAGAATAAAACAGGAGGGGAGGACGGAGGAAGATACCAAATCACAAGTAAACAATCACAAATAAACAAGTTGTAGGTGCCTTAAACACCAGTAGGTGTCAGCACACACCAGGGCAATAGTATCCCGATACAATTCATTACAATAGCAACAAAAAATACATATCTTGGGACAAAACAAACAGGCAAAATATCTTCTGTATGCATGCAAAAGTCCACATAGTTGTGTTTCATTACATCATTCAAATTGCAGAAATCTAACTGATGGGCGCCACCATACTGGATGTAGCTCGAGCAGGGTCTGGTTGTTGGTCTAGGCCAGCCTAAAGCTGAGATCTGCTGCATGGGCTTGTAAAAGTTGGTTGGGTTCAGGTGACCTTTCATGGTCAAACCCAAAGGGACCCTAACTGAAGTATGGAGAAGTCATCACATTATGGCATTAGCACATTTATACCTTCTTCTTACCCATGTTCTTTTGGTACATTTCACAATTTAGGAGACCACACTGGCAGTTTAGGGGCACAGTGTCTCAACTTTCTCTGCAGTGCTCAACAGTGTTGAGTGAGGCTTCCTAGACTACGGCAAAGTCCCTACAGACATAATGCCACTTTACCCATTGGTCATTATACAAATACAGGTCTCTTATCTCACCTTTCACTTAGCCTGTTTGAGTTATAAACCATGGTTCTCTCCAAAGTGGTGAACAGGTCACCTTCCTCTTGCTCAGTGTAGCCAACTTGCCATATATGATGGCAATCTAACATTGTCGTTTTATCCAAATGAACGTCTGTTGTTTCCATATTTTAAGACTACATGTGCGCTGTAACAATCAATGACTGTGCAGCCACCAGTGTCCTAGCAACTGATGATGTCTGCCCATAGTTGCTAGGATGTAGGTTGTCTTTTCTTTACCTGGGGTCCTTTTTACAATGCATATCAGACCAGATCTTCATCTAGGATAAGGCTTTAGTGATGAAGGGAATGCCAGGCCTCTTTGTTGACAAACAGAACTAAGTGGCTTTTAACCACTTGAGCTCCAGAAGGTTTTACCCTCTTCAACACCAGGGCATTTTTTGCTATTCCGCACTGCGCTACTTTAACTGGGAATTGTGCAGTCATGCAACACTATACAGAAATTAAAGCGGACCTTCGGTCATTTTTTTAACTTTCCATCTATTAAATCTTCTTCTTTTGTTGTTTTAACTTTGGATAGTACAACATTTTTTTTTCTGCCAGTAAATACCTTATACAGCCCACTTCCTATTTCTTGTCTGGTCATTAGTGTAGGCTTATGACATCATACACAGCTCTCTTTCTCTCACTCTTGTGAATGTTTTCGAGGAAGGGAGGGGGGATGAGTCATAAGAGGGTCAATGAGAGCTGCAGAGCTAGAGGTGTGCCTCTGTGTGTCCTTGTGAATCCAGGAAGTGAACAGGCATCAGCTTCAGCTGCTCACACTTAAAATGGATGCAGCCAGACTTAGTGGAGGGATATTTTTTCAGCATATTTGGCAAGTACAGAATCACAGTATATAAAGAATAATATGCAAAGTGGTTGGAGATAAGTTTCAGAATGGCAAAGATGTTTTTATTGCAAATTATGTGAGCAGACTGCAGTTCCTCTTTAAATTTATATAATTTTTTCACACAAATAGAGCTTTCTTTTGGTGGTATTTGATCACTAGTGGGTTTTTTATTTTTATTATATAAACGAAAAAAGAAAGAAAATTTTGAAAAAAAATATATTTCTCATTTTCTGTTATAAAACATATCCACGAAAATCACATTTCGTCATAAATGTAGGCCAACGTGTATTCTACTACATCTCTTTGGTAAAAAAATCCCAATAAGTGTATATTAATTGGTTTATGTGAAAGTTATAGCGTCTACAAACTATGGTATGTATTTGAAAACTGATAAATCCTGATGTCCTGACGATCTATCTCACTTCTTGAGGTCATTTGGAAAGTAGACAGACAGTTCAAGGTAATTAGTAAGAGGCATGGCGAATGTTTTTAGAAGTTATAATTTTTATCACACTTTTTTGGAAAATTAAGAAATTAAATAAAAATATTTTTTCACAATTTCCTTTCTTACATGCTGTCACCACCCACTACAGTACAGAGTCATCATAATACTGGTATGGCAGTCATCAGGGATACTCACTGGGGACTAGACATGTGCGATTAATTTCGTACCAATTTACGGAAATTCGTAGATTCGTACGAATCCGAAATACAAATTTTTATGCTTACGAATTTCGGATCCAAATTAAAAGAAACATGACTGGTGTTTTGTTCACCAATCAGAGGAAGTCAGCACAGCACAGGGATGGTGGGAACCCCTCATAATGATAAATTCATCATAACAAATTATAATTATTATTATTATTTTAACGACAAGTTTACGAATCTAACAAAAATTCGTATTTCGTACGAATCCAAATTAAATTTCGTACACACAAAATACAATTTTTTTTTCATACGGAACAAAACGGAACGAAACAAAACAAATTTTTTGATGGCACCCATGTCTACTGGGGACAGTATGTAAAAAAAAACAAAAAAAAAAACAAAAGAATGAAACATTTAAATACTTTTTTTTAAATTTTCTTTTAAATTTTTCTTTTTTACTATTTTTTTTTTTTTTACATCATCAGAATCTTTACTACTCTGTGGGTAATGAGGGATTTTTTTTACACTGTTACGTTCATGAACAGCTTACTTATGGTTGTGATCTGTGATGAGTGAGTTTGGGGCAGAGGAACTTGGCTGACCTGTAAAGAGTCCTAACCTCAAACCCAGAACACCTTTGGGATGCATTAGAGCGGAAACTTCAAACCAGGCCTTCTTGTCCACATCAGTGCCTGATAAGGTTGCCACATCATCCCTTTAATTCAGGACACATATTAATTACACAGGCTTTGAGGCTGATTTAATGCAGATAAGGCACCAAGTGAGTTTTATTACCACCTTAATCAGCCACAGAACCTGTGTAATTAATGTGTGTCCTGGATTAAAGCAACCCTAGTGCCTGACCTCACAAATGCGCTTCTGGAAAAATGGTCACGCATTCCCATAGACACACTCCTAAACCTTGTGGACAGCCTTCCCAGAAGAGTTGAAGCTGTTATAGCTGCAAAGAGTGGGCCAACTCAATATTGAATCCTACAGACGAAGAATGGGATGCCCTTAAAGTTCATGTGTGTGTAAAGGCAGGCGCCCCAATACTTTTGACAATATACTGTATATGTAAGGAAGAACTCACGCATAACTGGTCCATTCCGAGCAGTCTTGGTAGAGGTCTGCAGTCTGCTGGGTCTTGACTTCCTTCCTCTAGACCAGTGGTTCTGAACCCTGTCCTCAAATACCCCCACGCGTCTAGCGTGACCACAGTTTCTTTGGTGTTGCCTTTGTGAAACAAAAAAAAAAGGCTATCGGAAGTTCTGGATGTGCAGCCATTTTGTTTCTTCTTCTCAAGTACGCCCAACAGGCCATGTTTGCAGCTTTTCCATTATATTGCACAGGAGTCAATGGCTTGGTATTTGGACAGCTATTTTATCTAAGCCCTTGTACACACGGTCGGACATTCCGATGGACAATGGATAATCTGACAGTGTGTGGGCTCCATCGGACTGTTTCCGTCTGAGTATCCGACGGACCAAGTTTTCCAGCTGGGCTATAAAATTTTCCGACAACGTGATCCGATCGGACTTTGTCCGATCATGTGTAGAGAATTCCGATCGGACAAAGTGCCACGCATGCTCAGATCAAATTACTAGACCAAAGCTATTGGCTACTAGCCTGAACGTAGTCCCATCCTAATGAAATAATGTCATCACGGATTTTCTGACAACTTTGTCCGACTGTGTGTATGCAACAGTTTCGGACAAAATCCGTCAGACAAAATCCGACGGATTTGGTTGTCGGAATATCCAACTGTGTGTACAAGGGCTTAGAGACATTCCTAAAACATGGACAGGGTTGAGAACCACTGCTCTAGACCCCTGACTCTAGGCTCCTTCCCCACTATATCTAAGCCTACTTTCTATTGTCCCCCAACAGGCAGAACGGGACCCACCAAGACAGTAACGCCCTCTTACAGGTTTGTTCAGCATTTGAGAAATATGCATTATTGTAAATTGGGGAAAGAGGTCTGTGTCACCTTAATGTTGAGGTTACTATATTGGAGGATATCTTGTTGAACAAACTTGACAGACCCTACATGATTATTTGGAGTAAAGCAAGAGGTTGGGATTTGTGATGGAAGTGAAATACGTAGTTGCTGGCTCTGCTGTGCTTCACACTTGTTTACTAGAGGGCTTTTTGGCTCACTTCCCTGTAACCTGAAATACTTTCCTAACCACAAAAAGTAAAAATACCTGCTGTCATTTTTTCCACTGGTTTGCTTCCCTCATCCTCCATACTCCAATTTCCACACTCTCAAAAAAAAAAAATAGTAATGCAGCCAATCTTAGTGTGGACATTTAGGTAACATTATTTATTTCTGAGCAGTCCAGTGACTGCACCTAGGCTTAAGATAATGTTATCACTCTGCTGCAAGGATTAGGAGTCATTTTCTCAGTCACCTCCTCCCAAGTGATCAGACACAGCAACATTGTAATCTTGTAGCACTGCACAAAGTGAGAGGCTGCTACAAGGGCTGAACCGTATCAGACATTTCATATTTAGCTTCATATTTTGTATCTTTGCCCTAGTGGATGTTCTGCTAAATGTGCACTAATATTATATACAAGAATAATTGTTTTTATCCCGTATAATGTTTTAGTAAATCTCTGCATATTTATAAGTATTGTTTTATACATAGCTCCTAAGTGACTCCCCTGATATGCAGGGACTGTCCCTGATTTGGAGCAATGTCCCTCTGTACCTCATTTGTCTCTCATTTTGGTCTGATCTATATAGATGTATATAAAATGCACTTTTTATCTACCAAAAAGTGTTTTCTAAACCTTTCATCTGATTTCTAAATCGCTGCATTTTATTTTTTTACAAATCTCCTTTAACCACCTCAATACAGTGCAGTTACACCCCCTTCCTGACCAGACCAATTTTCAGCTTTCAGCGCTCTCACAGTTTGAATGACAATTACTCAGTCATGCAACACTGTACCCATATGAAACTTGCGTCCTTTTTTCCACACAAATAGAGCTTTCTTTTAGTGGTATTTAATCACAAGTGAGTTTTTTATTTTTTGTGCTATAAATAAAATAAAACGTACATTTTGTGAAAAAAATGCCTTTTTCTTTGTTTTTGTCATAAATTTTTGCTAATTAGTAATTTTTCTTCATACATTTTGGCCAAAATTTATACTGCTACATATCTTTGGTAAAAATAACCCACATTAGTATATATTATTTGGTTTTTGTGAAAGTTATAGAGTCTACAAACTATGATGCCAATCGCTGAAAATTGATCACATCTGATCAGGCCTTCAGTACATCAGGTGAGTCTCATTTCTTGAGACACTAACAAGTCAGGAAAGTACAAATACCCCCCAAATGACCCCTTTTTACAAAGTAGACATTCCAAGGTATTAACCACTTAATAACCGCCCTATAGCCGAATGACGGCTACAGGGCGGTTTCTTAACTGTGGGAGGCCGTCATATGACGTCCTCCCAGAATTCCGCTCTCGCGCGCCCCCTGGGGCACGCACTCGAGAGCATCCGTGACCGCCGGGTCCACAGGACCTGGCCCATCTCGGATCACGGTAATCGGCCGCTCATAGCGGCCGTTTACCACGTGATCGCTCCGTCAAATGACGGAGTGATCACTTGTAAACAAACCGGCGTCATGTTATGACGCCGGTTCCTCCCTCCCCCCTCTCTGTACCGATCGGAACAGCGGAGGGGGAAGAGATCGGTGTCAGCAGCGATGTGGGCTGCATCTGCAGTGCCCACATCGCTGCTCACCGAAAATTAACCCCTCAATTCCCTGCAAATACTCTGCAATACCCTGCCATTACTCTGCATTACTCTGCAATACCCTGCAATACTCTGCAATACCCTGCAATACCCTGCATTACTCTGCATTACTCTGCAATACTCTGCATTACTCTGCAATACTCTGCAATACTCTGCAATACCCTGCATTGCTCTGCAATACTCTGCAATACCCTGCATTACTCTGCAATACTCTGCAATACTCTGCATTACTCTTCAATACCCTGCAATACCCTGCAATACCCTGCAATACTCTGCATTACTCTGCAATACTCTGCAATACTCTGCATTACTTTGCATTACTCTGCAATACTCTGCAATACTCTGCATTACACTGCAATACTCTGCATTACTCTGCAATACCCTGCAATACCCTGCAATACTCTGCAATACTCTGCAATACCCTGTAATACTCTGCAACACTCTGCAACACTCTGCAACACTCTGCAACACTCTGCAATGCTCTTCAACACCCACCAATACCCTGCAACACTCTGCAATGCTCTGCAACACCCACCAATACCGTGCAACACTCTGCAATGCTCTGCAACACCCTCCAATATCCTGCAATGCTCTGCAACGCAATACTCTGCAACGCCATACTCTGAGATACCCAGCCATACTCTGAGATACCCAGCCATAGTCGGTGATACCCTGCAATACCCAGCCATAGACACCCCCCCCTCCCGCCGCCGTCCGGTGCTTCTACCGACTCGCCAGTATGATCAAATCCAGAATCTTTTTTTTTTTTTCAGGCTTCCCAGCTTAGAGATGAGATGCAGGGTCTTATTGACCCCATATCTCACTGTAAAGAGGACCTGTCATGCCATATTCCTATTACAAGGGATGTTTACATTCCTTGTAATAGGAATAAAAGTGATCAAAAAAATTTTTTTGGGGGAAAAAAATGTCAAACTAAAATAAATAAAGTAAAATGAACAATACATTTTTTTTTTTAAAGCGCCCCTGTCCCCATGTGCTCGCATGCAGAAGCGAACGCATACGTAAGTCCCGCCCACATATGAAAACGGTGTTCAAACCACACATGTGAGGTATCGCTGCGAACGTTAGAGCGAGAGCAATAATTTTAGCCCTAGACCTCCTCTGTAACTCAAAACATATAACCAGTAAAAAAAAAATTTAATCGTCGTCTATGGGGATTTTTAAGTAGCGACGCTTGGCGCCATTCCACGAGCCTGTGCAATTTTGAAGAGTGACATGTTAGGTATCGATTTACTCGGTGTAACTTCATCTTTCACATTATGCAAAAATTGGGCTAACTTTACTGGGTTTTTTTTTTTAAGCACAAAACAGTTTTTCTTTTCCAAAAAAAAGCATTCGAAAAATTGCTGCGCAAATACCGTGCCAGATAAAAAGTTGCAACGACCACCATTGTATTCTCCAGGGTGTTTGCTAAAAAAAAATATATAATGTTTTGGGATTCGATGTAATTTTCTAGCAAATAAATTAGGATTTTTACATGTAGGAGAGAAATGTCAGAATTGCCCTGGGTGCTCCAGAACGCCTGATGGCGCTCCATGCATGTTGGGCCTCTGTATGTGGCCACACTGTGTAAAAGTCTCACATATGTGGTATCGCCGTACTCGGGAGTAATAGCAGAATGTGTTTTGGTGTGTAATTTGTGGTATGCATATGCTGTGTGAGAAATAAACTGATAATATGACAATTTTGTGAAAAAAAAAAAAAAGTAAAAAAAATCTTAATTTTGCAAAGGATTGTGGGAAAAAATGACAACTTCAAAAAACTCATCATGCCTCTTACTAAATACCTTGGAATGTCTTCTTTCCAAAAAGGGGTCATTTGGGGGGTATTTGTACTTTTCTGGCATGTTAGGGTCTCAAGAATTGAAATAGGCCGTCAGTACTTCAGGTGTGATCAATTTTCAGATATTGGCACCATAGCTTGTGGACTCTATAACTTTCACAAAGACCAAATAATATCCACCAATTTGTGCTTATTTTTACCAAAGATATGTAGTGGTATAAATTTTGGCCAAAATTTATGAAGAAAAAATTACTAATCTGCTAAATTTTATAACAGAAACGAAGAAAAATTCATTTTTTTACAGAATTTTCTGTGTTTTTTCTTTTATAGCACAAAAAATAAAAAACCCAGCGGTGATTAAATACCACCAAAAGAAAGCTCCATTTGTGTGAAAAAAAGGACAAAAATTTCATATAGGTCCAGTGTTGCATGACTGAGTAATTGTCATTCAAAATGTGAGAGCACCGAAAGCTGAAAATTAGTCTGGTTATTAAGGGTGTTTAAGTGTCCAGTGGTCAAGTGGTTAAGTAAGTAGCATGATGAGTTTTTTTAAGTTGTCATTTTTTCCCACAATTCTTTGCAAAATTAAGATTTTTTTTTTATTATTTTTTTTTACAAAATTATCATGTTATCAGGTTATTTCTCACACACAGCATATGCATACAACAAATTACACCCCAAAATACATTCTGCTACTCTTCCCGAGTACGGCGATACCACATGTGTGAGACTTTTACACAGCCTGGCCACATACAGAGCACCAACATTGATGTAGTACCTTCAGACGTTCTACGAGCAAAAATGACGCATCTCATTTCTCAACCACCTATTACACTTTTGAAGGCCCTGGAGTACCAGGACAATGGAATTGCCCATAAAATTACCCCATTTTGGAAAGCAAACACCCCAACGTATAATCTGTGAAGCATAATGAGTCTTTTGAATGGTTAATTTTTTTTCCAGAATATGTGGGAAAAAATTAAAACGCATTTTTTTTACACAAAATTGTCAATTTATGAGATATTTCTAACACGTAGCATGTATATAGCAAAAATTACACCCCAAAACACATTCTGCTACTCCTCCCGAGTTTGGCGATACCACATGTGTAGGACTTTTACACAGCCTGGCCACATAGAGAGGCCGAACATTGAAGTAGTGTGTTCAGGCGTTCTAGGAGCATAAATGACAAATCTCATTTCATTCCTACCTATCACACTTTTGAAGGTCCTGGACCACCAGGACAGTGAAATTACCCACAAAATGACCCCATTTTGGAAAGCAAACATCCCAACGTATATTCTATGAGACATGGGCTGCAAATAGGTACTGGGGTACTCTGATGGGCTGAAGATAGGTACTCTGGTACTCTGATGGCCTGGTGACAGGTACTCGGGTACTCTGATGGCCTGGTGACAGGTACTTGGGTACTCTGATGGCCTGGTGACAGGTACTCGGGTACTCTGATGGCCTGGTGACAGGTACTCGGGTACTCTGATGGCCTGGTGGCAGGTACTCGGGTACTCTGATGGCCTGGTGGCAGGTACTCTGATGGCTTGGTGACTGGTATTTGGGTACTCTGAAGGGCAGTGACAGGTACTCATATGGACTGTGACAGGTACTCGGGTACTCAGATGAACTGTGACAGGTACTCAGATGAACTGTGACAGGTACTCGGGTACTCAGATGAACTGTGACAGGTACTCGGGTACTCAGATGAACTGTGACAGGTACTCGGGTACTCAGATGGACTGGGACAGATACTCGGGTACTCAGATGGACTGGGACAGGTATTCGGGTACTCTGATGGGCTGTGACAGCTACTCGGGTACTCTAATGGGCTGTGACAGGTACTCGGGTACTTTGATGGGCTGTGACAGGTACTCGGGTACTTTGATGGGCTGTGACAGGTACTCGGGTACTTTGATGGGTTGTGACAGGTACTCGGGTACACTGTTAAACCGTGACAGGTACTCGGGTACCCTGATGGACTGTGGCAGGTACTCGGGTACTCTGATGGACTGTGACAGGTACTCGGTTACCCTGATGGACTGTGACAGGTACTCGGGTACTCTGATGGACTGTGACAGGTACTCAGGTACTCTGATGGACCGTGACAGGTACTCGGGTACCCTGATGTGCCGTGACAGGTACTCGGGTACCCTGATGTGCCGTGACAGGTACTCGGGTACCCTGATGTGCCGTGACAGGTACTCGGGTACTCTGATGGGCCGTGATAGGTACTCGGGTACTCTGATGGGCTGGGACAGGTACTCGGGTACTCAGATGGACTGGGACAGGTACTCGGGTACTCTGATTGGCTGTGACAGGTACTCAAATACTCTGATGGACTGTGACAGGTACTCAAATACTCTGATGGACTGTGACAGGTACTCTGATGGACTGTGATTGACAGGTACTATGAGGGGTGGTGACGGGTCCTCTTTATTGGGGGGGGCGCAATCAGTGTGATTGGTGTACACTAGGCGGTAACGAGATGTTACCGCAATCTCCTCCTCACACACGATCGGTGTGTGAGGAGGAGAACAACCCGGTAACATCTCGTTACCGCGGTTTGTTTACATTTTAGTGATCGGCTGTGATCCTTTCACAGCCGATCACGTGGGTAAACAGCCGGCCAATGGCTGTTTACCAGCATCGGTGACGAGCAGTGTTCCCGGGGAACACGCCGCCACTGACGTGCACGCGCAGCGCGCTCGCGATCGCATGCATGCGCCGTGCACAGCCGGGGTGTGACCATCTGTTCAATGGCTGTAACCAATGGCTGTTCACCCCCTTCGGTGGCGAGCGGTGTCTCCGTGACACGCCGCCACCGAAGAAACAGGGATGCGCGCGCCCGATCGCGTGCATTCCCTGTTTAAACTGGAGGCCGTCATATGACGGCCTCCCGCCACAATAGGTGCGCCGCCTGGCCGTCATTTGACGGCCGGCGGTCAGTATCTAGTTAAGGGGGCGTGGCAAGGGGTGTGTCCTATGCCTGCATACTTTTGCTGATAGGTGTCCCTCATTCCCATCTCAAAAAGTTGGGAGGTATGGTTTTATACAGTTTCTGTGTCTTATAGCCCTAATGAAGGTTGATCTTTGACCCCCAAATCTGTAGGTTTGTCTTTGATTGGAGAGTCTGTACTGAGGGGCTAGACTGGGAGGGGAGTCTATACAGAATGGGGGGGGGGTCTGAACTAATTGGGTCTGGCTGGGAGGGGGTCTATACTGAGGGGTTCGGCTGTAAGGTGGGATTGTACTGGGGGGTTGTACTTTGGGTGTCTGTACTGAAGGGATAGGCTGGGAATCTGTACTGGGGGGGGTTCAGGAAGGGAGCGGGGTCTGGTCTGGGGGGTCTATAGTGAATGGTCTGTTTTGAGGGGTAGGCTAGGAGGAGGGTCTGTATTTGTAATTTGTACTGTCAGATCTATGGGCATGGGGATATATTTGTATTTACAGGAGAGGGACATTTTTTATTGTACCCTGTGCAGGAGCCTGCACTCCTGAGAATTTAGGTACATGTACTGAGTTGTCATTTTTAGTGTGTGTGTGGTGGAGGGGGGGGGGGGGGGTGGACCTGAAAAATGATCGGCCTCGGGTGCCAGACATGCTAGGTACACCACTGCTTGGAAGTGTTACATTTACACATTTGCTTAAACTGGTGCACACGCAAGCTGAGCATAGTAACCAATCAGCTTCTAGGTTTTATTGTCAAAGCTTAATTGAACAAGCTGAAGTTATAAGATGATTAGTTACTATGCACAGCTGCACCAGATTCTTTGTGCACCAGTTTTAGTAAATCTCCTCCATTATGTAGCATGCATGCACTTGTCTTCTGTTTCAGCAAGTGTTCTCCAGGTTCCCAGGCCTTCTGGAGCCCAGTGTACTTAGGCTAAGTAGGATGAACCTGAACCTAGATACAGAGTTCACTAAATTGTAACTGTTTTATTTTCCCCATTTAAATTTTTTTCTGTTTCCATGACCAACCTCTAAACCCAGTTGTCTACATTTATCTTAGTATGTTCATGAAGCGTGTAATACGTTTACAGCTCCACAAGGCAAGTGGCATATTTTGGACATTTTCTGTTGGCACAATGAATACTTTATTGAGCTTTCATTGCCCTGGGCCCAGAAACTTAAACTTTTGTAGCGCTACCCCCACCGGAGCCGCTGTAGTTCAACATGTTCTTTTCCAAATTAGTGCACAGGCAGCCAGGCACACAGCAACAGTCTGCACACACAGGCTCATTGAACAGTCTAGGGCAGTGATGGTGAATCTTGGCAGCCCAGATGTTTTGGAACTACATTTGCCATGATATCTCATCCACTCTGCAGTGTAGTTGAGAATCATGGGAATGTAGTTCCAAAACATCTCTGGTGCCAAGATTCGCAATTACTGGTCTAGGGAATATCTTTTTAGTATTTATTGCTTGTAGAAACTTGCAACAGGAGAAGGCAATGGGGTATGGGATATCTAAAATGCTTGAACACAATTTAGCAGAGAACACTTCTCTTATGGCATACTGGAACAGTCTGTGTCCTTATGGCTGGGGACCACAAGGCAATTTGAAGCCCAGGTGAAGGTAGACTGGAACAGTCTATAGCAGTCATTCTCAACCAAGGTTCCGTGGAACCCTGGGGTTCTTCCAGAGGTTGCTAGGGGTTCCTGGAGCTGTGGCTAATGAACCACCTTTTTGATGGTGCCTACAGAGTTCAGGGTTACGCATCACTTAGTAAAGCCAGCAGCATGACACAAAATATATAATTTAGCTGTCTTTAAAGGTGGCATTCCGAGCACCATTTTAAAGGGGAACATTCTTCCTATTGAAGGGTTCCTCGAGACCTGAAAACTATTTTTGGGGTTCCTCTAGGGTTAAAAGGTTGAGCCTGGTTTATAGATTCGCGGCTGAGGCTGTAGAGAAAGTTGCAGCACAGATAGAAGGGCTCTACTCACAAATGCAGAACGGGATCAGTCCATAGGTTGTGTCCCTTGTAGAGCAGTCCAGCCTCCAGTCTATAAGCACTCTAGGGGTTGCAGCCCCCTGAATCTCACAGATCCAACCTCTCATGGGGAAAAGACCCTCTCTCTAGGGCTCCAGACTATTTAACAGCCTCCCAGCCGCCATCTGGGCACACCGCTCTAGGGGTTTGGCTAGCACCTGCTCAACATTCATGCTAATCATTTTAATTTTCCCTCTCTAAGCTCCAGAAACTTCTTCTGGAAACAGGGAGAAGCAATCAAATTCCCAGCCTGTGAAGTTCTGAACAGACCAGACCAAACAATTACTGCTCCCTTGATTACAGAAGGAGCCAAAAACTACATTTACTTAGCAGCCTAACTAGGAGGGTACTACACTTTTCAAAGCACAAAAAACAAGCCATTATTAAAGTTCCATAAAGTCCATTAATAAAGACAAAATATTTGCTTTCGGTGTGAGTAGGCCACTGCGAAAAGGAAAGCTCACAGACTTCATAGCAAAAAGTTTACAATAACGTTAATGACACCCAGGTGGTTGCATAGGCAACCCCTAAAACCCTCAGTAACCATAGATTAACTCGTAGTGAGTGCACTGCAATAAAGTTAAATGACAAAAACAAAACGGCCCATGCTGGCTTTAACCACTTGCCGACCGCCGCACGACGATATACGTCGGCAGAATGGCACGGGCAGGCATATTGGCGTATATATAAGTCCATGCCTGCCCGCGGGTGGGGGGCCCGATCGGGCCCCCCCCCGGTGCCTGCGGCGGTCGGCATTCGTTCGGGAGAGATCAGGGACGAGGGGACGGCCATTCGTTCATGGCCACCCCCTCGCGATCGCTCTCGACGAATGGAAATCCCCCGTGACATCACTTCCTCTCCTGTAATGTAAACACAGGAGAGGAAGTGATGTATTCTCTCCTCCGTGTCGGTATTTTCCGTTCCGACACGGAGGAGAGCGGATCGGTGAGTTGCACCAACACTCTACACACACAGTAGAACATGCCAGGCACACTCACACCCCCCCTTTACCCCCCGATCACCCCCCCAATTACCCCTGCCCCCCAGTCACAGTGACACCAATGTCATTTTTTTTTTTTTTTTTTTTGCATTGGTGTCATTTGTGACTGTAATAACTGTTAGGGCAGTTAGAGTTAGCCCCCTTTAGTTCTAATGTACCCCCCTAACCCCCCCAATAAAGGTTTAACCCCGTGATCACCCCCCGTCGCCAGTGTCACTAAGGCTGGGTTCACATTGCAGCGGTTTATGAGAACGAATGTGATTCGCACCGCACTGCAGTGCAAATCACATCCGATCTCTGTGCGATTCGAGTTCAGCCATTCGCCGCACCCGCCGCACCCGCCACACCCGCCGCACCCGCCGCAAATTCGCACGGGACCCTTTTTTTGGCCCGCAGCAGAATCGGATCGCATGGGTGTTCACACCATGCGATCCGAGTTTGCAGATCGCACTGCGATATGCGAACTGATCTGGGGGTGTCAGTAACATTTCACTGACACTCCCAGCAGTTCGCATAGGGCAGTGTGAACTGCCGCCGGGAGGCATGCGATGCGGGAACCCGCCGCGGATTCGCGGCGTTTCCGCATCGCTCCAGTGTGAACCCAGCCTAATAAGCGATCATTTTTCTGATCGCCGTATTAGTGTCACAGGTGACGCTAGTTAGGCAGGTAGGTATTTAGGTTCGCCGCAGCTTTTTATAGCGCCAGGGACCCCCATATACTACCGCATAAAGCCCCCTGATTGCCCCCTAGTTAACCCTTTCACCAGTGATCACCATATAACTGTTACAGGTGACGCTGGTTGGTTAGTTATTTTTTTATAGTTTCAGGGCACCCGCCATTTATTACCTAATAAAGGTTTAACCCCCTGATCACCCGGCGGGTGTCATTTGTGACTAATAACTGTTAGGGCAGTTAGGGTTAGCCCCCTTTAGTTCTAAGGTACCCCCCTAACCCCCCCAATAAAGGTTTAACCCCGTGATCACCCCCCGTCGCCAGTGTCACTAAGGCTGGGTTCAGATTGCAGCGGTTTGAGAACGGATGTGATTCGCACCGCACTGCAGTGCAAATCACATCCGATCTCTGTGCGATTCGAGTTCAGCCATTCGCCGCACCCGCCACACCCGCCGCACCCGCCGCAAATTCGCACGGGACCCTTTTTTTGGCCCGCAGCAGAATCGGATCGCATGGGTGTTCACACCATGCGATCCGAGTTTTCAGATCGCACTGCGATATGCGAACTGATCTGGGGGTGTCAGTAACATTTCACTGACACTCCCAGCAGTTCGCATAGGGCAGTGTGAACTGCCGCCGGGAGGCATGCGATGCGGGAACCCGCCGCGCATTCGTGGCGTTCCCGCATCGCTCCAGTGTGAACCCAGCCTAATAAGCGATCGTTTTTCTGATCGCTGTATTAGTGTCACAGGTGACGCTAGTTAGGCAAGTAGGTATTTAGGTTCGCCGCAGCTTTTTATAGCGCCAGGGACCCCCATATACTACCGCATAAAGCCCCCTGATTGCCCCCTAGTTAACCCTTTCACCAGTGATCACCATATAACTGTTACAGGTGACGCTGGTTGGTTAGTTATTTTTTTATAGTTTCAGGGCACCCGCCATTTATTACCTAGTCTCACTAGTGTACCCCTAAATTTAGGGGTGTCTACTTTCCAAAATGGGGTCATTTGGGGGGGGTTTGTGCCATCTTGGCATTTTATGGCCTTCAAAACTGTAACGCCCTTAGAAAGCCTGAAGGCGGTGCTTGGTTTTCGGGGCCCCGTACGCGGCTAGGCTCCCAAAAAGTCCCACATATGTGGTATCCCCGTACTCAGGAGAAGCAGCAGAATTTATTTTGGGGTGTCATTTCACATATGCCCATGGCATGCGTGAGCAATATATCATTTAGTGACAACTTTGTGAAAAAAAAAAAAAAAAAAAAAAAGTTTGTAATTTTCCCGCAACTTGTGGCAAAATATAAAATATTCCATGGACTCAACATGCCTCTCAGCAAATAGCTTGGGGTGTCTACTTTCTAAAATGGGGTCATTTGTGGGGGTTTTGTGCCATCTTGGCATTTTATGGCCTTCAAAACTGTAATAGGTAGTGAGGAGTGAAGTCAAATATTTACGCCCTTAGAAAGCCTGAAGGCGGTGCTTGGTTTTCGGGGCCCCGTACGCGGCTAGGCTCCCAAAAAGTCCCACATATGTGGTATCCCCGTACTCAGGAGAAGCAGCAGAATTTATTTTGGGGTGTCATTTCACATATGCCCATGGCATGTGTGAGCAATATATCATTTAGTGACAACTTTGTGAAAAAAAAAAAAAAAAAAAAAAAGTTTGTAATTTTCCCGCAACTTGTGGCAAAATATAAAATATTCCATGAACTCAACATGCCTCTCAGCAAATAGCTTGGGGTGTCTACTTTCTAAAATGGGGTCATTTGTGGGGGTTTTGTGCCATCTTGGCATTTTATGGCCTTCAAAACTGTAATAGGTAGTGAGAAGTGAACTCAAAAATTTACGCCCTTAGAAAGCCTGAAGGCGGTGCTTGGTTTTCGGGGCCCCGTACGCGGCTAGGCTCCCAAAAAGTCCCACATATGTGGTATCCCCGTACTCAGGAGAAGCAGCAGAATTTATTTTGGGGTGTCATTTCACATACGCCCATAGCATGTGTGAGCAATATATCATTTAGTGACAACTTTGTGTAAAAAAAAAAAAAAAAATTTTTTTTTGTCATTATTCAATCGCTTGAGGCAAAAAAATAAAATATTCAATGGGCTCAACATGCCTCTTATCAATTTCCTTAGGGGGTCTACTTTCCAAAATGGGGTCATTTGGGGGGGTTTTGTACTGCCCTGCCATTTTAGCACCTCAAGAAATGAGATAGGCAGTCGTAAACTAAAAGCTGCGTAAATTCCAGAAAACGTACCTTAGTTTGTAGATGTGACAACTTTTGCGCAAACCAATAAATATACAATTATTGACTTTTTTTTTACCAAAGACATGTGGCTGAATACATTTTGGCCTAAATGTATGACTAAAATTGAGTTTATTGGATTTTTCTAATAACAAAAAGTAGAAAATATCATTTTTTTTCAAAATTTGCGGTCTTTTTACGTTTATATCGCAAAAAATAAAAATCGCAGAGGCAATCAAATACCATCAAAAGAAAGCTCTATTTGTGGGAAGAAAAGGACGCAAATTTTGTTTGGGTACAACATTGCATGACCGCGCAATTACCAGTTAAAGCAGCGCAGTGCCAAAGTGTAAAAAGACCTCTGGTCATTTACCAGCAAAATGGTCCGGTCTTAAAGTGGTTAACATACAACTCTTGAAAGGAATTCTCAAAGAGCAAATATGTTCACTTTGTGACATTTTAACAATCTTGACTCCGGCGTACTCTCTTCTCATTTATATGTAGATGTCTGTGTTATAACACCTTCATGGAAAGTGGCCGCTTTTCACTGAATTATTCGCTCTGTTTGTTTACTCTTCTGCTTATATTGTATTAGGCTGAATAGGCTGACCTATTATAAATTAAATTTAATTGTTTGCAGCTTGTATAGTTGAATTTTCCATTCTATTACCTGCCAAATGCCAAGTGTGATCATTAATTGTCTGCCCAAGTATCAGTGAGCTGTGTTTAACCCTGTTTCCCTAGCAACACAACAACATTTGCATAAATGCCTTTTAGCGTTGAAATGGCTTTTCCTCAGAAATAAATATGGGCTTTTATATGGCATGCTAGGAACGACAGTAAATTATTTCAACTAGTCCTTGATATTTAGATTCCTATAATCGTGAAATTCACAAATTAATATATAATGATTAAGTGATCCATTTTCTAGCAGACTAAATGGCAATATGATTTCTTATGCAAGAAATGGTGTGTGATCGCCCCTTGCACCACCTTTTAGGTTGCTAAGGATAAAGAAGTTTGACTTCTGGATCTCTAATGCCCTGTACACACGACCGGTTTTCCCGTCGGAATAAACTGAAGGTTTTTCCGACGGAGTTCTGACCGAATTCCGCTCAAGCTGTCTTGTGTACCCACGATCACACCAAAGTCTGACTGTCAAGAACGCGGTGATGTACAACACATACGACGGGACTAGAAAACGGAAGTTCAATAGCCAGTAGCCAATAGCTTCCGTCTTGTACTTGCTTCAGAGCATGTGTTGTTTTTGGTCCGTTGGAACAGCATACAGACAAGCGGTTTTCCCGATAGGAATTGGTTCTGTCGCAAAATATTTAGAACATGTTCTGTTTCTAGGTCCGTCAGAATTTTCGATGTAAAAAGTCTGATGGGACATACACACGATCGTAATATATGATGAAAAGCCCCCGTCTGACTTTTTCTGTCGGTCATTCCGCTCGTGTGTACGTGGCATAAGTGTGCACAATAAAGTGGTAACTTTCTGATCACAGGAATGGGCAGTTGTGCTTCTAACCTGGGGGCAGGAGGGCACAGTACAGAAAGCTCAGGAGGGCATGGTACAGGGGGGCACAGGAAGGCCTAGTACAGGAGGGTCAGGAGGGCACAGTTTGGGAAGGTCAAGAGTGCAT